>NC_060144.1:554502271-555127271 GCF_021461385.2 Schistocerca piceifrons
TAGAGGAGAAGTCACGTTGAGTTGCAGACAGATACAAGACCCAGGTGCAATATCTGCCCAATCCACTCACCACTCACCCAGCAGTTCCTATTCCAGTCCTGCCACAGGTTTATCCTATCCCATCAGGGGCCAGCCACCTGTGAAAACAGCCATGTCACTTACCAGCTATGCTGCAGTCATTACACAGCTTTTTATATTGGTATGACTACCGACCAGCTGTCCACCAGGATGAATGGCCACCGCCAAACTGTGGCCAAGAACAAAGTAGACCATCCTGTGGTACAACATGCAGTTGAACATAACATATCTGATTTCAATGGCTGCTTCACTACCTGAGCCATCTGGATCCTTCCCTCCACCACCAGCTTTTCTGAACTGTGCAGATGGGAGTTATCCCTACAACACATTCTCTGCTCCCATAATTATCCTGGCCTCAACCTATGATCATGTACTGTCCCCACATCCTCCACCCAGCAGTTTCCTTCCCCTCTGTCCTGTCATCTCTTCCCCATTCTCGCCTGCCATCCTTTTTATTTGCCGCACACTGCCAATGCAAGTACCTATCTTTCCCTGCTCTTCTCCATTTTTCCCCATCACCCTGCCCCATAACCTCCATATGCTGCACCTGTTGGCATTCTAGTCCCTGCACACTCCAGTGTTTGTCTCTCTCTCCCTGACCCCTCCAGTTTGCTGCTTGCATCTTTGTTACGGTAAGTAGCAATCTGTCTTTTCCTACATTATTGATATCTCTCTGCCTCCCCTCTCCCCCCCTCTCTTTCCCCCCTCTCTCTCTCCCCCCCCCCTCTCTCTCCCCCCCTCTCTCTCCCCCCTCTCTCTCCCCTCCTCTCTCTCTCCCGCCCTCTCTCTCCCTCCCTCTCTCTCCCCTCTCTCCCCCCCCACCCTTTTCCCTTCTCCCACTTCCTCCCCTCCTCCTCTCCCTCTCCTTCTCCGTCTCCCTCTCTCCACTTGCAGTTTCTGTAATTTAAATTATTTAGATAACTATGGAATCACAATGTATGTATTTATGTGGTTTTTTTCCTAGGTAGTTTAAGTTACTTGTGATCCATATTAACAGTTGAACCTGTACCTTCAATATAATTTTGTTTCAGGTTGCAGTAATCCTCTCAGAGAGTCGAAGAAATGTTCGCTTGTATGAAATGGAAGTGGAGGAAGAAGAAGAAGAGGAAGACGGTATGGATGGTGCAGCAGGAACCACCGATTCCCTTACTCTAGATACTAGTCAAGGTTCAGAAGTTGGGTTTGACTGACTGAGACCAAGCAATGTGCTCCAATCACTGTGCTCAAATAGTTAATGGTGTTTACTGCTGTTATTTAGCATTAAACGTATTGTATAAAGGCTGTAATATTTTTTACCAACCTTCATTTCTTCTTAACTTGTCAGTTTGTCTTGCAAAGAACCTTCAATTTCCATTGACTCCAGCTGGGAAAAACTGTGAGCCCTGTGTGGGTGATGTATAATTTTCTTCCTCATTGTTCAAGTCCATGTCATTTATTTAATTATTTATTTATTTATTTTAAGAAATATATTGTATCCCAGCAAAGAGGCATCATTTTGTGATATATGAAAATTTGGATGCTGGATACATTTCTCACATGATTTCATAAAGTTTTTCGTTTTTTGTAATATATTTGTTTTATTTTTTTGTAGACCTTTACATTTGTAGGGCAAATTCAGTGTTGATATGAGTTGGAGGTAGTTTGAAACAACATAATGGAAAGGATAGTGCGGATGCGGAGTCACTGCGTAGTTTCTGCAGATTGTTCTGTGATTGGGTCCAGAAGATTACACAATGCCAACCAGTTAACCTTCTGCATAGGGCATTAGCAGGTGGCAGTCTTGAAGAAGCAGATGGTTAGCACACCAGCATGTATGTCATGAATGCCAGCTTATGAAACCAGATCCCCTAGTTCCCTTTTGGTAGAGTTTCAGTTGTCTTCGCTGGTCTAATTAACCCCAGCTCCATTTGACCTACCAACGAGAAACACTATTAGTGATGGAGATTGAACACAGGTTCCCTGTACAGCAGGCTTGTCAAACTTGGTGCCTCCTCAGGAACTCTGGTAGGCAAACTGTAGTTTAACTCGAGTCTACTGTAAATTTATGACAAACACTGCAATTTCATATGAATTGAAAGTTAGTTCTGTGACCTGTAGTTCTTGGTATAGGCATATCAATTGCAGTAAGGCTCTGACTGTGCATATGAGAGTAAAACACTAGGATACTGTATACCAGTTTTCACCAAACATATGAAGCTTCTGAGGTACTATATTGTTTTGAATCCTGCTGTGGGCTCCCAAAAGAAAATAGAACAGAAATAATTTTAAAAAAATAATAATAATACTTTTTGTATTGCTTATAAACTTACATTGCCAATAAATATGAATGAATTTTAATTAAACTTTATGTAAGGAAAAGAAATTGACATCACACTGTACTTAAGAAAGTAACTGAGGTGTCATTAGTAATAAATTACAAATGTTAGAATAAATTCTTTTATCAGACTTTTTAACTTTTAATGAGAATGATGGCACTCTTTTTATGTCGCCAACAATTTTTTTTTTTTTTTTGTGTTGGGAGAGCAGATAGTGGCTGCCATTCAAATAACCAGCCGGTCAGTCAGTCAGTTCCTGTACTTGTTGTGTATACTGAAAAAGAAGAAAATTGCAATCACTTTGAGATAAACTGGACCAAAATTGTGTATTTTTCTTCAGGTGCAAGAAGCCAAATAGTTTCTGAGCTTCAAGAAAGTGATTTTAAAAATAAATAATTTTTAAAACCAATCAGTTCCAAATCTTCCTGAAAATCAAAATGTTCCGTGGCACAAGTAACTAACTTTGCAGCATCAATCTCTATAAAAGGTGATTTGACAACAATTCAAATGCTTTTGAAATCTTGGAATCATTTGTGGAATTGACTTCTCAAATCAGAAAGAATTTCAATATATTGTTTACTGTTGTAAGGAGGCTTTCAAGAGCCTTGCTTCTCAAGGATTTGTTTCAAACAGGCAAAGTGTTAGTATTCATCTTGGATGAGACTTTTTTTGGGGGGGGGGGGGGGGGGGGGGATGAAGCAGCATCTGAAATTGTCCCACCAATATCTTTATCCTTATCTTAGGGCTTCAAGTTATGGATGTTTAACTTTTCCAAGTTATGGATATTTAACTTTACAGTGATGTCTGCAAGGAAAGCAAAATCCTGCATGCCAAGGTGTTTCTAGTTCACAGAATGATTCATCTTGGTCTTTCAAATATTCTAGTGAGAAAGGAAGAAGCTCTTTTAAGCATTGTCAATCTCTGCCTCTTCTAAGACAACAAATATCTGTATGAAGCAGTAGATCACCATACTGGTAATCTAGTTCATAAGGTAGCATTGTCAACAAACCTCTGTGAATTGCATGTGCTCTAGCTTTGCTCACTACAAACAATGGAAAGACCAGTTTAGAATATCAACAATATTATGAAAAGGTCAGACTGTTACCCACCATAAGGTCGACACACTGAGTTGCATACAGGCACAAAAAAAGACTGTTACACATTAAGCTTCTGGCCAAAGCCTTATTTGGAAAGGAAACAAGCACATCTTCGCAAACATCTTCACATCATCCTTCCCAGGATGGATAGGATGTGTGACTGCTGTGTACAGACGCAGGAGGAGCTGGCCACTGTTCGCGAACAGCTGAACATACTGATGGCCACTGTCAGCCATCTTCAGGCTGCTGCCTTGGGAGTGTAGCGGCAGTGGGGAGTCTGGTGTCTCACATGGTACACTCCAGGTGTTATATGCTCCACTCACGGTCCCTGTTGTCGAGACATCTTCGCGGGTACAGGGTGCGGTTGTGCCACCCTCTCCCCAAGGGGAGTGGCTGATTCAACGACGTTTGCATCGCACAAGGTGAAGGGTCAATGTGGAGGCCAGCCATGTGGCATAGCCTGCTCTGCCTGTGAGTGGACATGTGGTCATTTCTTCAGCAAGGTCCGAGAAGGCACACAGGGGGAGGGGTTTATTAGTGATTGGGAGCTCCAATGTTAGTCGGGCGATGGAGCCCCTTAGGGAAATAGCAGAAAGGTCGGAGAAGAAGGCCAGTGTTCACTCTGTCTGCTTGCTGGGGGGTCTCATCCGCGATGTGGAGGAGGCCATGCTGGCGGCGATAGAGAGTACTGGGTGCACCCGACTGCAAATTGTTGCTCATGTCGGCAACAATGATTTCTGCCTTCTGGGTTCAGAGGTCATCCTCGGTTCATACAGGCAGCTGGTGGAGTTAGTGAAGACGGAAAGCCTCGCTCGTGGGGTGGAATCTGAGCTAACTATTTGTAGTATCGTTCCCAGAACCGATCGTGGTCCTCTAGTTTGTAGCCGAGTGGAAGGCTTAAACCAGAGGCTCAGACGATTCTGTGGAGATCTGGGGTGCAAATTTCTCGACCTCTGCTATCGAGTGGAGAAATGTAGGGTCCCCCTGAATAGGTCAGGCATGCACTACATGCAGGAAGCAGCTACAAGGGTAGCGGAGTACATTTGGAGTGCACATGTGGGTTTTTTAGGTTAGAGAATTCCCTCCCTAGGCCCGACAAGATGCATCCTGAGACACGAAAAGGTAGCACTAGGCAAAACGCAACAGGGAATCACAATATTAATGTGGTAATAGTAAATTGCAGGAACGTCTATAGAAAGGTCCCAGAAGTGCTCTCATTAATAAATGGTCACAATGCCCACATAGTGCTAGGGAAGGGAAGTTGGCTGAAACCAGATACGAAATTTTAAATCTAAATTGGAATGTATACCGCGGAGACAGGCTGGACAGTGAAGGGGGAGGCGTGTTTATAGCAATAAAAAGTGCAATAGTATCTATGGAAATTGACAGAGATCCAAAATGTGAAATAATTTGGGTGAAGGTCATGGTTAAAGCAGGCTCAGACATGGTAATTGGATGTCTCTGTAGGCCCCGTGGTGCAGCAGCTGTTGTGGCAGAACATCTGAAGGAAAATTTGGAAAATATTTCGAGTAGATTTCCCGACCATGTTACAGTTCTGGGTGGAAATTTTAATTTACCAGATATAGACTGGGAGACTCAAACATTTATAACAGGTGGCAGGGACAAAGAATCCAGTGGATTTTCTTTAAGAGCATTAGCTGAAAGCTACCTTGAGCAGTTAAACAGAGAACCAACTTGGGGCGATAACATATTAGACCTTCTGGTGACGAACAAACCCGAACTATTTGAAACAGTTAACGCAGAACAGGGAATCAGCGATCATAAAGCGGTTACAGCATCGATGATTTCAGCTGTAAATAGAAATATTAAAAAAGGTAGGAAGAGATATAGGGACAAAAAGCAGATTTCAGAGTACTTGACGGCTCAACACAAAAGTTTTATCTCAAGTACAGATAGTGTTGAGGATCAGTGGACAAAGTTCAAAACCATGGTACAATATGCATTAGATGAGTAAGTGCCAAGAAAGATTGTAAGAGATGGAAAGGAACCACCGTGGTACAACAATGAGTTAGAAAACTGCTACGGAAGCAAAGGGATCTTCACATAGCCAAAGCCTTGCAGACAAACAAAAATTACACGAAGCAAAATGTAGTGTGAGGAGGGCTATGCGAGAGGCGTTCAATGAATTTGAAAGTAAAGTTCTATGTACTGACTTGGCAGAAAATTTTGGTCTCATGTTAAAACGGTAGGTGGATCAAAACAAAATGTCCACACACTCCGTGACCAAAATGGTACTGAAACAGAGGATGACAGACTAAAGGCCGAAATACTAAATGTCTTTTCCCAAAGTTGTTTCACAGAGGAAGACTGCACTGTAGTTCCTTCTCTAGATTGTCGCACAGATGACAAAATGGTAGATATTGAAATAGATGACAGAGGGATAGAAAAACAATTAAAATCGCTCAAAAGAGGAAAGGCCGCTAGACCTGATGGAATACCAGTTCGATTTTACACAGAGTATGTGAAGGAACTTGACCCCCTTCTTGCAATCGTGTACCGTAGGTCTCTAGAAGAGCGCAGCATTCCAAAAGATTGGAAAAGGGCACAGGTCATCCCCGATTTCAAGATAGGATGTTGAACAGATGTGCAGAACTATAGACCTATATCTCTAACGTTGATCAGTTGTAGAATTTTGGAACGCATATTATGTTCAAGTATAATAACTTTTCTGGAGACTAGAAATCTACTCTGTAGGAATCAGCATGGGTTTCGAAAAAGACGATCTTGTGAAACCCAGCTCGCACTATGCATCCACGAGACTCAGAGGGCCATAGACACTAGTTGCCAGGTAGATGTCGTGTTTCTTGACTTCCACAAGGCGTTTGATACAGTTCCCCACAGTCGTTTAATGAACAAAGTAAGAGCATATGGACTATCAGACCAATTGTGTGATTGGATTGAAGAGTTTGTAGATAACAGAACGTAGCGTGTCGTTCTCAATGGAGAGAAGTCTTCTGAAGTAAGAGTGATTTCAGGTGTGCCTTAGAAGAGTGTTATAGGACCATTGCTATTTACAGTATATGTAAATGACCTAGTGGATAACATCAGAAGTTCACTGAGGCTTTTTGCGGATGATGCTTTAGTATATTGAGAGGTTGTAACAATGGGCAATTGTACTGAAATGTAGGAGGATCTGCAGCGAATTGACGCATGGTGCAGGGAATGGCAATTGAATCTCAATGTAGACAAGCTTAATGTGCTGCGAATACATAGAAAGAAAGATCCTTTATCATTTAGTTACAATATAGCAGGTCAGCAACTGGAAGCAGTTAATTCCATAAATTATCTGGAAGCTGGCATTAAGAGTGATTTAAAATGGAACGACCATATAAAATTAATCGTCGGTAAAGTGTGTGCCAGATGAGATTCATTGGAAGAATCCTGAGGAAATGCAATCCGAAAAGAAAGGAAGTAGGTTACAGTACACTTGTTCGCCCACTGCTTGAATACTGCTCACTGGTGTGGGACCCATACCAGATAGGGTTGATAGAAGAGATAGAGAAGTTCCAACAGACAGTAGCGCACTTCGTTACGGAATCATTTAGTAATCGCAAAAGCGTTACAGCGATGATAGATAAACTCCAGTGGAAGGTCCTACAAGAGAGACGCTCAGTAGTTCGGTACGGGCTTTTGTTGAAGATTCGAGAACATACCGTCACCGATGAGTCAAGCACTACATTGCTCTCTCCCATGTATATCTTGCGAAGAGACCATGAGGATGAAATCAGAGGGATTAGAGCTCACACAGAGGCATACCGACAATCTCTCTTTCCATGAATAATACGAGACTGGAATAGAAGGGAGAACCGATAGAGGTACTCAAGGTACCCTCCGTCAGGTCGCTTGCGGAGCGTGGATGTAGATGTAGAAGTAAGCAAACATCTCATGCACATGACCACCAACACTGGCTGCTCCAACCATAATGCAACTGTTGCACTGAATGAAAGCAGCAAGGGAGAGGGGTAGCAGGGTAGTTAGCTGGCAGCAGGACGGGGCTGCCAGGTGCCGTGTCAGGAAGCTTTGGGCGTGAGAGGGAGCGAAATGGGAGTGAAAAAGGAGAAGGGCAGGCAAGAGGAAAGGACCAGTGTGTGGGTTGGCAGAGGGTGACGCCCAATGAGGCTGAGAGATGTGAACTGGTAGGAGATGATAAGACTGAGGGGGTGGAAACTGTTGGGTGGAGGGTGTGGGGACAGTAGGTTACTGTAGGTTGAGGTGGAGGCAGGGATAATTTCATGCTATGCTCTCTGCCAACGCATCCAATGATCTACCATTAGACTGTACACTCAGAATGTTAAATGTGAAATGCACCCTGATATGATGAGAACTGTACGTCATGTAAAGTTGTGTTTAGTTAAATACAGGATTCCAACAAAGGAAAAAAAGAGCACCCATTAATTCATTGTGTGAGGTTTTCAATTATGTCATAATGTAGGGTGTGAAAAAAATTGCCATGAAGAACATCGTATGATGTGCTGTGGCATCGATTCTAGGTTTTTCTCATGGACCAGCAAACATCATCATTTGTAAACATTGAATTTTTATAGAGTTTGTGGGTGTTGGATTCCCCACCAGCTGAACCTGAGCTACAAATGGCACAAAATGGGTCTATCCTTGTTTCACTTCAGGCATTATATTGGAGGAGGAGATGATTTCTGGATGTGGATGATTATAGAGATTGAATTTTGGGTTGACCAATACCAACGTATGTAAATGTGAGCCTCTATAGAATGGAAGCTTTTCAAGTGACTTGTGGTAACTGTTTTGGGACATGCAGGTGTCATATTGTAGAAATTCCTCCTGGAACTATGACAGGTCATTTGGTGCATAGGCCAAGTAATGCTGGAAAAAAGTGTCATAATTCTGGATAATGTCTACCTTTCAGCACAAGACAAACATGAGGGTTATTGCAAACATTTTATTGAGAGCATTAGGGACATCTACATGTTTATTATCCTTGATGTTGTGTTGTTGGGACAGTAATCAGTTTCTCGGCTTCATAAGATTAATGGTGCTTAAACCATGCTGCCAGTAACAAACAGTTCTTTAGAAACACTGTCTGAGAATCAGTATTAGCTCTAACAAGTCACTAAAACAAAATGACAAAGTGTGGCACAGAATGCAGTAGATATTTACACTGTACATCACAGTACACATGCCGTCTTGTAGTAATCCATCAGATAAAAGTGCACTGGAGTAGTTCACTTAGTTCAGTCCTCAATGAAAGTTACCATGTCCATCAGCTGCTCATCCCAATGACAATGAAGATGCAACCCTCCCACCAACCACAGAACAGTTCTATCAAAACATTCTCAAACTTGAATTAAAGAAAACGTTTGTAAAGTCTCAGGCACCGACAGTATTGGTTTTTTGCCAGTACAGGTTTGTGTATTTTCACAGACATGTTACACATAGTTGTTCCGTAAGTAATTGTTGAGCAGACTCTACATAGGTGTTGCTTGTTGATTCGCTTGACTGGGACTGACTATTTTTTACAATCAGGGTGTATATGACCCAGGACAACCGGGAGCTCCGGGATAAACCAGGGAATTTTTTCATCCACGAGAAAACCGGGAAAACCCCAGGAATTTTTTAGAATTCCGGGAATTTTTCATTGTTTTAGTTTCTAGTTAAATTTTTGTAACTTTGACTGGTAAGAACCAATACTCTAACAAAGAGTATTACTGTAACTCGCTACTGCAGAATAATACTGCAGCAATAAAAAACAAATGAGAGAAAAAGAAACGAATATAAAACTTAAGTTGCAAAGGAAATGCACCATATACAACAAAAAACACAGTGCTCATACAAGCGTCTGCCAGCAGCAAAATGTGTCAAAGGCTTTAGGAAGACTATGCAATGTTTCATAACAACAAACTGCCTCCAATGAGCGTGAGCGTGACGTCACAACTGTTTACATTAGATTCAGATATGACGATTCCAAATTTACATAAAAATTTCGTACTACTACTTTTCAATTTCATGCTTCAGAAGCTAGAGAGTATGAATGAAATGTGAAACTATTTCCTAACAAAAAACTTTTTTCTTGTAGTAGGCGTAATAGGCATCTGATATTGGTACTTCGTGAATTATATTCCGCCGTGTTATAAAAATGACCATTTGTGCCAAAACAGTCTTGTTTATTTGGTGTGTGTAACAATTGCTGCAATATTAGGCAGACCTATTTCGTTTTGTCTAGCAGACAGTGACAAAATACACGTAATCAGATCGAGAAATGACACCAGTCTTTAGTACAATTTTTATTAACAGCTTTTCTAGTATTAGACAACGACATTTCATTTTTTCATGTAGCAAAACGTTGACGAACTTTGATAAGGTAATAGATTCTTTCCCAGAAAGGAAAGTACACCATATAAAGCTGTGGCAAGATTAGAGAGAAAAAAAAGCTAAGACTTAAGGATTGAAGAAATGTGTATGGTCTTGCTTCTCTCAGTATTTTGGCAACACCGATTCTGGTACACTGCATTGTTGGCAGATGTATCCAATATGGTGGCGATTACGTCATCTAATATGGTGGCATGTTGACTTGGCAACAGCGCATGATGTCATTCAGGATGGCGGCTTGTGGCGGGAAAGTGCCACGCCCGCTCCCCAGGAAAAATGGCGGGAAGTTCAAATTCCAACAGGATAATGCATCACACCCCGGTTATCTCAACTAAGCAAAGAAAATCACAGGCAAATATGTCACTTGGCCTACCTCCACTAACTTAAGTCACTCAACCACCACTTCCTCCTATGAACTGGAGCCAAGTTTGAATTTTGGCGGTAAACAAATATCACTTGGGGTTTCGCTGCTAAGCTGAGAAAATGGCGCCCGACTGCCACCTCCTCCTAAGGATCTGTGGGAAAAGGACTTGGAGATAAGTCTTTATTATTTAACCAA
The DNA here is from genome assembly GCF_021461385.2 of Schistocerca piceifrons. Lineage (NCBI taxonomy): Eukaryota > Metazoa > Arthropoda > Insecta > Orthoptera > Acrididae > Schistocerca > Schistocerca piceifrons. The sequence continues at coordinate 554,512,684 of NC_060144.1, forward strand.
TTTCATGAAGGTGTGTTCGCCACGAGGTCTGGACTCCAACTGGCTTAGTACATGTCGCCACCACCAGAGGGTGCTCTCATCTGTGACAGAATCCAAGATGCCGTCCACCAGTGTGTACACCATGAGGTCCAGAGCCCAACTGACTTAGTAAATATTGCCAGCACCAGAGGGCGCTACCATGACATCAGTTGATGACACAAGTACCGCTATCCAAGATGGCGGCAAACAGTGTATTCACCACGTGGTCTGGAGCTAGTACCCAGCACTGGCACTAGAGGGCGCTGCCGTGACGTCAGCTATGATGTTCTGGGGTGGGGGAAATTGCAGGAACCAATAGGAACCCTTAATCGAGTCACTTGTTCGACTTCAGCCTGTAGGATGGAAGTATCTGGTGACGTCATTGTAGGAGATAGAGGTGAGGCTCAGCAGCTCTGGGGCCTCAGTCTTGTTCAGTCAGTCAGCAGAAGAAGAAGAATAACCATGAAGCGTAAACAGCAATCGCACTCCCAGTCATGCAGAACAGGATTAAATGGAAAAGTAAGTATCCCATATCGCACTATTCTCCCTGGTTAACCTTATTACTATTATTATTCAGAGTTTTCACGTATAGCTCCATATCTAATGCTTCCTCGTCTTTGTTCAACAGGGTTGAGCGTCAACATGCCTAGCTCTGCTGACACGTCCGGACCTGTAGCAACCTCACCTGCCATCCTTCAAAACCTAACCTACAGCAGCAGCCTCCAGCGCGTCTGAACCAGTAGTGGCACAAGTGGGATCCTGTAGCGCACGTAGCCCACTTGTTGGAGCAGAACAAGTAGTTGCTGCTGTCCGTCCCACTCATCGATTTGTGTGATGAGGACACGCGATCTGCACACAACACATCGAATGCTGTTGCTGGCGGTGTTAAACAACAACAAGATGGAGGTCAGCACTGGTCACCAACATATGACCCATCCCAGCAAGACATTCCTGTGACAGCGAACCCACAGAGTGCAGACGCTGTGGATAAGAAGAAGGCGTCAAGTGCACCTATGCTTTACACCTCCACATAAAATTTAACTCCCAGTGGATTGAAATGTGTGAACATTGCTATAGATGCGCATCATGTCTGGGGCTTGCATGCTAGAATGGAGATTGAAAATGTATCCAAATGTGTTAAAGTGCCAATATCCAAGCTCGACTGGGGTGAAATATGTGGTGCAGAGTGCTACATCAATCAGCAGCTGACTACCGAATATTATCCAACTCATTCTCCCCCAAACATTTGCCTTACTGGTGTGACACTCTCTATTACAACAGTGTACGATGACTGTGCATTATGTGTGATATCAGGTGACAACTGTGTTTATCTAAGACATCCCTCAGTTATGAAGTTATACGATCTGGACTCTTGTCATACGTCTTGCACTGGACAGACTGAATCGTTGGTTGCCTAGCATAGACTCTGCATGCAATGATGCTGTAAACTCCCTACGTGTGCATAGTGTACATGTTGATGATCTGAGTACTGTGAGTCATCTGTTGGCTTGAGTGAGATACACGCTGGATTTATTGCTTGCCAAAATGCTTTATTTGGTAAATACTGTACATCTACATCTACATCCATACTCCGCAAGCCACCTGACGGTGTGTACAGGCGCGAAGAAGAAGAAGATACATACAGATTCTAATGATAGTCCTGAAATTTTTAAATAAATAATTTATTTATAATCTCAAACCATGTTTGTGTTTTATTTCATACCTCTCTCACATTATAATCAAACTATTACAATTAATTTTTTTTCTTCAATGCTATATGAGTTACTCAGATGTTCAAGTTGCTCTTCATGAGTAAAATATATAGCTGTTTTCTCTGTGTAATGAATATAGCTCAGTCGGTTAAGTGATGGAACTATAGTGGCTGCACATACTATTATTATCCTTACAACTGTATTTTTCTCTATGTAGGTCAACTACTTGTCTGTACCAGGCGCATTTAGTATCATGGCGGGGTTGGTGAAGCACCCTCGCCACAAGGACTTTGTTGTCGGTGACTGGTCCTGTGAAGATGCAAATGAAGACCTGAAGAAGAACGGAATTTTCCTTCCTGATAATGTACGAGCTATTATTGTAGGTCCATCCAATTGTGGGAAGACCAATGTCCTCATGACTCTGCTAACACATGTATTTAGGGTCCGATTTGAACATGTTTGTGTATTCTCAAAAACACTGTTTCAACCTAAGCATCAGCTATTGCAAGAGATATTGCACGGTGTAGATGGTGTTACTTACAGGACATTCAGTGAAAGTGGTGATATCCCTCCACCTGAAAAAACAAAGCCAAACACAGTCTTCATATTTGACGATGTTGCTGTGGAAAACCAAGACAAAATTCGAAAATATTTCTATATCAGTCGTCATATGGGTGCTGATGTATTTTATCCTAGTCAAACATACTCCAGAATCCCCAAACAGCTGGCTAGCAATAACACAAACCTCATTATAGCCTTCAAACAAGACAACCTGAATTTAAAACACATTTACCAGGCACATATCTGAACAGACATGTCATTCAATGATTTTGTAAAGATATGTGGAGATTGCTGGAATCATTCACACTATGGGTTTCTCGTTATTGATAAAACACGAAAACTGAGTGATGGTAGGTACAGGCGAAACTTTCAAGACTGAACATTCGCCTGTACGTGGATGCTAAAATTCAAGCTATGGTGCATAAAGTTGCAGGTATGCACAGGGAACTATAGACATATTACCAAACTCTTCTGAGAATGGTGATTGCATTGAATGAGCTAGTTAATCAAGTCAATAAAAAAGTAAGCGACTTAACTGATAAGGTCAACGCTATTCAGGGGAAAATAGATGTAGATTTCCTTGTTGTTGAGAAGGGCAGTCAGGAACATAGTAAGAGGAGGAATAAAATGTCTGGATATATAAAGCATCACACCGCAGAGATGTCTGATTAGTATACACTGAGATGTCGACGAAGCAGAAAGTGATTCAGGCGCATGAAGCAGTTCATGAGAAATTATGGCTGCTGAGCTTAGGGCATATGAATCAACAGCAAACAAGAGATACCTTTAACCCGGTTACTGAGTCTCTCTGACAGCTCCCAGCTAAAACAAAAACACAATAACGAGGGTGTTGCCAGTGAAGAGTTCATCATTCGTCACAACCCAGGTACTTCCCCGCGGAATTTGTTGCTTTGGACATAATAGCAAGTCGCTTGTCTCTCCATCCAAATTATTAGGATATGCGATGTCTGCCTCAAGCACAGACCCTATATCAGAATCAGCCGCAAGACCCATTATTTGTCCACCTAATCCCTTCAATTCGTTTTCGGGCACTCATTGAAACCCACCAACCGGCAGTGGCTGCATCATGGCATGCCCATATAACTTGTTCACTGCTAAGTACATAATGTAACTCGAATCAAGGAGTGCGTTAAACTCGACACCCATCCGCAGGTTATTTGCCTTGGCATGCCTGTGAACGCATTGACAAAGTCCCCCATGGATCCCTCGCTCAAAAAATAGATGCATTGCAGCATCCATCAGAAGTTCGATGCTGTGCCCAGTTTTTTTGAGCATAGCGTACTAGGACAACCCAGGTGCCGTGTAATAAAAGGCAGGGTCCAGATAGCACGTGGCCTTACATATACTCCGGAACTTTTTGAAAACATCTGCAAGCAAATGAACGTCCATGTCCATGTATAGTCTTACATATTCTTCCAAATTGGGGATGTTGAATTCCCGCCAGACATTCACGGTATGCTCATAATCTGCTGTAGTTACGGCATTGCCTGTGAGAGTACTGGTAAATGCAGATATGTCGGGAAGCCTGGTTTCATTGAGTTTTGCCATACTATCAACATACTCGTATGGGAAAACTCCTTTCCTAGTCGCAAATTGGAACTTTTCCTCATCAGGAAATGCAAATCGAGTGACATGCATATCATTCCAAGGTAAAGTTTCAACAAGTTTCTGGAGTGAAGTCTGCATAAAGCGTAAAGAGTCAAGGAAGCGGAGCGTATTTTTTGGCGTCATTCATTTTGAGAAAACACTTTCAGGGATCATTCTTCATACCGAAATTAGCTAAGTGCTCAATGAGAAAATGAGCATCATACCCGCTCAAATTATGAAAAAAGACGGGTATGTGTCTTCACTTCCCTTCACTTGACTTCACTTCAAATTGCATGTGTTGTGAGCTTCACCGCGGAACTTAGCTGTACGATGACAGTGGTCCGTACAAGGAGTTTCCACATTTCTATCTAAGGCTAGCCCACAAATATGACATTTAACCGCCTTTTCATTCAATTCATCATCTTCCTTTGATTTGGTCATGGGAATGTTGGTGCTGTAGAGCTTATCAACTTCCCATGAAAGTTTTTCAAGCTCGGTGAGAAGCCAAACTGCAGGAGTGTCCCCTTCATAAGACTTGTAGCAGTTAAGTTTAGAATCATATCCACGTACAACTTGGAACGCTGCCACATAAGGTACGTGTTTTTGGGTGAAGTTTGTGTGTGAGGTAAGGGGTTCCCTTCACAATGAGTAATAGGAGCCAGCAGGCATTCAAAGTTGGCGTACACTACAGAGGGACATCGCTGCTTGTGGTGAGCATTTTGAAATTTAATGAAGTTATTTTCCTCTGTGGGCATAATCACATGTACCAGGTCCTTGGAAGCACAATCGAATTGATGTATTGCTAATAACTCTTCAGATGAAAAATAATTCAGATACCTTAAACAAATATGTTGTTTATGACCAAATTTATTTAGTTGGGAGGAGAGGAGTCAGGACATGTCTTTGATCCAGACATAGCGATAATTATCACCTTCAGAGAAGAGCAGCATGTTTACATGCAGCTCTCACTCATCTGTAAGTTTTGAGAAATTGAGAGGGCCTACTACGGTGTGCTTGTCTTGCTATTCTTCTCCAGACCATAAACGTGAACCAATATTCTGGTATTCTGCACCTCAAACTTATGTATGTCCTGGATCTTTACGGGGAACTCTGTACCATCAAAGTTATAATATGTCTTAATATCACTGACTTTGTAAATGCACTTAATGGCATTAAATCTCAGATCGTCTAGGACTTTGAGGAGCTCGGTCTCCAAGATAGTGAGGCATGCCTCTAAAATCCCAACAGGGCCGTGATACCTCCCTCCCGGATTCTCAATCCTTATGAAAGAGATGCACCCCTCAAAAGACCTAGTAACTGCTGAGTATTCCAGGGGGGTCATAAGGCCATTATTCTGATCCACTTCACTATCAATAGGACAGGGAAGAGCACTATCACTAGCCACAGGATAATCACTATTACTATTAGTACTACAGCTATGTGTCCAGCCAGTCGAAGATGGGGCTGATGATGGCGTTTCATCTGTAGGGAGGGGTATACGTACAGGTACACACAGTTTTTGTTGATGGCGGGGGTAAGCTGGCTGAGGAGGGGGAGACGGTGATTTCCGACTGGAGCAACCGGGCTGCGGGGATGGCCCACGGGATGTGATGCTCCCATTACCGACTGGTGGGGTGCGAGACCAATGAACCTGCTGTACTTCTTCCACCGACTGAGTCCAGTGGGGACCAGAGGGCTTGCGGTGAAGCAGGGGGAGGCTCTGCGGCTGCCTCTCACACAGCTCTGATGAGGGCTGTACACGGCGCAGTGTGCCTCTGTGGTTGTGTGCCCCCAATTCCCCCGTCCCCGCAACCACCGCTCTAGGTATACGGCGCATGCCGTGTGATACACCTGTAACATAAATAAGAAAAAAATAAGTTTAATGATATAGATTTAAAAGAGCAATAAATAATAAGGCTAAATAATGGCAATTATTTGCTGTAATCATAAAGTTCAAAAATATTCACCTTCCCCACTCTGGCTCCATGGCTTGGGCAACTCATCGGCACATTCACCGAGGTCTCCCACCCACTCGGGAATATTGACCTCTTCCTCTAAAAGGGCTATAATATGATGCCTTTCAGTTTCTTGTCGTTGTTGTTCTGCAGCGGCAGCCATCTCATGGACCCAGTCAGGGATTTCACCCCTACCTTGCACGCCGTCCTCGGTGCCCCGCTCCCTATGCGTGAAATCATCTAGAAAGAAAAGAAAAGAATATGTCTAAGAAAGCTCAATCTAGACACTTGGAAAACTACTATATGTATTACAGGAAATTATTTCATCTAAGAACTACGTTTTTTACAAATGTACTTACACTCACGCTGTGCTTGAGCTCTCTCAGCCTCTAGCTGCTGGTCTAGCTCAGCCAGCATTTGCAGGATGTATTCTAGAAATATGGAAGAGACTGAGTATAATATCGAGTATGGAAAAAAAATCTCTGTAGTAGACACACACACACACACACACGCACACACACACTCACACACACACACACACAATCACTTAAAGGGTGCAGCAATCTACAAAAACAAACATAGAGACATTGAACATATAGACATTGAATACAGACACACAGACATAAAATCCGTTAAAGTACACAGCATTCTTGGTAGAATGCGGTGCAAAACCAGATATAACAAAGACATAGAATCCGTTAAAGGATGCAGCATTCTGTATAGAGTGCAGTCCAAAAATAGATATTTTACATCCATTAAATCCGTTAAAGGGCGCAACGGTCTGGATAGAATGCGGTCCAAAACAGATATCACAGACACAGAATCCGTTAAAGGGCTCAGCAATCTGTATAGAGTGCAGTCTGAAAACAGATATAACATAGAGACATTGAACACACACAGACATAAAATCTGTTAAAGGACGCAGCATTCTGTATAGAATGCAGTCCAAAACAGATATACCACAGACAGAGAATCTGTTAAAGGGCTCAGCAATCTGTGTAGAGTGCGGTCCAAAACAGATATAACACAGACATAAAATCGGTTAAAGGGGCCAGCAGTCTGGGTAGAATGCGGTCCAAAAACAGATATAACATAGAGACATTGAACACAAAGACATTGAACACACACACACAATCTGTTAAAGGATGCAGCGTTCCGTATAGAGTGCGGTCCAAAACAGATATTTTACAAACACAAAATCTGTTAAAGGACGCAGCAGCCTGTGTAGAGAGTGGTCCAAAAACAGATATAACATAGAGACATTGAAGACAAAGAAATTGAACACTCACACAATCTGTTAAAGGACGCAGCAGTATGGGTAGAGTGCAGTCCAAAACAGATATTTTACAAACAGAAAATCCATTAAAGGAAACAGCATTCAGTATAGAGTGTGGTCCAAAACAGATATGACACATAACATATACATAGAATCCGCTAAAGGGCTCAGCAGTGTGGGTAGAATGTGGTCCAAAACAGATATAACATAGAAACATTGAACACGCACACACACAATCTGTTAAATGACGGAGCATTCTGTATAGAGTGTGGTCCAAAACAGATATAACAAGAATACAAAGAGTTAAAGGATGCAGCAGTCAGTGGACTGTGGCTAAAACAGAATTTGAACACTGAAAATGTACTTACCAGGTAATTGAACTTCATCTATTTGGCAGCACTTGCTACTACTGCTGCCACTGTCGCTGCTGCTGGTGGATCCTGATCGCTTCATGGTGAAACAGAAAGTGTAGTAATGTTAAATGCACTGAAACAATTACAGAAGCTGAGTGAGGGCGAGTTGGGTTGTGGTTTGGTTTATGTAGGTTCTATGAAGTTGAATCACGTCACTAATGCAGTAGCCAATAGGAGTGCAGCATTCCAGGGGTGGGGGCTGCTACGTCATGAATGAATGAATACTGTGTTCCTATTGGGAAAATGTGGAAATTCTCATTTGATCACTGAATATTCAAATGGTACATTCAGTTATTTCACATGATTAAAATTGAGATGGAATTAAGCACTTAGGTAATTCAAACGTTAGATGCGTGATGTGGATGTCACATGTCTGACGTGTTCAGTCACATTCGTTAGGATATTTCCAGAAGACTATCTGTGGTGCCCATATGACCGTGCGGGCTAGAGGCTGTGACGTCAGCAGCCGAGTGCTCGCGGGCCAAGAGGCTGTGACGTCAGCAGTCACGTGCTCGCAGCACACACTGTTATAAACGTGTGAGAGGAAAAGCATCTCTCTCAGCGCTTGACTACAGGGGTGACGTGTGTTTGATGTTCTGTGAGCTACGATCCTGGATTATGAAATGGGATCATGCAGTGGCTGTGTCCTAGAGCACATGGCGAACAAAATGTATGCAGCCATCTTGAATAACGGTACTTGCGTCATCAGCTGACATCGCGGTTGTGCCCTCTGGCACTGGCGATGTGTACTAAGTCAGCTGGAGTCCGGATCTTGGGATGAACACACTGGGTGCCGCCATCTTGGATTACGTCACAGATAAGGGCATTCTCTGGTGGTGGTGATGTGTACTAAGTCAACTGGGCTCTGGACCTCATAGCGAACACACCTGCATGAAATTGTTTAAATAAAGACTTATGTTCCAAGTCCTTTTCTCCCACAAATCCTTAGGAGGAGGTGGCGGTCGGGCGACCGAGATTAGTACAAGTGTCCTTTCTTTCACGCCATATTCTTAGCTTATCAGTGAAACCTCAAGTGACCTTTGTTTACTGTCAAAATTCAAACTTGGCGCCAGTTCATAGGAGGAAGTGGCAGTCGGGTGACTTAGGTTAGTGGAGGTAGCCCTAGTGGCCTATCTTCCTGTGATTTTCTTTGCTTAGTAGAGATAACCGTGGTGTGGTGCATTATTCTCTTGGAATTTGAACTTCTCGCCAGTTTTCTGGGGGTTGGAGGGCGTGGAACTTTCCCGCCAAAATTCAAACTTGCTGCCAAAAGCCGCCATCTAGGATGACGTCATCGCTGTCATCTTGGATACATCTGGCAACAATGCCGTGTCTCAGAATCGGTGTTGCCCCAATACTTGTGTCTTGTCCTTACTCGTTTTATGTATCCTATATTTAATTTTATGTCACACAAAATAGCAAGTTATTAGCTAATAGGCAGTAAAGACTGCAAATTTTCTGCAGAGTTCTTGTTCTGCCGGTTACAAATAAACCCATCCCATTTTTTTAAAGAGGGGCAGGATGTCAAACAGGCCCAATGGGAGCAGGAGAGGCACCACAGGACATTTTAATTTCCACTAGCCTGAACATAGTTTGATGGCACTCATTACAAAATATTACACAGAGTGAAATACACAGACGTGCGATGTACGAATGCTGTGTGAAGAGGCGTGGCACTGCACTTTGGCACACTTAAGACCAAATAACATCTTACGTTCCCTTGAACATATATGTTTTATGTATCAGACTCTTCAGAAAGATGTGCGCTATAAAATGAAGATGTTTTTGAAAAGTCAATTTTTTTTTATTTTTGGTGTCCTACCTAAAATGCTCGAGGGAGGGGGAATGCCACTATTTAATATTGCCCCAGTTTGGAAATATTGTAGAGCAGTCTGAGTTGTAGTGGGGAGGTGACCCGTGTTTACGTTAAATGATTTTGCTGCTTCCTCTTCATTTATTGCTCTCACATCAAATGAAAACAAAACGGGTTTTTGTGGCTGAGAGTTATCAAGTGAATTAAAATAAATTACGGAAGGATAAAATATTTTATTTGTTTCAGATTTTATTTTATGTCCATCTTCCTGACAGTCAAGTATTAATCATCTTGCAGAACAACAGACATGATTTTTGTCGGTTTGCTACAGAAATTTGGCTTTTATTAATCTTTTCCACTGAGGCAGTCTATTTATTTGAAACGACAGGTTTAATTCCACACTATTGGCTATTTTCAACTGTTTGCTGTATTTCAAGTTCACATTTTCATCTTTTGTGCCATAATAAAGAACCAAACATGAGATAATACAGTACTGGTACTCCAAGAAAATTTATATCTGAATCTGGACATACGAATGTGCAACTTAATCCGAATTATGCATTTTAGTATGGTTCACAAAATTCCCATGCTCTTGGAGTATCCTCTAATGTCTTGTTCCTTTTGTGGCATACTTTAAGATCTTTTTATGTTTTACACGTACGAACGTATGGGCTCCTGGGTCATCGTAGCTGCGCAAGCACGGCGACGCATATTATCTGGCTGGCACTCTCTCGCAACTGCTGAAACAAATCTATTTCTAACAGGTCGCGGGAAAATATTGTGAATTGTGGTTTGAAAAGTGTTACTTTCAAAGTAAATTTCCTTTTATGCAAGATGAACTCTATGCACAAATGTCTGCTGAATATCTTAAATCACAGAGCATTTGATTCTCATTCAAAAATCATATCTTTGAGGACAATCATTTAGAATATTTTCGAGCCCAGCAGATCAGACATTTATGTCGTTGTTAAAAATTTTACTGGCACTTTTGTGATGTGTATTAAAGTGTAACACATGTAAAGAAGATCAACATTATGTGTGAAAGCTTAGCTTCTCTTGCAGCTTATTAATCTTAGAGACCAATATCATATGTGAAAGCTTTTATTTTCTTGTAGCAACACTGTGTATATTAATTTAAACCATTACCTTTTCCTATTTGTGTGTTTGCACTACTTATCAGTGATGTTGCTATTGGCTGACTACATCACATGTCCTATGCTCTGAATATCCGCTGTCTTCGGCTGGTGAGATCGCTTGAAATGAGCTACAACTGGCTAGCAAAAGTGCATCGCAATCTCGATTTCAATCCTTCAGAAAGTAACATGCGGTGTTTGGTGGAATTGGAATGTATACTTTTGTAATATGAAAATATGCAATGTACATGTTGCTGCACATCAGACATCTTTCCAAAACGTGTTTTTTCCCCTGAATTACGGTGTATAAAGTGCCGGGAAATTCTACGCCGGTGTATAAAACCACAACCATTGAAAGGATTGATACGTTTTACAGTTCTGAGGAAAAATATACTGTTACTTTACACAGAAAAAGTGTATTTTCATCTGGGAGAAACTGTATTTTTAACCAGGAAATCCGGGAATTTTTTTTTCTCGTCCAGATATACACCCTGGTGATGTTCAACTAAAAACTGAGGTAAGAACAAATTGTTATTTTGGAAACTATACAATCATTTGGAAAGCTGCTTGTTTGGGTTCCGCTACTCTGGATAGACTACAGCTATTGACAATAATATGATTACAAAATATTTGATGGTCTAGGGACTAGGGGAAGTTTATGGGCCTTTTTTATGCATATGCATTGGGAATAACCTATTTACATGTACAATCTTCATATTGAAATTTGTGGTAAATTATCCAAAAATCCTAATTAATGACTAAATCCCTTATGAAGTATGCCACATTGTGCATAAAAATTAGGTTAACAAAAGTATAATGGCAAAGATCGGAATCTAACAAGCACAGAGGCAAAATCTGCAATGGAAAATGTGGCTACTTCTGATCTTTCATATTAATTATTTCAAAAGTTAAGTAGTTCCACAGAATTTTAACTATGTTACTGGGCAGAATTCCAGTCTTTATGATGAGTGATGTCATCATTATCAAATGTATGTATTAGCACAAAATGTTTTCACCATTACATGCTGTAGTAGAATTTTTAGTTAGGCACAATTTCTAGTAAATGTTGTTTTAAACAAAACTAATTATATTTTTGCAATCAGATTATCTGAGACTACAACTGTTATAATGAAACAGAATGAAATCTGACCTAAATAATACATGGAGAGATTTATGCCTATGTCACATATGCATTTACAGGAAATCACACTTAAAACCAGGAAACAGGAAAAAATTAATAACTATTAGTAGGGGTGTATCTAGAGCAGGTGAGACAAGTCTGCTTTCTCTTTCTCTATGTCAAATGGTAATATAAGTGTTTAAATTTACAATGGAAGGATAATGAAAAGTAAAATCAAAGGCATAATGCACATTCCTGCAGATGGCCAGTAAACAGGTTGGCATAGGAGAGCGCCAACAACTGTGCTGCAAATTTGTTTGGAAACTTTCCCTTTAAACGAAAGTAGTTATGGGTTGGGATTTAGTTGGTAAGTGTATAAGGAAGCAACACCCTCCACAATTACCTCCTACATGCTCCCCAAAATCCACACCCCCAACAATCCTGGACACTCCATTGCAGCAGGCTTTTGCACTTCCAATTAAAGAATTTCCGCCCTTGCTGACCAACACCTCCAATGAATTGCCCAAAACCTAGCCTCCCTCATCAAAGGTACTAATCACTTCCTTCACTGACTTTCTACCATCTGCTCCTTTTACCTCCTATGTCCCAATTCGTCACTGTTGATGCCACCTCCCTATATACCAACAACCCTCGTGCCCATGGCCTTGCTGCTATCAAACACTATCTCTACCAATGTCCTTCAGATTCCAAACCCACCACTTCATTTCATATACACCTTACCACCTACATTCTAAAGTCCTTGCAGTGACTATCAATCATAAGAACATTAACTTCTTTGTTTCACTTACATTCTCTTGGACTGATGTCTTTTGCTTCACTCCTGTTTGTGGGTTTTCATGTGCTTGTTCATGGTGTTAATGTCTCTAGTGAATAAAAGTTTTCTATGATTAATCGAGTGTTGGTGACTTCTGACTCCCTTATCACACAACTAAGGGATGGAAATTACCATATTGGTGACTGCAGACTTGTTTCATCTCTCCACTCATTATTTTGGTGACAGGTTACTGTGAAGTGCTGCATCTTACAAACAATGAGCCTGCCACCATTCAACTTATCATATCTGGTGTTCTTGCACTACACTGCTCCTTTAAACTGTGAAGCTCAAGTGTATTACCCTCTACAAGCAGCTGTTAAAATGGAACGGTAGTACTCACCTCCTCGCATGACACAACTGAGCCCTCTAACCTCATTGGGTTCACAGTGACATGAACCCAGTGCTTTGTCTTCCATGCTTACGCCACATCATACTGACATCGCCACCGCACAAGTTCCGCAGTCTGATGCTCACACGTGTTTCGGACCGGATCTCACTGCTCAGTGCAGCACAAGTGCATTTCATACTTCACCATCAACCTTCAGTGGCCAGCATACAGTGAACTATTTTGCTCAACATACTACACAGAGACTATGTGCCTCTGATCACTTATTCTACACAACTTCATTAATGACTGTTACAGCCACAGCTGTTCCACATGTGACAGGTGCCCACACCACCCATGCTGCGATATCCCCTCCCTCTGGTCATTCCGCCTCTGTGGGGATTATAGAGTCCTCAATGCCTTCACCAGTGGATTATCCAATTCCCCATATTCAGGACTTCACTCAACTGCTCAATAGAGTGTAAGTGTTAAGCGTACTTGATTGCTGCAAGGCGAAGTTGACATTCCTAAGACTGTACTAATCACCTCTTTCAGACTGTTTGAGTACTATTTCATGCCATACAGCCTCAAAAACACAGCTCAGACATGGCAGTGTTTTAACAGTTTGATACTGTTTAACCTTTTTCTCCCCCTTCACTGTTGAGAAACGTTAACAGCACCTGGCAGAAGTAACAATGGTGTCGAAATCAAATCCCAGCTAAATAGTGTCAGTGTGACTGTCCTTGGGTTATAACATATCACCTGATGGTATTGAACCAACATGTGACTACGTCAAATTTATTCGTAACCTCCCTCTACCCACAGACTACTGCTTGCTTTGCAGATTCCTCAACATTATGAACTTCTACAATCGGCATCTCCCCCATGCTGCCTCCATGGAAGCCCCAGTTACTGACACTGTGATTGGGAAAAACACATTGGGTGCAAGGAAAATGCCATGGACATATGAGATGCTTCAAGCTTTTGACCATCTAAAGTCTGGCCCTGCTTGCACTGTCACACTAACTCATCCGATACTGACACCCGCATCACAATCACCACCGATGTGACAGATACATCCATAGGCATAGCACTGCAATAGCATGCCAGTGATGCCACTGAACCCCTTGGCGATTGTTTTCCAAAAAGCTCTCATCTGCCCAACATAAATGGTCAATATAAAACCTTGAACTGTTTGAGGTGTAGGAGGTGGTCAAATACTTCCACAAGGACATAAAGGGGTATGAGTCCACTGTCTTTACCAATCACTGTCATCTTGCTAATGCCATTCACAAGAACAGCAAGTATGTGCACCCCCAGTGCCTGTGCCACATGGATCAAATTTGCCAGTATTCGATGGATGTTTGCTATATACACAGCTCTGACAATGTGGTTGCCAACTGTCTGTACAGGGTGAACATTATCATATCCCCTATTGAAATGAATGAACCAGTTCATCAAGAGACCAATGACACTGAGTTTGCAGGCAGACTCAAAAACCTGAATTACATATTGACTCTCACCTGTACTGTGTGTGACACCTCGATGGGTAACCTTTGCCAGGTAGTGCCCCCATCTCATCAAAGGACAGTGTTCACAGCCAGATACAATCTAGCCCACTCTCACACCAAAGCCACTACCAAACTGGTCACCAAATGATTCATCTGGCTAGGGATCAAGAGTGACTGCCACAAATGGACTCATGTTTGCATTCCCAACCAGTGGAGTAAAGTCAGCAGGGTATGCATTGCCCCCCCTCCCCCCTCTCCATGAATGTTCAGTAGCTCAAAAAGATACCTGTACCACATACACATCAACATTGTTTGCCCATTTTCCCCCTTTGATTGCTTCCACTATATACTCTCCATAGTTAACCAAAATATGAGATGGGTCAAAGCCATCCCACTAACAGATGTCATTGCTGATACTCTTGGACTTCTCACTTCAGTTGCCCCTCCTGTATTACCTCTGACCATGACCATCCTCATTGCCATATTCTGCAGTGTTGCCAAATTCCACACCACTGCCTCTCATCCTCAGAACAGCGACCTTGTAGAGAGCTGGCACTGCACCCTTAAAGTGGCACTCAGGTGCCATGGTGGTTCCTGGTCAGAGGCACTTCAATGGGTCCTCCTCAAGAGTACATGACACCCACAAAGAAGATTTTTAGGCTTCACTTGCCAATATACTCTAGGGGCAGCCCCTAATTCTTCCCACTGAGTTTGTCTATCACACTCCCCATATGACAACAAACTCCCCACTCTGGTCAAGCATATACCAATCGTATTTCCCATATCCACACTCCACAACCAAGGCCTCACACTGTACCATGAGTCTTCATACAAAAGTATCTCGTTCATTGTACTTTTGTCATGATGCGTGATGACTCTGCCTTTGCCTCTCTCCAGCTTCCCCTACTCAGGCTCGCACAAGGCCCTCAATCAAGGGCAAAATAACTTGGACATTTTCTTCAACAGCAAATTTCAAACAGCTTTTGTGAATAGAGTGAAACCAGCCTGGTCATTGATAGAAGCACCCCTGCTGACTGTGCCTATGTCAGCTCCCCCAATCGAGAGCACCTCCCTCCGCCAATTCCGTCACCAACTCTTTATGAAATGCAATGCCAGATGCCTACTATGATCTTGCACATCTGTGTGACTCCTCACTCTCTAGGTCGCCTACTCCTAACCCCATAGTTCTTACTATTGACATCAGCAAACTCAGTCTGGACAACCTCTCCATCAAGCGCATCATCTTCATTTTTGGCATCTCTTCATCTGCACAACAAGATGCCTCAATGACATCCAACAGGTGGCTGTTGGGCTGCTTTGAGCTCCTGGCAGATGTGACCTTGACCTAATCGCAGCTAAGGCCTTGAGTGATGGAACATTCACAATCGCCGTTCCTTGCCAATCCCAGTTTCTGGATCCCACTCTGATCAATGAATCCCCCCCACTACCACTCAAGCACAAGAGAGTGGAGGGGGTCCCTATCTACATCTACATGATTACTCTGCAATTCACATTTAAGTGCTTGGCAGAGGGTTCAACGAACCACAATCATACTATCTCTCTACCATTCCACTCCCGAACAGCGTGTGGGAAAAATGAACACCTAAACCTTTCTGTTCGAGCTCTGATTTCTCTTATTTTATTTTGATGATCATTCCTACCTATGTAGGTTGGGCTCAAAATATTTTCGCATTCGGAAGAGAAAGTTGGTAACTGAAATTTCGTAAATTGATGTCGCCGCGACGAAAAATGTCTTTGCTTTAATGACTTCCATCCCAACTCGCGTATCATATCTGCCACATTCTCTCAGCTATTATGTGATAATACAAAACGAGCTGCCCTTTTTTGCATCCTTTTGATGTCCTCCGTCAATCCCACCTGGTAAGGATCCCACACCGCGCAGCAATATTCTAACAGAGGACAAATGAGTGTAGTGTAAGCTGTCTCTTTAGTGGACTTGTTACATCTTCTAAGTGTCCTGCCAATGAAACGCAACCTTTGGCTTGCCTTTGCCACAATATTATCTATGTGGTCTTTCCAACTGAAGTTGTTCATAATTTTAACAACCAGGTACTTAGTTGAATTGACAGCCTTGAGAATTGTACTATTTATTGAGTAATCGAATTCCAACGGATTTCTTTTGGAACTCATGTGAGTCACCTCACACTTTTCATTATTTAGCGTCAACTGCCAACTGTCACACCATACAGCAATCTTTTCTAAATCGCTTTGCAACTGATACTGGTCTTCAGATGACATTACTAGACAGTAAATTACAGCATCATCTGGGAACAACCTAAGAGAACTGCTCAGATTGTCACCCAGGTCATTTATATAGATCAGGAACAGCAGAGGTCCCAGGACGCTTCCCTGGGGAACACCTGATCTCACTTCAGTTTTACTCGATGATTTGCCGTCTATTACTACGAACTATGATTAATGTTGACCACAAGAACATTAACTGTGTTGTTTGTCTTAAATTCTCTTGGACTGATGTTCTTTGCGTTTGCTCCTGTTCATGGGTTTTCTGTGCTTCTTCATTGTTTTATTGTCTCTAGTAAATTTTCAGTGCCCTATAATAATCAAGTGTTGGTGATTTCTGACTCCTTTATCACATGGCAGAGGGACGGAATTTGCTATACCCTGTTTATAAAAAGTAATGTCAACCTTTTATGTTTTCCAAGAATGGCATCTTGCCACTGGTCACTGACCGTCATGTGGTACTCAGCAGCCATTTCTGAGCAAACGTAAATAAGAATGTATATTGTAAAGATGTACTTATTCAAGGCTAGATACAAAAATTTTGTATTTAAATTACTGTGGTGCACCATGCAATAATGCTCATTTTTCTTTCTCTGGGGAGAATTTTAGTTAAGTCATGTATGTCTGATGTTTAATAAAATATTTTTATGCTATCTTTTGCATTAACAACAAATAACTATGTCAATCTGTCATTTCATCTAACAGTGTAATTACATAGCTGTTTTTACTTTACCAATCATTAGCACATATAATGGCGAGTTCCATCAATGTGATTGAAAGGTAATGCGTAAGATGACTGTTTCATGAATTGAAAGATGTGTGGGGTGTGAGTTTGATCCTATGTATATAAAAACAACAATGCTGTGACTTACCAAATGAGAAAGCACTGCTTTCTCATTTTCTCGTTTGGTAAGTCACAGCATCTTTGTTTTATATACACTCCTGGAAATGGAAAAAAGAACACATTGACACCGGTGTGTCAGACCCACCATACTTGATCCGGTCACTGCGAGAGGGCTGTACAAGCAATGATCACACGCACGGCACAAAGGACACACCAGGAACCGCGGTGTTGGCCGTCGAATGGCGCTAGCTGCGCAGCATTTGTGCACCGCCGCCGTCAGTGTCAGCCAGTTTGCCATGGCATACGAAGCTCCATCGCAGTCTTTAACACTGGTAGCATGCCGCGACAGCGTGGACGTGAACCGTATGTGCAGTTGACGGACTTTGAGCGAGGGCGTATAGTGGGCATGCGGGAGGCCGGGTGGACGTACCGCCGAATTGCTCAACACGTGGGGCGTGAGGTCTCCATAGTACATCAATGTTGTCGCCAGTGGACGGCGGAAGGTGCACGTGCCCGTCGACCTTGGACCGGACCGCAGCGACGCATGGATGCACGCCAAGACCGTAGGATCCTACGCAGTGCCGTAGGGGACCGCACCGCCACTTCCCAGCAAATTAGGGACACTGTTGCTCCTGGGGTATCGGCGAGGACCATTCGCAACCGTCTCCATGAAGCTGGGCTACGGTCCCGCACACCGTTAGGCCGTCTTCCGCTCACGCCCCAACATCGTGCAGCCCGCCTCCAGTGGTATCGCGACAGGCGTGAATGGAGGGACGAATGGAGACGTGTTGTCTTCAGCAATGAGAGTCGCTTCTGCCTTGGTGCCAATGATGGTCGTATGCGTGTTTAGCGCCGTGCAGATGAGCGCCACAATCAGGACTGCATACGACCGAGGCACACAGGGCCAACACCCGGAATCATGGTGTGGGGAGCAATCTCCTACACTGGCCGTACACCACTGGTGATCGTCGAGGGGACACTGAATAGTGCACGGTACATCCAAACCATCATCGAACCCATCGTTCTACCATTCCTAGACCGGCAAGGGAACTTGCTGTTCCAACAGGACAATGCACGTCCGCATGTATCCCGTGCCACCCAACGTGCTCTAGAAGGTGTAAGTCAACTACCCTGGCCAGCAAGATCTCTGGATCTGTCCCCCATTGAGCATGTTTGGGACTGAATGAAGCGTCGTCTCACGCGGTCTGCACGTCCAGCACGAACGCTGGTCCAACTGAGGCGCCAGGTGGAAATGGCATGGCAAGCCGTTCCACAGGACTACATCCAGCATCTCTACGATCGTCTCCATGGGAGAATAGCAGCCTGCATTGCTGCTAAAGGTGGATATTCACTGTACTAGTGCCGACATTGTGCATGCTCTGTTGCCTGTGTCTATGTGCCTGTGGTTCTGTCAGTGTGATCATGTGATGTATCTGACTCCAGGAATGTGTCAATAAAGTTTCCCCTTCCTGGGACAATGAATTCACGGTGTTCTTATTTCAATTTCCAGGAGTGTATATATATTTTACCCACGTGATATATATATATATATATATATATATATATATATATATATATATATATAGAGAGAGAGAGAGAGAGAGAGAGAGAGAGAGAGAGAGAGAGAGAGAGAGAGAGGGAAACATTCCACGTGGGAAAAATTTATCAAAAAACAAAGATGATGTGACTTACCAAACGAAAGCGCTGGCAGGTCGAAAGACACACAAACAAACACAAACATACACACAAAATTCGAGCTTTCACAACAAACTGTTGCCTCATCAAGAAAAGAAAGAGGGAAGGAGAGGGAAAGACGAAAGGATGTGGGTTTTAAGGGAGAGGGTAAGGAGTCATTCCAATCCCGGGAGCGGAAAGACTTACCTTAGGGGAAAAAGGACGGGTACACGCTCGCACACACACACACATATCCATCCACACATATACAGACACAAGCAGACATATTTAAAGACAAAGAGTTTGGGCAGAGATGTCAGTCAGGGCGGAAGTGCAGAGGCAAAGATGTTGTTGAATGACAGGTGAGGTATGAGTGGCGGCAACTTGAAATTAGCGGAGATTGAGGCCTGGTGGGTAACGGGAAGAGAGGATATATTGAAGAGCAAGTTCCCATCTCCGGAGTTCGGATTGGTTGGTGTTGGTGGGAAGTATCCAGATAACCCGGACGGTGTAACACTGTGCCAAGATGTGCTGGCCGTGCACCAAGGCATGTTTAGCCACAGGGTGATCCTCATTACCAACAAACACTGTCTGCCTGTGTCCATTCATGCGAATGGACAGTTTGTTGCTGGTCATTCCCACATAGAATGCATCACAGTGTAGGCAGGTCAGTTGGTAAATCACGTGGGTGCTTTCACACGTGGCTCTGCCTTTGATCATGTACACCTTCCGGGTTACAGGACTGGAGTAGGTGGTGGTGGGAGGGTGCATGGGACAGGTTTTAGACCGGGGGCGGTTACAAGGATAGGAGCCAGAGGGTAGGAAAGGTGGTTTGGGGATTTCATAGGGATGAACTAACAGATTACGAAGGTTAGGTGGACGGCGGAAAGACACTCTTGGTGGAGTGGGGAGGATTTCATGAAGGATGGATCTCATTTCAGGGCAGGATTTGAGGAAGTCGTATCCCTGTTGGAGAGCCACATTCAGAGTCTGGTCCAGTCCCGGAAAGTATCCTGTCACAAGTGGGGCACTTTTGTGGTTCTTCTGTGGGAAGTTCTGGGTTTGAGGGGATGAGGAAGTGGCTCTGGTTATTTGCTTCTGTACCAGGTCAGGAGGGTAGTTGCGGGATGCGAAAGCTGTTGTCAGGTTGTTGGTGTAATGGTTCAGGGATTCCGGACTGGAGCAGATTTGTTTGCCATGATGACCTAGGCTGTAGGGAAGGGACCGTTTGATGTGGAATGGGTGGCAGCTGTCATAATGCAGGTACTGTTGCTTGTTGGTGGGTTTGATGTGGACGGTAGTGTGAAGCTGGCCATTGGACAGATGGAGGTCAACGTCAAGGAAAGTGGCGTGGGATTTGGAGTAGGACCAGGTGAATCTGATGGAACCAAAGGAGTTGAGGTTGGAGAGGAAATTCTGGAGCTCTTCTTCACTGTGAGTCCAGATCATGAAGATGTCATCAATAAATCTGTACCAAACTTTGTGTTGGCAGGCCTGGGTAACCAAGAAGGCTTCCTCTAGGCGACCCATGAATAGGTTGGCGTACGAGGGGGCCATCCTGGTACCCATGGCTGTTGCCTTTAATTGTTGGTATGTCTGGCCTTCAAAAGTGAAGAAGTTGTGGGTCAGGATGAAGCTGGCTAAGGTAATGAGGAAAGAGGTTTTAGGTAGAGTGGCAGGTGATCGGCGTGAAAGGAAATGCTCCATCGCAGCGAGGCCCTGGACATGCGGAATATTTGTGTATAAGGAATTGGCATTGATGGTTACAAAGATGGTTCCCGGGGGTAACAGATTGGGTAAGGATTCCAGGCATTCGAGAAAGTGGTTGGTGTCTTTGATGAAGGATGGGAGACTGCATCTAATGGGTTGAAGGTGTTGATCTACGTAGGCAGAGATACATTCTGTGGGGGCTTGGTAACCAGCTACAATGGGGCGCCCGGGATGATTGGGTTTGTGAATTTTAGTAAGAAGGTAGAAGGTAGGGGTGCGGGGTGTCGGTGGCGTCAGGAGGTTGATGGAGTCAGGTGAAAGGTTTTGCAGGGGGCCTAAGGTTCTGAGGATTCCTTGAAGCTCCGCCTGGACATCGGGAATGGGATTACCTTGGCAAACTTTGTATGTGGTGTTGTCTGAAAGCTGACGCAGTCCCTCAGCCACATACTCCCGACGATCAAGTACCACGTTCATCGAACCCTTGTCTGCCGGAAGAATGACGATGGATCGGTCAGCCTTCAAATCACGGATAGCCTGGGCTTCAGCAGTGGTGATGTTGGGAGTAGGATTAAGGGTTTTTAAGAAGTATTGAGATGCAAGGCTGGAAGTCAGAAATTCCTGGAAGGTTTGGAGAGGGTGATTTTGAGGAATAGGAGGTGGGTCCCTTTGTGACGGAGGACGGAAATGTTCCAGGCAGGGTTCAATTTGGATAGTATCCTGGGGAGTTGGATTATTGGGAGTAGGATTAGGATCATTTTTCTTCATGGCAAAGTGATATTTCCAGCAGAGAGTACGAGAGTAGGACAGTAAATCTTTGACGAGGGCTGTTTGGTTGAATCTGGGAGTGGGGCTGAAGGTGAGGCCTTTGGATAGGACAGAGGTTTCGGGTTGGAAGAGAGGTTTGGAGGAAAGGTTAACTACTGAATTAGGGTGTTGTGATTCCAGATTGTGTTGATTGGAATTTTGAGGTTTTGGAGGGAGTGGAGCTGGAAGTGGGAGATTGAGTAGATGGAGAGACTGGGTTTGTGTGCAATGAGAGGAGGTTGAGGTTTGCTGGAAAGGTTGTGAAGGGTGAGTGAGTTGCCTTTCCGGAGGTGGGAAACCAGGAGATTGGATAGTTTTTTGAGGTGGAGGGTGGCATGTTGTTGTAATTTGCGGATGGCCTGTAGGAGGATGCTCTGAACAGCCGGTGTGGATGTGGGAGAGGAAAGATTAAGGACTTTTATTAAGTATAGGAGTTGATGGGTGTGTTCCTTGGCTAAGTTGATGTGTAGGTGAAGTATTAGGTGGGTGAGGCCAATGGATTGTTCAGTTTGGAACTGGTATAGAGACTGATGGAAAGAAGGGTTGCAGCCAGAGATGGGAACTTTAAGTGTGAGGCCTTTGGGGTTGATGCCAAATGTTAGACAAGCCTGAGAAAATAGAATATGGGAGCGTAATCAGGCTAGGGCGAAGGCATGTTTGCGGAGGGAATGTAAATAAAACTTAATGGGGTCGTTGTGGTGGTGTTGTGAGGGTGACATGGTATTAGAAGGTGGAAATTGTACCATGAGTCTGAAATGAAAATGAAAATAAAAATATATGGGGAGAGATAAAGGTGAACTGGAAAGTAACTGGAGATCTGGTGTGAAAAAGGCGAAAAGGTGTTGGTTACAGCTGGGCTATGTTGGACTTGGGTTGGTAGACAACGATGTGCACAAAGGTTAGGTGGTTGTGTTGCCGCCAAAACACGTTAAAGGACGGAGAAATTCGGGAAAATTTCGAAAAAAACTGCGTTTAATGTATTAAAGGGATGTGGTTTTGTGGTGGTAGATTATGAAAATGAGGCTAACAATTGTCTGACGAAGAAATAATGACGTTAAAACCTGTGGGAAGCGGCTAAAAATGATCAGTGATGTGGGAAAAACGGAAATGGAAATAAAGCGAAAGTTATTAGAAATAGCCGAAATGGTTGTTTAAAAGGTGAAAGGAACTGTTTGTGAACTAGAAACGGTGGATTTTATAGCAGCGGTAGTGTTGAAAGCGGCAAAAAAAAATTTTTTTTTTTGTTATGGTTTGAAAGTGGGTTACGTACTATTGAGTATATATAGGCGGGATAAAATTGTATAGCAGATTACGGTAAAAAGGAGAAGGTGAATACTAAGTGAAACTACTGGCAAAAACACAAAGAGAAAATAAGACGACAGGAAAGATTTCGAAATGCAACAGTGACAATAACAAACGTAATTGTTGCGTTCAAATTAATGATATTAATATAATAGAGGGAAACATTCCACGTGGGAAAAATTTATCAAAAAACAAAGATGATGTGACTTACCAAACGAAAGCGCTGGCAGGTCGAAAGACACACAAACAAACATACACACAAAATTCAAGCTTTCGCAACAAACTATTGCCTCATCAGGAAAGAAGGAAGGAGAGGGAAAGACGAAAGGATGTGGGTTTTAAGGGAGAGGGTAAGGAGTCATTCCAATCCCGGGAGCGGAAAGACTTACCTTAGGGGGAAAAAGGACGGGTATACGCTCGCACACACACACATATCCATCCACACATATACAGACACAAGCAGACATATTTAAAGACAAAGAGTTTGGGCAGAGATGTCATTCCCTCCGCAAACATGCCTTCGCCCTAGCCAGATTACACTCCCATATTCTATTTTCTCAGGCTTGTCTAACATTTGGCATCACCCCCAAAGGCTTCACACTTAAAGTTCCCATCTCTGGCTGCAACCCTTCCTTCCATCAGTCCCTATACCAGTTCCAAACTGAACAATCCATTGCCCTCACCCACCTACTTAATAAAAGTCCTTAATCTCTCCTCTCCCACATCCACACCGGCTGTTCAGAGCATCCTCCTACAGGCCAACCGCAAATTACAACAACATGCCACCCTCCACCTCAAAAAACTATCCAATCTCCTGGTTTCCCACCTCCGGAAAGGCAACTCACTCACCCTTCACAACCTTTCCAGCAAACCTCAACCTCCTCTCATTGCACACAAACCCAGTCTCCCCCATCTACTCAATCTCCCACTTCCAGCTCCACTCCCTCCAAAACCTCAAAATTCCAATCAACACAATCTGGAACCACAACACCCTAATTCAGTAGTTAACCTTTCCTCCAAACCTCTCTCCCAATCCGAAACCTCTGTCCTATCCAAAGGCCTCACCTTCAGCCCCACTTCCAGATTCAACCAAACAGCCCTCGTCAAAGATTTACTGTCCTACTCTCGTACTCTCTGCTGGAAATATCACTTTACCACGAAGAAAAATGATCCTAATCCTACTCCCAATGATCCAACTCCCCAGGATACTATCCAAATTGAACCCTGCCTGGAACATTTCCGTCCTCCGTCACAGAGGGACCCACCTCCTCTTCCTCAAAATCACCCTCTCCAAACCTTCCAGGAATTTCTGACTTCCAGCCTTGCATCTCAATACTTCTTAAAAACTCTTAATCCTACTCCCAACATCACCACTGCTGAAACCCAAAGCTATCCGTGATCTGAAGGCTGACCGATCCATCGTCATTCTTCCGGCAGACAAGGGTTCGATGACTGTGGTACTTGATCGTCGGGAGTATGTGGCTGAGGGACTGCATCAGCTTTCAGACAACACCACATACAAAGTTTGCCAAGGTAATCCCATTCCCGATGTCCAGGCAGAGCTTCAAGGAATCCTCAGAACCGTAGGCCCCCTGCAAAACCTTTCACCTGACTCCATCAACCTCCTGACCCCACCGACACCCCACACCCCTACCTTCTACCTTCTTCCTAAAATTCACAAACCCAATCATCCCGGGCGCCCCATTGTAGCTGGTTACCAAGCCCCCACAGAACGTGTCTCTGCCTACATAGATCAACACCTTCAACCCATTACATGCAGTCTCCCATCCTTCATCAAAGACACCAACCACTTTCTCGAATGCCTGAAATCCTTACCCAATCTGTTACCCCCAGAAACCATCCTTGTAACCATCAATGGCACTTCCTTATACACAAATATTCCGCATGTCCAGAGCCTCGCTGCGATGGAGCATTTCCTTTCACGCCGATCACCTGCCACTCTACCTAAAACCCCTTTCCTCATTACCTTAGCCAGCTTCATCCTGACCCACAACTTCTTCACTTTTGAAGGCCAGACATACCAACAATTAAAGGGAACAGCCATGGGTACCAGGATGGCCCCCTCGTACGCCAACCTATTCATGGGTCGCCTAGAGGAAGCCTTCTTGGTTACCCAGACCTGCCAACACAAAGTTTGGTACAGATTTATTGATGACATCTTCATGATCTGGACTCACAGTGAAGAAGAGCTCCAGAATTTCCTCTCCAACCTCAACTCCTTTGGTTCCATCATATTCACCTGGTCCTACTCCAAATCCCACGCCACTTTCCTTGACGTTGACCTCCATCTGTCCAATGGCCAGCTTCACACTACCGTCCACATCAAACTCACCAACAAGCAACAGTACCTGCATTATGACAGCTGCCACCCATTCCACATCAAACAGTCCCTTCCCTACAGCCTAGGTCTTCATGGCAAACAAATCTGCTCCAGTCCGGAATCCCTGAACCATTACACCAACAACCTGACAACAGCTTTCGCATCCCGCAACTACCCTCCTGACCTGGTACAGAAGCAAATAACCAGAGCCACTTCCTCATCCCCTCAAACCCAGAACCTCCCACAGAAGAACCACAAAAGTGCCCCACTTGTGACAGGATACTTTCCGGGACTGGACCAGACTCTGAATGTGGCTCTCCAACAGGGATACGACTTCCTCAAATCCTGCCCTGAAATGAGATCCATCCTTCATGAAATCCTCCCCACTCCACCAAGAGTGTCTTTCCGCTGTCCACCTAACCTTCGTAATCTGTTAGTTCATCCCTATGAAATCCCCAAACCACCTTTCCTACCCTCTGGCTCCTATCCTTGTAACCACCCCCGGTCTAAAACCTGTCCCATGCACCCTCCCACCACCACCTACTCCAGTCCTGTAACCCGGAAGGTGTACACGATCAAAGGCAGAGCCACGTGTGAAAGCACCCACGTGATTTACCAACTGACCTGCCTACACTGTGATGCATTCTATGTGGGAATGACCAGCAACAAACTGTCCATTCGCATGAATGGACACAGGCAGACTGTGTTTGTTGGTAATGAGGATCACCCTGTGGCTAAACATGCCTTGGTGCACGGCCAGCACATCTTGGCACAGTGTTACACCGTCCGGGTTATCTGGATACTTCCCACCAACACCAACCAATCCGAACTCCAGAGATGGGAACTTGCTCTTCAATATATCCTCTCTTCCCGTTACCCACCAGGCCTCAATCTCCGCTAATTTCAAGTTGCCGCCACTCATACCTCACCTGTCATTCAACAACATCTTTGCCTCTGCACTTCCGCCCTGACTGACATCTCTGCCCAAACTCTTTGTCTTTAAATATGTCTGCTTGTGTCTGTATATGTGTGGATGGATATGTGTGTGTGTGCGAGCGTGTACCCGTCCTTTTTCCCCCTAATGTAAGTCTTTCCGCTCCTGCGATTGGAATGACTCCTTACCCTCTCCCTTAAAACCCACATCCTTTCGTCTTTCCCTCTCCTTCCCTCTTTCTTGATGAGGCAACAGTTTGTTGTGAAAGCTTGAAAGGATCAGTTCTCTTAGGCATTACCTAAAGTGGATGAGATAAGGAACAACACCTATGTAAAATTGTTGTATCCCTTCAATGAACGATATCACTTTCTCTGCTGAGCCGAACTGTGATAGAGTTATTGAAGTTAGCAACAAAATAAATTTAAATATTGGTCCTACCATTAATTACTTCAATTTTTTTCTTTTCTCAGCATTATTTTATGCTCAATTAGTTCGAAAATAATCAATAGGACGGTGTTTGACAGCTAAACCCAAATGCTTTACCATTAATTTTCAGCATCGTCCTGCAAAGAAGGGAAGAAAACCACAGAAAAATAGGAATGCTC
The DNA here is from genome assembly GCF_021461385.2 of Schistocerca piceifrons. Taxonomy (NCBI): domain Eukaryota; kingdom Metazoa; phylum Arthropoda; class Insecta; order Orthoptera; family Acrididae; genus Schistocerca; species Schistocerca piceifrons. The sequence continues at coordinate 554,539,440 of NC_060144.1, forward strand.
AAGTGATTTAGAGGGCAATATACATGCTGATCTCTAACTAGGTAACGTTTAAACATACCAACTAAATTAAAAACTTTTTCTCACTCCTTACAATTTTAGACAATCAAATGTTTATTGTAGTACAACAAACTACTTTTTCTCATATTTTCAGTGAATGAAGTAGATGATGCATTCGACTGAGATGGTTCATCAGATGGCAGTGGAACAAACTTGAAAAGACCTCCTGAAAACACCTTACAATCAGAAATTGAAGATTTAAAGTGCAAAATACAAAGATACTGCACAGTGCAAATGAGCAGATTGTAAGTATGTGTTCTTCAATGAAGAATTTTCTAAATGAAGATCAGCTAACCACACTGGACAAGAAAACAATGAGAGGAACAAATTGGTCTTTGGAAATTATGAAAAAAGCACTGAGATCTATTTAGCCTGCAGAAGCATCAGCTACAAAATAGTGAGGGAACGGGGACAACCACTGCCTGGTGAGAGCATGTTCCAAAGGCATATGGGACTACTGCTGTTTATACCAGGTATTTCAGAGGGTATGATATCTGCATTGAAATTTAAAATGGATGCCCTGAAGCCTCAGGGAAAACATGCAGCCCTTATGCTAGCTGAGATGAACACACCATCAGGGCTAGAAAATGGAGCTCATGCTTCATATGCAATAAGGCTTCCCACATACTGGTTTTCAAGTTACATGGACAAGTTGTAGATATCATTTAATGGGGAAATCTATTTCACCTGTGGCTCTGAAGTCATTCTTGTGGGAGCTTATTAAGATGTATGAAGATAATGGCCTCATGATCTATGCGATTGTCTCTGATATCTATGGACAATATCAAGCCTTATGGCTTGAATGTGGCTTTATAACTGGTAGATATCAGAAAACAAAAAACTGATGCCAATATCCTTGTTCTTTTGAATGAAAGCTATATTTTATGCGCGATGTGTACCACACATTTTAAAGAATTTGAGAAATTATCTCACAAATTTAGACGACATGTTACTTACAAATGATATTGTACAGTTCCAGTTGCTTCAGTTCAACCCCTCCATAAATTGTATAATGCTGATGTGAAGAACAAACTAGACATTGCATGGGACCTATGGGAAAACATGTTAAGAACAGGGCATTATTAGAAAATGGAAGTTGGCCTAGCTTACACACTCCTGAACAATGGTGTTTTGGTGGCAACATAGTATGCAGCTGAGCAGAAAATACTTTATTATTTTGCTATGACGTCACCATAATTCTCAGAAACCATCTCTCATTGGTTGATGTTAATGACCCCAAGAAATAGAGAAACTGCTATGTACAATGCAGGAGAGGAGAAACACGATGATGCTGTGCCATTCTTGAAGGATTTTATTGTTTTATTTGAGAATATTAAAATAGGCAAAAGAGGTCCAGTCTGCAGTCATTCGCACAACTACCATTGCAACTAATCTCCCAGATTATCTTTTAAATGAGAAAAGTTTCTGTGCATTTTATTGTGCATACTGCCATAACATGCCTCAAAAATCTTTTCAGCACAGTTCGTACAAACATACCTGTCCCTAATGCTGTGACGTTCAAATGTACTTTACACCTTATAGATGTTTCACAATATGTTTGCTTGAGTCAGTACAGGACTTACAAGAACGCAGATGCTGAATTTGTTACAGATTGTCTAGAATACAGGTGTACGTCTCATGAAACGAATTGTACAAATGAAGCGACAACACTTGAAGTCATAGACATCTGTTACATGGAAGACATGTTCCCAGAGGAAGAACCATCTCTCTATTATCTGACTGGGAGAACTATACAATAAATTAAAGGCGGTATGTCCTGTGGCTAAGCATCCATTAAAGCTCTAAGGCTGAGCCTACCAAAACAATTCCAAAATAATTCATCCAAAGTGAATTTACTGCAATCGGATTATGTGCTCTCGTAAAAGCTTTCAAATAATTTACATTTGAACTTCGTATAGGCACCCACCAGCATAATACATCACTCCTCCAGCTTGTCAGACAATAGCAGCTTGGAATTCTGTGCCTGTTAGGAGCTTGCACAGTAAGCCCGTTTCTTTCAAGTGAAGGACTGAGATAGCTACAGCATGAATGTTGTTGTGGTCTTCAGTTCAGAGACTGGTTTCATGCAGCTCTCCATGCTACTCTAACCTGTGCAAGTTTCTTCATCTCCAAATAACTACTGCAACCTACATCCTTCTGAATATGCTTAGTGTATTCATCTCTTGGTCTCCCTCTACGAATTTTACCCTTCACGCTCCCCTCCAGTACTAAATTGGTGATCCCTTGATGCCTCAGAACATGTCCTAACAACCAATCCCTTCTTCTAATCAAGTTGTGCCACAAATTCCTCTTCTCCCAAGTTCTGTTCAATACCTCCTCATTTGTTACCTGATCTACCCATCCAGTCTTCAGCATTCTTCTTTAGTACCACATTTCAAAAGCTTATATTCTCTTCTTGTCTAAACCGCTTGTCGTCCATGTTTCACTTCCATGCATAATTACACTCCATACAAATACTTTCAGAAACGACTTGCTGACACTTAAATCTATACTTGATGTTAACAAATTTCTCTTCTTCAGAAATGCTTTCCTCACTGTAGCCAGTCTACATTTTATATCCTCTCTACTTTAGTCATCATCAGTTATTTTGCTCCCCAAATGGCAAAACTCATTTGCTACTTTAAGTGTCTCTTTTCCTAATCTGATACCCTCAACGTCACCTGATTTAATTTGGGTACTCTCCATTATCCTCATTTTCCTTTTGTTGATGTTCTTCATATATCCTCCTTTCAAGACACTGTCCATTCCGTTCAGCTGCTCTTCCAGGTCCTTTTCTGTCTCTGACAGAATTACAATGTTGTCAGCTAATCTCAAAGTTTTTATTTCTTCTCCATGTATTTGAATTCCTACTTCAAATTTTTCTTTTGTTTCCTTTACTGCTTTCTCAATATACAGATTGAATAACATTGGGGATAGGCTACAACCCTGTCTCACCCCCTTCTCAACCATTGCTTCCCTTTCATGCCCCTTGACTCTTATAATAGCCATCTGGTTTCTGTACAAATTGTAAATAGCCTTATGCTCCCTGTATTTTACCCCTGACACCTCCAGAATTTGAAAGAGAGTATTCCAGACAACATTGTCAAAAGCTTTCTGTAAGTCTACAAATGCTAAAAACATAGGTTTGCCTTTCATCAACCGGTCTTCTATGGTAAGTCATAGAGTCAGTATTGCCTTGCATGTTTCAACATTTCTACAGAATCCAAACTGATCTTCCCTGAGGTTGGGTTCTACCAGCTTTTCCATTCATCTGCAAAGAATTCATGTAAGTATTTTGCAACCATGACTTATTAAATTGATTGTTCAGTGATTTTCACACCTGTCAACATCTGCTTTCTTAGAGATTGGAATTATTATACTCTTCTTGAAGTCTGAGGATATTTTGCCTGTCTCATACATGTTGCTCACCAAATGGAAGAGTTATGTCATGGCTGGCTCTCCCAATGCTACCAGTAGTTCTAATGGAATATTGCCTACTCCTGGGGCCTTGTTTCAACTTAGGTCTTTCAGTGTTCTGTCAAATTCTTCGTGCAGTATCATATCTCCCATTTCATCTTCATCTATGTCCTCTTTCATTTCCATAATATTGCCCTCAAGTACATCGCCCTTTTATAAACCATCTGTATACTCCTTCTATCTTTGGTTCTCTTTTCTCCAAAGGGCTCTTTAATTTTCCTGTTGGCAATATCCATCTTACCTCTTGTGATACATGCTTCTACATCCTTACGTTTGTCCTCTAGCCATCCCTGCTTAGCCATTTTGCACTATCTGTCGATTTCATTTTTGAGACATTTTTATTCCTTTTTGCCTGCTTCATTTACTGCATTTTCATACTTTCTCCTTTCATTAGTTAAATTCAATATTTCTTCTGTTACCCAATGATTTTTGCAAGTCCTTGTCTTTTTACCAACCTGATCCTCTGCTTCCTTCACTATTTCATCTCTCAAAGCTACCCATTCTTCTTCAACTGTATTTCTTTCCCCTATTGTCAATCATTCCCTAATACTCCCTCTGAAACTCTCTACAACCTCTAGTTCTTTCAGTTTATCCAGATCCCATCTCTTTGAATTCCTACCTTTTTGCACTTTCTTCAGTTTTAATGTACATTTCAAAACCAATAAATTGTGATCAGAGTCCACGTCTGCCCCTGGAAATGTCTTACAATTTAAAACCTGGTTCCTAAATCTCTGTCTTACCATTATATAATCTATTTGAAACCTTCCAGTGCCCCCAGGCCTCTTCCATGTATACAACCTGCACTCATGATTCTTAAACCGAGTGTTAGCTGTGATTAAGTTATGTTCTGTGCAAAATTCTACCAGATGGCTTCCCCTTTCATTCCTTACTCCCAGTCCAAATTCAGCTACTACTTTTCCTTCTCTTCCTTTTCCTACAATTGCATTCCAGCCCCCCAACACTATTAAATTTTTCTATCCCTTAAATATCTGAACAATTTCTTTTATCACGTCATATATTTCTCTAATCTCTTCATCATCTGCAGAGCTTGTTGGCATATAAACTTGTACTACTGTTGTTGGCATTGGCTTTGTGTCTATCTTGGCTACAATAATGTATTCACCATGCTATTTGTAGTAGATATCCACATTGCTATTTTTTATTCATTATTCAACCCATTCCTGTATTACCATAATAAGATGGATACGGTTCTTAAAAACTGGCATTTGATTTGTTTCTACTTCTTGCCAGCAGGTGGATACATGCCTAAGTGGAATGACTAGTTGTACAGCAGTTCCCTAATAGATAGCACTACTTAACTTTGTCTAGCACACTAGCAGCAAACCAGGCTAAATGTGAAACCATTAACTGTTGATGTAAGAGTTTATTTAAAACACAAAGAACAAGAAGAGATTTATAATTTATAAAAAATAAATGTGAATACAGTATTGGATATTTTTGCAAAAGGACAGGAAATAGTGTATGTATTTTCATTGTTTCTCTGAACAAAATTTATTAGCCTTACGTATTTCAAACACTGTTAGTTTCATTGTGTGTCTGTAGGTTTTCATATAACAGTACTAGGCATGTCTATGGTGAAACCTGGGCCATGAGTATCATAATTAAAATGTAGGAACTAATGGTTGTGATTAACTGATTACTAAAGTATATTTCAGTTTGTCCAGTCACATGCGATGTGTCATCATCAGTTTGTCTTTTCATTGTGTTGTCAAAAGAAAATCTGTACGTTGTCTAATATTTAAATCATTACCTTGTAATGTATTATATTGCTGACTAGCTCAAACTGCCATGGATGTGTTTATTTCATCAGAAGAGACATTGAATTTTTTAAATAAAAGCCCTGCATTCTCCTCTTGTCTTTCTTTGGAAGATAAACTCCTAGTAAAAGAATGAAAACAGGCACTAAGTCAGTCTACTAAAAAGTCTTATTGAAAATTTTAAGATGTTTTCAAACACAATGGTACAATTCAAAACTGTGGTTAAGTGGTAGCACTGAAGGAACAAACTTTTTAGTTTTTACTGTGTACTAATTGGAATGGGTAATGATGGTTTTGAGTGGTGTAAGTGGGGAGTAGGCGAAGAGAGTCTTCAAAATTTCCTATCAAAATCTAAAATGCATAAATGTTCCACTTCACATATCACAGCAACTGTTAAACATGATCAGCAAGGTACAGTAAGAAATGGCCATGTTCTTTTACAAGTGACATGCCTGGATGCTTTGAAACATAGAGGGAAGGTTGATCTAAACAGAAGTATAAGGAAGAGACATTTTGACTACCTGCTTTTTAGCAGGTCTTTGAGGTCATGACAAATCTGAGGTGCCCATCAATAAAGGAAATTATTTAGAACGTTTGGATTTCTTGCTAGAAGAAGATCTGTACATGAAAGATTATTTAGCATCCGACTGAGTATTTAAAGGGACGTCTTGCAACACACAGAATGAAGTAATATGTTGTGTTATGGATGGTGTTAAAGAACAAATTTCAAATGAGATTAAAAATAGTCCTTTTATATCAGCAAAAGCTGACAAAACAACAGATGTCTCAACTAGAAGTCAAATGAGTGTAATTTTTCATTTCACAAATAACAAATAAGGAGAAATACAAGAGAGACTCGTAGGTTTTTTGACTTATCCAAAGGCCGGAGTGATCAAGGCATAGCCACAGTGTTGTTGCAAGTGTTAACCAGTTGGAATATTAATAAAAACAAATTAGTATTGTAAACATACAATGGCTATTATGCAATAACTGGGACAAATTATGGTGCCCTTTCTGTTGTGAAACAAGCGTATCCTCATGCTCTCTTTATCTCTTGCAATGCACATCAATTGGACCTAGTCCTCCTCTGTGCTTGTAAAAAAATTGCTCAGGTAAAAGTTTTTGTGGCAAATCTATCAGGATTTCATACATTTTTAGCCATTGCAGTAAAAGAAGTGAATGTCTGGTGGAAAGGGAGTTTAACTGCCAAGTCCTTGTGATACAAGGTGCAATTTGGATAAATAGGCCTAACTCAAATGCCCTTCAAAGCGAAAACAGTGGCCTAAAGTGCGTAAACAATTCAAAAACTATTTCTCATGTAATGCCAAACAAAGTGACTAAAAAAGTGCCTTGCTCACAATGATATACATGGAATAAACCTAATCTCGTGTGCACAAACAAGTTCAGAATGTTATCAGAAAGCAGCAGCAACTCCATAAACATAGAAAGTGAACAAGCCACCCAACGTGAAGATAACAACATTGTAAGAAGCTGCAAAAACATCACCAACAGCCAGAAACAGCAAACAAAGAAACACAATGTGCTTTTTCTAGCAGAAAGCTAGCAAATATTCTACAGGATGTGAATATGGATCTTCGTGCAACTGGCATCGTAAAACCTGGTGCGAGGACAGAAAATATTGTTGAAAACATCTCAGAACACAAGGATACAACAAGGGACAGTGATTGTTGTTTGTGTGACTGGTGCAAATGATGTAGCACATAATGAAGCCAAAAAGTGTATAACAGATTTGAAATTTTTTTTAGATGTAAGTAAGATGGAAAACACTATTGTTGTGACGATACCTCATAGACATGACTTGATCTATAATTCATGTGTTAACAAAGAGATTTGTAAAACAAATATTAAAATCAAACAACTATGTTCCATTTATGCTAAATGCAATGTAGTGGATATTAGCAGACTTGAAAGAAATTTGCACACTGAACATGGTGAGCATCTAAATTACCATGGGAAAACATTTTTGTGCCAGGGGATAAACAAAGTTGTAAATGAAATACAAGCACGCAGCAGCCTTGTCTTAAAAGACAGTCCCACAGAGCATGACTGTACACGTCCTTTTTTAGAGAAAACGACAGAAGGGAAGTTAGAAACCACATTAAGTGGAAACTGCAGCAGTCTAATTCATTCAGACAATTGTGCAACCCTAGATCATGTAGCAAAAATAAATGAATACAGAAGGTTCTGTGAAAGTAGAATACCATTATGTAGCAGTGACAGTTTCCTCCTCCTTCATATAAATGTACAATCTCTTAGGTGTAAAATCAATGAATTACAATACTGGCTCAATAAAATCAACTGCAGTGTTCTATGCATCAATGAACACTGGATGAAAGACACTGAAATAGACTTGTGTGTTCCTCTTGGATATTTGTTAGTTACAAGCAGCTGCAGAAAAAGTATTACACATGGTGGGGTCTCAATATATGTCAAAAGTAACCTTGAATTGCATTACTCAGTTATAGACCTTAGTAGAATATGCCTTGAAGCTACAATAGAAGTAGCTGATGTGGTAATGCACAAACAGAAAACTGTAATTGCCTCAATCTATCGAATCCCAGGCTCTGATGAGATAGTGTTTATAGAAAAAATTAATACTTTAATATTGCTGTTGTCAAAATATAAACAGCATAGAATTGTAATTGTAGGTGATATTAACATAGATATAAGGGCAAAGAGAAAAAATGTAATTCATATGATTAAAACTCTGAAGTCATTAAACTATTTCTGTCCCAATGAAAAACCCACTAGACTGAACGCATGCCTTGATAACATAATTAGCAATGTACAAAGAGACTCCATACAATGTGATGTAATAGAATTAGAAATATCAGATCATGCAGGGCTATGGCTTCAAATAAGTCATCCTTCAGTTCTACAGAGAGAGAAGTGACATATAGAATTCTAGGTGAATCCAATGTAAACAAAATGATAAACCAGTTAAAAGAAATGGATTGGCCTCATGTAATGGATAACTAGAAAACAATTAATAAATGTTTTTTTCCATTTTCCTGACAGACATCAAGCATATAGTAGAAAGGACATGCCCCTTGGTAACCAAAAGGTACCAGAGTAATATTACTCATAAGCAACAAAATACTAACAAGTGGTACACCGCAGAGCTTAGCAAACTCAGAATACTACTGATGATTATGAAAGACAAATCTCATAACAGTGATAGGGACAAGGAAAATTACACTAAAATGAGAAACCTTTACAGATTAGAAATAAAAAATGCAAGTGCTGTGCAAATGATGAGTATATTTTAAATTCTAAAAATAAATGTAAAGCTGCCTGGACTGTCATTAAAAGGGAAATCAATAATACCAATAAAGCAAGGAGTATCCCTATTGACTGAAATATTCTCAATGAATATTTTGTAAATAGCGTCACCACCCCACCCATCAGTTCTGCCTCTGATGCAGAAGCATTGCTCACTTGTGCAAAACAGACAAGAAGTGAGAAGTTCACTTAGACCTGAATCACATTAAATGATATTCATAAGTCAATAAACAAATTAAGTAATTCCAAAACAGAAGACTATTATGGACTCAGTAATCTCATCATAAAATGTATAGCAAAAGAAATTAAAATGCCACTTCTCTCACTATCAAACAGAGTACTTGATGAAGGAATATTCCCCTACTGTCTTAAGCTCACAGTTACATTGCCTGTGTATAAATCGGTGAAAGAAACCTCCCAAATAACTACAGACCCATTTCAATAGTACCAATCATATCCAAGTTAGTAGAAAATTGTGTGCATAAGCAGATATACAGGTATTTTGAAACCAACAAAATTTTAAATGAACAACGGTTTGGCTTCAGGTCACACCTATCAACTGTAAAAGCACTAGAAGCTTTGGTGAGCAATGTTTATGAAGGGTATGAAAAAAGGGTATCAATGTCTGGAACACTTATTGACCTAAGTAAAGCATCTGACTTGGTGTCACATGACATACTCATCAAAAAGCTAAAGTGCTATGGCACTGAAGATGATACACTCCGTCTATTCAAATCTTATCTAAGCAATAGGTTACAACTTGTATATGCAAATAAGCAGAGGTCAGAAACACTCCCTATAGAAAGAGGAATACCCCAAGGCTCAGTTCTTGGACCTTTTCTGTTCATTGTCTATGTTAATGACTTCTCAAATTACATACCGTGTAAGAACATACTATATGCTGACGATATGACATTAGTAAGTACAGGAGAGAACTTACAGAGTGTACTGGACAAAAATAGAGAAATGATGCAAATGGCTAATTACTGGTGTCAGGCTTACCAGCTGTGCATGAATTAAACAAAAACAGAAGAAATAATATTTAATCTCAAAGTAACTAAAAATGAAAACAAAACAGTGAAATTACTTGGACTAATCATAGACCAAAAGCTCTTATGGGAAGGACACACCAATTATCTATGTAGTAAACAGCACAATTACTTTTCTTATTGTATAAATTAAGAAACAGTGTGAGCAAGCAATTGCTACTCCACTCATACTATGCTTTTTTTTCATTCCCAACTGCAATATGGAATATTGCTTTTGGGTAACTCCCCAGGGGCTGAATGTATTTTCAGATGGCAGAAGAAAGCAATCAGGTGCATGGAAGGGTTAGCACCCAGAGAGTCCTGAGAAATTATTTTAAATCTCTTGGTGTAATGACAGTGCCAAGCATGTACATATATAACTGTTTAATATATGCCAGAGAAAATCTGGAAAAATTGAACATGAGATGTGATGTGCATGCACACAGTACAAGAAACAGTCACCTGCTGGACTTGCCTTCCACAAGACTTGCTGTAGTCCATAATAACTATAAGTACTTAAGCATAAAATTTTTTAATAAGTTACCATGCTCAGCTTGTACAGTACCACTAAATAAATATAAGAATACATTGCAAACCTGGCTGAAAAACAATGAATTCTATACAACTGAAGAATTCTTATAAACTAATCATCAAAATATATGTTTTACCTAAGTTATGAAGAAAATGTTTTGATATTATATAAGCTAATTATTTGCTGTGATTCTTTTCTTTTGTGTGTATTTAATTATTGTATAAAACATTGTTTTACATAGTGCTGAAGAAAAGGTCTTTAGTTCCTTTTCTCCCCTTCCTGTAACTATTTGAATATCGTACTGAAACTAAAACCCTCTGTAAACTTTGACGAAGCCAATTGTATGAAAAATACTGAAAGGCTAATAAAAATATTCTATTCTATTTTATTCTATTCTAATTTTCATTCACGTGGAGTACAAACCATTATTCTTCACTATACAGAACTGAGAGTAGTATTCAATGAGGTGACAAATAAAGAAGGTTGGGATGATGATTCTTTACATCAAGCAATTGGGCTAAATAGTATCTTGTTTGACACCTTCCAAAGTAAAATTGTGGGCATAAGATGCAGGTCAACTGAAGAATGGGATTCAAACTATCCACTTTGACCAGTGTCGTCATAGTTTACTCATAGATATTAATATCTTTATTTTTGATCCATAGATAATAAATAGGTTTTCTTCTGTAGTAAGGTGTCATCATTCTAAATAGAAATAAATGAATGTATTTTTAAAAGACTGTGCTAGATATTGCGTATGATTTTTATTACTCATATTAATTTGAATTATTTGTTTCTTCCCATTCATTTGGTACTTATTTTCATCCTTAGTAAGTTTGAGATATTTTGGAAGAACTGTTTTTCACTCTGGACAATTTTTACCTTTTGATTTTCATTTGCAGTTATGGATTTATGTATTCCCACAAATATGGATGACTTGAAGTAAGATTCATCAACTGCAGTACGAAATACAAATTTTACAGTTGTTGCTTTTTTTTGCCTTTGGTAGCACTAGTATTACTACAATATTTTTGAGTCAATACTAGTACTATCAAAAGCAAAAAGACCGACACATGAAAAATTTGTATGTACTTCAGTTGACCTCTATAAGTCCTAGTATCAGATGAAGAAAAGGATGCTAGTGGTAGTGGAGGCCTAAAATAGCAGCACATGTAAAATTTGTATGCCGTTCTTCAGGTGACCTATTAATATCAGTGAAAGCGAAAAAGTCAACATACACTAAATTTGTATCCTGTACAGCAGTCAACCTACACTCATATATGTCAACTGAGGTATTCCATGCTAATGTTACTTCTGTACCCCTTTTTTTCTTTCTTTTTTGCACTAGTATCCCATTCTTCAGTAGAGCTATATTGGGCAACTGAAGAATAGGATACTAGTACTCAAAGAAGCGAAGTACTTAACATTATGTTTGAAATATGAATGATATATGTCTACCATCTGTTTTCTGTGTCCAACATTCCTTTGTTCCTCAACATTTGCCTTTGCTGTTAAATCTCTGAAATACAGCATCTCTGGTAACTTCTGACATCATTGGTCAAAGCCAATGGGTTTTATCGCATTCTTTACTAATCCCTATAAATTCGAAACTGAAAACTACATTAAGGCTGTTGAAAGACTTTGTTGTGAGAAAATTATTTTGAAATGCTTAGTGGAAGGTAAGAACTTTATAAATTCAACAAAAGTATTTGAAATTAATTTTAACAAAACAGAAGCAATATTATGACCTCAGATGTTAAGTCCCATAGTGCTTAGAGCCATTTGAACCATTTTTTTTATAGTGGACCAAATAATTTTCCCTTTCTTTGACAGTGAAATCTACCTTCACAACACAATGACCAATGACAGACTGTCAAACTTGGCGATTTTAGCTATAGAGAAGGGAACTGTGAAATCTTCAACCAAATGATAGGATTTCATATCTTGTACTATCAATGTTTATGCCCAGAAAAAAGACAGGAGGATAGAACTAATTTATAAAATGACATAAAGGTGAGTTACTCTTTTTGTACTTTTTAAATGTGTAACCTGTTTAATATTTTATGCATTTATTTATAACAATTTTTGTAGTAGTTTCAATCTTAGTAGAAATATATAGCTAAGTTACTTTTGCAGTGTTTCTATTTTACAAGTTTGTTTTAAGATATTTTTTCTTTTTTTGGATTTCATAATTCTCAACCTACGCAGTAAAACCACTGGGTACGTCATATGTGAGGAATTTGAGGGACCATTTTATGCAGGAGGCTCAGAATGTGAAGAAATCTGTATATTAACCAGAATGTGAAGTAATCTGTATATTAACCAAGCTTAAGAACTATGCTGTCAGTGACCATTTAATGAATGCTTCAGAATTGGTTTTCAACATGTGGAAAGTGGTGGACATTTTTGGTGTGAATGAAAAACTACTTCTTAGATCTCAGTTGTCAACAAGAGTTTTAGAGACTGGCACTGTCTCAGCTACAAAGAACTTTGCTCACAATATATTGTTCTGTCATTCCGCTGTAGACAAAACTGTTCATGTATTCATTACAACAAGGATACATATACTTCTCAACAAGTATAATCAATTTGTTCTGATAACAACAAAATCACAATACATTAGCAATAGTATCAGCATGAAAAATGCAAAATGAGATTACCCATGCAAGGTAAAGGCCCCAAGTTTAAGTCTTGGTCCAGCACATAGTTTTAATCTGCCAGGAAGTTTTGAGATTGTAAATAATTTCAAATGAGATGGTAACTGCCAGAACAGTAAATGTCATGATAAGTGCCAGAACATTAAAATAATTATTTGTTATTATATTCCATCCTTTTTATTAGTTTATTAGCAATAAAAGATGTAAACATTAATATAGTTGTAATCTGAAACTTTCATTCTGATTCTGCAGTGACACATTTGTCAAAAACTTCCAGCTCCGTAAGGGTTATATTACTGCACTTTATTTCAAAGTAATTGTAAATGCTTATTACAAAAATTTTTGAGAATGTTTAGGGAACATATTTAATATTTCTTTGGACAAAAATTTATTATGATTTCATTCCTACCAACATGGAAACGAAAGCCTGTGTTTAAGAACTTGCTCTGGCAGAAAGATTACAGATTCCATAGTGCTGACCGCTTCTATCTGCAGTTGTGGCATTTAATGATGCGAAACTGTAATGCAGTGCATATTTTAACTACTACACTACCATTTCCACTTTCAGATCCATTGTAAAGTGCTTATAAAATCATTGTAAAGCAGCTGGCCTTTGGTACGCTAAAGGAGGGTGCCGGCCACTTGGCCCAGAAATGGAGTTGGTGCTACTTTATATATACAGGGCTTTGTGATATACTGACCCACAACAATTTATCCTTTGAAGGGAGGATTTACAAACAAATACACAGAAGAGCTGTGGGCACCCTCCTATGCCAACCTGTTTATGGGCCACCCAGAGGAAACCTTCCAAGTCTCCTCAAACTCCCAACCCCTAATCTGGTGCAGGTCCATTGATGATGTATGTATGATCTGGGCTCAGGGCCAAGACACCCTACCCATCTTCCTTCACAACCTCAATCACTTTACTCCCACCCTCTTCACATGGTCTTCCTCTACCTGACTTGCCACATTCCTGGATGTTGACCTCCACCTGTCTGATGGCTCCAGCCACACCCCTGTCCACATTAAACTCACTCACTGCCAGCAGTACCTGAACTTTGACAGCTGCAATCTCTTCAACACCACAAATCCTTCCCATACAGCCTAGTCACGCATGGACTGTGTAACTGCAGTAACAAGAACTCCCTTGCCCAGATTGCCGAAGGCCTCACAAAGGTCTTATTCACAGAGAGGCAATACCCTCCAAACTAGTCCACCAACAAATATCCCATGCCATATTCTCATGCCCTTCCAATGCTCCCACCACCTACGAGAATCAGCTACAAATTAATACCCCCTCATCACACAATATCACCCTGGACTGCAACAACTGGACTGTATCCTTCACTTGGAGTTGGACTTTCTCTCATCCTGCACTGAAATGAAGAATATCCTACCCAAGATCTTTCCCATCTCTCCATAAGTGGTGTTCCATTCTCCACCCAACACAACATCCTAAACCATCCCTATGCCATTTCCCCACCCACACCCTTGCCACAGGGATATGATCCCTGTGGCAAACCAAGGAATAAAACCTGCCCAATCCATCCACCCAGCATGTTCTACTCCAGTTGTGTCACAGGCCTATCCTACCCCAGGTCAGTTGTTAAAGAAGCAATGTCATACACTAACTGTGTTGCAAATATTGGACAGCTTTTTATGCTGTAATGACTATCAACAAGCTGTTTGACAATATGAATGGCCACTGTGAAACTGTTGCAAAGAACAAACTTGACCAACCTGTGACACAACACACAGCTGAGCACAACATACTCAGGTTTAATGGCTGCTTCACATCCTAAGCCATCTGGATCCTTCCCTCCACCACAAGCTTCTCTGAACTACACAGATGGGAATTAACCTTACAATACTTCCACCACCCCTTAATCATCCTGACCTCAATCTCAGGTAACCCAGTGCCCCCGCAACCTTCCTCCATCCTGTCACCTCCTCCAAATTCACATCCCCATGTTGCCTTCAATGAGTACTGCTTCTCACTGGCTGCTACAATCACGCCACCCAATATATCTGCCACCCCTCCCTCCCATATTCCTAGCTGGCAAACCAGGTATTTCACTCCGAGCTAAAAGCCACCCAAACCCAGCCCCTCTCCTTGCTTTCCACCCCCTCTACCCACCCCATGTGCCACCGCCCAACCACAACCAGCCCACCAATTGGTAAATTGTATTGGCACTGTTAGTTCAGCTGACACCATGTAGGGACATACGCGCTTGCGCTCAGGTGCATGTGTGTGTGTGTTTTATTCTAGCTTGTCAAGGCATAACTCCAAAAGCTAGCTAGTTCTCTTTCTTTTGTGTATACCTATCAACAACTCAACACTTCTGCTTTTTAGTAAGTGCTCTCTATTAATTCAAAAGTGTTTACATTCTGCAGGAACTTTCCTACAACATTCAGACTTTATTTTCACCTTCAGTTCATGCAGTCTGTTCAGTGGTTAGGACTGGCTTCATCTGTCTCAAGTCAGACCTAACATCCCAGCTTTATTGTCTTGGGCTTGACTTCAGCTTCAGTGGAGGCACCTGTCACAGAATGACACTCACATTTGCAGAGAGTGATTGAAATCAGGTACAGCACTGTGAAAGACCAATGTAATTGATACTGTTATACCTAATTTGGAAATATCTCAAGGGTGTCTGTAATATAGCCAGTTGTGATGTGCAGTGAGAAGGAAAATTTTAAGATGAAGCGAAGAAAGATAACAATTCAAGGGATTTTCCAAAAGAAGACATCAACAACTAATGAATAATTTAATTAAGCATAATAATTCAGAATTAGAAGACAGATAAGATTCCACGGACTTTGTAAGGGGTGAGTTAGTTATACCAGGGATCATCCAGGAACTGCCAAAGGAAGCTGAATATTTTTTTTCACACAACTTACTCATCTGTCAGTTACTTGATACATTGATTTCTACAAGTTGATGACAAAGCACAAAACAAACAACCTCTCTACAAAAAAAGAACTGTCTGGAGTGGTGGCTGGCTGAGCTACAGGTGCATGCAGTCTCATGCAAAAGTGGAGCCACCAGTTTGTTACTACCTGGTGGCCACACCAGCAATGCTGCAGCTTGCAAAACTCACCTTGAGTGAGAAAGAAAGATAGTCAGAGAAGTGAAATGAATAGAGCAAAGGGATAGTGTATGGTGGAGAGAGAGAAAGAGAGAGAGAGGAGGGAGACAAAAAGTAACAAAGAAAATAATTTAGTATAAGATATATGATAATACAAAGGACATTGGACTGTTGATGACTGGAAACATGTTACCTGGTCGGATGAGTCTCCTTTCAAATTGTACCGTGCAGATGGATGTGTACGGGTATGGAGACAACCTCATGAATCCATGGACCCTGCATGTCAGCAGGGGACTGTTCAAGTTCTTGGAGGCTCTGTAATGGTGTGAGGCATGTGTGGCTGGAGTGATATGGGACACCTGTTATGTCTCGATATGACTCTGACAGGTGACATGTATGTAAGCATCCTGCCTGATCACCTCCATCCATTCAATCTTTGTACATCCTTAGTTGAAATGGAGGACAGTGGGATGTTAGTTGGTATAAATTTATATTAAAAATGAAGAAATTCCTCCAGCTGTATTTAAGGTGTCAATTTTATTTTGGCAACTAGTTTCAAAGTTGTGACAACGTCATCTTCAGGTCTGTACACTTGTTGATGTCAACTGTGTGCGGCTGATACTACAAGTCAGTGGTGAGATACGGACATGCTCTGTGTGGAAGCACCTACAAGTCAGTGGTGAGATACGGACATGCTCTGTGTGGAAGCACCTTCCATACAGAGCACGTCCGTATCTCACCACTGACTTTTAGTATCAGCTGCACGCAGTTGACATCAACAAGTGTATTGTTGAGTGGTACTTAAGTAAATAAATTAGTGAAATCAAAGTGAAGTAGAAATTAGAATATAAATGAAAAACTTGGTTTAGGTTAGAGAGTTACATACTGGCATTCAGCGGGCAGAACAGCAGAACAGAAGAGACAATGACTGTGAAGTCATCAAGTTCCACATAAGCGGGTGCTGTCGATTCAGCCATCAGGGCATCACCTGACCGGCTCACGTGTTTCTCAGTCGTCACATGTGATCAAAGGCCCTCGCCTACATTCCAAGAGCCAATGACCGACGTTAAGAAGATTCTTCGAGGAGCTTCTCAACGTGACAGAAGAGGCAGTGACCATGAAGTCGTTCACCTCCAGTAAATTGAAGTGAATAAATACGCGAGATGCAGTGGGCCAGACAGATGAAGACGGAGACGGAGACGGAGACGAGACGAGAGACGAAGAAGACGATGAAGTGAAGAAGCGTAGCAGTAGTTTTCTGTCAGCTTTGGTGCTGAAGACCGTCATGCAAGAAGAGACTACATCATGCACAGATGCACCAAGTCCGTCGCTGTAATGGAATAGCAAGCAGCAGCCTCGGCGCCAGAAGACAGAAGTTAAAAGGTATTTGAAGTCTGATTTTTACATACCCGGGTGACTCGTGAGGACGGGAAGGAGACAGCCTCACATCAGCAGTCACCTGTGAGCTGGGATGAAGACCTGACAGCCGAAGACTGGCAAGCGGGAGTCCGTGGTTCGAATCCGGGACACTGGCCTTCCCCCGCAGCGCCACTTCGCTGGACGACGCACAACACACGCGGCCGCTTAGAGAAGAGAAACGCTGGGACGCCACATCCAAGGTATCACCATCCGATGCACGACTTCGCTCGCAATAATTAAACAGGCCACCTCGCGCTGCGCGTCTCCAGTCAACTGGGCGAGACGGTGACAGGAGATACACACTGCTACGTGTAATCAGATGCCGCCGCCGCCACCGCTGCCGCAGCAGAAGGCTACGCAAACGACACAGCTGCCACTCTCCGAACCAGAACATCCAGTAAGATACAGTTGTACGAAACTTTCAATAAAAGTTATCTAATGTAAAAATGCTGTTTCATTCTACCTCATACCCAAGCCAAGAAAGAACCCACCCTGCCCACATGTTGTTAAGAGAGAAAAGTTAATTTATTTAATATTTTCACCCTGACAGAATGCTTTAGAATGCTCAGCATCAAAAGAGAAAACCCAGTTACATTTAGTGACAGAAGTGTCACATTTAGTATCACAACTGTTACAGTATGGGCCTGAAGATGGCGTTGTCACAACGTTGAAACTAGTTGCCAAAATAAAATTGACACCTTAAATACGTTGTTGTTGTTGTGGTCTTCAGTCCTGAGACTGGTTTGATGCAGCTCTCCATACTACTCTATCCTGTGCAAGCTCCTTCATCTCCCAGTACCAACTGCAACCTACATCCTTCTGAATCTGTTTAGTGTATTCATCTCTTGGTCTCCCTCTACGATTTTTACCCTCCACGCTGCCCTCCAATGCTAAATTTGTGATCCCTTGATGCCTCAGAACATATCCTACCAACCGATCCCTTCTTCTAGTCAAGTTGTGCCACAAACTTCTCTTCTTCTCAATCCTATTCAATACCTCCTAATTAGTTACATGATCTATCCACCTAATCTTCAACATTGTTCTGTAGCACCACATTTCAAAAGCTTCTATTCTCTTCTTGTCCAAACTATTTATTGTCCACGTTTCACTTCCATACATGGCTACACTCCATACAAATACTTTCAGAAACGACTTCCTGACGCTTAAATCTATACTTGATGTTAACAAATTTCTCTTCTTCAGAAACGCTTTCCTTGCCATTGCCAGTCTACATTTTATGTCTTCTCTACTTCGACCATCATGTTATTTTGCTCCCCAAATAGCAAAACTCCTTTACTACTTTAAGTGTCTCATTTCCTAATCTAATTCCCTCAGCATCACCTGACTTAATTCGACTACACTCCATTATCCTCATTTTGATTTTGTTGATGTTCATCTTACATCCTCCTTTAAAGACACTGTCCATTCCGTTCAACTGCTCTTCCTTTTTATTTCTTCTCCCTGGAGTTTAATACCTGCTCCAAATTTTTCTTTTGTTTCCTTTACTGCTTGCTCAATATACAGACTGAATAACATCGGGGAGAGGCTACAACCCTGTCTCACTCCCTTCCCAACCACTACTTCCCTTTCATGCCCCTCAACTCTTATAACTGCCATCTGCTTTCTGTACCTTAAATACAGCTGGAGGAATTTCTTCATTTTTAATATAAATGCATCCATTCATGTCCATTGTTCATTTTGACAGACTTGGGCAATTCCAGCAGAACAACGTGACACCCCACACATCCAGAATTGCTACAGAATGGGTCCAGGAACACTCTTCTGAGTTTAAACACTTCCACTGACCACCAAACTCCCCAGACATGAACATTATTGAGCATATCTGGGATGCCTTGCAACATGCTGTTCTCCAGTCCCTCCTACTCTTACAGATTTATGGACAGTCCTGAAGGATTCATGGTATCAATTCCCTCCAGCACTACTTCAGACATTAGTCAAGTCAATGCCACATTGTGTTGTGGCACTTCTGCATGCTTGTGAGGTCCCTACATGATATTGGGCAGGTGTCCCAGTTTCTTTGGCTCTTCAGTGTATAATAATAATAATAAATGTGGTAGGAGTGTTTGGAATGGAGATTAGGTCCTGGAGGATTATGAAGTTAAAGGATAGCTCCATCTATGGAGTGCAGAGACACTAGTACATTGTGAAAAAATCCAAATAGCCCATGTGGTGCAAGAGGCCCTCAGGTTCCCTGAGTCATGCGGTAGAGTGCGCTCAGCTATTGGTTACTTGGTATTCCCAAGATGGGACATGGTCATTGATGTGGTCAGCCTGTTTGGCAGTGGTCAGCCCTACACAAAGCACTGTGCAGTGAATATATTTAAGTTAGTAATAAGCTTGTGTGGTTTCACATGTAGGATTTAGAAGTGGAGGGGCTGAAGAAACTGGTAGTAGGTTGGTTGTATAGAGCAGGTTATACAGTAGGAATGATTCCAAGAGTACGAATAATGGTAGGAATGTCATATGGTGCAGAAAGGATGTAACTGAGGTTAGCAGGACAGTGGAATGCTACTGAGTAGTGTGCTTACAATATCTGAGAAAGATGATCTCATTTATGGGCTTGACTTGAGAAAGCCGTAGCCTTGATGAAGTAAAATATTCAGACATTTGAGCTTTGAGTAGTATTGGATGACAAGGAGATGGTTGTGTCTATTTACTTTTGGATGTGGAGTATTCGCATTAGAAGTAAATGTGGGTGATGTTGTTTTATTAGGTGTTGAAGGACTCTGTGGTGAAACATATATATTTACCATGGACGCTTTGGCTTTATGGGAGGGAGTACATTGTGTGGAAGGGATGGGAGCAGTCACAATGCAGGTTGGTTGTTTATTGATGTATTTTATACTGATATGATCTAATGTATCACTCGTGTGTAAATAAAGAAATTCGTAAAACTAACATTAAAATAAAACAGATGTGTTCTTTGTTTGGAAAATGTAGCGTCCTTGATATAGGCAAATTGGACAGATGCCAGCATACCAAACACGGACTGCATCTAAATTATGAAGGAAAAAACTTTGTATGTAAAATGATGAAAGAAATCATTGCGAACAGAGAGAGAGCGAACAGAAAAATTCCATGTACCGGTATGGGACCAGTCTCAGCAAAAGAAAAAGAAGCATCCTCAAAAGCAGCAGAATCGTCAGTGGTGGAACCAACAGCTAAAACAACATATTCAGCGGTAACTATTGCCCGTCCTACACGCAACAGAAAACAAACTCAGCGTTTTTTATGGTGAGTAACACGAGAGATGAGGATTCAAAGTTGCGTGAAGCATCTCTCTCGTGTGTTCAATATGAGTTTTCCACACCCCAAGCATTACTATCAACCAATGTACTGAAAAAAGCCACTCCTAGCAAACATCACGCAAATGCAGAGGTGAGAAATCATCAAACTTTGTCTTTATTCCACCAAAATATATGTAGCCTCAAGAATAAAATAGACCAGTTGCTAATAAATTTAAAAGACGAGTGTGAAAGTGAGCCTGATATACTGTGTTTCTCAGAACATGACGTTATGAATGGGATCCACATGATACAGATTGAGAACTTTAGTTTAGCTACTCATTACTGTAGATCTGTTATGGAAAAAGTTGGTGTTGCAATATTTATAAAAAATAATATAGTGTATAAATCCCTAGATTTAAGCAAATACTGTGATGAACAACATTTTGAGGTGTGTGGCATTGAGTTAACAGCAGATAGTGCAACTGTTATTGTTCTGGCTGTTTACAGGGCACCTGCTGGAAATCTAAATGTATTTCTAAGACAAACTGAATCACTTCTGGCCCACCTATGTAGGAAAACTAAATCTATCATTGTTATGGGTGACTTCAATGTGGACCTTTTAACAGAAAATAGAAACAAGACAGATTTTGAACATTTAATGTACTGTTACAATTTAGTACCAGTGGTGGACACTCCAACTAGCACTTTAATAGATAATTTATTTGTAGATAAGGATATTTGCAATAATTTAACCATGAAAAATATTATAAATGGGCTCTCTGATCATGAAGGGCAATTCCTCACTCTAAACCAAATGAATGTACAAAGAAAAGAAAATTTCATTTGGAAAACATTTAGGATTATAAACAGACACACCACTGAAACCTGTAATCAGCAATTACGGCTTGTGGACTGGTCGCCTGTATATGCTACAGTTGATGTTAATTCAAAATTTAATATATTTATCAATGAAGTTACAAGCCTTTTTGAGGAAGCATTTCCTAAAAAATCAGTGAGAGAAAACCTGTTCAAATCTGGAAACAAGCCTTGGATTACTAAAGGCATCAAAATCTCTTGTAAAACAAGAAGAGAACTATATGCTGCAGCCAGGAGTTCAAATGATAACAGTAGAATTACACACTATAAAATCTACAATAAAGTTCTGAATAAGACAATTCGGGCAGCAAAGAAATGTGCTTGAAGGCAGAAATTGACAACTCGAGCAATAAAGTAAAAACTATCTGGAAATTTGTAAAGAAGGAAACGGGGAAAAATGCAGTTTGTAGTGAAAATATCCAAATCAAAAGTGAGGGTAATCTTGTTAGCGATCCAAAAACAGTTGCAGACACATTCAACTACAATTTTTTACAGTAACAGAAAAAATAGGTTTACAAGGGTCCATGAAGCAAGCCATCAATCTTTTGAAAGCTAGAGTACTTGGTTTAGAGCAACACATGAAGGTAAAAACAGTCACTGTTCAAGAAATTGAAAGAGTTATTAAATCCCTGAAAAGTAAAAACTCTGCTGGAATTGACAACATTTCTAACAAATTATTAAAATACTGCTCCAGCCATGTAAGTAAAGTCCTTTGCCACATTTTTGATGCGTCACTTAAGCAAGGAATAGTTCCTGAGAGGCTTAAGTATGCAGTTGTAAAACCGCTGTATAAGAAGGGGGATAAGACGGATACTGCTAACTATCGGCCAATATCACTACTAACAAGCTTTTCAAAAGTTTTAGAGAAACTAATGCATGCCAGGATAGTTAAGCATCTCAGTGAACACAATAGCTTCAGCAAAAGTCAGTTTGGATTTCAGAAAGGTTTGTCAACAGAAGATGCAATATTTGCATTTACTGGCAAACTCTTGGAATCTATCAACAAAAAACTGAAAGTGATCGGCATATTTTGTGACCTAACAAAAGCATTTGACTGTGTAAATCACCAAATTCTTTTACAAAAAGCTGCACATCTCGGTATAAGTGGTGCAGCAGGGAAACGGCTCGACTGATATCTGTCAAACAGAAAACAAAAAGTTGTAGTAGATAGTCAAGATGGTGTCTCAATATCTTCAGAATGGGGTACCATCACATGTGGAGTGCTGCAGGGCTCAGTTCTGGGCCCCCTACTTTTTATTATACACTCCTGGAAATGGAAAAAAGAACACATTGACACCGGTGTGTCAGACCCACCATACTTGCTCCAGACACTGCGAGAGGGCTGTACAAGCAATGATCACATGCACGGCACAGCGGACACACCAGGAACCGCGGTGTTGGCCGTCGAATGGCGCTAGCTGCGCAGCATTTGTGCACCGCCGCCGTCAGTGTCAGCCAGTTTGCTGTGGCATACGGAGCTCCATCGCAGTCTTTAACACTGGTAGCATGCCGCGACAGCGTGGACGTGAACCGTATGTGCAGTTGACGGACTTTGAGCGAGGGCATATAGTGGGCATGCGGGAGGCCGGGTGGACATACCGCCGAATTGCTCAACACGTGGGGCGTGAGGTCTCCACAGTACATCGATGTTGTCACCAGTGGTCGGCGGAAGGTGCACATGCCCGTCAACCTGGGACCGGACCGCAGCGACGCACGGATGCACGCCAAGACCGTAGGATCCTACGCAGTGCCGTAGGGGACCGCACCGCCACTTCCCAGCAAATTAGGGACACTGTTGCTCCTGGGGTATCGGCGAGGACCATTCACAACCATCTCCATGAAGCTGGGCTACGGTCCCGCACACCGTTAGGCCGTCTTCCGCTCACGCCCCAACATCGTGCAGCCCGCCTCCAGTGGTGTCGCGACAGGCGTGAATGGAGGGACGAATGGAGACGTGTCGTCTTCAGCGATGAGAGTCGCTTCTGCCTTGGTGCCAATGATGGTCGTATGCGTGTTTGGCGCCGTGCAGGTGAGCGCCACAATCAGGACTGCATACGACCGAGGCACACAGGGCCAACACCCGGCATCATGGTGTGGGGAGCGATCTCCTACACTGGCCGTACACCACTGGTGATCGTCGAGGGGACACTGAATAGTGCGCGGTACATCCAAACCGTCATCGAACCCATCGTTCTACCATTCCTAGACTGGCAAGGGAACTTGCTGTTCCAACAGGACAATGCACGTCCGCATGTATCCCGTGCCACCCAACGTGCTCTAGAAGGTGTAAGTCAACTACCCTGGCCAGCAAGATCTCCGGATCTGTCCCCCATTGAGCATGTTTGGGACTGGATGAAGCGTCGTCTCACGCGGTCTGCACGTCCAGCACGAACGCTGGTCCAACTGAGGCGCCAGGTGGAAATGGCATGGCAAGCCGTTCCACAGGACTACATCCAGCATCTCTACGATCGTCTCCATGGGAGAATAGCAGCCTGCATTGCTGCGAAAGGTGGATATACACTGTACTAGTGCCGACATTGTGCATGCTGTGTTGCCTGTGTCTATGTGCCTGTGGTTCTGTCAGTGTGATCATGTGATGTATCTGACCCCAGGAATGTGTCAATAAAGTTTCCCCTTCCTGGGACAATGAATTCACGGTGTTCTTATTTCAATTTCCAGGAGTGTATTTATAAATGATCTTCCTCTCTCTACGGAATATTGTAGATTCACCATTTTTGTGGATGACACTACACTACTTATTAATAATTCGGAAGATAAGCTTGAGGTAATGGCAAATAAGGTTTTAAATGAAACGGTGAACTGGTTCAACATTAATGGTCTTATTTAAAGTTATTGTAAAACAAACTACATTCAGTTCCACAAAACATCCAAAGATGAGGAAATATTTGTAAAGGTAGGTGAGCAGACAGTAACCAGGGTAGATTCCTCAAAATACCTAGGCTTGCATATTGATAGCAAACTGAATTGGTCCAACCACATCGTGGATCTGTGCAAAAGACTAAGTTCAGCAACATATGCATTGTGCATTGTTTCTTCTTATAGAAATATGTAAACCATGAAGTCAGCGTAATATGGTTACTTTCATGCAATTATGGCATTTGGAATTATATTTTGGGGAAATCAGCCACTGGCTAAAAAAATACTGTGTGTACAAAAAAGAGCCATAAGGATCATGTGTGGAGTCCATCCTAGAGCCACATGCAGGAATCTTTTTAAGAAGCTTGAAATACTTACGTCCACTGTGCAATATATATTCTCATTGATGTGCTTCATAAGGAAAGAAAAATCCATCTTTAAGCTGAATAGCGCATATCACAGTCACAATACTAGAAGGAAACATGATATCCACTATGAACAGCCAAATCTAAGTATGGTGCAGAAAGGAGTCCATTTCAGTGGCTGTAAGATTTTTAATGCCCTCCCTTCAAGAATTAAGTGTTTGGTAGATGATGATCTCCTGTTTAAAAAAACCTTAAGGCAGTTCCTATTGCAAGGATCATTTTATACATTAGAAGATTTCCTGAACTACAGTGTTTAACATCTCTTGTATTGTAAATTGCAAATGTATGCCCAAATTTGTATTTGTAATACCAAATATTTTTATTGTAAACATATATTTTGCAATATTTATTTCTCTGTAACACTTATCATTTTGTAATCTTTATCTCTCTCTAAAATGTATTTTTGTAGTGGGACCTAAGTTACTGTTTACTGTTTTTTGTTTTGTAATCTCTATCTATTTCTAAAATGTATTTTTTTGTAGTGGGACCTAAGTTACTGTTTACTGTTTTTGTTTTGTTTTATGTATTGCAATAAATTCTGTCCAAAAGCTTGTAAAATTGACACGTTCCATATCCTGTGATACTGTCACAACATGGATCACCGGAACAAGAGATAAATAAATAAAAAAATAAATAAATAATTCAGGTTTGGATGTGTTAATTAGTGAAACGGAGGTCAGTGTCAATAAATGTAGCTTTGATGAATCATACTGTTTGTATACTGGCTGCAAATAAACAGTAAAAGAAGCAGCCTTGTTTTTTTGTATACAGACAATACATAAGCAAGGACTCGCATCTGAATTTTTTGTGTGAAAACTTTTAAAGCTTTTTAAATAAAACAAACATTATTAACATTCTACATCTTTATTTTTGATGTCTGCAAAGTTATTTCTCAACTGTCACCCTAGCAACTAACACATTTCTCCCAACAAGACTAGTTTGTTGACATCATTGCTGTAGAATGTTCGATTTCATTGACAGACCCACAATTCCATCTCTGCTTGCACTACTTCATCTTTATCAAAGTTAAGCACTCAAATATGTTCAGTAAGTCATGGAAACAGATGAAAATTGGATTGGGCCAAGTAAAAATAGTGATCCCAGCTTTCATCATCTATCACAACGATTTTAAAGAAACCATCACCCACATGCTCAAAACGTAAAAGAAATTGCTAACAGATGTCCTGTCTCCTCAATTTCATGACAGGAGTGAGCATTTAAGACACCTACCATGCACACAGTTTTCTGTGTCACAGCTCCAAATTGATGGCTCTTATACGATCTCATCACGTGCCACACTTATGTGAGAACTGTGTCTGTGTTATCCAATGATTTTCTCTGATGAGTTCATCGAACTGATTCTGATGAGTCTTATCAGTTGCTGTATGTGGTCATCCATTCCAAGTTCTGTTACACACAATGAGGTTAGCACCACCATTTCTTTCATTAGAATCATGAAAAACACAAAACTGCACATTACTGATGTCAAGACAATCGTCACTATAGGTAGCTTTCATTTTTTATGGATTCTAGTTCGAGGCATGTTTTCTGTGATTAGAAACTCAATTACAGCATGCTATTTCTCATGCGTCAACACAGTTGTTACACACTGCCACGTTACTAACTACAGTTAGGAGCCCTCTAGCAACAGAAGGCTGGAACTTGCATTAGCAAAGCTGGTAAAGTCAACCAAGTAATATGCTTAACATGTGATACATTAACCGATATTGTGAAGAGAATAAAAAATTCAAAACCATTACTTTTCAGCACACCTTCATAGCTGGAAAGTTCTGGTAGAATGTAAATAATTGAGGAGCAAAGATCACTGACTGAATATCAGAAGCATTGAGCCTTTGACAGGCACATGCAAAGAAAGAAGAACAAATTCTTTGTCAAGGTAGAGTACACACACACACACACACGCACACACACACACACACACACACACACACACACACACACACACACACCACTGGGCACCCAGTTATGTTTCCAGGAGGCACAGTGTGTGTGTTAAAGTCATTCATCAATCGTTATGTTACCAGGAGGCACAGTGTGTGTGTTAAAGTCATTCATCATATTCATACAGGCTACAGGACACTATAAATAGAAAATGTAGCATTGAATTTGAAAATGAGCCATGTGACTTTAAGTTGGTAAAAAGAGTTAAGGTGTAGCATGAAGTGAAGGAGTTGTTCTTCTCTGTGAAACCAGACCACAAAGATGTTGTTGTTGTTGTGGTCTTCAGTCCTGAGACTGGTTTGATGCAGCTCTCCATGCTACTCTATCCTGTGCAAGCTTCTTCATCTCCCAGTACCTACTGCAACCTACATCCTTCCGAATCTGTTTAGTGTATTCATCTCTTGGTCTCCCTCTACGATTTATGCTGCCCTCCAATACTAAATTGGTGATCCCTTGATGCCTCAGAATATGCCCTACCAACCGATCCCTTCTTCTAGTCAAGTTGTGCCACAAATTTCTCATCTCTCCAATTCTGTTCAATACCTCCTCATTAGTTGTGTGATCTACCCATCTAATCTTCAGCATTCTTCTGCAGCGCCATAGTTCGAAAGCTTCTATTCTCTTCTTGTCTAAACTATTTATCATCCACATTTCATTTCCATACATGGATACACTCCATACAAATACTTTCAGAAACGACTTTCTGACACTTAAGTCTATACTCAATGTTAACAAATTTCTCTTTTTCAGAAACACTTTCCTTGCCATTGCCAGTCTACATTTTATATCCTCTGTACTTCGACCATCATGAGTTATTTTGCCTCCCAAATAGCAAAACTCATTTACATCTTTAAGCATCTCATTTCCTAATCTAATTCCTGCAACATCACCTGATTTAATTCGGCTACATTCCATTATCCTCGTTTTGCTTTTATTGATGTTCATCTTATATCCTCCTTTCAAAACACTGTCCATTCCATTCAGCTGCTCTTCCAGGTCCTTTGCTGTCTCTGACAGAATTACAATGTCATCGACGAACCTCAAAGTTTTTATTTCTTCTCCATGGATTTCAATTCCTACTCTGAATTTTTCTTTTGTTTCCTTTACTGCTTGCTCAATATAGAGGTTGAATAACATCGGGGACAGGCTACAACTCTGTCTCACTCCCTTACCAACCACTGCTTCCCTTTCATGCAGTACCAGCACAGCAAGGCTGTTTTGATTAGTGTTACAAGGCCATATCAGTCAATCATCCAGACTGTTGCCCCTGCAACTACTGAAAAGGCTGCTGCCCTTCTTCAGGAACCATACGTTTGTCTGGCCTCTCAACAGATACCCCTCCATTGTGGTTGCACCTATGGTATGGCTGTCTGTATCACTGAGGCACGCAAGCCTCCCCACCACCATCAGGGTTCATGGATCATTGGGCGGGGAGGTGGGGGGGGGGGGGGGGGGGGGGGACCACAAAGGTACCATCTGTAACAAGCCAAGGGGCCAGTTCCTGGGTCTTAAGGAATTTCTCTTCCACGTGTCCCAAAAAAGAGTAACATAAAATGAGATCTTTCCAGTTCCTCTGATCTATTTGTAGGTCGGACCCTAAAATGTTACATAGTTATAGGTAAAGACGAAGTTGACTTAGGTGACAGTAAATGAGGTTTTTGGGAGACTTTCAGATGGCTGTTGGAGAGGTAGTGTTCTAGGGCTGATAAACATCTACATCTACATCTACATTGATACTCCGCAAGCCACCCAACGGTGTGTGGCGGAGGGCACTTTACGTGCCACTGTCATTACCTCCCTTTCCTGTTCCAGTCGCGTATGGTTCGCGGGAAGAACGACTGTCTGAAAGCCTCCGTGCGCGCTCTAATCTCTCTAATTTTACATTCGTGATCTCCTCGGGAAGTATAAGTAGGGGGAAGCAATATATTCGATACCTCATCCAGAAACGCACCCTCTCGAAACCTGGCGAGCAAGCTACACCGCGATGCAGAGCGCCTCTCTTGCAGAGTCTGCCACTTGAGTTTATTAAACATCTCCGTAACGCTATCACGGTTACCAAATAACCCAGTGACGAAACGCGCCGCTCTTCTTTGGATCTTCTCTATCTCCTCCGTCAACCCGACCTGGTACGGATCCCACACTGATGAGCAATACTCAAGTATAGGTCGAACGAGTGTTTTGTAAGCCACCTCCTTTGTTGATGGACTACATTTTCTAAGCACTCTCCCAATGAATCTCAACCTGGTACCCGCCTTACCAACAATTAGTTTTATATGATCATTCCACTTCAAATCGTTCCGTACGCATACTCCCAGATATTTTACAGAAGTAACTGCTACCAGTGTTTGTTCCGCTATCATATAATCATACAATAAAGGATCCTTCTTTCTATGTATTCGCAATACATTACATTTGTCTATGTTAAGGGTCAGTTGCCACTCCCTGCACCAAGTGCCTATCCGCTGCAGATCTTCCTGTATTTCGCTACAATTTTCTAATGCAGCAACTTCTCTGTATACTACAGCATCATCCGCGAAAAGCCGCATGGAACTTCCGACACTATCTACTAAGTCATTTATATATATTGTGAAAAGCAATGGTCCCATAACACTCCCCTGTGGCACGCCAGAGGTTACTTTAACGTCTGTAGACGTCTCTCCATTGATAACAACATGCTGTGTTCTGTTTGCTAAAAACTCTTCAATCCAGCCACACAGCTGGTCTGATATTCCGTAGGCTCTTACTTTGTTACTGTGTGTATATGGTATTTTTGTGTAGAGAAGGATCACATCAGTAACAGAAAGGAGTGTTCCAGTTTGAAGAGGAGTGGGAATTGATTTGGGAGATTCCTAGATGTTGGTGTCTTCTATTTAAAATGAGAGGCTCTGGGTGATGGGTTTGAGTTTCTGGACAACCAGAGCTGAATTCTGTTTGATGGAGTCTTTAAAACCAGTTACCGTATTTACTCGAATCTAAGCCACACTTTTTTCTGGTTTTTGTAATCCAAAACTGCCTGCGGCTTAGAATCGAGTGCAAAGCAAGCAGAAGTTCTGAAAAATGTTGGTGGGTGCCGCCACAACTAACTTCTGCCATTGAATATATGTAGCGCTACACAGGCATGCTTTGTAGGCACAAAGATAAATACTGGCACCAAATCCTCTGCGTCAGTAAATAAATTTAAAAAAAAGGTGGAAGACGAGCTTTTTTCTCTGCCCCGAGTTTCGACCACTGCATTTTCATACATTATCCAACAAAGTAAATACAAATTCCGTATTGTTCATCTTTGAATGTAGCAGCATTTCAATGTACTACGAAAATCCAACTGGCAAAACTGTTTGGGATGTTTGTCAATATGGTCAACTCTACGTTCTGAATTTTTTCCTACCTGTGAGAAGAGATGGTTGCAAATAGGAACTTTTATGAATTGTGAATCACATGCAGCATTCTCTTCACCATAAGAATAATACGAAGATAAACATTTTGCCATGTATTGTTTCGTGTTTGCTGCTATCTCATTTAAATCCTGTCTGCCTAATTAACTACGAAACTATAGTGAGACAACAGCAAACGCGGAAGAATATACATATCATGTCATGTTTATATTCGTATTATTCTTATGCCTAGTAGTGATACAGTCAGAAATGAAGCACTAATTTCTGTGCAGAATGTAATGTACTAAAGAGGCGCCTGCAAAGATTTTCAAACAGAGAAAAATTTTCACTAAACTCTCGTTCAGAACATCTTCTATCATACGCAGTTTATTATTTGGTTCTTGTTGATCATTATCAAAGAAAGCAGCAATGTAAGTAGCAACAAACAGCAGTCTCTTGCCATTGTTTCGCTAATGAGACGATTCCTCTCTCTCTCTCTTTTTTTTTTTTTTTTTTTTTAAAAAAATTGTAGGCGGCAGTAGCGCACACAAAAGCATGCCATGCCACGAGCGGCGACAGGCCGTAAACACGCATGACGCACTATCAGAATGCGACAAACAATGCATGACACAATACAGTAATGAATTTTCAGCGTAAACACCTATAACAAAGTAAACGGCGCTTAGCAGATCAAAGAAAAATAAGCAATCAATTCAAACCAGACAAAGCACGTGAAAAAGAAAGGGTACCCGTATAAATATGGACGGAGTGCCTGACGCATAGCAATGGCTGCCTGGTAAAGCTTAACTGCTAAGCTTACGACTCGAGCCAAACTACTGTAGCTGTATCGTCATTCATTCGACCTAAATTGTGTCTCATATTACAGTGGACCAACTTTGTTGGAGATGCGGCCTAAAACTTTTCTCTCCCTTGAATTTCGAGTCTCAAATTTCAGGTGCGGCTTAGATTCGGGAATTTTTTTTTCCTTGATTTCGAGTCTCATTTGTCAGGTGCGGCTTAGATTCGAGTGCAGCTTAGATTCGAGTAAATACGGTATAATGCGGCAACCAGAATGACTGATTTTGTGAAGTGGGTAGGTGTGCTTGTGTGAATCTGGAAGAATGAGGAGTTGTATGGAAGCAGTTTTGAGTCCTTGTGATGGGCTTAGCATATTAATAATTTTATCCAGCTTAGTTTTCGTGAAAGGAATGAGTTAAGAACTACTGTAGCGAAGCCTTTGTTCAACAGGAGGATGATGGTATAGTGGCCTGCCTTCAGGTAATGGACAGCTCGGAATTAATTGTGGTTAAGGTCTGGGTTTCAATGATATTTTTTCAGGCAGGATTAGGAGGTTACGCTAGAAGTGAAGAATTCCTGGAAGGCTTGGAGAGAGTGAGGATCCCTTTGGAATTTGGGATGGAACTGTTTTAGGTAGGATTCATTGAAACTGAGTGAGGAAGTATTATTTCCAATTAAGATTATGATCATTGATTAGGACAAGTGTGATTGAAATGGACTATGGAACTGAAAATAAGGCGTTTGCAACTGGTGCTTCAGGACCAGTGAGGGGTCTGGATGAGAAGTTTAGGACTGAATGCAAGCCGTGATTATGAGATGTTGGTGTTTCATACTGACTATGGCTGGGTTTGATAGATTACATACAGAAGCCCGACTTGCTTGTTGGCTGGGAAGATGAAGAACGAGGGGAGGGGGGGAAGGAAAGTTGTTGTTTGTGGTAGTAGTAGCGGCAGTGGAAGCAGCAGTGGGGGAGGTGGTGGCGAGTTGTTGTGAGAGACATAGAGGGCACCACTTTTTGAGGTACTTGATCAACTGGTTATGTGGAGAATTGTTCTGAGTGTACTAGCAGATCCAGGGACTGAAAGGTGGAGGATTTTAAAGAGGCAGCAGTCGTTGGGTGTAGTGGTTGACAGAGATAGTGAATTACTCAAAGACAAGGTGACCAAGGGGGAAGGATTAGTCAGTTTGAAATTTAAGGAGGGATTGATCAAAAGCTGGATTACAGTCAAAGATGGGAGATTTTGGTCTGAAGCCTTTAGGGATAATATCTGAATACAGGAAGACTAGAGTAAAAGTCTGCCAGAGTGTTGTCTGGCCATGGTGAGATCATATTTGTGGAAGGAATGTTGTTATTTAAGTATGAGCTTAGGGAACATGATTAGATTAGTGATCTAGACTGGTGAAAATAAAACTTCTGAAAAAATTAAGAAAAGAATAGAACTACGTGAAATGTTTCAGTACACAGGCAAATAGGACACTGAAAGAATGTACAGAAAATAACAACATGAAATAATCATTAAATGCACTTTACTGTAAAGATTGCTGAGAATCAGATAAGGCTGCAAAGAAATGGCAGGAAATTTCTGAATAGAGAAGAACAGTATCCAAACTAGGAATAATTCATTAATAAACAAAGAACAACTTTTTTATAGTTTATTTTAAATCTGAAACATATGCATACAATGCTTTTACAGATTACACTTATTGAATCTTGCCATTAGTGAAACATAGCAGCTGTGTCAGAAGAAGTATCGGCAAATGCAGAGTGGATTTTCCCTAAGAGGCCTCAGATTTGTTTACAATGAAATGAACAGCAAATGCCCACCAATATTTTGAAATTCAGGTAAAATCAAACAATGGAAAATCAAGGATGAAATAATGACAATATTATGAAAAATTCTTAGTGGTTACTTGAGTCTCCAGCTTGGTACATTGTTGTCTTCTTCATAATCTTACATTAAAAAATTATAATGTTTGAAACCATGTATAATGTGTAAGTACCACTGTTTTGGAATGCTGTAAGCGAAATACACTGTAATGTAAGAAATCAAAAACTGGAGCTCATTCGTATAATTAACGTGTGCAATGTACAGTGTTTGAAGCATAATATTTTGTGTCTGTTAAAATAGTATTGTATAGCTTTAATTTGTTTAGCATTCATTTATAAAATTTTTTCCTTAGGTGTATGGATAAGAGTCATGTAAAGATGAACTTTTTCTGTAAAAATGGGAAAGCATCTTAAAAATATAGTACAATGATAGTCATTTTCGGTAGTAAGCCTGTCCCCCTTGTTTTATTTCACTTGTTGACATGGTAAGCCATGTTGAGCAATGCATATGCTCCATTCAGCACCTGCAAGATGAAACAATTGTATCAAATTCCAATAAAGACACAATATTATGGTGAAACATATTTTGGGCTTTTACAACATTAATAATAGCATAATTTACCAGTCACAGTTACTCACTTTGATGTTTTATGAGAAAGGTGCACTAGTATCATTGACTCAGTAATTTTAAATTGATTATGACAATTATAGACTACAAATAGCAAGCACGAATTGTAAAGAGAAGCAATACTTGGGTCACAGCTTATGGAGAGACTCTTTAATTGCAACAAAATACAATACATGCAGTTTTTTGTCAGCAATTCTGTTTGCACTAACATTCCAATTTTCTACAACAGTGTGATGGTTAGCAAAATGGAAGATAATAAAACTATAGGTGAATAAGAAGCTCTCATGGATAGCACATGTACACAGCACAATCCACTTCAGCCAAGATTTTACTATACATTGACAGTGCACTTTGTTTCACAACTCTGGTGGCTGAAACTTGATGGTATTGGCTGATAGTGTATAAATACTACTTCTCATTTTCTATATTTCTGATGTTCTTAATTACAGCCTTCTAGTGATGGCTGTGACTGTAGCAGGTTATGAAATAATATAAACAAATCACTGACTGGTGTAGACTGTACTATTTGTAAAAGTTCATAAGGATCTTAGTTTCATTCTGGGAATTTATTTTCTTTCTCAGTGGGATATTGTTCACAATCAGGACCAGTAGTACACTGAAACATTTATTTCATGTACATTGATTCTTTGAAAACATGTGGATAATAAATTGAGACTGACTGTAAAATGTGACACTAAATTATATCTTAGTGATGATAAAGGAATACAACCAAAGTAGTTGCCATTGTTTAATTCAGATGTTCCTGCTGAACAGCTGTTAATATTCATAAGGTACAATGTGATCGATCACCTTATGCAGAACAAATGAGGAGCCTAGCACTAAAGAAAACCAAGTTCTGAAGTTTGCTTATAGTATTTTCCACACCGAATCGGATGGTAGCCTCACGGAATGTCAAAAACGCTCAAAAATAATTTAAAAAGCAGTTTAAAAGTGTGGCTTTGCTTCAGAAATGGTTAAACCCTATCAGGTGTTGTTTCAAAAGTGGCCAACTCCATCAATAGCAAACATGACATAGGGCTCAGTACATGGCACCCACCTCATTCTATTTACTTGTGTACTGTGTAAGTGAGCTCTGTTTGTTATTGTGATTTTGTTCAGGTTCATATCAGTTTTTTCTTCTGGAAAATGGAAATGAATGTCATAAGTCCTCCAAAGGAGTCATGCAAAAGATAATGTAAATGTTTGAAACACATTAAGTATGTATCTTTTTTATTTAAGACCAATCAGTGCTGAAATTCAAGTGAATACAACTTTTTCCCATTTCTGTGTTGTATGTTTATTTTGTATGAGCTGTCAGTAGGGTCATTCTTAAAACAAAAGTGCATAAGGCATCCACTGCTAACTATCTTTTAAAAAAGTTATTGCAAAAGCTAATCTGAGAAATATGTGTGTACATTCTGGTTTAGTTTCAAAAGCACAAATCCAGTAGTTGGTATCAAAGCCGGCCAAGTCCGGATTTTAACCCATTTTTACAACTTAACTATTGATTTTTGCCATGTTTTTGTTACTGAAAGTCATTTGTTTGACATGAAAGAGAACAGACAAAAAATTTCACAAGTATGAGCAGTTTTTTGCCTCTCTTGTAAAAAAGTTGAAAGTGGACTTGGCCATCTTTGATATTAGACTCCTCAAATGTGGATGACATACACATTGAACCATAGTGCTCACAGTCTGGTGAGTCAGTGCCTCTTTCCCTCTAGACTGGATGTACACAAAGACTGAATGACTGATAATTAACATTGATGTGAATCACCTGCTGCCAAATAATCAGTGCCTGGACTGGCTTTGTTGATTCCAGGGTCTTGCGATTTAGAAGCAGTCAAGCCAAGTCTGAAACTGCTCTGAGTATAGCTGTACTGAGGCTTAGCACTATTTGCAAGACTTGCCAAACTCTTCATTATCTGTCAGGATAATATATCGTGGGTAGTTGCAGCATTAGAAAATTGTAGCGAAATGCAGGAAGATCTGCAGCGAATTGGCACTTGGTGCAGGGAGTGGCAACTGACCCTTAACATAGACAAATGTAATGTATTGCGAATACATAGAAAGAAGGATCCTTTATTGTATGATTATATGATAGCAGAACAAACACTGGTAGCAGTTACTTCTGTAAAATATCTGGGAGTATCCGTGCGGAATGATTTGAAGTGGAATGATCATATAAAATTAATTGTTGGTAAGGCTGGTGCCAGGTTGAGATTCATTTGGAGAGTCCTTAGAAAATATAGTCCATCAACATAGGAGGTGGCTTACAAAACACTCGTTCGACCTATACTTGAGTATTGCTCATCAGTGTGGGATCTGTACCAGGTTGGGTTGACAGAGGAGATAGAGAAGATCCAAAGAAGAGCAGCGCATTTCGTCACAGGGTTATTTGGTAACCGTGATAGTGTTACGGAGATGTTTAGCAAACTCAAGTGGCAGACTCTGCAAGAGAGGTGCTCTGCATCACGGTTTAGCTTGCTGTCCAGGTTTCGAGAGGGTGCGTTTCTGGATGAGGTATCGAATATATTGCTTCCCCCTACTTATACCTCCCGAGGAGATCACGAATGTAAAATTAGAGAGATTCAAGCACGCACGGAGGCTTTCAGACAGTCGTTCTTCCCACGAACCATACGCGACTGGAACAGAAAAGGGAGGTAATGACAGTGACACATAAAGTGCCCTCCACGACACACCACTGGGTGGCTTGCAGAGTATAAATGTAGATGTAGATGTAGATGTAGTGTTATCATATCCTAAGTGGCACTTTTAAGTTCCTGATCCACAAGTACTCTGGTATGGTTGAAGGAATTTGGAAGTAGTGGGCTGAAGATACAGGTTAGTGGAGTTGAAAGAGGAATTAAATCTGGTAGAGTTATGAGAAGTGTTCCAAAAAATGAATACCAGGTAGAATTAAAAATATGACAAAAGTTGTGTTACATATAAATAGAGCAGAGAGCAAATTGAGATGTAAGATTAGGTGTAAAGAAAAACATTAAAAACAGTATTACAAATTTTAGAGCATGTAACAGAAAATAAGCAAGTCTTCTTTTAAACATAAAAAGTGATATTTGATGGAAATCATTCTAGTTTATATACACTCCTGGAAATTGAAATAAGAACACCGTGAATTCATTGTCCCAGGAAGGGGAAACTTTATTGACACATTCCTGGGGTCAGATACATCACATGATCACACTGACAGAACCACAGGCACATAGACACAGGCAACAGAGCATGCACAATGTCGCCACTAGTACAGTGTATATCCACCTTTCGCAGCTATGCAGGCTGCTATTCTCCCATGGAGACGATCGTAGAGATGCTGGATGTAGTCCTCTGGAACGGCTTGCCATGCCATTTCCACCTGGCGCCTCAGTTGGACCAGCGTTCGTGCTGGACATGCAGACCGCGTGAGACGACGCTTCATCCAGTCCCAAACATGCTCAATGGGGGACAGATCCGGAGATCTTGCTGGCCAGGGTAGTTGACTTACACCTTCTAGAGCACGTTGGGTGGCACGGGATACATGCGGACGTGCATTGTCCTGTTGGAACAGCAAGTTCCCTTGCCGGTCTAGGAATGGTAGAACGATCGGATCGATGACGGTTTGGATGTACCGTGCACTATTCAGTGTCCCCTCGACGATCACCAGTGGTGTACGGCCAGTGTAGGAGATCGCTCCCCACACCATGATGCCGGGTGTTGGCCCTGTGTGCCTCGGTCGTATGCAGTCCTGATTGTGGCGCTCACCTGCACGGCGCCAAACACGCATAAGACCATCATTGGCACCAAGGCAGAAGCGACTCTCATCACTGAAGACGACACGTCTCCATTCGTCCCTCCATTCACGCCTGTCGCGACACCACTGGAGGCAGGCTGCACGATGTTGGGGCGTGAGCGGAAGACGACCTAACGGTGTGCGGGACCGTAGCCCAGCTGCATGGAGACGGTTGCGAATGGTTCTCGCCGATACCCCAGGAGCAACAGTGACCCTAATTTGCTGGGAAGTGGCGGTGCGGTCCCCTACGGCACTGCGTAGGATCCTACGGTCTTGGCGGGCATCCGTGCGTCGCTGCGGTCCGGTCCCAGGTCGATGGGCACGTGCACCTTCCGCCGACCACTGGTGACAACATCGATGTACTGTGGAGACCTCACGCCCCACGTGTTGAGCAATTCGGTGGTACGTCCACCCGGCCTCCCGCATGCCCACTATACGCCCTCGCTCAAAGTCCGTCAACTGCACATACGGTTCACGTCCACGCTGTCGCGGCATGCTACCAGTGTTAAAGACTGCGATGGAGCTCCGTATGCCACGGCAAACTGGCTGACACTGACGGCGGCGGTGCACAAATGCTGCGCAGCTAGCGCCATTCGACGGCCAACACCGCGGTTCCTGGTGTGTCCGCTGTGCCGTGCGTGTGATCATTGCTTGTACAGCCCTCTCGCAGTGTCTGGAGCAAGTATGGTGGGTCTGACACACCGGTGTGAATGTGTCCTTTTTTCCATTTCCAGGAGTGTATATCTAGGTGCCGAAATTCTACAAAGAGCTGCAGTTATTCATAAAGGACTAAAATAAAGGGTAACTGGCAATTGTAATGTGCTGCATCCCGGCACAGATTCTATCACCAGCTTGGTAGAAGGTGTGATCTGAGCAGCGCAACAAGAGCACTGGTGACAATGTAGACTCAGGTCTACTAAATCACATTTAATGGAGTGAGAGGGAGAAAGTCTCCAAGGATGCTGAGCACTGGTGATTCTGGAATGGAGAGGACAGATGTGATTCATAGTGAATGACTAAGGGTGCAAACACTAAAGGATTCAACTTAAGACCAATTTATTTTCCCAGTAGTTCAACTTTATTCTGAGAGGTGTCTTATAGCAGCAGTTTATCTTTGGAAATGAGTACACCCTGCTGCCCTAGATGTTAGGCCTCTCCAGTAATTCCTGGTTCCTGAGTATTACCTTCTGCTCTCAGAGATGAATGCTCTGCTTGTAACTCATCTGACAATAAACAATCAAATACCTTAACCACAATTGAAGACTAGTGTGAGACAGTACTTGCTTCTCTTTATATTCTGACAGGCAGAAAATGTTATGTATTACTCATTGAGACTTACGCAGACAGATATGTTTTTACACAAAGAGACAAGTGTGAGACAGCGTTTGTTCCTCCCTATATTCTGACACACAGAATATGTCAGCTATTACTCGTTGTTACTTGAGACAAATTCTGTATTGCTTCTTCTTCTTCTTCTTTAACAGGTAAAAATGCAAGATAATAACTGTTGCTGGATACAAAATTAGTTATCCTACCATGAATGTGTACAGTCTTTCTGACGTCTTACTTCAGCAGCATCAAAGTGTCACTCTATAGTGACTTAAATGCATGGCAGTGGTATTGCTGCCAACTGCTAATTGTGACAGTTTCCTGATAAAGACTGCTTCTAAATGAAGGTACTGACTTTTACTGCAAATGCCAGATGTTTGCTGAGAGTGCTAAAATATGTTTGTCATTAACACATTCTAACTGTAATAGTAGTAGTGGTGGTAGTAGTAGTAGTAGTATAGTAGTAGTAGTAGTAGTAGTAGTAGTAGTTGTTGTTGTTGTTGCTATTGTTTTATTCATCTGTGAATCACTTTTAGAATGATACTGGACATGTTTGGGTATTACAGTTTAAGATCAAATAATGTAATTTGTATGTAGAGTCACTTACATACTTGCAAGTCTAGTTTGACAAGAATGAGACAGGAAGTTGTCTGTGGTCTATTGAAGAAACCATCCCATCATTTACTGAAGTAATTTATGGAAACCATGAGAAACCTAAAGTAGGGTGGGTGCATGTATGCTAGAGACTCCATCTTCCATAATACAGCATCAGTCTGTTTAAAACATTGCAACCTCATTCTGTTTATCCCTACCGTATAATACTGCTTTGTTTATACTTTTTTGCCAGAAAATTATTTGATAATATAAAAGGCTAGTGCAATGGCATTCATTCATTTCTCAACATCATCACTGAACACACTATCAGCTGATGTCAGGACCATGATGGTAATGTTTTATTTCCATTTTATGTACCGCAACTCCCCATTTGCTGGCCTGAAAAAACTGAATGAGCATCTCTCCGTAATAAGTGAGATTTTAAGCTCGGAAAGGGGATAAAATTTTGGTATTATTCATTGCAGAGCTTTGGTTTAATATTTGTAATGAAAAAATTAGAGCATGAAAGTGGGCA
The DNA here is from genome assembly GCF_021461385.2 of Schistocerca piceifrons. Classification (NCBI taxonomy): domain Eukaryota; kingdom Metazoa; phylum Arthropoda; class Insecta; order Orthoptera; family Acrididae; genus Schistocerca; species Schistocerca piceifrons. Next base: position 554,579,035 of record NC_060144.1, read on the forward strand.
CTTTATTATTATTTACTTTTGACACATTTGTGGCAAATCTCTTCTCTGTATTATCTTTCACTGGGTAGAATATATTGCTTAATAGGTACTTTCTAACTGCATTTTTAAATAAATTTGTTTCAGTAAGCACCTTAAACTCCTTAAAAAAATTCACTGACAGTTTTATTTCCTTGCAGAAAATATTGTTTGGAATTCCACATCTATTCTTTCTCGGCAAATAAAAATTTACTCTAGATTTTGTTCCATGATCATGGACAAAGATGTCTGTGCACTAATTATAAAGGTTACTTTTTGTATGCATGTCTGACTGATAATGTATTGATGATGATGTTAAAATCCCCAGTGTTTTGATCAGACTTTTACTATGAATCTGATTACTGTTGATATTTATTCTTGTGACTCTTTTTTGTAATTTGAAAACTGTCATCATTCTTTACATAATTGTTCCCTGGATAAGAATTCCGCAGGTAATACAGGTGGTGGATAAAAATATGGTAACACCAGGAACAACTTTACCATACCTTACAAGGTGTAGGAAAACATTGGCATTCAGAACAGCTTCCAATTGTCTCAGAATGGATAAATATGGCTCCTGCATGAATTTCAAGGGCACAATTCGGAAAACCTGGGAAAGTTACACAAGCTTTGTGCACGAAAACACATTTCAAGTACTTTCGATAGCCGATAGTGAAAGTGCAACTTACAGTTCGCATGAACGATGGGAAAAGCAAAAAGGCACTGTGGGGAATAAGGTAAGAGAAGAAAATTTACTGACGCAAACAACTGTGAAGGAGGTCAATATAAATGTGCCGACCAAAAATTGTGTCGAAGTGTGTAGTAAAACAATACAAAATGATTCGGAAATTGTGAACTCCAATAGCAGGAAACTGTTTGTGTTTTCAGACAGCCATGGTCGTGGACTTCCGAGTAAACTAAAAGAAACAACTAAAACATTTTCGTGTGGTATAGTGAAACCGGGAGCCCCACTTAGCGAAATTAAAAAAATGACCGAATCCGCAGAGGCAAAAAATCTGCATGATAAAGACTTCATTGTACTTATGGGAGGTGCAAACGATGTCTACAAAAATGAAACAGTGAGTGCAATGCGCGATCTTAAACAGTGTCTGAGGAACCTCACTGACACTAACATAATACTTGTCAATATTCCACATCGCTATGATCTTGTAAGATGGCCATGTGTTAACATGGAAATAGAAAGTGCCAACAGTCAGTTTGTAAAAATCTGCAGATATTTTAAAAACGTGAAATATGTTGATATAAGCAGTATTGGACGTAGATTCCACACGAAACACGGACTTCACCTGAATGGCTTGGGGAAAGAATATCTGACAAGCCTGATAACCAGGGTAATAAAAAACCACCAAAATAAATTCAAAACCAAAACGATAATTGCATCGCCATCGCCTGACTCCATAACGAAAATACTTCAAAAAAATTCATTAGAAACTTCATCAGCAGCAGCAAAACATGTAAAAAAAGACCAAATTTTAACAGAAAGAACAGTGGACATCGATTTCAACAACAAAAGAACTACTGTTTCTCATCAGCCAAGTATTATTTTAGACGAAAATAACAAAAACGAGAAGACTCCAAGTTCACAAGGAAACACAGCAGTAGTAGTAGAACCAACGTTCGAAGTGTCAGAAACAGCACCACCATCAACAACAACAAATAGAAGGCTGTTGGACAGAAGAAATGCTGAGCCTCCTTCTCATCTCAACGATTTTTTATGTGTGGGCCTGAAGAAAAAGAAGGGGCAACAGTAGGTAGTGTCAGGTGTCTCCTCTCTCCTGTCTCAATGCAGACTCCAATGGATTCTCAGTCAGGTAACAGCACTAATAGAATGAAAAAGCAAGAGGAAGGCATCTCTTTCTTTCATCAATATATAAGGGGCCTCTTAAACAAAACAGATCAACTCCTTATTAACATTAGTGATAAGGACAGTATAAATAATGCCCAGATTTTGTGCTTAACTGAGCACCATGTTACTGATAAATGTGCCTTGCCATCTATAGTAAGTTATACTTTAGTAACATACTACTGTAGGGAAAGTAAAGATAAAGGTGGAGTAGCAATTTATGTTAAGGATAGTGTAGCATACAAAGCTATAGATATTAAGAAATATTGTGTGGAACAACAATTTGAGGCATGTGCCACAGAAATAACAACTAAATTCTACCCAATAATAGTGTTGGCTGTCTACAGGGCTCCTTCAGGTGACATAAAAACTTTTCTGCATTCAATGGAATTCCTTCTGTCATGGTTACTTTCAAAAGCGAAGGATATTGTAGTATTAGGTGATTTCAATATAAACTTTTTGACAGAAAATAAGAATAAAGTAGACTTTGAGATTGTGATGACCTTACACAATCTGACATCAGTAATAAACTTCCCAACAAGAATTACATCCGAGTGCCAAACTATGATAGACAACATTTTTTAGATGTAAATAGACATCAGAATTATATTGTCAGGCAGGTTATAAGTGGGCTTTCAGATCATGATGGACAAATTCTCACTATTTATGATGTTAATCTGTTCAAAACAGAATTTCCTTGATGGAAATTCATAAGAGTAATTAATGAAGAGGCGAAAGGAACTTTCAACCACAGGTTGCAGCAAATGGATTGGTCTTTAGTATATCACCATGATGATGTTGATACTAAATTTAACTGTTTTATAAATGAATTCTGTGCTCTTTTTGAAGAAATATTTCCCAAGAAATGGGTCAGAAACAGTGCTTCCAATTCTGTAAGCAAGCCTTGGATTACAAAAGGTATAAAACAGTCATGCAAAACCAAAAGGGAAACTTATGCTGCAATAAGATTCTGTAAAGATGTAGAAAAATGGGAACACTATAGAATATACTGTAAAATTTTGAAGAAACTAATACAGAAATCAAAAGCCCTTTATTATGGGAAGAAAATAGATAATTTTAATAATAAAATAAAAGCAGTTTGGAGCATTGTAAAAAAAGAAACAGGAAGAGATACAACAAGTAAAGAAGATATAAATAATATCAGATATGAAGGTATCTTAGTAGATAACCCCAAAATGGTGGCTGAGATTTTTAATAAACGCTTCCTATCAGTAACTCAACAGATTGGTTGCAAGCCCAATGTTGATGAAGCTGTAATCCTTTGTCAAGTCGTATATTCGAACACAATTTCAGAAATGCACCTTAATCCTGTCATTGTAGAGGAAATTCAAAAAATCATCATGTCTCTAAAAAGTACGAATTCTGCAGGGGTTGATAATATATCTAGTAGTTTATTGAAATATTCTTGTGTGTGGATAAGGGACATTCTCTGTCATATTTTCAATGCTTCCCTTCAGAAAGGTGTTGTTCCCAGTAGACTTAAGTATGCCATTGTGAAGCCCCTGTAGAAAAAGGGCGATAAAGCTAAACTAACTAACAATCGACCTATCTCTTTGCTGACAGCTTTCTCCAAAATTCTAGAAAAGCTAATACTTGTAAGAATTACTGATCATCTCATGAAGAATGGAGTTCTCAGCAAGAGCCAATTTGGCTTTCAAAAGGGCCGTTCAACAGAAGACGCAGTCTACGCACTTGCAAATGAAGTCCTAGAAACCCTTAATGAAAAAATGCTATCACTTGGTGTCTTCTGTGATTTATCCAAAGCGTTTGACTGTGTTCATCACCAGATTCTCTTGCAAAAAGCAAAATTAGTAGGAATAAGTGGTGTTGCAGGCAATTGGCTACAGTCGTACCTCCAAGACAGAAACAAAAAGTTGTGTTGAATAGCTCGGGTGGAGTATGTGACACTTCCTCAGATTCTGAATGGAGTTCCATTACATGTGGAGTGCCCCAGGGGTCAATTCTTGGGCCACTATTATTCCTGATTTTTATAAATGATCTACCATCATGTACAAGCCTGCCGCATAAATTTACAGTATTTGCTGATGATACCACAATTTTTATGAGCAGTAGAACAGACAACAATCTTGAGGAACTCATTAATCACATACTCTCAGATATGGTTAATTGGTTCAAGGTGAATGGTCTCTCATTAAATTCCAGTAAGACCAGCTTTATTCAATTCTGTACAAAAAACAGAAAAAGAGAGAGAGATTAGTGTGACATGTGGTAGTCAACCAATAGTTAGAATGGAAACAACAAAATTTCTTGGAGTGCACATTGACAAGAAAATGAACTGGTCTTCACATATTATTGATCTCTGTAAGAGGCTTAGCTCTGCTACCTATGCTTTACGGGTTGTCACTACATGTGTTGAACCTAACACTGCAAAAGTGGCATATTATGGATATTTTCATTCTCTCATTGAGTACGGAATTATTTTTTGGGGCAACCAGCCATTAGCAAGGAAAGTGTTCATTTCACAGAAGCGAGCTTTAAGAATTATATGTGGATTGCACCCAAGAGACTCTTATAGAAATAGTTTTCGTAACCTTAAAATATACACAACTACATGCCAATATATCTTTTCTCTCATGTGTTTTGTTTGTAAAAATATAGATATATTTCAACCAAACAGTAATTATCATGAGCATAACACACGGGGGAAGAATGACATACACAGTGAACTCAGAAATTTGAGCTTGGCACAAAAGGGTGTCCACTACACTGGAGCAAAACTCTTCAATGCTCTTCCTCCCGAAATAAAGACAAAGATTCATAACAAGAGTGAGTTTAAGAAACACTAAAAATATTTCTGCTAGAAAAAGCTTTTTACAGTCTAGATGAATTTTTAACTAAATAAATTGTAATATTTTAATATTATATAATACAAGTTGACATAATGCCACTAAGAATTTTATTTAACCTGAGCTTTGTATCTGTGTGTGCTCCATATCTGTTTTCTGTAGTGTTTTAATGATTCTAAGAAAATATGTATTTTCTTTTTCTGTATTGCTGCCCAAAGAATTGACTGTATAAATTTTTATATAATTATGTGCTTAAATTTCTGTATATGCTATAAGATTATCAAATTGTATTTGTAAAAAACTGACTCGTTCCACGTCCTTGTGTATCCAACACAGTTGGACCTATGGAACACGAAATAAATCAAATCAAATCAAATCTTATACCATTCTTCCAGGGAAATAGTGGCAAGTTCAGGTAACAAGAATGGAGTGAATAACGATCACACACACATCTCCCCAATGTAGATCACAAAGGTTCAATATTATTGAGATCTGGTAATGTGATAGTTCATACTCATGGTCGCAAAACCAGTCCTGCATGGTGTGAGCCATGTGAACAGGGGCCCTGTTTCCTTGGAACACAGTATCAAGATTGGGGAACACATATTGGACCATGAGATGTACCTCTGCTTTTCCTGTATGCAGTATGTGCAAATATTCTATATTGTGCCTTTTGAAACACCAAATGCTTCATCTACCTTGGTTACGAAAGCACCAACAATTTTCCCATGTTCAAGTTCACTTTGCTCTGACATAATGCACATGTAACTACACAGAACGATGTTCTGACTATGACACAGTTGCTACATATTGTGGAGATTGCACAGGTGCCATTCATGGTCAAATTCAGCAAGCTTGGCTAGCCAAGCTAGCATTTCTCATGGTGTTTCCATAATTTTGTCCAACCCTGTAACTGAGTGTAGACATGAATAGTGTGTAACTAAAAAGTACTGGCTGTTATACACTGATGATGTGACCCTGATGGCCTAACATGCTGGTGACATTCTGTTTGCAAATATTTTTGTATATTCCAACCACTTCATCTGAAAATCAATATTCATTCCTACAGTGGAAAATCCACAATGGAATGTAACAATATTATGAAAAGGATAGTTGCTACTCACCATATGGTGGAGATGCTGTACCACAGATAGGAACAAAAAAAAGATTGTTAGAAAATGAGTTTCTAACCACCAAGGCCTTCGTTGACACACACACTCACTCACACACACACACACACACACACACACACACACACACACACACACACACACACACGACTGCAGTCTCTAGCTGCTGAGGCCACATGTGTGTGTGTTTGTGTGTGTGTGTGTGTGTGTGTGTGTGTGTTGTGTGTGTGTGTGTGTGTGTGTGTGTGTGTGTGTTTTCTATCTCTGACAAAGGCCTTGTTGGCCGAAAGCTCATTTTCTGATAGTCTTTTGGTTCTGCCTATCCACAACTCAGCATCTCTGCTGTATGGTGAGTAGGAGCTATCCTTTTCATAATATTCATTCATAGATTTTTTTTTTAATTTTTAACACAATCTATAGAGGTACCATCTACTTTAATTTATGAGTGTCATTTTCTCTCTTCAAACTGAAATTCATGAGAATTTTATACAAGCAATGTAACTTGCATATCGACCAGGTGTAAACTTCCTTGAGCGTTTCATTAGATTTCTTTGCAAGGAGTTCTCTTGTTTTTTCAGTTATTGTTATTTTGCTCTCATCATCGAAGAGAGTCATGTTTTACCAAGACTAACAGTAGAAGGAAATTTGTTTGAGTTTATCAGGAACAGTACTGGGCTTAGTATGCTACCATAAGGAACTCTATATTAATCTGTTTTGGTTCTGATAAGTGTTACACTAAAAGTTTTGCCTTATTTTGACTCTTTGTATCCTTTCTGATAGTTATGACCAGAACCAGTCATTAGATACACCTGTTATTCCTAATGCTTCCCAAGTAAGTTGGTGCAAATTGAAGTTGATTAACATTATGATGTTCCTTTTGATCCCTGCAGTTGTCTGAAAAAATACACAGTTCCTCCATTAACGATGGAATATCATTCTGAATGTAATGAAGCAGAAACAAACATACTTCATTTGGAAATTTATGGCCAGTGCCTTCATGATATGAATAGAAGTATACCTAATTGTCTTTTTAAGATTCTGAATGGCAAGTATGTTCACCCACAGCTGTCTATAATAAATGATTTCATGCACTGGTGTATTTTCCAAAGAAGATTTGCATAAAACTGAAACATATTCCAAGAACATCATCTCATTCTATATGTTTTTTATGAATTTCTTGATTGAATTTTACAATAAAATTCCATACTGCAACATTTATTAACCGTAAGTCATCCAGTAGCAGATCTCTTGACACATTCATACTAATCTTAACTTTTTATTTTAACCCCTAACTCCTCACACTTGCCGCACACATCCAATTTGGCTGGCCAAAGCTCAGTGAAAAATTTTCACAAAAGTAGTTTAAATCAAACTTTTATTTCACTCCACTATTCATGTACTCTGCAATAAAGAGGCCATACATTATTTTTACACTGAGATGAGCATCTAAATACTTTACTGTTTTGCTGCTGTAGTATATATCTTTAGATGTGACAGACTGGATATGTTTCTGAATCAACTGTAATTTTTCTCATGTTATAGTATTCAATTTTTCATTCTGTCCTCCCCATCTGTCTTTTTGGGATTCACAATGATAGAGCACAACACACAAGCGCTCAATTTGTTTCTTCTCTATACCATACAGACAAGCAAATCCTTTCTGACATACTTCTGCCTTTTTATTGTCATTTGTATGAGAAAAACTTGCTCCTCTTCTAGTGACAGTGTGCCATAGGTCACTGGAGAAGGAAAGTGTTCATTGTGATTGGAGAAAGGTGCAGATCTTTCCTATTTTCGAGAAGGGTCATCAAACAGACAGATAATACTATAGGCCTAGATCTCTTGACATTGGGTTTGTTGTAGTATGTTAGAATGTTTGTATGCTTGTGTATTACAAGATTTCTGGAGACCAAAAATCTTCTTTCTAAGAGGCAACATATGTTCCAAAAACAACTATTGTCCATGAGACCCAGAAAACACAGATACCAGCACCCAGGTTAATATCATATTTTTTGACTTCTAAAAGGCATTCAATACAGTTCTGCAGTACAACCTAGTGAACAAAATATGAATGTAAAGAATATGTGACCAACCATGTCATTGGGTTGAAGGGTTTCTGGCAAACAGAACACAACATGTCATTCTTAACTGCAAGAAATCTTCAGACGTAAAAATAAATTCATGCTTATTTCAGTGGAGTGTTATAGGACTGTTACTTTTCATAGTACATATAAATGAGCTAGCAGATAACATTGGAAGTTCCAAGTGGTCTTATGCAGATAATACTTTTAGATACAGAGAGGTTGCACTGCTATAAAATTGTAGGGAAATTTAGGAAGACATGGGCAGGATCGATTTTTGGTGCAGGGATTAGTAGTTGACTCTCAATATAAACAAATGTAACATATTGTGCATAAATAGGCAGGGAGACCCATTATTGTATTATTACTTGATTTCAGAACAATCACTGGAAGCTATCATATCCATAAAATATCTTGGAGTATGCACATGCACACAGAGCAATTAAAAGGGAATGATCACTTAAAACTAATTGCAGTTGAGGTAGATGCCAGATTTTTTGGAAGAATGTGATCCACCCATAAAGGAAGTAGCTTACAAAGCCCTTGTTTGACCATTAACTGAATACTGCTCTTCATTCTGATATCTGTAATGACAGGGCTGATAGAGGAAGTAGAGAAGATCCAAAGAAGAGCAGTGCGTTTTGTTACAAATTCTTGTAGTAAGTGCGAAAATGTCATGGAGATGTTCATCTTGGTGTGGTTTACTGTTAAATTCCTGAGAGCATATCTTCCCAGTAGAGTCAATCAGTACATTGCTTCATCATACATACATCTTGCCAAAAGACCATGAATGTATAAGTAGAGAGATTCCAGCACACATGGAAACTTGCAAAAATCGATTTTCCCACAAATCATTTGCAAATGGAACAGGAAAGGGAGAAGTGTCAGTGGTACAATAGTGCCCTCTGCCACACACCGAAGGATGGCTTGTGTAATTTAGATGTAGATGACATGGTATTTATAAGAACCTTTGCATAAAATCGCACTCAATGACTTTGGTCATCTCAATTTTGGTTTTTGGAGATCTTCCAGTCTTCATAAGTGAATTTCTTAGTCATTTTTGTTAGCAAACAAGTTCATTATTGTAATTACAAGCATGAATTCATCATTTCATTCGCATATTGACTATTAGTTTACTAGTTACTCACATGGTTGTCTTTCTTTATTCTTCTTATTCTTCTTCTCTTTCTTTTTCCCAGGTCAGTACAGACTTTCCAACCCAGTTGACTTGTTGTGTATTGTTCACCTTCTGTTCTTGACTGTATTTGTGGAATAATCACTTTCATTAAACTTAAGTGTACTACCAATCAAACATTTTTTTCTGTGAATTTTCTGCTAAATCCAGTTTATTCAAGATTTTACCAGAACTTCGCTTGTTGACTGTCATGTGTGTGCCCTTCAGTTACTTCAGTGCATAAAAGGGACAAGTCACTGACTTATTCCCTTTCTGAAATGACCTGGTTTCCTGTGGTAGTCTGCTCTACATTTAAAGTCAACATACTTGCCTCATTCCTGCACAAGAATGTGCCTACAGGGTCAAAGAAAGCTATGGCGATCTTAACTCAGTTCTGCGATTTTCTTGATTTATCCCCTGTCTGCAGTAGCTGATTCATTTATTAACAGTACTAGGAAAAGGATAGATTGCTACCCTCCATAAACATAACACATTGAGTTGCATACAGGCACAACAAAAAGACTATTACACATTACAGTTTTTGGCCAAAGCCTTCTTCAGCAAAGAAAACGCACACACATTCACGCAAGCAAGCACCTCATGCACATATGACAGCCTACCACTGGCAGCTCCAGTCAGAATGCAACTGTTACATGAATAGCAGAAAAATGGGAACAGAAAAGGAGTGGAGCAAGGAAGGGGAAAGGATGGGCAGAGGGTGGTGCACAAATAGAATGGCGGAATCTGAAAGGGACGATTCCCTCACTCTCTTTGTGTGCTGCTCTCTGCCAATGTAACTGCCTCTCCTTCTGCCTTCCCTGCTCCTCTCCTTTTTCACTCCCTGTGTTTCCCCACACACCCCACCTCCTGATGCAGTGCCTGGCAGTCTATAGTCTGTACGCGCCCTGCCAAACAGTGCTCTTCTCTCTTCCAACCCATACCCTGCTATCCCTCCCTCTTCCCTGCCACACTCCAAATTGCTATTCATGTGACAGTCACATTCTGGTTGTAGTTGCCAGTGGTAACGGTCACGTGTGTGTGAGGTGTGCTTGCTTGTGTGAGTGTGTATGTGTTTTCTTTGCTGGAGAAGGCTTTGGCCAATGATGTGTAACAGTCTTTTTGTTGTGCCTGTCCTCTACTCAAAGGGTCCATCTTTACAGTGAGTAGCAATCTATCATTTTCCTAATATTGTTGATATTCCAACCTGCAGTTTTCAATGTTTGATTCATTTATTACTTTGCCCTTATCCTTTATCTATATTTTATTATGCTTTTATTTTTCTTTCCCTGTTGCCTGTTGTATGGCATCCCAGACACCTTTGCTTTTTTCAGCACCCTTGTATAAATCTTGTTGTACTTGCAGAAATTTATGGGACACAGTATGTTTCCCAACACATGAAGTGAGTTTCACTGGCTCAGTTTCAATTTCAGTGGAAGACAGCACCTCAAACTTGTTGGTTAGGAGCATGGGTATAACGCCCTAAGCTCTCACTCAAAGGTCTCACTCGTCCCTGTCTCCCCTCTACAGGGCACTTAGCAGTATCACTGACACACCACTTACAGTCAAGTCGATTAGTAGTGAGAGATCCAAAGTACATGCAGAGGAGACAGCATCCACAGGAGAGGACAGTACTTGAGGTACCCTTGGTATCTCTAGTACACGACTCTCAGGAGACCTCTAGACACACCCATTTGCAGCATCCTCCAATCAGCTGACGATAGTCAGAGGGATTTCCAGCTGCTTATGAATAACAACTAACTTGTTCCATACCTGAGAACGGCAGGCACAGTGGGGCTGCATTGTGGCTGGTGCAGTAATTTGCAGAATAGTTGGCAAATACCTTTAAACTAAGCTTTCTGATTCTCTTTAAGTTTATGAGTCTGGTATGCTACAAGTATTACCAGCAGTCTTTTAGAACTCAATCAGTTAACAGGCAAATCAGGGTATCTATTATGACAACAACAAAAACCTTGTAGAAAATTTACTATTTCTGTGAAACGTTTTTGAGGTTATGGTCACTAACAGATTTGAAAATAGCATTCATTTACAATAAATGCAGACAGTATACACTCCTGTTAAAAGTGAAAATTAATGTGACACAAAACGCTACTTTTTATAGGAACTGTTTACAGTAACTGCAATGGCCATGGCTTTTGGCTTACCATATCTACAAATATTTGAACAATTTACTATTTTTAGTTGGGTTACCAGAATTTCAACATGTAGAAAGTTTCATATCATGGAGAAAGTAGTTTTGATCTACCCTGCGATGACTAGGAATAAATTTGTATTTAGTCACAGAATAAGGGAGAATTTTCAGGAACAGAATGGGAAGAATTTTTCTTTACATTGTCATTTACCCATCAGAAAGTATTACTTCATTCCTGGTCATCTGAATATTTGCATAAAACTTGTGACCATGGACATTTATCTCTATTTGTACATAAAATTTATCAACATAATGTAATATTTCCAAGTTTTTATTTGCATTTAAATTGCTCTTATTGAGCCTTACAGGAGGTAAATTTTCACTCAATGATACATCCAGGAGGCAAATTTTCACTCAAAAATACCCATGTGTTCTCAGTGTGTTATGCTGCAACTCCTACCAGTTCGAGAAATTTAATATTTAGAGCAATAATGAAAACAATACAGTAATTGTCAGTTCTATCTGACTATTAGTAGTTTTTTGAAGTATTGTAAATTGTATGCAAATGACACAATTTGAACCAGTCTAGAAATTTAATAGTCTCAACTGTTTTTGAGGAAGTAAACTGATTAGTAAATTGTTGAGTACCATCTGATAAGCATGACTGCCTGTAAAATTAGTGTGTTACTGGTCACATAAACACCAAATTTTTGATATATATCTAACCTGAAGGAAGGTCTGCCTGGACAGTGACATTGTTTTTCCAACTGTAATCTTTAGTGGACTTGTTACTCTCAGCATGAGGATGAATGATACATTCCTGAAGCGAATATCACACTCATACCAGCCACAGTTGTAGGCTGACTGCAACAACTTCTCACTCTGTAAGATATTACATGATTATTATTATTATAGTCAATATTTATTATTATAATTATGATAGGTTAAGATTTACACAGAACTCAAAGGATACAAATCATAAAAAAACTCCAAAACTTCTCAATTAGTACTAATTCTACTACTAATAATAAAATATTAAATTACCAATGCAGTGTTTCATATTTCTTTGAGTATGTAATGTAATCATACTAGCAAGGTGTAGTAGATGCCAATTAAACTTTCATGTTTTGCTTATTATGTATTGGATTTGAATGCTCCATCTTGTGTGATTTATTCATGAAACATTCCCTGGCTGCTCTTGGTCTAACGGCTAGCACTGCTACCTCTAGATCCTGGGTCCTGGGTTCGATACCCAGCTGGGTTGGAGACTTTCTCTGCCTAGGGACTGGGTGTTTGTGTTGTTGTCATCTTTTCATTGTTGACACACAAGTGCCCTAAGTGGCATCAAATAGAAAGATGTACACTAAGTGGTCAAACTACCCCACTTGGGATCTCCCAGTCAATAATGCCATATGATCAGTTCATTTCATTTTCTGGCTCCTGTTTTATAATTTAAATCAAAACTGTTAGCTCTTTATTATCTTAGGATTTTATCAAAATTTGATGGGTCAAGTAAACAGAGAACTTTTTATCCAATTCTTTATTTTGCTTACAAAGTTACATTACAAAAATTCTTCAATGAATAATTATGAAATGAAACATTGATTATATATTTGTAAATCCTATTAACATACATACTTGAAATCAGTGGTCAGGCAGGCATTGATTTTGTGATTTAATTCTGATATCTGCTGCCCAGGACTGCAGTACAAAGGTGAGATACGGTACAATCCCATTCCATCAGACATGTTCTACATCTACATCTACATTGATACTCCGCAAGCCACCCAACGGTGTGTGGTGGAGGGCACTTTACGTGCCACCGTCATTACCTCCCTTTCCTGTTCCAGTCGCGTATGGTTCGCGGGAAGAACGACTGTCTGAAAGCCTCCGTGCGCGCTCTAATCTCTCTAATTTTACATTCGTGATCTCCTCGGGAGGTATAAGTAGGGGGAAGCAATATATTCGATACCTCATCCAGAAACGCACCCTCTCGAAACCTGGCGAGCAAGCTACACCGCGATGCAGAGCGCCTCTCTTGCAGAGTCTGCCACTTGAGTTTATTAAACATCTCCGTAACGCTATCACGGTTACCAAATAACCCTGTGACGAAACGCGCCGCTCTTCTTTGGATCTTCTCTATCTCCTCCGTCAGACCGATCTGGTACGGATCCCACACTGATGAGCAATACTCAAGTATAGGTCAAACGAGTGTTTTGTAAGCCACCTCCTTTGTTGATGGACTACATTTTCTAAGCACTCTCCCAATGAATCTCAACCTGGTACCGGCCTTACCAACAATTAATTTTATATGATCATTCCACTTCAAATCGTTCCGCACGCATACTCCCAGATATTTTACAGAAGTAACTGCTACCAGTGTTTGTTCCGCTATCATATAATCATACAATAAAGGATCCTTCTTTCTATGTATTCGCAATACATTACATTTGTCTATGTTAAGGGTCAGTTGCCACTCCCTGCACCAAGTGCCTATCCGCTGCAGATCTTCCTGCATTTCGCTACAATTTTCTAATGCTGCAACTTCTCTGTATACTACAGCATCATCCGCGAAAAGCCGCATGGAACTTCCGACACTATCTACTAGGTCATTTATATATATTGTGAAAAGCAATGGTCCCATAACACTCCCCTGTGGCACGCCAGAGGTTACTTTAACGTCTGTAGACGTCTCTCCATTGAGAACAACATGCTGTGTTCTGTTTGCTAAAAACTCTTCAATCCAGCCACACAGCTGGTCTGATATTCTGTAGGCTCTTACTTTGTTTATCAGGCGACAGTGCGGAACTGTATCGAACGCCTTCCGGAAGTCAAGAAAAATAGCATCTACCTGGGAGCCTGTATCTAATATTTTCTGGGTCTCATGAACAAATAAGGCGAGTTGGGTCTCACACGATCGCAGTTTCCGGAATCCATGTTGATTCCTACATAGTAGATTCTGGGTTTCCAGAAATGACATGATACGCAAGCAAAAAACATGTTCTAAAATTCTACAAGAGATCGACGTAAGAGATATAGGTCTATAGTTTTGCGCATCTGCTCGACGACCCTTCTTGAAGACTGGGACTATCTGTGCTCTTTTCCAATCATTTGGAACCCTCCATTCCTCTAGAGACTTGCGGTACACGGCTGTTAGAAGGGGGGCAAGTTCTTTCGCGTACTCTGTGTAGAATCGAATTGGTATCCCGTCAGGTCCAGTGGACTTTCCTCTATTGAGTGATTCCAGTTGCTTTTCTATTCCTTGGACACTTATTTCGATGTCAGCCATTTTTTCGTTTGTGCGAGGATTTAGAGAAGGAACTGCAGTGCGGTCTTCCTCTGTGAAACAGTTTTGGAAAAAGGTGTTTAGTATTTCAGCTTTACGCGTGTCATCCTCTGTTTCAATGCCATCATCATCCCGTAGTGTCTGGATATGCTGTTTCGAGCCACTTACTGATTTAACGTAAGACCAGAACTTCCTAGGATTTTCTGTCAAGTCGGTACATAGAATTTCACTTTCGAATTCAATGAACACTTCACGCATAGCCCTCCTTACGCTAACTTTGACATCGTTTAGCTTCTGTTGAAGTTTGCTGGGCCACATATTGCAATGAGTGCACTGTAAATGTTCATTGGTCTATTAAATATGTCTAGGCTGAAACAGAAGTGTGTCTGCGATGATTAAGCTTGTGATGACTTGGATATAATTATGAGACCAGAGGCACTGGATGCTCAAACTTCAGGATGTCTCCAATGATAGCACACTGGCATTGTTTCCACAACTTCATATAGAGCCTAGCTTATTTTTAATATGAATCACTATATTAGAATCAAACAATGGAAAACCCAAGATAGAATGTAACAATTTTGTATGAGGAAAGTAGCTGTCACCATACAGTGGAGATGCTGAGTTGCAGATAGGCACAACAACAAAGACTGTCACAAATATAGCTTTCGGCCAGTAAGACCTTCACCAAAATTAGACAACAAACATGCACATACGCACTCACACAAATGCAACTCACACACACACATGACTGCAGTCTGAGGCGACTGAGGCCACACTGTGAGCAGCAGCACCAACAGTGCATGATGGGAGAGGTGACTGAGTGGGGGTAAGGAGGAGACTGGGGTGGGGAGGGGGAGGGATAGTAGGGTATGGGTGGTGGACAGTGACATGCTGTTGTGGAACATGCAGGAACGAGGTGGAAAGAGGGTAGGGAAGCTGTGCACAGTTGGGAGGTTAGACGGAGGGCAGTGGAAATGTGCACAGGGGGAGGGAGGGGGGGATAGCAAAAAAGGAAAGAAGTAAAAAGACTGGATGCAAAGGAGGAATGAGGGCTGTGTAGTGCTGGAATGGAAACAGAGAACTGGTTGGATGGGAGAGGACAATGACTAACAAAGGTTGAGGCCAGGAGGATTACGATAACTTTGGATTTAGACTAGATTAGAATCAATGTTTCTGAATAAATATGTTGCCATTCAATTAAAACTATGTATTCAGTTTTGTTTTGTGTCCTAGCTCACTAAAATCAGTTCCTCTGTCCTGAGTAATTCGATAACAATTATTACAGTACACAACTAAAACAAACTAAATTTCGATGTTTGTGATTACTTACCAGCACTGTCCTGCCATAAAAAGGTCTTAGTTTAAATATTATTTCATGCTGCATTCCACTATGTAGCTTGTTTAAATTGTTCTGGGCAAAACTAATGGTTGCCTTTCACAAAACTTTCACTGAGTTATCACGTACTTGCAGTGATTACCTTAGCTACATGCTATAATCTATGTGTATGCGCCTAAATGCAATGTACTGTGCTGGTACATTTCTGTAAGTGAATGTGTTTCTTCCTTTTACAGTCACTTCTTTGAAGGTAATGTTTCTTACAACATACAGTGGCCTATTATTTTGTGCCTTTATCTTTTTCTTTGAGTGTTCCGAAATCAGTTAGTATTTTGGGAGGAAATTATGTCATGTTTCATTGTGTGCAGTTATGTAATGACATTCTATCATTCATCCAGCTAATCTTGGTGCAAACAGTTTTATTACACTTAAAATTAAATCAAATGCCTTCTTAGTGTGATTAACTTGTACGTATTTTTGCCTTGCAAAACTTATTTTGCTGACATGCCAGTAGTGGTGACAACTTTGCTTGCAGTCATCTCTCCAAAAAATCAACTAAAGCCTGCAATATCACTTGAGTGGAAGGATCCAGATGGAACTGAGCAAATAAAACCACAGCAAGAAAAAATTACAGTACCAGAAATCAACCACAATGTTGTCAAGAGGACAGTAATGAACAATGGAGTAGGAAGATCAGTTTGCAGCAACAGGATATTCAAATGTCCAGAAACACATTGTGCTCCTAGAAGATCGTCAAGACCAATAAAACCCAGAGTTCAAAGTGACATGTTTCTGTGGGAAAGTAAAGCAACTAACAAATTCCCAGGACTGGATAAAAACAACTTGCAAAGCCAGCTAGTTAAAACAACAGAAGCTGTGGCATCAACTGCAGACTCTTCAGCATCACTTATTCAATCAAATGTGGTGGAGTATACAACTCCAGTTACTGCAACACCAGGCAGTTCGGCAAATCCTCGGACTGTACGGAGCAAGAAGGCACCTCAACAGCTACCTTGACAACTAGACAGACAGAAACCAGGTTCGGTATTAGATCGAGAAATGCAAGATCGCCAAAGAACAGGAACACTTTTAATGCCTGGATCCAGAACTTATGTAAGTGAACCAACTCAGTGCATTTTAAAGGAAGATAATCAGAGTGACCAGTTAAAAATACCACTAAGGCTCATGCACCTAAACATACAGTCCAAAATTCAAGCTTTCGCAACAAACTGTTGCCTCATCAGGAAAGAGAGAAGGAGAGGGAAAGACGAAAGGAAGTGGATTTTAAGGGAGAGGGTAAGGAGTCATTCCAATCCCGGGAGCGGAAAGACTTACCTTAGGGGGAAAAAAGGACGGGTATACACTCGCACACACACACATATCCATCCACACATATACAGACACAAGCAGACATATTTAAAGACAAAGAGTTTGGGCAGAGATGTCAGTCGAGGCGGAAGTGCAGAGGCAAAGATGATGTTGAATGACAGGTGAGGTATGAGTGGTGGCAACTTGAAATTAGCGGAGATTGAGGCCTGGTGGGTAACGGGAAGAGAGGATATATTGAAGAGCAAGTTCCCATCTCCGGAGTTCGGATAGGTTGGTGTTGGTGGGAAGTATCCAGATAACCCGGACGGTGTAACACTGTGCCAAGATGTGCTGGCCGTGCACCAAGGCATGTTTAGCCACAGGGTGATCCTCATTACCAACAAACACTGTCTGCCTGTGTGTTTGTTGGTAATGAGGATCACCCTGTGGCTAAACATGCCTTGGTGCATGGCCAGCACATCTTGGCACAGTGTTACACCGTCCGGGTTATCTGGATACTTCCCACCAACACCAACCTATCCAAACTCCAGAGATGGGAACTTGCTCTTCAATATAGCCTCTATATCCTCTCTTCCCGTTACCCACCAGGCCTCAATCTCCGCTAATTTCAAGTTGCTGCCACTCATACCTCACCTGTCATTCAACATCATCTTTGCCTCTGCACTTCCGCCTCGACTGACATCTCTGCCCAAACTCTTTGTCTTTAAATATGTCTGCTTGTGTCTGTATATGTGTGGATGGATATGTGTGTGTGCGAGTGTATACCCGTCCTTTTTTCCCCCTAAGGTAAGTCTTTCCGCTCCCGGGATTGGAATGACTCCTCACCCTCTCCCTTAAAACCCACTTCCTTTCGTCTTTCCCTCTCCTTCCCTCTTTTCTGATGAGGCAACAGTTTGTTGCGAAAGCTTGAATTTTGTGTGTATGTAAGTGTCTGTTTGTGTTTCTATCAACCTGCCAGTGCTTTCATATGGTAAGTCACATCATCTTTGTTTTTAAATATATTTTTCCCACGTGGAATGTTTCCCTCTATTATATAAACACACAGTGCCTTAGAAATAAGCTTAATATATTACAGGTTTTTGTAAATGAACAGTCACCTCATATAGTAGTGCTAACTGAGCATGGATTAAAATCTGATGAAATTATTTACTGTGAACTAGAGGGCTACTCCTTAGCAAATAGTTATTGTAGACAGCAACATAAGGGTGGTGGTGTGGCAGTTTACATTAGTGAGAATCTTGAGTACAAGAAAATAAACTATCTAGACCAGTACAACAATGAATGCTTGATTGAAGTGACAGGTATTGAAGTCCACACCAAAGAGTGTAGAGAGGTTATGAGAAAACGTAAAGTTATTGGGATTTATCATCTACCAAAGGCTGATGTAGTTAGCTTCATAGACATATTTAGTAGAGTAGTGGGACGTTGTGGTCCCAGTGACCTAACTATACTTGGTGATCTGAATATTGAGGCAAAATCTTTCAGTTTGTGTAATATGAGGCTAATAGATACTCTTAACCCATATAATCTCATAAATGTAATAAATAGTGATACCAGGGTAACAAAGTCCACATCTAGCGGAATTGATTACGTTATACTATGTAAACATATTAACGACAGTGTTAAGTACTGGAATATGGCTTTTCACTACTCTGACCACAAATGCCAGCTTGTAGAGTATGTAAACACAAGCATCCCAAAAATGACAAAAGTTATCAAAAATAAAAGAATCCTAAAAGAGGGTAACATCCTTGCCCTAAGAAATAAATTAGCTATAGAGGACTGGGATTTGGTTTACGAGACTGAAGGAAACAAATGGGCCAAATTCTATGATACTATACCAAGACACTTTGACAGATGCTGCCCTGTTAAGAAAATACAAAGAGTGTTCACCCATAACCAAAGTGCAAAAACCAACAGACTGATACTTCCAGCAAATATCATAAAACTCAGGCAAAACATCCAGGACCTGGATGTGTTACACAAGTCAACAAACCTGCAGGTTTTTAAGGCCAAGTACAATGAAGCCAAGAAAATGTTTAAGAAAGAGCTTTCAAATCTAAGAAAACAGATATACAGCAGTGAAATAGCTCAATCAGACAATATAGCCAAGACCTCATGGAGAATTGTAAATCAATTTTGCAAAGCCACACCGAAGCCAGAAACTGAAATTGTAAATATAAGACATGAAGGAAACACAATTAAAGATACTAATAAAGTCTGCAGTGTTTTCAATAAATACTTTATATCTGCATCTGTTAGTCCAGTTAATAACACAGTTGTGAGTAGTGAGGTAAAGCTCTGCCTCTTTGAAGAGCCACCTTTTGAATTCAAACAAGTAAGTGAAAAAGAAATAGGCAGGATAATAAATAACCTAAAGAATAAGTTCTCATCTGGATGGGATGGTTTGAGTAGTATCGTGATTAAAAAATTGTAATAAGGAATTAGTTAAAATAATCACCCACCTGGTAAACTGCAGTATTAGAGAACATACATTTCCAAATGTATTGAACTGGAGCACAGTTAAACCAGTGCATAAAAAAGGATCCAAGGAAGAGGTTTCAAATTTCAGGCCCATATCATTAATACCTGTCTTCAGCAAAGTATTTGAAGTTGTGCTGCTGACACAACTTAGTGACTATTTCTTGAAAAATAAGTTCCTAACAGAGACACAACATGGATTCCGAAAAGATCATAGTACTATCACAGCAATTACGGAATTTCTTCACAAAACGTATGGTGCCCTTGATCAAGGAATGCAAACAGCTGGCATATTTCTAGACCTTACTAAAGCCTTTGACTCGGTAAACCATGAGTTACTTTTAAGTAAACTTGAGTCATACAATGTAAATGCTGCATCCATGCAATTGCTGGCTACATATTTATTTAACCGCAAGCAGTGTACAAAGCTGACTTACTAAATCAATAATCAGATCATTAATTTCCAGTCCAAATATGAGACAGTCACACAAGGTGTACCCCAGGGCTCAATTTTGGGCCTTTTCCTTTTCCTAGTGTACATAAATGATATAGAGCAACCTTTCAACTCCCGATTGGTAGCCTATGCAGACAATACCTCACTGTTATTTCTTGGTAAACAAAATGATGAGTTAATGTTGGTAGCAACTGAGGGACTACGCCAAATAACTACTTATTTCCAAGATCAAGGTTTGAAAGTTAATATCAGTAAATCTCAGTTATTGTCATTTAAACTTACAAACTCACACCAAACCTCTATCAGTAACATAGATGGAATTGAAGTAGTGGACACAGAAGGATGCAGATTTCTAGGTATTCACCTAGATGAAAATCTAAGATGGGTAAACCATATCAAATTTTTATGCAATAAAATCAGCAGTTCATTACATCTAATCAGCGAGTTATCAAAAGTAATCCCACATCAGACATTAAAAACAATTTATTATGGAACCATTTTTGCACTGATTAATTGTGCTGCCGACATACATATGAACAGAATATTAACCCTACAGAAAAGAGCAATCAGAATTATCCATGGATTAGGGTATAGAGATTCATGCAGGGAAATCTTTGTTCATCATAAATATCTCACAGTCGACTCACTCTATCTTTACAAATTAATTATATTTTTTGTGACACATCAAAACAAAGCAACAAAGTGCTCTGATATGCATGCCTATAATACAAGAAATAAAGACTGCTACTACAGACAAAGAACAAAATTAATATACTCACATACACACACATATCCATCCGCACATACACAGACACAAGCAAATGTCTGCTTGTGTCTGTGTATATGCGGATGGATATGTGTGTGTATGCGAGGGTATACCTCTCCTTTTTTCCCCCTAAGGTAAGTCTTTCCGCTCCCAGGATTGGAATGACTCCTTACCCTCTCCCTTAAAACCCACTTCCTTTTGTCTTTCACTCTCCTTCCCTCTTTCCTGATGATGCAACCGTTGGTTGCGAAAGCTTGAATTTTGTGTGTATGTTTGTGTTTGTTTGTGTGTCTATCAACCTGCCAGCGCTTTCGTTTGGTAAGTCACATCATCTTTGTTTTTATAGAGGGAAACATTCCACGTGGGAAAAATATATATCTAAAAACAAAGATGACGTAACTTACCAAATGAAAGTGCTGGCAGGTTGATAGACACACAAACAAACACAAACATACACACAAAATTCAAGCTTTCACAACAAGCGGTTGCTTCATCAGGAAAGAGGGAAGGAGAGGGAAAAACGAAAGGATGTGGGTTTTAAGGGAGAGGGTAAGGAGTCATTCCAATCTCGGGAGTGGAAAGACTTACCTTAGGGGGGAAAAAAGGACAGGTATACATTCGCACACACACACATATCCATCCACACATACACAGACACAAGCAGACATTTGTAAAGGCAAAGAGTTTGGGCAGAGATGTCAGTCGAGGCGGAAGTACAGAGGGAAAGATGCTGTTGAAAGACAGGTGAGGTATGAGCGGCGGCAAATTGAAATTAGCGGAGATTGAAGCGTGGCGGATAACAAGAAGAGAGGATATACTGAAGGGGAAGTTCCCATCTCCGGAGTTCTGACAGGTTGGTGTTAGTGGGAAGTATCCAGATTACCTGGACGGTGTAACACTGTGCCAAGATGTGCTGCCGTGCACCAAGGCATGTTTAGCCACAGGGTGATCCTCATTACCAACGAACACTGTCTGCCTGTGTCCATTCATGCGAATGGATGGTTTGTTGCTGGTCATTCCCACATAGAAAGCTTCACAGTGTAGGCAGGTCAGTTGGTAAATCACGTGGGTGCTTTCACACGTGGCTCTGCCTTTGATCATGTACACCTTCCGGGTTACAGGACTGGCATAGGTGGTGGTGGGAGGGTGCATAGGACAGGTTTTACGCTGGGGGCGGTTACAAGGGTAGGAGCCAGAGGGTAGGGAAGGTGGTTTGGGGATTTCGTAGAGATTTCAGAGCATCCTCCTACAGGCCAACCGCAAATTAGAACAGCATGCCACCCTCCACCTCAAAAAACTATCCAACCTCCTGGTTTCCCACCTCCAGAAAGGCAACTCACTCACCCTTCACAACCTTTCCAGCAAACCTCAACCTCCTCTCATTGCACACAGACCCAGTCTCTCCCATCTACTCAATCTCCCACTTCCAGCTCCACTCCCCCCAAAACCTCAAAATTCCAATCAACACAATCTGGAACCTCAACACCCTAATTCAGCAGTTAACCTTTCCTCCAAACCTCTCTCCCAATCCGAAACCTCTGTCCTATCCAAAGGCCTCACCTTCAGCCCCACTCCCAGATTCAACCAAACAGCCCTTGTCAAAGATTTACTGTACTACACCCGTACTCTCTGCTGGAAATATCACTTTGCCACGAAGAAAAACGATCCTAATCCTACTCCTAATGATCCAAATCCCCAAGACACTATCCAAATTGAACCCTGCCTGGAACAGTTCCGTCCTCTGTCACAGCGGAACCCTCCTCCTGTTCCTCAAAATCACCCTCTCCAAACTTTCCAGAAATTTCTGACTTGCAGCCTTGCCTCTCAATCCTTCTTAAAAAACCTTAATCCTACTCCCAACATCACCACTGCTGAAGCCCAGGCTATCCGTGATCTGAAGGCTGACTGATCCATCGTCATTCTTCCGGCGGACAAGGGTTCCACGACCGTGGTACTTGATCGTTGGGATTATGTGGCTGAGGGACTGCGTCAGCTTTCAGACAACACTACATACAAAGTTTGCCAAGGTAATCCCATTCCTGATGTCCAGGCAGAGCTTCAAGGAATCCTCAGAACCTTAGGCCCCCTAAAAAACCTTTCACCTGACTCCATCAACCTCCTGACCCCACCAACACCCCGCACCCCTACCTTCTACCTTCTTCCTAAAATTCACAAACCCAATCATCCCGGTCATCCCATTGTAGCCGGTTACCAAGCCCCCACAGAATGCATCTCTCGCTACATAGATCAACACCTTCAATCCATTACATGCAGTCTCCCATCCTTCATCAGAGACACCAACCACTTTCTCGAACTCCTGGAATCCTTACCCAGTCTGTTACCCCCAGAAACCGTCCTTGTAACCATTGATGCCACTTCCTTATACACAAATATTCCGCATGTCCAGGGCCTCGCTGCGATGGAGCACTTCCTTTCACATCGATCACCTGCCACCCTACCTAAAACCTCTTTCCTCATTACCTTAGCCAGCTTCATCCTGACCTACAACTTCTTCACTTTCGAAGGCCAGACATACCAACAATTAAAGGGAACAGCCATGGGTACCAGGATGGCCCCCTTGTACGCCAACCTATTCATGGGTCGCTTAGAGAAAGCCTTCTTGGTTACCCAGGCCTGCCAACCCAAAGTTTGGTACAGATTTATTGATGACATCTTCATGATCTGGACTCACAGTGAAGAAGAACTCCAGAATTTCCTCTCCAACCTCAACTCCTTTGGTTCCATCAGATTCACCTGGTCCTACTCCAAATCCTATGCCACTTTCCTTGACGTTGACCTCCACCTGTCCAATAGCCAGCTTCACACGTCCGTCCACATCAAACCCACCAACAAGCAACAGTACCTCCATTATGACAGCTGCCACCCATTCCACATCAAACGGTCCCTTCCCTACAGCCTAGGTCTTCGTGGCAAATGAATCTGCTCCAGTCCAGAATCCCTGAACCATTGCATCATCAACCTGACAACAGCTTTTGCATCCCGCAACTACCCTCCCAACCTGGTACAGAAACAAATAACCAGAGCCACTTCCTCATCTCCTCAAACCCAGAACCTCCCACAGAAGAACCCCAAAAGTGCCCCACTTGTGACAGGATACTTTCCGGGACTGGATCAGACTCTGAATGTGGCTCTCCAGCAGGGATACGACTTCCTCAAATCCTGCCCTGAAATGAGATCCATCCTTCATGAAATCCTCCCCACTCCACCAAGAGTGTCTTTCCGCCGTCCACCTAACCTTCGTAACCTCTTAGTTCATCCCTACAAAATCCCCAAACCACCTTCCCTACCCTCTGGCTCCTACCCTTGTAACCAGCCCCGGTGTAAAACCTGTCCCATGCATCCTCCCACCACCACCTACGTCAGTCCTGTAACCCGGAAGGTGTACACGATCAAAGGCAGAGCCACGTGTGAAAGCACCCACATGATTTACCAACTGACCTGCCTGCACTGTGAAGCTTTCTATGTGGGGATGTCCAGCAACAAACTGTCCATTCGCATGAATGGACACAGGCAGACAGTGTTCGTTGGTAATGAGGATCACCCTGTGGCTAAACATGCCTTGGTGCACAGCCAGCACATCTTGGCACAGTGTTACACCGTCCGGGTTATCTGGCTACTTCCCACTAACACCAACCTGTCAGAACTCCGGAGATGGGAACTTCCCCTTCAGTATATCCTCTCTTCTCGTTATCCGCCAGGGCTCAATCTCCGCTAATTTCAATTTGCCGCCGCTCATACCTCACCTGTCTTTCAACAACATCTTTGCCTCTGTACTTCTGCCTCGACTGACGTCTCTGCCCAAACTCTTTCCCTTTACAAATGTCTGCTTGTGTCTGTGTATGTGTGGATGGATATGTGTGTGTGTGCGAGTGTATACCTGTCCTTTTTTCCCCCTAAGGTAAGTCTTTCCACCCCCGGGATTGGAATGACTCCTTACCCTCTCCCTTAAAACCCACATCCTTTCGTCTTTCCCTCTCCTTCCCTCTTTCCTGATGAGGCAACAGTTTGTTGTGAAAGCTTGAATTTCATGTGTATGTTTGTGTTTGTTTGTGTGTCTATTGACCTGCCCGTACTTTCGTTCGGTAAGTCACATCATCTGTGTTTTATATATATAGTTGTGTAAAATCTGAATATTTGTAATAGGTTCAATGTAACACCCAATATTGTGCCTTATTAGGTACAATGGTACATTTGTATCATGTATAAGTAATCACATATGTATATATGACTGTACTAAACTTGTAAAAAAATGCTATGACGTTTGCAAAAGACACCAGTTGGTGTCTCCATGCAAAAAAATACAATAAATAAATAAATGAATAAAAAATAAAAGCTCATTGTACACTGAGCCATGTGCATTGTCCATGGTATTTAAAGGTTACCCGTTATGATCTGAAGCCATATTTGACATACAAATGCTTTACTTATGTACTACTTATGCATAATTTTGACTGTTCTGTTGCATTATTTGTATCTGATTGGTGGATAATCATTGTTACATGTAATAGCACAGAAAATTTCACTGACTTGTATGGATCTACATAGACAGACACTTAAGAATTTACCCTGGGGATGATGCACCTCTGTGTGTTCTGCTGCGTCATTGTTTCCTTTTTATAAATTCATAAAGGTATGAAATGGAAAAACAACTCAGTAGAACATCCATTAATCAATCACACTGATAAAAACTGAAACATCAGGGGTTAGTGAGGTTTAGAGAGCCAGGAGAGGTGGATGTCCATGGTTTTTAATGGCAGCAGCAACACAGTAATTAAATTAGGTGAGAATCACAAAAGGGGAGAAGAGAGAGAAAGGGAGTGTGTATGTGTGTGTGAGGGGAGGGGGGGGGAGGAGAGGGGGGGGGAGAGGGGGGGGTTGAGGGAGGAGAGATGCATAAGAATGATGAATACAGTGTCAGGGCACAGCAATGGATAGGGTAAAAAATGACCAGAAAGGTTGAGGGAATGAGAAGTTGATGGCCAAAAGTACTGGAAGCTTAGGACGGGATTGCAAGAATTTCTTGATTAATAATTTCAAAATTACATTCATAGTTTTCAAAGAATATCATTTATATACGTGTCATAAGACTAAAGGTCTGTTTGCAATGTATATTATTTGTCATACAGCTAATTAGAGTTTTCTGTCCAAGAATTTAGTTAATCATATCTTTTATACGAGGAGTAGCTACTCAGGAATGTTTTTAATTTTCTTATAAATTGATAATGATTCAACATTGTGAAAAGGATAAACTGCTACTCACCACATAGTAGAGTAGCAGATATATACAGTGAAAAATATTTGTGTGTGTGTGTGTGTGTGTGTGTGTGTGTGTGTGTGTGTGTGTGTGTGAGGGTGGGGGTGGGTGGGTGGGTGTGTTTTTACAGATTAAATCTTCACTGCTATTGGTAAATGTCATATATAAAGAATAACATAATTTTAAATGTGAACAGCCACCCGAAGATGAACCTGTTGGTAGGAAGCCAGTAACGACACTACTCATTCCTATTAAATATCTTTATAATAGGGCCTGGCTGCTAGTTTATTCTTCACTGTGAGAATTAACCTGTGATGCTGCCTGTACATGGCAGTTAATAGGAGTTACTTAATATATGTGTACCCTTCTGATGACACAGTGAAAGATTTTGTAATATTGGTTGTAGAGCACTTTCAAGACTTAATTGCAACTAATCCTCTACTGTAAAGGAAAGTGTCTCTTCCTAGCTCAGAATTCTTTGATCCCTTCCTCTTGACATCATTGTAATTGTCCCTGCCTCGTATCATAAGAATATTTTATGTAAAAATTAAATTTCTCATCTACTGTGTTCCCATTTCACCTTTCTGTGAATTCTCCCTGAATAGTACAACTGAGTCAGCATTTACAAATCAGTCAAATTTTAGTTTTCCCTTTATTGTTAAACCTGATTCATTATCGCATGACAGCCATGATCAGATAAACCATTTATTATGGGTCTCATATCCTTATCATGAAATACAGTTAGATTTAGAAATAAATTATTAATTGCTGTTGCACTACATCATTCTGTTAAGAAAATATAAAAATGCAGCCAATGGAGCAGGCAAAAGTGAATACAATGTCTAAAAAATAAAATTGGCAGAAAATGCAAGGTGTATAATCAGGAATAGCTGAAGGGGCAAATTCAAGGCTTTAGAAGCATATATAACAAGGTGAAAGATACATACTGTCTATAGGAAAATTAAAAAGGCCTTTAGAGAAATAAGAAAGAACAGTATGAACATCAAGAGCTCAGATGGAAAACCAGTATTAAGCAAAGAAGGGAAAGCTGAAAGTTGGAAGGAGTATGTAGAGAAGCTATAAAAGACTAATGGACATGAAGGGAATACTATAGGAAGGGAAGAGGAAGTAGATGAAGATGAGATACTATGAGAAGAATTTGATAGAACAGTGAAAGACCTAAGTCAAAACAAGCCCCCTGGGATAGACAACATTCCCTTAGAGCTACTGATAACCTAGGAAGAACCACCCATGACCCAGCCATTCCAATGTATGAGAAAGGCGAAATATCCTCAGACTACAAAAAGAATTTAATAGTTCCAATTCCAAAGAAAGCAGGTGCAAACAGACGTGATTATTACTAAACCATCAGTTTAATAAGTCATAGTTGCAATATATTGACATGAATAATTTATAGAAGAATGGAAACCTGGTAGAAGCCAACTACAGGGAAGATCGGTTTGGACTCCAGAGAAAAACTGATACATGTGAGTCTATTCTGACCCTAAGACTTCTTTCAGAAGAAAGGTTAAGGGAAAGCTAACCTATGTCTATAGTCATTGCAGACTTAGAGAAAACTTTTAACAGTGATAACTGTAATGCACTCTTTGGAATTCTGAAGGCAGCTGGAGAAAAAAAGGGGTGTATTTACAACTTGTACAGAAAACAGACAGCAGCTATAATTGTAGAAGGGCATGGAAGGTAAGTTGTGGTTTGAAAGGAGGATATAAGATGAGCATCAACAAAAATGAAACAATGGTGATGAAATGTAGTCAAATTAAATCAGCTGATACTGAGAGAATTAGGAAACACCATGTCAAAGGAATGTTACAAAGAGGTTTAGGCATAAGTGTTCCCTTGGAAAAGGTATTTTTTGATCCACATGTTTATGGCAAAGCACATCACTTGTCATTTGGTCAGACAGAGGAGACAACAATGCCAGGTGCACTGATGGCAGCTGATATCTGTGGACCTTTCAATGAATCTTTTCAGAACAAGAGATATATGTTTGTGTTCAAAGACAGCTACATGGAATTTTGGTACTGATATAACAAGTCAAAAATCTGAAGTTAAGGATGCTTTGAAATATGTTCTTCAACATTCAAAGATGCTGGATCATATAGTCAAAGAGCTGCTAAGTGACAATGGTGAAGAATTTGACAATAAGGAAATTCAGGACATACTGCATGCAGAAGGTGTTCTCAGAAGCTGAAAAAACCCTACACATCACAGCCAAATGGTGGAAGTGAGCATGAGATGGCAAGAACCTGCAAGTACTCAAATAAAGAAGCTATTTTTTCAGCAGCTGTGTGGGCAGAATTGGTTGAAGCGTCAGTGTACATTCTAAATCAAACTCCAAAATCATATTTTGCAGGAATTAGTCCAAGCTGTGGTCAGGCAAAACGTCAAGAATAATCAATTTATGTATAATAGGCGCTTCATGCTGTGCACACATCCTGGTTCAAAGTAGAAAGAAAAGGGATAAGAACGTTGTCAAGGGTTATCTCATAGGGGTATGATGGAGAAGAGTGTTACAGAAGTTGGGTGAAAGAAGGAAACAAGCCCATTGTCATCAGAAATGTAATCTTCCATGAAGGGCCTGCAAGCTATGAAGAATCAGTCAAATTACCATTGCAGGATATTGAGCAAAGTAATCAAGGAAAATATGCAGCTGAAGAACAAGATGAGGCAAACTCCAACAATGCAGAGTCTGGAGAATTAGAGACTGAAGGGGACATTGCTGATACCAGAGAAGGGGAACTCTTTAAGCAGCCTCATCAATAGCTGCAAAATTGCTTAACATTAATGAAACTGTCTTGGCTACATGTCTCTGTAATGCTCACTGAAGAGATGATTAATGGAACAAATGAAGAGCCAGAATCATATAAAGAAGCTGTAAGTAATACACAAAATTTCCATTGGAAGCAAGCTAGGAAAAACAATATGACATCACTACAAGAGAATCTTGTAAAGACTAATCCCAATGGAAGTATCGAGAAATGGAAAATGAGACTTGTCATTAAGGGGAAACTTAGTTGTTCTTTATGCAGACAGTGGGTTACTTATGGAAAGTGATCAGCAGGCTGCAAGAAAGTTTATTGATGAGTTGAAGGCTGGGAATGCAAGATCACTGTGAAACCAGCATCATATTTCCAAAAACTGGAGATAAAGTGCTTTAATGATGGTGAAATCAAGATAAGCCAACAAGCTTATGCAAAGAAGATTCTAGAGCACTTTATTTTTCAAGGCTGCAACCCTGTCTCAACACTAATTGTAAAATAGCCACATACATTACAAGCAGAAAGAAAGAATGCATGGAAGTGCAACTTTTCCTATTAAGAGGCAGGTGGAGCACTGATCTACCTGATGCTTGGAATGAGACCTTGACCTGCCTTACAGGGTGAGCTTCCTGTTTTGAACTCTTAACTTGGCATCTAGAGAAGATGAAGTAATACTAAAGCAAGTACTCTGGTATGTAGCTGGTACATGTGACCTAGACACAAACTTTTGTCCAAATTTATGGAGTGGCATCTTAGATTACTACAGTGTTGTCGGCTTTGGAGAGTGCAACAATACTGAATGGTTGACATCTGATGTAGATATTGCACATGGAGGTGGTGCTATCTCCAGCTCAGTCAAAGACAGGCAATAACTACCACATCTACAAGAGGAGCAGAGCAGGTAGCTGCAACAGTCTGTATAGACTTTTTAGAGGAATGAGAAAGCTAATGGAAGTTACAGTCATTAAGGTTGACAATCAGTCAACAGTGAAACTTGTACAAAGTCCCAAGTTCCATCCTCACACAAAACTTATAAAGTATGTTTTTTCATCTGAGAAAAGGTATTGGAAGGTGGGTAAGGCATTCAGCAATTCTCAACTGAGGATCAGTTGGCAGATTTACTGACAGAGTCTCTGCAAAACCAAGGCCTAGTTTTATGCCAAAAACTTAGTCTTCCATCTCTTTTCTCTTAATTAAGTAAGACAAAGTGTTACTGGTATATATTTATACATTTAATTAAGTACTGAAAGAGACTGGAAGCACTTCTGTTGTGGATTCTTTGTAGAGACAAGTAATGCACCTGTGCTGTTTATCAAAGTATATTTTTGTACAGTGTGAAGTAAACAAAATGATCAGTGCACTAGTTAAATCTTTCAATAAGTAAATGTAACAATACCATACCAAACCAAGACAATAACAAATTCATTTGTTATGTTTCACAAGGAACAGAAGAAAATGTCTGCACTACAGTAATTCCAAATATGTCACATGTTATGGAGAGCAACTGACCGATAATAACAACTTTATCCCCACAGTGGTGATATTAAGCTGTGGTGAACATTATCTCTCATTAATAAGTATAAATTATATATTGGGGAACTTGTTGTTATAAGTTACAACCATAATTAAGTACTAATACACACCTCATCAGCAATCATTTGGCCAAAAAAGCAGTACATTCCACTTTGGCACAAGATAACTGGGATCATACAAAGTGTCTTCATTGCTGCTACAGGCATATCATTCTTCAGAAGCTGTCAATAATGAAGAGACCATAAGAGTATTAGTAAACAAAAATGTTAAAAGCATTATTTTTTATTTTTATATCTGTAAAGGATCAATTTAAATCTTGCACTTCCACACTGTGTGACAAACGACTAAAGACACACTACGAAGCAATCTCTGTGTGCCACTGTAACGTAGCACAACTGAACAACGTATTCAGAATACTTAAATTCCATGCCAGCTGCAAATCATGATACCACACGTTGGTTACTGTGCAGGTAAAATACAGTTAGTTATCTGTTTTGAGTGAATAAACTTCACTGCGATAAGTGAACAAAATCATCATGAATGATACTAAGCATCTTTATGGTTGTTGTTCATCTTCTGTTCTTTTTTCATCCTATGCTTGGATAATAAAGTTCATTATCGAATACTGAACAATATTTATAGTGAATGTGAGAATAAGATAGAGTTCCCATAATGGTGACCCCAAAAAGGAAAAAGAAACAAAGAATAACAATGAAATGTATTGTCAAGCCACTGATGCAAGCACCAGAAATCTGAGTTGTAACAGAACAAGGCTTCCCACTCTAACATGGATCACCATCCATGACTTTTAATTCTCTACAAAGTGACACGACAGATGTAAATAGAGAGTACAAACACATGACACAGAAATGTTAAGCTTCCTGCACTGTGGTTGATGCAACCTCAAAAGATTTATCACAGCTGAAAACATGGTAATTAGGCTCCATGAAAAGTGCTTAAAACTTTATGCACATTTGCAGGCCAGGAAATTCTACCTGATGGCTTTGTGAACTTCCAGCCACCATCCATGCTGTCTTTGCATCACTAACAGACATACCATTGCAAGATTTAGCAGACACCATTGCACACAGCTTAATTGAAGTTTCAGTATGTGCAAAAATTAGCAGCAGTCAAGACAAGGATGCATTAACAGGCAGAGAGGTGGAATCTGATGCCAGTGGTCCTGTAATATACACAAGTACTTCTCATCAACAGTATACATTGACCAAAACCACCATTGAGCAACTAGCAGCAAAAGTGGCAAAACTAAACATGCAGGCAGCAACACACAACAGCAGCTATGAAGTCGAAGTTTGAAAAATAGGAAGACTGCCACACGATAAGACTTGCCAGTATGGTTGTGCTGGCATCATAGGCCTTTCAGCAACTCAGCATGTCAATGCACACAACCCTATGATTACCCAAATTTCATACATGGGTATTAACATCCATTGGCAACAACACAAATGCCCAGACCAAAGTGTGGGAAGAAGAAGATATGTAAATGCCATGTTAGCAGCAGTCAGTCACATCGATTGTTTATACAGGACCTGTTACCAGGTGACATGTTTCATATCAATATATGTTCAAAAGTCAGTGTCTATCCAAGGGGTGCCAGTGAAACACCAATGGCAATAACGCAACATATATTTGCTGTGGTGTCACTACCAGACACCACACTTGCTAGGTGTTAGCCTTTAAATTGGCCATGGTCCGTTAGTATACGTCGGACCCGCGTGTCGCCACTATCAGTGATTGCAGACCGAGCGCTGCCACACAGCAGGTCTAGTCTAGAGAGCCTCCCTAGCACTCGCCCCAGTTGTACAGCCAACTTTGCTAGCGATGGTTCACTGTCTACACACGCTCTCATTTGCAGAGACAACAGTTTAGCATAGCCTTCAACTACGTCATTTGCTACAACCTAGCAAAGCGCCATATTCAGTTACTATAATTACTATCTTCAAGAATGTATTCTGAGCAGATAATATTGTGATTCATATACTGTCAAGAGCAACGTTCATCATTAATGTATTAAAGTTAAGTATCAAACTAATTACGTTCACTTTCTGAATTCTCATTCCTTGTCATGTTCCAGACCTCACATCAGTATAGTTCTTCCCTCCTCACGCCAGCCTGCATGAGCTAAAACATGTGCATTTCAGCCTCCACTCATAACATGGTATTGGCTCTTCTGCTAACACAAAATTGGCGACAAGGACTAAAAACCATGTTCTTAACTATACTGCTATAAGTCGTTGAGATTGCCCTGATATCACTGTGTAATGGCTTCACCACAATATCCAGACGTACTGTCTGAATTTTATCACTTACAGAATCAGCAGACTCAGGCATTACTGGATGCCCTTGGACAGCTTGTCCAGGGTCAACGTGCAATGCAAAACGATGCGGCAGCCGCCGCTCCACCGCTAACGCAGCCACAACACCCAGTTGCACCGACTTTCAGACCTTTCGATGCTGCACTGGAAAGCTGGATGGAGTGGTCACACCAATTTGGATTCCATCTCACCACCTACAGAATTCAAGGTACCGAGTGGCAGCCTTTTCTTTTGTCATCCGTCAGTGTGCAAACCTACCGTGTGATAGTCAAATTATTTCCCCGACGCGACATAGCAACTCTGTCCTACAAAGAAATTTTGTCTGCATTAGATGAATATTTCAAACAATCAGTCAATGTAGTTGCAAAATGGTATACCTTCTTTTGTACACAGCAAATGGCAGGTCAGACTAATCGGGAGTGGGTTGCAACCTTGCAAGGCCTTACTAGGGATTGTGCTTTTGAGTGTCAATGTGGACTCCCTTATTCAGATACTATGGTACCTGATGCAATTGCACAGAACAAGTGATGGACATATTGGATTGGCAGGACATACTTGACTTTGCTCAGGAATCATTTGAAACTTCGCCAGCCGTGTGTCAGGTTAACCGGCCCACTGGGCGAGCTGCACGGAGCAATAAACAGCCCTCGCACCCGGCCGCACCACTGCTGCCAGGCTCTCAGCCACATGAGCCGCGTGGCAAGCAAATGCAGTGCTCAAATCATGCCCGCGATGCGCTACTAACATTCGCGTGAGAATTCCCCATCACGCCAAGCTATTTGCTTTTACTGTAATAAAAAAGGACATGTTCAGAGTGTTTGCCAGAAACAGCTCAAATCGGAAACTTAAAACCATTCCAGGCCCTTTGCTTCGCGCCGGAATTGGAATTGAACCCAGGATACTCAGAGTCGCAAAACTTCGCCCATGGAAATTCATGTCGTTCATTCCACTCTGCCCAGTGCCACTCTCTCTAACAGTGACTGTGTTCGTCCCACAAATAGTGTGCGTCAACATCGCCGGAACTCCCGTCAAGTCGCAAGTGATTTTGTACCAGTGTCAGTTCACGTTGCATGAGACAGTCACTCTTGTCATCAGCAGGACAATAAACTTTTTGTAGACTTGGATATTAATGGCAAAGTGATACCATTTCAGCTCGATACCGGAGCTGCAGTTTCACTGATCAATCAAGACACTTACAAACTGCTGGCCACACCTCCATTGCGTGCTGCAAATGTTAAGTTAACTAGCTATTCAGGTCAAGAGATCCCTGTGTTAGGACAGTGCAGCCTTCTTGCAACATACAAAGGACCAACAAAACCTGTGTCATTTTACGTCCTTCGTTCTTCTTCTGCGGTGAGCTTGTTTGGTTTCGATTCATTTCAGTTGTTTAACTTGTCTATAGTAAATCAGGGTCTATCAGTGAACCAGACTGTGCCTTCAGACAGTGTTTCTCGTCTATGTAAAGAATTTGCAGACATTTATGCACTGGACCTCGGTTCCGCTAAGAACTATAAAGCACATTTGGAACTGAAAGTAAAGGAACAACTGAAATTATTCAGAGAGCGCAATGTTCCCCACGCATTGCGTGATGAGGTCACAAAAACATTACACGATTTGGAGTCACAAGGTGTAATTGAATGTGTGCAGGCTTCTCTCTGAGCATCACACATTAGTAATATTGCCAAAACCTTCAGGAAAATTGAGACTTTGTGTGGACTTCAAGGCAACAGTGAATCCACAACTACTGATTGCAACTTTTCCTTTACCCCGCCCAGAAGATCTGTTTGACAAACTGTGCCCAGGCACATATTTTTCGAAGTTGGACCTAACAGATGCGTACTTGCAAATACCGGTGGACAAAGAATCCCAACGCGTTTTGGTGGTTAACACGCATCTTGGTTTGTATCAATTCAAACGACTGCCATTCGGGTGTGCATCCGCCCCTGCATTGTTTCAGCAATATCTACAAACTGTTTGTGTGTCAGTCCTGTGATCTCCGGAAAGGCGGAAGAAGAACATTTGTCCAATCCCAGAACATTATTTCAGGTCTTGCAACAAAATGGTCTTCGCTTACGGAAGGACAAATGTGTGTTTTTTGCTTGTGACTTGCCATACCTGGGACAGGTACTCAGTGCCCAAGACATACATCCCAGTCCCACACACCTCCGTGCCATACAAGACTTGCCTTCGCCACAGAATTTGATGCAGCTACAGAGTGTGCTGGGAAAAATCAACTATTATCACAGATATGTGCCACATGCCTCTTCCATTTCAGCGCCACTTCATCGTTTACGCCGTAAAGGTGTTCTGTTCATCTGGACGATGGAACGCGAACGCGCCTTTCGCCGGTTGAAATCGGCATTGCTTTCCCATACTTGCCTTACGCCATTCGATCCCCAGAAGCCCCTTTTGTTGATGGCAGATGCATTAGATTTCAGGATCGGTGCTGTGCTTGTGCACAAAGATGGCTCGCACGATCGCCCTATTGCCTTTGCATCCAAATTGCTCTCGTCTGTGCAAAGAAATTATTCACAGATTGAGAAAGAAACATTGGCTCTCGTATTTGGTGTTATGAAGTTTCATGACTTCTTGTATGGTCATCACTTTACCATAATCACAGACCACAAACCTTTGACATCGCTTTTTCATCCGAACAAGCCTGTACCTCCATGTACAGCGCAGAAATTCATTCGCTGGTCTATTTTCCTCTCACAGTACTGCTACGATATCTTGTATCTGGCCCGCATCTCATGGTCGTGTGGTAGCGTTCTCGCTTCCCACGCACGGGTTCCCGGGTTCGATTCCCGCCAGGGTCAGGGATTTTCTCTGCCTCGTGATGGCTGGGTGTTGTGTGATGTCCTTAGGTTAGTTAGGTTTAAGTAGTTCTAAGTTCTAGGGGACTGATGACCATAGATGTTAAGTCCCATAGTGCTCAGAGCCATTTGAACCATCTTGTATCGGTCCACTGCTAAGCACAGAAATGCCGATGCATTGTCCCATTTGCCTATTGCTGAGGATAGGACATTCGATTCCTCCGAACTTGCATGCATGTTCATTGATTCGGAAACCGATGATGTGGTCGAATCGTTTCCAGTTGATTTTTGTCGTGTAGCTACAACCACAACTGCCAACCCTTTCCTTGCTACTGTTGTGCGTTTTGTTGCTACGCAATGGCCCTTGTCAAAGTCACCGATCAGGGACTCGTTGGTTCGCTGATGTTTTGCTCACAAGGAGAGACTTTTTGTTCAACATGGTGTTTTGCTGTTGCGTTATGATAATGATCAGTCCAGGGTTGTGGTCCAATGTTCAACACAGTCCTCTGTCTTAAAGCTTCTCCACCAAGGACATTGGGGTATAGTGAGAACGAAACAACTTGCTCGTCAGCACTGTACTTGGTTTGGAATCGATGCCACGATTACGAATATGTGCTCTTCTTGCATGGTGTGTGCCGAACAACAATCAGCACCACCGCGGAAATTCTTTGCATGGCCAAAAGCCACTTTCCCTTGGCAATGCTTACACATCAATTTTGCTGGTCCATTCTGGAATGCTCGATGGTTGGTTGTGATAGATTCATTCAGTAATTTTCCTTTTGTTGTCCGGCTGTCTTCCACGATCTCATCTGCCACCATCCAAGTGGCATCTGCTATCTTTTGCGTTGAAGGTCTTCCACAGACAATTGTTTCCGACAATGACCCACAATTCATGTCCACAGAATTTCAGTCATTCTGCAAGGCCAATGGTATTCAACATCTGACGTCCGCGCCGTTTTCGCCACAGTCAAACGGTGCCGCTGAACGATTGGTCAGGACTTTCAAGTCACAGATATCGAAGTTGAAAGAGTCGCATTCTCAGGAGGATGCGTTATTGCTCTTTTTGTCCTCGTATCGCTCTCAGCCCCGAGATGGTCGGTCGCCAGCTGAGTTGCTCCATGGTCGCCATCATCGAACCTTGATGTCTTTGCTACATCTGCTGCATCAGGTTCATGCATAGCAACAGACACCTGCTTTTGCCCCAGGCGACGTTGTCTACTACCATCACTATCAAGGTTCACGGTGTTGGCTTGAAGGGTGCATTCTTAGCTGCCTCGGACGTGCTATGTATCTGGTTTTGGGGGCCTCTGGTGAGGTGCGTCGGCATCTCAATCAGCTGCGCCTCTGTCGTCGCATGGGATCTGCTGCTCGCCATCTGCTTTCAACAATGGTGCTGTCTGGTCAGCACCCTGGGGACCCATCTACTGGCTCGCCTCAGCCCCAGGTGTTACCGATGCTGCCTTCCATTTTGCCCCATGGCGACGCGCCGCCGCCTGTTCTCCCATCGGCGATGCCCACAGTGGACGCATCGCTGCAGCTGCCGGGCACCCCCTTGAGTCACGCACTGCTGCTCGCTCCCCATGACCAGTTGTCCTCCAACATGGAACTTTTGTCCGCTCTGGACTATATGTCGTCTTCGCCGTTGGGTGCCCTGGCCCGATGGAGGTTGACCCTTCGGCCCCTCCTGTCTCTCTACAGGTGCATACACCGCATGTTGGCGTGCACCCTGGAGTAGGTTTTCAGGCGTTCCCTAGCTCCCCGCGGTCCGAATGGCAGGTTGCAGGTGGCACAGCCTCGCCTATTGATAGGCTCCCCACCTCGTCGCATACGTCAACATGGGGTCCTCCCCACAGTGGGCGGAGGCCTTATACCACAACTGTACGCCAATTTGTGGGGGAGAAATGTGGTGTCACCGCCGGACACCACACTTGCTAGGTGGTAGCCTTTAAATCGGCCGTGGTCCGTTAGTATACGTTGGAACCGCGTGTCGCCACTATCAGTGATTGCAGACCGAGTGCCACCACACAGCAGGTCTAGTCTAGAGAGACTCCCTAGCACTCTCCCCAGTTGTACAGCCGACTTTGCTAGCGATGGTTCACTGTCTACATACGCTTTCATTGGCTGAGACGACAGTTTAGCATAGCCTTCAGCTGCGTCTTTTGCTACGACCCAGCAAGGCGCCATATCCATTTACTATAATTACTATCTTCAAGAATGTATTCTGAACACATAATATTGTGAATCATGCACCGTCAAGAGCAACATTCATCATTAATGGATTAAAGTTAAGTATCAAACTAATTACATCTGCTTTCTGAATTCTCATTCCTTGTCATGTTCCAGATCTCATGGCAGTATAGTTCTTCCCTCCTCACATCAGCCTGCATGAGCTAAAATGCATGCATTTCAGCCTCCAATCCTGATACGGTGTTGGCTCTTCTGCTAACACAAAATTTACTGCACCCAATGAATTCAGAATCACTACCTATAATGAAACATATTTAGCACTATACCTGGATCCAAACTTTTGTGATATCAAATATTCCTCATTACATGATTGGGGCAGACTTTTTACAGCATTATTGGCTTATCCCTGACCTGGTCAACCATCTGTTAGTACCAGTGCCCACAAAATGAATATTCCCTACTGTGCCTCCTACATTATGTCTAACACAATACGATATGCCCGTGGCTTTCTGCACAAAGACGTCCAGCACATCTAATGCATCATCTTTACTGGACTGTATTGATTAATTTTCATACTCACAACAATGCAGGGTGCACATATGTGTCATGCAAGAAGAACCCTGGAAGTTACAACAATTCATGTACTATACGGTGTCATCTGAAGAGTCACTTTTCATATTGTACTCCTGGACGTTCCAGCACTCCTTGAACCATTCTGTACCACCAGAAAACACTCATACAATGATCAGCATCACATCCACATGACACAAGGTCAACCAGTTGCATTCCGCCTGTAGTGTCTGCATACAGGGAAGCTACTCGCAGCATGAACAGAGGTCGACTGACTACTGAAAGCAGGTATTGTGACCAGGTGCGAAGTCAGTGGGCCTCAGCATTGTTCATAAAAAAGGATAATTTCTGGAGTAAATGTGTAGATTATAGTGGCTTAAGAGATGCACCATTCCAGACTGCTACTTTCTACACAATAAAATGGATTTTAACAGCAGTATTAGTAACAAAAAAATATTCAGTGTAACAGATGCACCAAGGGACATTCACAAATTCTCATGGAGCCAACTGACATAAGAAAAACTTTGGTGACCACACCATGCGGCTTGCATGAGTACAACTTTTACCATTTGACCTCAGGAATGCTGCATAAACTTGACAACAGATCATGCACTAAGTGTTTAGAGAATTACCATTTGTTTTTTGCTACATGGACAACATTCTTGTATTTTCTGATACAGTAGAACAGCATGCAGCATACCTGTGGCAGCTTTTCAGCTGCTGACAAGAATATGG
This sequence comes from Schistocerca piceifrons, assembly GCF_021461385.2. Classification (NCBI taxonomy): domain Eukaryota; kingdom Metazoa; phylum Arthropoda; class Insecta; order Orthoptera; family Acrididae; genus Schistocerca; species Schistocerca piceifrons. The sequence goes on from NC_060144.1 coordinate 554,618,160, forward strand.
GATAATTATTAATGTAGCAAAATGTATATTGGAAAAATGTGGAGTTAAATTCCTGGGATATTTGGTCTCCCTGGCAGGATTGTCACCATAACCTGTGGGGGTCAAATCAATATGACAGATGCAGATTGTCAGGCTTGCTGAACTATTATCGATGGCACCTGCCTTGCTTAGCTACCACGTAAGATCCGCTCATACTATTAATCGACAGCTAGAATACTGCAGGAAATTCTGGTTACTGAAGCAGCTTTCCAGGACCTCAAGAAACATCTAGAACAGGCAACACTGTTGGGACACCCAAGATTGAATGCCCCTTGACACTTAAAGTAGATGCAAGCCAAACACCAGTGGGAGCAGCTTCGTAACAGATAGTCCAACAACTGGCAATCACTTGCCTTTTTCTCCAAGAACATGACTCATCAACAGCAAAAATAGAGCAGAACTGACCATGAATTGTTGCATCTCCACTCATCCACTGAAGGAAGACATTTTGCAATTTTTACTGATCACAGAGGTCAAATACATTGCACGGTTCGCAAATAATGTGTGGCACAAATCAGGAAAAGATAACTTGATTGTAGATTGCCTGTCTCTGAACCATGCCATTTTAAACTCTTGAACAAAAATAGTGTTAAAACAAATGGAGGAATCCCTTTTGCACAGATTCACACAGGAGCAATGAACTGCATTGCAGCTCAAGTGTGTGCCAGCCCAGGGTATGCCAGATGGTTTTTAGTGTAATGTAGCAAGAGGGAGGCAGTGACTCCACATACTGGAACAATATTGTTGAAAAGTTTTAGATGTGCTGCATAACTTAGAGCACCCAGGAGTCTTAGCAGCAGCCACGTTAGTCTCCACTAAAGTCATATGGCCAGAAGTGCATAAAGATTGTCGCACATGGGCACATACATGCCAATGTGATAAGATCACACCTGTTGCACACTTTGTAATGAAGGAGGGTTGCTCACAGCTATCCTGTTTTGGTTTTACACTCCTTCAGTAACTTAGTTAAGCAATGAACTTTTTTTTTTCATTTTCACTACTCAGGTTCCAACTACAGATTCTGTGGCCTTCAGCCTCATAGTACAGAATTCAGAAATAGTTTAAATAAAATTCCTGTAGTAAAATATATTATTTCAGTACATTCTAATGTCTATTCTGAAAGTAATGAGCTAATTAGTTTTATTGGAAATGCATCCTATTAAAAGTTATGAACAATGACGTATATTGTGCAATAAATATTAAGTAAAATTCGAGTGAGCTAATAGATCGAATTCAGCTATAAGACTGCATCCAAAAGAAAGCCTAAATTTTACTGATTCCAGCAAAGTGTTTAAATTAACCTAAAGTCTATTAGTTAAATAGATATTAAGACTTGAAATCTGTAGTCTGTACGACTTTCAGTGCCAATTGTGACCAAACTACTAAATAATTCCGAGATCTGTTTTGATACTCTTGCTACCTTTATTTTTCTACGTAAAATGACTCCAGTCTCAACTTTGTAAGTGCATTAATTAAGAATGAAGTAAATTTGAATAAGAAAAATATTATTGTTCAAGAGGGCTGCCATGGTTATAAGTCGGGAACACTGGCATAAGGCCACGGTCCAAGGCATAACACTCTGCCTAACATTTCATCTTCCACTACTGTATCAGAGGCTTTAATGAGTCACAAATCTGTTACAAGCTCAAACAAGTTCAGCAAGTCAGTTAATTTTTTTGGTCAGTACCAAAAAAGTGTAATTGTGAACATTGTTAAATACTGGAAGTTTTTGGCCTACCTAATGTGACGATTAAGTGTAAGAGGCCTGGTCACATGAATATTGTGTGTGTGAGTGATAACAAATAAATCGCACTGTGGTTGTCATAAATGTTCAACAATGAATACGGTCTTGACTTTTGATTTTGGAAAACTTAATCTAGGATCCTGGCTTCTTAATTTCAGTGTGATTTAGGTGAGACGGACGCAGCTACGGGGAAGACAATATTGAATAAGCAAAACAAGGTAGGTCGGGAACACTGCGCACTATCTACTGGGTGAGGAAATGTTTCAATACATCTGGTTGTGACGTGAACTTTAAGTGGCACTAATACAAGGATACAGCCCGGCACGTTACAACTTCCCAACTGCCAGATTTTTGCACATACATTTGGACATCATAGGGCCACTACCATACTTTGCCAGACAAAGTTATTTACTAACAATTATTGATTGTTTCACCAGGTGACCAGAGGTTGTCATGATATGTGGTATATCTCCTATTCGCTGAATTGGTCACATATGTGTTGCTGCATACTTGGTTCTCCAGGTTTGATGTACCATGAGGCATAACTACAGATCAAGGAAACAGTTTGAAAGCCAACTTTTCAATGAACTTCTCCAGTTGTGTGGCTGCAACCACTACAAGCTACCATCCAGGGAGCAATGGAATGTAGAATGATTCCAACATACACTCAAAATGGCCCTAATGTGTAGTTTATCGTCATGGTCAGTAACATTGTCACTGGTTCTAATCTGGTTGAGAACAACAGCGAAGGAGGAGATCCAGAGCCTACCAGCACAAATGGTCTATGGTGAGCATTTGAGGATTCTGGGAGAACTGATCTTGCCAGCACCCACACAACCAGTTGTCCTGAAGCTAGGCACCTAGTTTGCACAGCATCTCAGTCTCAGAATGAGTTCCATTCGGAAAAGCTCTCCCATCAAACATGGAGACCAGTAGGTGTTTGTGCATAAAGACTTAGCAAGAAAAACCCATGTATGGCTCAGAAATCTGTTACAAACTCAAACAAGTTCAGCAAGCCAAACTGTTAATATGTATACACTCCTGGAAATGGAAAAAAGAACACATTGACACCGGTGTGTCAGACCCACCATACTTGCTCCGGACACTGCGAGAGGGCTGTACAAGCAATGATCACACGCACGGCACAGCGGACACACCAGGAACCGCGGTGTTGGCCGTCGAATGGCGCTAGCTGCGCAGCATTTGTGCACCGCCGCCGTCAGTGTCAGCCAGTTTGCCGTGGCATACGGAGCTCCATCGAAGTCTTTAACACTGGTAGCATGCCGCAACAGCGTGGACGTGAACCGTATGTGCAGTTGATGGACTTTGAGCGAGGGCGTATAGTGGGCATGCGGGAGGCCAGGTGGACGTACCGCCAAATTGCTCAACACGTGTGGCGTGAGGTCTCCACAGTACATCGATGTTGTCGCCAGTGGTCGGCGGAAGGTGCACGTGCCCGTCGACCTGGGACCGGACCGCAGCGACGCACGGATGCACGCCAAGACCGTAGGATCCTATGCAGTGCCGTAGGGGACCGCACCGCCACTTCCCAGCAAATTAGGGACACTGTTGCTCCTGGGGTATCGGCGAGGACCATTCGCAACCGTCTCCATGAAGCTGGGCTACGGTCCCGCACACCGTTAGGCCGTCTTCCGTTCACGAACCAACATCGTGCAGCCCGCCTCCAGTGGTGTCGCGACAGGCGTGAATGGAGGGACGAATGGAGACGTGTCGTCTTCAGCGATGAGAGTCGCTTCTGCCTTGGTGCCAATGATGGTCGTATGCGTGTTTGGCGCCGTGCAGGTGAGCGCCACAATCAGGACTGCATACGACCGAGGCACACAGGGCCAACACCCGGCATCATGGTGTGGGGAGCGATCTCCTACACTGGCCGTACACCACTGGTGATCGTCGAGGGGACACTGAATAGTGCACGGTACATCCAAACCGTCATCGAACCCATCGTTCTACCATTCCTAGACCGGCAAGGGAACTTGCTGGTCCAACAGGACAATGCACGTCCACATGTATCCCGTGCCACCCAACGTGCTCTAGAAGGTGTAAGTCAACTACCCTGGCCAGCAAGATCTCCGGATCTGTCCCCCATTGAGCATGTTTGGGACTGGATGAAGCGTCGTCTCACGCGGTCTGCACGTCCAGCACGAACGCTGGTCCAACTGAGGCGCCAGGTGGAAATGGCATGGCAAGCCGTTCCACAGGACTACATCCAGCATCTCTACGATCGTCTCCATGGGAGAATAGCAGCCTGCATTGCTGCGAAAGGTGGATATACACTGTACTAGTGGCGACATTGTGCATGCTCTGTTGCCTGTGTCTATGTGCCTGTCGTTCTGTCAGTGTGATCATGTGATGTATCTGACCCCAGGAATGTGTCAATAAAGTTTCCCCTTCCTGGGACAATGAATTCACGGTGTTCTTATTTCAATTTCCAGGAGTGTATGTTACTTTAAAATGCTGCTGAAATAGGAGCAATCATTCTAAGCTGTTTTCTATGTAACTAAATTATGGAAATTGTTTGAAAAGGAAAATTCACTTGAGAGAACAGTATAATTATAAGGAGGAAGGATGAATGGCCAGTACTTGCCTTCAAGGAATGAAATTTCAAGTAGTACCAATATATACATTTAAAAAAGTGCTAAAAAACTGTACCATGCTTCTGGACTTTCTTTCTCATGAAGGAAAGAGGGATGTATTAGGAAAAGAAGGGACAAGGTACTCAGACCCCATATTAAGAAGTGTCCACCTATTGGTAGGAGAAGGGAAGACAAATATAAAGGGAGAGGTATCAAGAGGGTACATTGATAAGCACTGTGCTAGCTTCAGTCCAGAGATGATAGGAGTACAAGCTGAGAAATAATAGTTGTTAACTATTTTATTCATTCCATGTTTTAGTTCTGTTCTTAATCCATATTTAAACTCACCTTTCATCTTCCTCCCCCCATACCCTCACAACAGGTGGGTCCCTTTCATGCTGGGATCGAGTTACCTGCCTATCATTTCCAAAGTTCTCCAATCTATCCCTCTTTTCACTTTGAAGAAGGAATCTATGCTTCAAAAAGTTACATACAGCTTTTTCTATATTTAAATGTGCCTATGAACAATACTTGGAATTTTGTTCTCTGAAAGTAAACACTCACTACCTATTCTGCCTCCTTGTAATATTAAATGTTTCAACAAAATTTTCATGCAGAATGCACATACTTTGTGTGGAAGTTATAGTGCTCTGTTTTATGTGCTCAGTATCATGTTATTGCCAGTTTTCAAGTTTCATGCTTACCTCGGCTGTGCTAAATATAGAACTACATATTTCTATAATGTTAGTGGAGAGCAGTACAAACACTGAAAAGTTCATTGCCTTTTGTGCTGATGCTGTGCACCTGTAAGGGACAGAAAGAGTATATTATTATCTGCATTACTTTAAGAACTGCACATTACACTAAACTGATTTACAGTTAAAACTTACCTTTACTCTCTATTTCTGCAAACCTTTTCTTAAGTTTTCCATTAGTAATATGTTTTGTTATTACAAATGCATATTTAGAAGCTCCAAAGGAGCAGACAAAAAAAGATGATAAGCTTAGAACAGCATAGGCATCATAGAGATTAGATTAGATTAGTTTTTCGTTCCATAGATCCATGCTGAGGAGATCCTTGTGGATGTGGAACATGTCAACTTTATTTTTTATTTTTTTTTTTTTTTTTTTTAGCTGAAGTAACAATACTAATAGTATGAATATATACAATACATCATTTGTTTCTATTAAAAAATTCGTCAATGGAATAGAAGGAGTTGGCCACTAGTAAGTCTTTCAGGCTCCTTTTAAAAAATTGATCTTTATTTGTAACTAAATTTTTTATGTTTGCTGGCAAATTATTGAAGATGAGTGTTCCTGAGTAGTGGACCCCGTTTTGAACTAAAGTAAGTGCTTTTAAGTCTTTGTGCAGATCATTTTTGTTCCTGGTATTGTATGTATGAACTAAGCTGTTTGTTGGAAAAAGAGATATATTCTTTAGGACAAATTTCATTAAGGAGTAAATATACTGAGAGGCAGTGGTTAGTATACCCAGTTCTTTGTAGAGGTTTCTACATGATGTCCATGAATTTACTATAATACATATTACATGCTTTTGGACTCTGAAAACTTTTGTTTGACTTGATGAGTTACCCCAAAATATTATACCATATGACATTATGGAATGAAAGTAGGCAAAGTATGCAAGATTTTTCATTTTTATGTCACCTATGTCTGCTAACACTCGAATTGCAAATACAGATTTGTTAAGGCGTTTCTGCAGTTCTGTGGTGTGCTCTTCCCAACTGAATTTATTATCAAGTTGTAATCCCAGGAATTTAAGACTGTCAACCTCTTCTATCTGCTCTTCTTCATATTTTATGCTATCCTGGGTGGAAACCTCTTACAGGATCTGAATTGCATATAGTGAGTCTTTTCAAAGTTCAATGTCAATGAGTTGGCTTTAAACCATTTATTAATATCCATCAAAATATCATTAGCAGATCTTTCTAGAACTACACTCAACATACTATTTATTGCAATACTTGTATCATCTGCAAACAAAACAAAGGCTAAAGAGAAATATGTTGCAGGAGCATTCCAACCAGAACCAGCCTGTAGAATATGTTCTAATACCAGAGTTATAAGTAAACAGCTGAATTGCAGTCCAAGATAAAGAATTCAGTAACAGTGAGTCAGCTTGTGGTGTGGCAAGAAGGTATAGATGACATTCAAGGGAAACACAACACTAACTGTACACTGCAGAGTAAGCCCTGGTGTAGCAATAAGATACAGGTGACATTTAAGGTAAACACAGCACTGACTGCGTACTGCAGAGTAAGCCATTTTATGCACAGACTACAGCAAAGGCATTGTCCACGAGATCTGATGAGGGCAACACTTGCAACAATGTCTACAGTGTTGCACTGGTAGGAAGAAGGAAAATATGATTTGATGTACAAAGAAGCAATGGATTTGACATTCAGGGAAAAGAGAAACAACAATGGACTAAGATAGCCAACCAAGTGAAGAAGAGCTTGGGATAGAAGAAGACGGTAAAGTTGCAGATGATGACAAAGGAAATGCAATACTAACTAGTGTGATTGAAGCAGCTATGAAGGGGATGAAAAATGGAAAGGCAATGGGAATTGATAAGATTCCTGCAGAATTGTTAAAGTCATTGGAGAAAGAAGGGAAAGGGGAGTTGATTGAATTGTGTAATCAAATATACATGACAGGAAAATGGCCGAAAAATTTATAGAAAGTATCTTAATACCTATAGAAAAGAAAAAAAACAGCAGAAAGTGTGAGGAACATAGAACAGTGAGTCTGATATCACATACAGCCAAAGTCTTGCTGAGGACCCTCAATAGAAGGCTGTATGGAAAGCTGAATTGCGTAATAGAAGATGAACAATTTGGTTTCAGGCGGGAGTGGGAACTAGAGATGCTATTGGGCTACTGAGAGTGTTATGGGAGAGGTACATGGAGAAGAAAAGGAAGGTCTATGTTGTGTTCATTGATCTTGAGAAGGCTTTTAACTGTGTCATATGGGACAAACTGATGGAAATCCTAAGGAAACATGGAGTTGACTGGAGGGTTAGATGGCTAATTAGACTGGAGGGGTAGACGGCTAATTAGAAATTTATATTGGAGCAAGAGTAAGAATAGCAGGTGTGATGAGTGAAGCAGTTGAACTGGGAAGAGGTGTAAGACAAGGTTGTTGTTTATCACCAACGCTGTCCAATGCCTATCTGGCGGAAGTTATTAATGAAAGTTTTGATGGAAGGAGAGGAGTTTGTGTAGGGGGTTGGAGAGTGGATTGTATAAGATTTGCAGATGACATGGTTGTGATGGCAGAATGTGCAAGAGAGGTGGAACAAATGTTAAATGATCTAAACACAAAATTAGAAGAATATGGACTGACGATTAACAAGAAGAAAACAAAAAGCATGGTAATTGGAGGAACAGGGAGAAAATTCCGTATGAAAATAGAGGGAGAGGAAATATAGCAAGAGAATAACTTCAATTACTTGGGAAGTGTAATAATGGATTATATGTATTGCTCAACACAAATTAGGAAAAGAATTGCAATGGCAAAAGAAGGATTCATGAGGAAACAGAAATTACTTTGCCGATCACTGAACAAAGATCTGAGAAAAAGACTTGCCATATGTTACATCTGGAGGGTTGCACAGTATGGTGCAGAGACCTGGACATTGAGGAAGGAAGATGAAAGAAGATTGGAGGCACTTGATATGTTGATATGGAGAAGAATGAAAAAAGTGGAATGGGAAGAGCGAGTAAGGAATGAAGAACTATTAAGAAGAGTTGGAGAAGAAGGAAACATGCTGAAAGTCATCAGAAAGAGAAAACAGAATTGGATTGGACATTGTTTGAGGGGGGATTGTTTATTGAAGGAAGGAGTAGAAGGAATGGTAGAGGGAAAAAGGGGAAGAGGAAAGATATTAAATGATGGACAATATATCCAAGGAGACAAATACTCAGAAATGAAAAGACTAGCTATGACAGACAAAAGTGGAAGAGGCTTAACCCATGACAAGACCTGCCGCAAGGCAGAATACCATTCTACTACTACTACTACTACTACTACTGCACTGGTAGTCCCTCAGTGATGCACAAACAGTTGCAAGCCTTATATTGCTGTCTGTCAGGGATATCAAATCTCTTCACACTGTAACTAGAGCTTAGAAATGAATATGGCTACAATGGCATCTGGACCAATTACAAAGAGGAAGAGCTGCTGAGTTCCCCACCACAGTCTCCTGCACTGAAGATGCTGCAGCAGGTAGTTCTGGTAGCTGCTGAACTCCCCTGCAGCAAATGCCAGGGACTATGGTGGAGCTAATGACTGTGTCTCCATTAGAGTGCACATATGCTGTGGTGGGTCATCGCAGTACTGTGGCATGGACAAAGGAGGCGGCAGGGTTGGGCAGTAGTGTCATGAGTGCCCTGTTGGTTGGTATGGTGTTCAAGCCACCTGTGGTCTTGACATTATGCCGGACCCAGTGCAGAAGCATCCTCTGATGGTTGTGGCTTCAGCTGGTTCTGGTGGTACATGAGTGTTGCGCCTTGGCTGCAGCAGAGAACACATCCCATCATCAGTGACCGATGATCAGTGCCAGAATCCATCAAGACCTGGGCTTTAATATCCATGCCTAAGCTGACATCCCAAATTGGAAAAACAGTTTCTTTGTGTATGTTGCTCGAGATGAGGGATGCAGGAAGTCCAACAAGGAGTAATGGTGGCAGCCATGAAGAATCTTGAATAGGCTGCCTGTTAACTGCTATGAGCATGTAGGTAGCTGAGACACTTGTCCATGCTTCATTCTTTGATATCGTCTGTAGTATGTGTTTCAGCTGTGAGTAATGGTCTTGCAATCAACTTAGTCTATTATTTTAATATAGGGTTAAAGTGAACATAGTGAGCTATTGAATGCCATACCTTTGCAAAAAGTTGCAAATTGGGCTGCTGTAAATTGTGGACCCTTATTTGGTGCATTCAGTGGTGAAAATAGTAGCCAGAACTTTGACGGTTGCTGTGACTGTGGTGGATGCCGTATGTAAAATTGGACAAGGCATCCACCATCAGGAGCTGCATGGTACCCAAGAAGAAGCCTGCAAAATCTATGTGGATGCCCTCCCACAATTACACTGAGACTGGTCACAATGAGTAATGGTGCTGCAACACTATCTGGTTCTGCCCATAGCTTGCACAGACACAAACTGTGTTTATAGTTTCTGTATTAGTACATAGTTGATATGCAGTATATTGAGATAAGTTCTTCATCCATGGCACACTCTGTAAGTGACTGATCAAGTAGGTGCAACACCCCTGGTCACAGCAAGTAGAAGGTCCACAGAGACACTGGGAAAGAAATCAGCCCAGGTACCCACACTAATGGGACCTTGACAGTAGTGTCCATCACTTCTCTTGATGTCAGGCGACAATTGTCCAGTGATGGTGATAAAGCTGGGTCTAGATGAAAAAAAAAAATTGCTTCAATACAGTCTAAATTGGCATCTGAATCCACTGGAATGCTTCCTAAAGCATCAGCATTCTGCTTCTGTACCACAGGACCATTATGAATTGAGTATTGGAAGTTGCTAAAACAATTATTTCACCATTTTTGTGGCAAATATTCTTTTGGGCCAGATAGGGTAATGGGAGATGAAATTTAATGTCATGTAATAGGACTATGGGATTCTGGATACAAATCTTAATATATGTAATAAACAGTTCCCAAGTTTCCTATGTACACATACTTGTTACCATAAAGACTGATGTACATGAACACTGCATGAAGTACAAAGGCCAAAGGCAGACTGAATTAAACATGGCAGCTCATCAGAGCAGTTAATATTCCAAAGATTGTAATTTTTTTGGTTGATGTGACCTCCTATCGACACCACACAGCACCTCCCACCCCCGCAGTACGGAGTACGGCCTATGAGCACTGAGGGGGGGGGGGGGGTCGTGTGGGTGTCAGTGTCAGCGTGAGTGGTGCAAGGCAGCAGGTGCACTACCGGAAGCTCCATCTCTGTCAGGTCGGCATGCGGAGGGCGGCCGCTGGTCCAACTCGTAATCCGAGAACCAGCGGGGGGAGAAGCGGTATGGGAGAGGAGGTGGTGTGTGCATGTCTTCCCCAAATGCAGACTGAGCCATCTGAAGAAATGAAAGCTTGAACACATGATGGGTCGCACTTTTGTGGGAGGGACAAGCTGTGCACTATCTTGACGTTGAGTTCCTCAGTGAGGGTCAGGTCTGTGCTGTCGGTGAGCAGTACAAGCACACAATTATCTAACACCATAATCAAAACATCGTTGATGCAGTCAGGTGGTACGTTGCAACACAAAACAAAGGACGGGGTGCCCACATCTCTAGTACCTGCAATGTCTTCAAAACCTCTGAATGGGGATGATGATGACAAGCCTGAGGAACCCACGAACTGCGGTGGTGAATCGTTGTGTGGAGAAAACCCAGCCGTAGGTTGAACAGACTCGTTAGCGGGTTCGTCAAAAGAACATGTGCTCAGGCAGTCTGACTGGGATGGCAGAGGGGTGTCGGAGTCTATGGAGGCAGGCTTGAGCCTGTGTAGAGAAACAGTTTGCGGGCGATCTTTTATAATAATGTCAAATGTCATCTCGCCCCTCTGGAGTACTTCGAAGGGGCTGAGGTAAGGGGGTTTGTAAGGGTTGTCTGATAGGGTTATCCCTGAGCATGATGTGTGAGCAAGAACTGATGGTGGTCGGTACATAAATGTCAGGTGGGGAATTGCTGACAGATGGGTGTAGCCGGGTGTCTCTAAAATGTGTATGCATCCTTCCGAAAAAGTCTAGGAAGAAGGGGGAATCCCCGAGATCTTTGGGGAGAATTAGTTCCCCAGGTATAACCGGGTTTTTGCCGAAAATGAAATCATAAATCGTCCCGTGTAAATCTGGTTTAAATGTAGAACATAGGCCCAGCAACACTCAAGGAAGTGCCTCGGACCAGAGACAGTCGTGACACCTGAGCACAGTTTTAAGGGTGTGGTGCCATCGTTCCACCAACCTGTTGCTTTGCGGGTGGTAGGCTGTCGTATGGATCTTTTTAATACCGCAAAGATTACAGAGAATTGTAAAAAGTGCAGATTAGAACTGTCAACCCTGGTCGGTTGTGATGGTGGACTGATGGCCAAACCTAGTGATCCAAGAAGAAACGAATCCTTTGGCCACAGTTTCTGCTGTGATGCTGGGTAAGGGGATGGCTTCCACCCAATGAGATGTTCGGTCTATTGTGGACAGGATATACCTGTGGCCCTCCAATGGAGGCAGGGGATCGATAAGGACGATATGTACATGACGGAAACGTCCCTTGCCGAATGGTGGAGAGGCGTGATGTCCTATTTTGTTTTGTTGACAGGAAATGCAGCTGCGTGCCTATGTTTGACAGTCCTGTTTCACATATTTCCACACAAAAAGCTCAGTGACGAGGCTCGGACCCGAGGTGGGCGAGATTATGCAAGGCGTCAAAAACCTGTCAGCACAGCGTGGGTGGGAGCAAAGGCCGCAGGATGCCCATAGGAGAGTCGCACCACACTTTGTCTGAAATGCCAGGGAACTAAGCCTTAGTAAACATGAGCGAAGACTGCGGATCCATGAGCAGAACGTGAGTGTCCTTGTCCGAAACCTGCAGAGTGGCGAGGTTGCATAAATTGACGATACTTGAAACGGCATTTATCCATGAGAGGAAATCAGCAGGGATGTTTTCTGTGCCTTTGATATAGCGTATGTCCGTAGTAAATTGAGAGACCAGGTCGAAGTGGTGGAAACGTCGGGTTGGGGGGGGGGGGGGGGGGGGGGGGGAATCCTCTGGCAGGTTGCAGAAGGCGTCCGCCAGTGGTTTGTGATCAGAAAAAATGAAGAAAGGATGACCCTCGATGTCAATGCGGAAATGTTTGACGGCCTCATACACCGCCAGAAGCTCTCTATCAAGAGCAGAATATTTCTTCTGTGTTGTAGACAGTTTTTTGGAGAAGAAATGAAGTGTTGAAACTGTGTCGCCTTTGCTCTGTTGTAATACTGCCACAACTGCAATGTTGCTGGTATCTGTAGTGATGAACAAATCAGCAAACAGATCAGGGTGGGTGACTACGACTGCATGAGCTAAAGCTGTTTTAAGAGCCCTGGAAGCCTCTAGCATGGGATTTGGGAGGCTGTATTCCATCTGAGGAGGCAGTATAACCCAGAAATGTCGCAAAGACTGATGCAATTGGAATTTTTCTTTGTTGACCTCGACACCGTTGGATGCTAAAGTCTGGAGGACCTGGGATAAATGATCTTTGTGGTCTTCAGTCGATTTGCTGAAAATGAGTATGTCATCCAGGTATGTGAAGCAGAACTCGAATTATTGTAAGATTGAATCAATGAAATATGCCACGTTTGTGCCGCTTTCTTTAAACTGAATAGCATGAAGTTGTACTGGAACAAACCGAGCAGTGTGATGATCGCAGTCTATGGAATGTCTTCTGGTGCTAAGGGAATCTGGTGATAAGCACGTTTGCAGTCAATCACACTGAAGATAGTGGCACCCAATAACATATGAGTGAAATTGTTTATGTTTAGCACAGCATAATTGTCCATGACAGTGCAAGCATTTAAACATCTGTAATCACCACACATTCGAAAAGAACTGTTGTGTTTGGTGACGAGGTGAATTGGTGAAGACCAATTGCTGTATGATGGATGTAGAATGCCTGCCTCCAGAAGTTTGTTAATTTGCTGCCAGGCCGCATGCAACTTAAAGGGGTTGAGCCATCTAACCTAATAGGAGGGCTGGCAGTGGTAATTATCTTCTGTGCCATTCTGTCAGTGACAGAAGAGACTGAGAACTGCACACGAGGCTGAGCAACGTTCTGACGTGGAGTTTTGGGATGAGTGGGACGCGATGAGGCGTAGCTGTTAGCACGAGTGGGAAAAGGCAGCACAAAAGTCACATGCCTATTACGCAAGTGCGGCATGTGCTTGTTTGTAGAGGTCAGCTGTGCACGCAGCACAGAGCGAAGTGGGGTACGCAGCGACTGTCTGTTGTTAACTTTGCCTCGGGTAACCAGCGCGCGCGAGAGAGGTGCTGGCGTCGCACGAGCGACAGCGATGGCCACCGATTTGCTTGGCTGGCACGCAGGAGAGGGGCAATGTTTATCAACAAGCGGGGTGGCTGCCTGCATACTGGGCGTGGTCGTGCTGTGTGAGCGACCTTTATTAGAGATACTGTTTGAAACACGAGGCACTGCGCTTAGTGGGCACTTGGGCGGTGCGGAGGTCACTGAATGTGAATCATCACACGCAATGAATGTTTTTGAACTAACCTGACGAGTGTTTGAATTGATGCTTGGCGATTAAGTTTGATCTGGTCAAGGAACTGCGGATTGTAGTTTCAACAGCGAGGTGCGGGCCACAGCAAGCTCATTGTAAGTATGAGCACTGCATTGTTTCAGCTCGTCGTACTCCCGGCAGAGGTGCATCGCTGAGTCGTATTTTGAAAGTAGGTTAGTGACGCAGGTCACAATCTTGCCCGCGAGGGTGGAACACTCGTGATCTAAATCCTATTTTGTGCCAGAAACAGAACAAGGAGTACAGGTGCCAGAGCATGGTATCGGAGTGTTAGACAGGTGGTGTAACACTGAACACTGGACTATGTTTGGGGAGAACTTGTAATGGGACAAAAAATCCATACCGAGAATTGGTTCATCGATGTCAGGGAGTAGAAGGTCCATGGGAAATGCAGGGAAGGGGATAAGTGCACCATCACTTTCACAGAACCGACAGTTTGTAACGTTGATGCGTTGACAGATCATAGGAAAGACTTCATCGGTGAAAAGTCGGTAGGAGCCAACGATCGAGGAATGATAGACACATAAGTGCCAGTGTCAATTAGGTAGACAAACTGCGATGAAATGTCTGTCGTGTATAAACGACCGCTCGGCCAAGATGGCGAGTGGACTGAGTGCAGTGTTAAGAGACACCTGTGAAGTTCCTAGGAGGACTCGACATCACTTAGTTCTTGCAGTCGGTGTTTGGTTGTTGGCAAGGTGACCTGCGTTTCTTGGCCTCAGCCCCAAAAATCTTGTGGTACCGACAGTACGGCTGAGGCAGATGTGGCGGTGGTGGTGACTGTGATAGTTGGGGAGGCTTGTCCTCATTGATCTGTTCTGGGATGTAAACCGAGATGTATGGAGTGTGGGCGAGTCTTGAGTGCTCGGAAAGAGGAGAGAGCGAATACTGCCTGGCTGCGTAGAAGGTGTGGAAGCAGAACGGTCCCTGCTCCTGCCTGCAGACGGCCATTAAACAGAAGGTGTAGTGTCACACAGCAATGGGGGATGAGCTGGGTGTTTCTGGCGCAGGAGCGCATACAGCTGATCTGTGATGCATAGGCGAGAATGAATAGACTTGAAAGAGTGTGACAGTAGGTGTATCTGTAGGTCGGTAGGTAACTTGGCAGACCATACCGCCCAGGGAGTGACATCTGGCAACATGTGTTCACTCATGAGTAACCTGAGGTGGTGCCAAAGTTGTGAAGGAGTGCAGTCCCCCAGGTGCTCCTCATACAGAATCTCGATTATCAATTCCTGTGGCAAGCAGTCAGGTCAGTCCAATATCATTTCCTTGTTGAACTCGTACTTCGGTGGCAGTGGAGGCTAAAGTAGGAGATCACACATTAAATCCAAGTGGTCGTGAAGGTGTGTGACCAAACATAGGAACTTGGAGTTGCCATCAGTCACTTGATGCTGCTCGAAGAGGTGCTCCACCATTGCGAACCGTGAAACTGCATTGTCCTCTTACAGGGGAGGTAGCTTGGGTAGGCAGCCTGGAGACGGAAACGAAGGTGGCGTCGGTGTCTTGGAAGGCGTGCAGTCCCGCTGCGCAAGAGTTCATTCTGGGATCCAGCATCACCGGAGTGGAAATGCTACTAACACACACGTTTGGAACAGTGGCTGGTTGTAATGTCTCTGAAGATGCCCGAAAACACGACACGGCAGGCATGGCCGGTAGCATGGGAGCGAATAGGCGAGTAGCGCATAATGAGGGCCTGTAAACTGGACCGAAGTTGCAAGAATAGCACTGACATTGTCCTACTCGGAAATGATGTGGAAGGTTGGTGCAGCAGATGCAGATGGTACTGCAGAAGGAGTGAGTGGTTGTATTGTTGGAATCGAGGCCATCCGTGGGTGAAGGGTGGGGGGGGTAGGGGTGGGGGTGGCCTGGAGCTTAAAGTGGCAACAACAAGAGTTTTCCGTGCACACTGGCCATGCACCATTCGTGGTAGGACCATAAAACACTGGTGAAACCTGTTGGTGGTCACACTGTCGTAGTACAATGTTGCTGGGTGAAGAGGCTATACTGGGTGCACTCATATCCACGTGGTCGCAAAACTGGGCCGCCAATTTGGTGGTTTGTTCTAGCAAACTGGATGCATAAAAATATCTGTTACTGATTTGTGAGGAAGGTGAGGCTGGTGTAGCTTGGTAATAGTTGACTGCATGTGCATTTTGCACAAATGGCGGCATTGCACATGGCACTACTGCAACCAACGTCGTGGCGCGCAGAGGATCAAAGCACGTGTGCGAATTTCGGTCCCTTTGAACTTCATATGAGGGATCGATCGTCACACTATTTAGTAGATCATCCACTTCACTTTTCACTTGTTGTTGTGCGCAATCCAGCAAAACAAAGCCTGAGTCCATTGTCTGAGGTAACTGCGTAACACTTGGTCATTGTGAAGTTGCTAAAGTAGAAAATGTTACTAACACACATGTTTGGAACAGTGGCTGGTTGTAATGTCTCTGAAGATGCCCGAAAACATGACGCGGCAGGCATGGCTGATAGCGTGGGAGCGAATAGGCGAGTAGCACATAATGAGGGCCTGTAAACTAAAGCAGAAAATGTTCCTCATCAAAAATCATAGATCATTGTCTGTTACCTGCAAAATAACCAATGGCGGAGGGTTGTGTTGGCCTGTTCGTAAGAGCTGGGCCTCCAAATCTTTGTGAAGAATGTTCGGTGATGTAGCCATGGTGTCGGATGTGAAACCTGTTGATTCTATATGACCAGTGCAGAAGTCGCGGAAGACGTAGAACTTATTGTCGAGGTTCACTAATATGGGATTCTGGATATGGATCAAAATATATGTAATAAATAGTTCCCAAGTTTCCTATATACACATATATTTTACCATAAAGACCAATACACATGAACACTGCATGAAGTACAAAGACAGACTGAATTAAACATGGTGTCTCGTCAGGGCAGTTAATATTCCAAAGATTGTAATTTGTGTGGTCGATGTCACCTATCGACACCACAGGACTTTGAATCTTTGAATTTTTGAGCACATTAAATGATGGTTAAAACCTCTTTTTTGTATTTGAGAATAATTAATTCCTGCTGTTGTTAAAGTTTTTGCTATTATTTTTTTCTGAGTCATCTTCATTTTTCTGTGAAGGAACTGCTTTGATACTGTGGTGGGATTAATCTGTCACCAAAACCAAATTTTTCTTTAAATTATATGTGGATGGACAAAAGAACGCTTGAGAAATACTTTCAGATACTTGTGGGACCATACAAATTTGGCAATCTATTTCTTAGGAGATTAAGAGGATAACAAATCTGGGCGATTTTGGATGTGAATTTTCCATTCTAATTAACTTGTTCCAAAAGTTATTGTAGCCCCTTTGTAGATTTTTAGGAGCAAGAAGTTTGCAATTGCTTTGGCTTGCTGTTGTCTCGGTCTCATTCCACTTTTGTTTAATATGTATGTGTTCAAGTATTCAACTGTGGAATAAAAAAAAAAAAAATAAAAAATAAAAAATAAAAAAAAAAATAAAAACTTGAAGTTTCAGTGTTGTACAATGTATCAAATAAAGTTTCAAAATTTGTTACATTACTTTCCCAGAATCAACCAGTTATAATTATACCACTTACATAGGTAGTTCACATACTAGGGAATGTTGTGAATTAATTATTCTAAATAGCACCAACACATTGCTGGAGTACTGAACGGTGAAAGGTTATATTGACAGAGGTTCTACCTATATGACAGCATTTGAGCTCTATGGACTTTTGGGGATATCAGTGCCAGCAGTACTGATGATCAGAGAGTTTCCACAATGATGTGGAGTATCAGTGGCCATCATAGGAAGACAGCTGAGTCTAGAACCTGATGTAACGTGGCTGTGTTGTCTTGTGCCCTGTGTTAAGAAGGGCATATTACACTATATTGTGTTGTTTCCATTTATGGTACATCACCTAATACTGATTAGGAAAACCTACCATACACTAGATTATTTAGCATAGAATTTCTTTGCGACAGATGATGATGTCTTGATCTCAGAAAAGTTCTCTAGACTCCTTCAGAAACATGGCATCCAGTGTGTTTTTCTCCCATCGTAGTCTTCTTCGTAATGTTAAGAATGATCTAACACTCCAAAAGCTGGGTGTATACTGCACTCCATATGAATGTGGCATGTCTTACATGGGGAAGATTATTAGAACAGTTGGGGAGAGTTGCAAGGAAGGCAAAGGTCCTCAGTTCGCGTCTCGGTCTGGCACACAGTTTTAATCTGTCAGGTAGTTTCAGGTGCAAGGAACCTCAGTGACACACCTGATTAAACCAACCAAGCAAATAGCTGTTGCCAAGCTCTGCTTTACATATAATCATGAAATTGTGGTGTAAATCCTAAGTTTCTGGGACAGCATAATTAAGAAATGTTCTGAAATAAAAACACTGGAAAATATAATAAATCAGAATGCCAGTTTAAATTTAAACAAGGCTTGGCATCCCGCACTTAAATTACTAGGATTTAACCAGTTGTCTCATCCACTAGAGCTGGAAAATACAGAAGGAATTTGATTTTCATGGACTAACAATGTGAACTCTCAAACACAATGAACATGAAAGGATATAGGAGCACTACGAGTCTAACTTGGTTATGAATAGTGGTTCCACGCCAAAAATTCTTCACAGTCTGGTTGGAGTCCAGCAGTGGGTTTGCATAATATAGCTTGTAGTACCTAAAGAAGATGACTGGATTAGTTGTCAACTAGTTTTAAGGGAGGGTATAACAAATATGTTGCACAACCGAAATAAGAACTAGCATTTGGAATTGACCCTATGAGTATCCCTCAGGTCCCTAAATACCAACCCTACAGAGACTGTGAAGATAAAATTTGACTAATAATAGTTTACAAAAAGGCAAGCAACCACTCATTTTCCTACACTCACACTAATAGAATAAGAATAAGCCTTAACACATAGTACACTCAATAATAACTTTCTTCTACAGTTGATTTGGATACATTCTTTATTTGTGAAGCTATGATCACATTTGGCAATTTCTTTTGATTGAGAACAATGTACTGAACGTTTTTGATGAAAGACACACTGAGTATAAAAGACCAATAAAAGAAGAAGAATAACTGACATTACGTACATTACCTTTCAGTATACACAGTGGGATCTCATAACTAAAATTAGTGGGGGTGCTGCTCCCAAAAAATTTTAGCCTTACTTTTAAAATTGTGAAAAAAAAAACAAATATAAAAAGAAAATTTATTCATAAACGTCATAAAATCCTAAAAGAAAAAAAATCAAACATTTTTTACCCACTTTGACCTAAATTTTAACAGTTCAAGCTTGATATATTCATTTAAAAATGAAATCCATTCTTCTTGTTTTAATTTGTGTGAAAGGTCAATAATTTTATTTTTTATCTCTGGGGTAAGGAAATTTTTCCATTGAAAGCACTCCAAGTGAATTTAGTTTTTCTGAATACATAGTGCTTCTTAGGAAAGTTTTTATTCTTTTCACTTGTGTCAAGTGGTATTCTGCCTCTAATGTAGTCATGGGGACTGTCAAAATGATTTTTATGTTTCACAGTTTCATCAACAACATCATGCAGACTATTTTCCAAAATGAATTTCAGCAAATCAATTAATATTTATAAATATCAGACATATAGTACAATACTTCTAGCTCAGTGTCACAATTCTTTTTGTCAGTCATAGGATATGATCCAGTGGTTAGCACTCTCTCTTCTGTACCAAGAACACACATACAATAGTTTGTAAGGGGGTGGGGAGGGAGAGGCAAGATGTGGGGTGTGCTCTTTATTCTGAAGACTGGTTTCATGCAGCTATCTGTGCTACTCTACCCTGTGCAAGCCTCATCATGTCCAAGTAACTACTGCATCCTACATCCTTCTGAATCTGCTTTCTGTATTCATCTTGTGGTCTCCCTCTATGATTTTTACGCCCCATACTTGCCTCCAATACTAAATTGGTGATCGCTTGATGTCTCAGAATGTATCCTACCAATCAATCCTTTCTTCTAGTCATGTTGTGCCACAAATTTCTTTTCTCCCCAGTTCTATTCAGTACCTCCTTATTATGTGATCTATGCATCTAATCTTCAACATTCTTTTGTAGCGTCACATTTCAAAAGCTTCTATTCTCTTCTTGTCTAAATCATTTATCGTCCAAGTTTCACATCCGTACATGGCTACACTCCATACAAATACTTTCAGAAAAGACTTTCTGACACTTCAATCTATATTTAATGTTAACAAATTTCTCTTCTTCAGAAACGCTTTCCTTGCCACTGCCAGTCTACATTTTATATCCTCTCTACTTCGACCATCATCAATTATTTTGCTCCCCAAACAGCAAAACAAATCTACTACTTTAAGTGTCTCATTTCCTAAGCATGACCTGATTTAATCTGACTACATTCCATTACTCTTGTTTTGCTTTTGTTAATGTTCATCTTATATCCTCCTTTCAACATCCTATCCATTCTGTTCAACTGCTCTTCCAAGTCCTTTGCTGCCTTTGAGAGAATTACAGTATCATCAACAAACCTCAAAGTTTTTATTTCTTCTCCCTGGACATTAATTCCTGCTCACATTTTTTCTATTGTTTCCTTTACTGCTTCCTCAATGTACAGATTGAATAATGCTAGGGAGAGGCTATAGCCCCGTCTCACTCCCTTCTTAACCACTGCTTCCTTTTCATGCCCCTCACCTCTTATAATTGCCAAATTGCCATCTGTTTCTGTACAAGTTGTAAATAGCCTTTCACTCCCTATATTTTCCTCTGCTGCCCTCAGAATTTCAAAGAGAGTATTCTAGTCTACATTGTCAAAAGCTTCCTCTAAGTATACAAATGCCATAAATGTAGGTTTGCCTTTCCTTAATCTACCTTCTGTAAGAGGTCTAGGGATCAATACTGCCTTGCATGTTGCTGTATTTCTCTGGAATACAACTAATCTTCCTCAAGGTTGGCTTCTACCAGGTTTTTTTCTTTTCAGTACAGAATTCATGTTAGTTTTTGCAATGATGACTTATTAAACCAATAGTTCAGTAACATTCACAACTGTCAGCACCTGCTTTCTTTGGGATTGGAATTATTACACTATTTTTGAAATCTGAGGCTATTTCACTTGTTTCATTCATCTTGCTCATTAAGTGGAAGAATTTTGTCACGGCTGTCTCTCCTGAGGCTATCAGTAGTTCTAACGGAACATCGGCTGCCCCGGGGTCTTGTTTCAAGTTAGGTCTTTCAGTGCTCTGTCAGATTCTTCTCGCAGTATCATATCTCCCACCTCATCTTTATCTGCACCTTCTTCCATTTCTATAATACTGACCTTAAGTATATCTCCCTTGTATAGATCCTCTACGTACTCCTTGTATCTTTCAGCTTTCCCTTCTTTGCTTAGGACTGACTTCCCATCTCAGCTCTTGATATTCATACTGGTAGTTCTCCTTTCTCTAAAGGCCTCTTTAATTTCCTGTAGGCTGTAGCTATCTTTCCCTAGTGATATATTCTTCTAAATCCTTACATTTGGCCTCTAGCCGTTCCTGCTTAGCCATTTTACACTTCCTGTCAATCTCACTTTTTAGATGTGTGTATTTTCTTGTGCCTGCTTTGTTTACTGCATTTTTATGTTTTCTCTTTTCATCAGATAAATTCAATATCTCTTGCATTATCCAAGGATTTCTACTAGGCCTCATCTTTTCACCTGTTTGATCCTCTGCTGCCTTTGCTATTTCATCTTTCAAAGCTACCATTCTTCTTGTCAATCATTCCGTAATGCACCTCTCAGAATCTTTCAATGACCTCTGGTTCTTTCAGTTTATCCAGGTCCACTATCCTTAATTTCCTACCTTTTTGCAATTTCTTCAGTTTTAATCCACAGATAATAAACAATAAATTGTGTCAGAGTTCACATCTGCCTGTGGAAATGTATTACAATTTAAAATATGGTTCTGAAATCTCTGTCTTACCATTATATAATCAACCTGAAATCTTCCGGCGTCTTCAGGTCTTTTCCATTTATATAGTCTTCTTTCATGATTCTTAAACCAAGTGTTAGCAATGCTTAAATTATGCTCTGTGCAAAATTCTACCAGGTGGCTTCCTCTTTCATTCCTTTCCCCCAGTTCATATTTAGGAACTATTTTTCCTTCTCCACTTTTTCCTACTATCAAATTCCAGTCCTACCACTATTAAATTTTTGTCTCCCTTAACTACCTGAATAATTTGTTTCATCTCATGTACATTTCTTCAATCTCTTCTTCATCTGCAGAGCTAGTTGGAATATAAACCTGTACCACTATGGTGGGTGTGGGCTTCATGTCTATTTTGGCTACAATAATGCATTCATTATGATGTTCATAGTAGCTTAGCTGCATTCCTATTTTCTTATTCATTATTAAACCTACACCTGCATTACCCCTACCATATTTTACAGACTATAAGGTGCACCTTAATTTTTAAGCAATTTTAATTGTTAAATTGCAAGTCAGAATAAAATAATCATAGCTTATAAAACTGAACTGATCTTTAAGGTTGTTGTTGTTGTGGTCTTCAGTCCTGAGGCTGGTTTGATGCAGCTCTCCATGCTACTCTATCCTGTGCAAGCTTCTTCATCTCCCAGTACCTACTGCAACCTACATCCTTCTGAATCTGCTTAGTGTATGCATCTCTTGGTCTCCCTCTACGATTTTTACCCTCCACGCTGCCCTCCAATGCTAAATTTGTGATCCCTTGATGCCTCAAAACATGTCCTACCAACCGATCCCTTCTTCTAGTCAAGTTGTGCCACAAACTTCTCTTCTCCCCAATCCTATTAAATACCTCCTCATTAGTTACGTGATCTACCCACCTTATCTTCAGCATTCTTCTGTAGCACCACATTTCGAAAGCTTCTATTCTCTTCTTGTCCAAACTGGTTATCGTCCATGTTTCACTTCCATACATGGCTACACTCCATACAAATACTTTCAGAAACGACTTCCTGACACTTAAATCTATACTCGATGTTAACAAATTTCTCTTCTTCAGAAACGATTTCCTTGCCATTGCCAGTCTACATTTTATATCCTCTCTACTTTGACCATCATCAGTTATTTTACTCCCTAAATAGCAAAACTCCTTTACTACTTTAAGTGTCTCATTTCCTAATCTAATCCCCTCAGCATCACCCGATTTAATTTGACTACATTCCATTATCCTCGTTTTGCTTTTGTTGATGTTCATCTTATATCCTCCTTTCAAGACACTGTCCATTCCGTTCAACTGCTCTTCCAAGTCCTTTGCTGTCTCTGACACAATTACAATGTCATCGGCGAACCTCAAAGTTTTTACTTCTTCTCCATGAATTTTAATACCTACTCCAAATTTTTCTTTTGTTTCCTTTACTGCTTACTCAATATACATATTGAATAACATCGGGGAGAGGCTACAACCCTGTCTCACTCCTTTCCCAACCACTGCTTCCCTTTCATGCCCCTCGACTCTTATAACTGCCATCTGGTTTCTGTACAAATCGTAAATAGCCTTTCGCTCCCTGTATTTGACCCCTGCCACCTTCAGAATTTGAAAGAGAGTATTCCAGTTAACATTGTCAAAAGCTTTCTCTAAGTCTACAAATGCTAGAAACGTAGGTTTGCCTTTCCTTAATCTTTCTTCTAAGACAAGTCATAAGGTTAGTATTGCCTCACGTGTTCCGACATTTCTGCAGAATCCAAACTGATCTTCCCCGAGGTCCGCTTCTACCAGTTTTTTCAATCGTCTGTAAAGAATTCGCGTTAGTATTTTGCAGCTGTGACTTATTAAACTGATAGTTCAGTAATTTTCACATCTGTCAACACCTGCTTTCTTTGGGATTGGAATTATTATATTCTTCTTGAAGTCTGTAGGTATTTCGCCTGTCTCATACATCTTGCTCACCAGATGGTAGAGTTTTGTCATGACTGGCTCTCCCAAGGCCATCTGTAGTTCTAATGGAATGTTGTCTACTCCCGGGGCCTAGTTTCGACTCAGGTCTTTCAGTGCTCTGTCAAACTCTTCACGCAGTATCTTATCTCCCATTTCATCTTCATCTGCATCCTTTTCCATTTGCATAATATTGTCCTCAAGTACATCGCCCTTATATAAACCCTCTATATACTCCTTCCACCTTTCTGCCTTCCCTTCTTTGCTTAGAACTGCGTTGCCATCTGAGCTCTTGATATTCATACAAGTGGTTCTCTTCTCTCCAAAGGTCTCTTTAATTTTCATGTAGGCAGTATCTATCTTACCCATAGTGAGACAAGCCTCTACATCCTTACATTTGTCCCCTAGCCATCCCTGCTTAGCCATTTTGCACTTCCTGTCGATCTCATTTTTGAGACATTTGTATTCCTTTTTGCCTGCTTCATTTACTGCATTTTTATATTTTCGCCTTTCATCAATTAAATTCAATATTTCTTCTGTTACCCAACGATTTCCATTAGCCCTCGTCTTTTTACCTACTTGATCCTCTGCTGCCTTCACTACTTCATCCCTCAGAGCTACCCATTCTTCTTCTACTGTATTTCTTTCCCCCATTCCTGTCAATTGTTCCTTCTTTAAGGTAATTGGATAGATAAAAAAATCTACTCACAAAGCGGCACAAAACACATGCGCAAAAGTTTATATAATTAGGCAAGATTTCGGAACCAGTGGCTCCTCCTTGAGGAGAAAGGCTGAAGGAGAAGGAAGAGGGGTGAAGGAAAAGGATATGAGAGGTCTAGGAAAAGGTGTAGATTTTGGGAATGTCACCCGGAACCGCGGGTCAGGTTAGTCTTACCGGACGGGATGAGAAGGAAAGTCTGATCATTGGAGACTGCACCAGATGAGATTTACCAGATGGTAAGTCTCCCCTGACCTGTGGTCCTGAGTGACATTCCTGAAATCTACCCCTTTTCCTAGACCTCTACAGCCCCTTTCCTTCATGCCTGATCCTTCCCCTTCAACCCTTCTGCCTGAAGAAGGAGCCACTGGCTCCAAAAGCTTGCCTAATTATAATCTTTTATGTGTGTGTTCTGCCACCACTTTGTGAATAGATTTTTTTTAATCTGTCCAATTATCTTTTTTTTCCCAAAATTTGACTGTTTTCAAACTGACATTTAAAGTCTCTGAAAATGGTTATCTGAAATTTCTTCTTCTTTTTCTTCTTCTTCATCTTCATGCATAAGATGTCATCTTCATAAATAAGATGGTCTTCACTGCCTTCAAGGGCATTACTTATGCCACACTTCTTGAAAGATTCAACAATAATGTCTTCTCTCACTCTAGACCATGACTGTTATTATCCACTGACACACTTGTTTGATTGTAGATCCTTTTAATGTTCTCTTTGGCATGAGTTCGTGTTGGGTTTCATCCATCATCCATTTGTTCCATTCCTCTCTCATATACTCTTTAAAGGCTTATTTATCGAGACATCAAGAGGTTGCAACTGTGAAGTAAATTCTCCCAGAATAACAGCTACCTCTCTATTTCCCTGTCTCAATTTCTTTTTCACAAAATTTTTCAAGTGACTACCAAACTGATCTAGCACAAGAAGAGAACTCTTCTTCAAAAAAGCACCTTTCCTTCTCTCCCACATTCTATTAATCCATAATTTCATACCAGCCACATCCATCCAACCCTTGTCATGTACATGAACGACACCTGGTGGTATTTCAGAAGGTTTTGGCATTGTTTTGTGCTTGAAAATAGTCATTGGATTAAGTTTAGTACCATCAGCATAACATGAAAGTAGAGCAGTGTAGTGCATTTTTTTCATCTCCATTGGTTTTATAGTTAGTTTTAGCACCTTTCATGGCAATGGTCTGTTACTCAGCACATCAAATGTCAAAGGAGTTTCATTAAAATTCGCTATTTGGCTTAGTTACACATTGGTTTTCTTTTGATGTTGAATAATAAAGCAATGGAAACGTATTTTCTGTTCAAACTCCTGTAGCATTTTCTGAGATATTTTGATTTTGGTTTGCATGGTAAATCAATGATGCTTCAAAAAACTGGAGCATCAAACAATTCCAAACTTAAAGTATGAAGTTCCATTGTAGCAGTAGCTTGCGATCATGTGTTTGTATCATTTTTGTATTACAAGGTGTATACGCTCCGGGACAACCGGGAAAAAACCAGGAATTTTACATCTGGGGGAAAACCCAGGAATTTTTAAGAATTTCGGGAATTTTTCATTGTTTTAGATTTAGCTTTTTGTAGTTTTGACTGGTAATAACTGATCTGTAACTCAGAATTTTGCTTTTGCCCATTACTGCAATGTAATACTGCAGCAATAAATCATAAACGAGAAAAAAAAAAATCTAAGTTGCAAAGGAAATGCGCCATTTACAGCAACAAAACACAGCACAAACACAAGCGTCTGCCAACAGCAAAATATGTCAAAGGCTTTAGGGTGAAGACTATGCAATACTTCATAACAATAAACTGCTTCCTATGGGCATGACGTCACAACGCTTAACATTAGGTTCGTTTGAGCAGACAAATATTTGTGCTATTTCAAGTGCACGTTGTTATCTTTTGCAATGTATGGCTTTATACCATAGAACTAAACATGAGATAATACAGTACTGGTACTTCAACAAAATTTTCACTCCAAAAACCACACTGAAAAGTTTAATATCAGCAGGGGGCCTACTGCTTTGCGAATCTGGATGTACGAATGACGAATGTGCTCTTTAAGTTGAATTATGGATTTTAATATGGTTTACGAAATTCCAATGCTGTTGGAGTATCCTCTGATGCCCTGTCTCATTTATAACGCAATCTGAGATCTCTTAATACCATATACGTATGAACATATGGGCTGCCCACTTCATCGTGGCTCCGCAAGCACAGTAACACCATTTTCTGGCACTCTCTGACTGACAACTGTGGAAATGAGTTCTAACAGGTCACAGGAAAATATTGCAATTGGTAATTTGAAAAGCTTTACTTTCAAAGTGCATTTCATTTTACACAATATGAGTTATGATAAGTGTGTGAGCAAGCTTTGAATTTCTTAAATTGCAGTGTGTTTGATTTTCATTTAAAGCTTAACACTTTGAGTTGCAGCCACTTAGATGAATTAAGAGCCCAGAAGACCAGACATTTACGTCATTACTTAAAATTTTACTGGCAAATTTGTGTAATGTATCGAAGTGTAACACAAGCAAAACAGACAAATATTATATGTGAAACTTTAGATCTTCTTGTAGCTACACTATGTACATTAATTTTCCTATTTGTGTGTTCGCGCTACTTAACAGTGATGTTACTATAGGCTGACTACATCTTGTATCCTATGCTCTGAATCCCTACTTTTACATGCGAAACATCTTTCAAAAGACGAAAACTGAATATCAGAAACCGTTTTTCGCTGGTGTATTTGCATGTGAAGGTCTGAAGCGGATTTGCTAGCCCAGTTAACTAGGCGCCTGGAAAACAGCAAATGTAATTTCCGATTTAGTCATCACAATCACTATTTCTCTTCAGTTAGACAAAGCCCAAGCACTTTCAATACCAGCTGCGTTTACATGCAGCGAAAATCGATTGCGGAACTGGAAAACCAGCATCCAGAATCGTATTTCCAGAATCGATTTTGAAGTGTTTACGAGACCACTCAGGAGCGGTATTGGGAGATCAGCTTACGGAATCCTGTTTTGGGAGCCCCTCGTAAACGCGATGAATATCTTCTATCATTGGCTCGCGAGATCACGTAACATGACCTATGACTGGCTTACAAAAGTGCATCACAATCTCGATTTCAATGCTTCGGAAACTAATGTTCTGTGTTTGGTGGCCCCACTATATACTTTTGTAATACTAAAATATGCAGCATACATGTTGCTGCAAATCAAAGATCCTTCCAAAAATGCATATTTTTTCTGGGGTTCGTTTCCTAAAGTGGTGGGAGGCTCTACACCGGTGTACAAAATCTTAACTATTCAAAGGATTGATAAGTTTTACGATCCCGAGTGAAAGTATACTGTCACTTAACAAGGAAAAAGTGTATTTTCACCCGGGAGAAAGTGTAAAGTGGTGGGAGGCTCTACACCGGTGTACAAAATCTTAACTATTCAAAGGATTGATAAGTTTTACGATCCCGAGTGAAAGTATACTGTCACTTAACAAGGAAAAAGTGTATTATCACCCAGGAGAAAGAGTATTTTTTTAAACCGGGAAATCCAGGGAAAACCCAGGAATTTTTTTCCTTGTCCACGTATACAGCCAGCCGGAGTGGCTGAGCGGTTCTAGGCGCTACAGTCTGGAACCGCGTGACCGCTACGACCGCAGGTTTGAATCCTGCCTCGGGCATGGATGTGTGTGATGTTCTTAGGTTAGTTAGGTTTAAGTAGTTTTAAGTTCTAGGGGACTGATGACCTCAGAAGTTAAGTCGCATAGTACTCAGAGACATTTGAACCACATATACACCCTGTATTAATTCCAATGCCACTTTTATGGTGTCCTTGAATCCATTTCAATACGTCATCTTCTAGTTTTGGCCATTTACATTCAGTCCTCTATTTGCACATTACCTTTCCTCATTTTTTCAGTTCTTCTTTACTAGCTCACCGCTTGCAAATGGTTTCTTTTGTTGGTGGAAGGTCAAAATGGCACTCAATGCTCTGTTTCCATGTTCGTCTGCATATACTAGTACTTTCAATTTATAGCCTGCATCATATGAATATCTTTTATTTTTTCCATTATTAACATAGCTACTAACAAAAATATTGTACTGTTACCAATAACAAATATCACTTTCAATTCCAGTTCATTGGCACCATAGACTGCAAGGATGTGCCATAGGCCAGAGAGTGTTCTGAGTTTGTGATGGTGGAGGGGGAGGGAGACAATGTTAGCAAGCCCGTGAGTCCCTGCAACTCATGTCCATTGCGCTGGTGCACTGCTGCTGCCAGTTGGATCCAATGTTGGCTAATAGAGATAGGTTTCTCATGGGTTAAACATATGCCCATTTTTAAGACTGGTGAGAATTTTAAATCAAACACTGGATATTTTTATATTAATTCTGAATATAAGATACACCTGAATTTTGGAGGCAATTTTCTGAAGAAAAAAGTGCATCTTATAGCCTGTAAAATATGGTATTTGATTTTGTACTTATAACCCTGTATTCGCATGGCCAGTACTACTGTCACTTCTGCCACCAAACTTCATTAATTCCCACTATATCTAGCTTTAATCTATCCATTTCCCTTTTTAAATTTTCTAGCCTACCTGCCCAATTAAGGGATCTGACACTCCATGCTCCGATCCGTAGAATGCCAGTTTTGTTTCTCCTGATAATGACATTGTCCTGAGTAATCCTCACCCAGAGATCCAAATGGGGGCTATTTTACCTCTGGAATATTTTACTGTTGACTGAACTATGGCTGTCAGTGTTGGAGGCGTGATAGCCATACAGGATGCCTCAGTCATTTCTCGTAGCTCATTCAGACCAGCTGGCTTCTGAACTTCATTTTTCAATGTCCCCCATAGATAGAAATCAGGAGGTGTAAGATCTGGAGACAAAGGTGAGTACTCAACAGCCCCTCTTTGACCTACCCACTGTCCAGGTAGATTGTCATCCAAGCAGGCTCTGACATCTCTGTGGTAGTGAGATGGAGTGCCCTCTTGTTGTAGCTGTGGCCTCGATAGTTAGATCGACCACAAAACTTAATATCTGTGAACTCTAAGTGCTCTGTCGAGCCTCCATCTTAACTTTATTTTAGTCAGTTCTTTGTTATACTTCGTTCTGTATGGTTGCAGTGTCAAATGTAAATATATATGAGCTACGACATATATGGGAATTAAGTTTTCTATATCCCAATTACCGATCCCACTCCCATAGTGGTGGACGCGCAGTTTGTTCCTGTTTTGCATCTTCTGCACCGGTGTTTATGCAACAGGTTATATGCACTACGCAATGACCACGCCAAACAATGCCTTGTTTGAAGATGTGGAAGCACAACTCCTCTCACAGAGTTTCGTCATTTCCTTGCCAATGGTGTATTCATCATTTATGCACAGAGATTCTCGTTCTCAACCAACGCCATGTGCTAATCTCATTAGTTTTCAACTGTCAACATCTACACCACTAGAGCGAACAATGGACTCAGGCTTCATGTCACTGGATTATGCCATTCCGACAGTGAAATGTGAACTGAACAATATTTCAAATTGTCTCTCTTCAAATCGAGTGTTTCAAGAGCAAACTGATCTCCATTGAACACGTGTTTAGCCACTCACTGGCATGCTACATCAGTTACTGTCAGGCCGTGTGCAATGCCAACACTACTACAAACCGTGCCGGATCTGTTCTGCACACTTGGTGTTCCAGTTGTGACTAATTTACATGCACAATTCAGTGTTTCGCTTAACATGGACCACTTCCCTTGCCTCAGTGGCCTGCCACATGCACTACAGGCATGTTATGCATCAGATAGTTTCCACGTGGGTGGTATTCCCAACCCCTCCTGCTTCCCCCCCGCCCCCACTTGTGGGGTTCCCCGTTTCTGGTTGCTCAGCTGCCTGCCGCTCCCACAGCACCACCTGTGTCTGCCGCACCAGTCTCTCGCCCTGTTCCGGAGGTGTGTTGTTTCCATCCAGCACTCGTCACTCACGGTCCAATTTCTGGGCCCCCCCTTGTGTGCTGTCCATGCACCTGTTTCCATAGTACTGTCCGTGCCTGCCGCACTGTGTTTTTGTGACACACAGTCAACTATGCCATCTGTCACTACTATGGATTCGCTCACTGGGTCAAAATCTGGGCCTACTGTGCCGGCCTCCGACTTAAACTCAGTTCAGCCACTACCCCAGGAGACACCGAAGCTGCTGTCTTCACTCCCTCCTGGCCGCCTGCCGAAGCTACGGCTCTTATATGAGGACAACCCGGCATCGTGGTTCACGCTTGTCGAGCATCTGTTAAAGTTACATTATGTGTCTGATGACAACTCAAAGTTTCTCTGCCTCGTAACACACCTCCACGACCACTCAGATTTGATTTGTGATCTGCTCCTTTTGCTGCTGCCTGCACCAAAATACGAGTTAGCAAAGAAGACTATAATGGAACAACTTGCCTGCTCGCCACAAGAGCTAATAATTAAGATTCTCTACGAGGAGCACCAGTGGGAATACACCTCCTCACAACTCTTGCGCCGCCTTCGATTGCTCGTGAATAAGCATACCATGCCTGACGCCATGCTATGGGCTGTGTGGTCTGCCATACTACCTATGTCCAACGCTCTGTTTCCACCACAATATACGATATCATATGTGAGTGCCCCGGCCTCGGCGCCAACATTGTGACCTGCGTTACCAACCTACTGTCAGAATACAACTTCGGGCGCAACTCCACCATGACAACGAGAACCTGAAACAACGCATCGCATCCACTTACAGCAAGCTCTGTCACAGCTCGTAACTCACTTCTGCAACTGTGGTCCATGGCACTGCCACCTAAACAAAATTGCTTGACCAAGCGTAGCTCAAACTCTCACCAGTCTAGTCCACATTAACTTTACTTGCTTGTGAATTTCCAACCCTCGCGTCGCACTCGCCTCATCCAGTGTCATGTGTTTCCAACAGTGCTCCTAATGACAGTCGCGCACGCATTGCGACCATGCCCACCCCTTGGACAGCTACCGCGCATGTTGATAAATATTCCCCCTCTCTCACTCACCGGCCACATGACCCAGCAGCCATTGTGGCCCCACGTTCAAGGCCAGCGCTGCTCTCACCCACTCCGGTTGTCCAGTGCAAGGTTAACAGCAGACAGTCGCTGCCCATTCCCCTTTGCTTGGCACTGCACGCACACCTACCCCCTCCACACAAGCGCACACCATGCTCCTGTAAGAGACATGTGACTTTCGTGCTACCTTTCCCCACTTGCGCTAACAGCTACACCTCGTCGCGCCCTACTCTTCCCAGGACTCGGTGCCGGGACATTAACCAATCTCCAGTGCAGTTCTCAGTTTCTTCCATCACTGATGGAATGACACACAAGATAGTTACCACTGACAGCCCTCCTATTAGGCATAAGGTCGGACACCTCAACCCTATCAAGTTGCCCACGGCCTGGCAGCAGATTAATGAACTGTTGGCGGCAGGTGTTCTGCAACCTTCAGACAGCAACTGGTCTTCACCAACCCACCTCTTCCCCAAACATGATGGATCTTTTCAATTGTGTGGCAATTACAGATGCTTAAATGTTCGTACCGTCATGGACAATTACCCAGTGCCGAACATTAATGACTTCACTCATATGTTATCTGGCGCCACAATTTTCAGTGTTATTGACTGTAAACGCGCCTACCAACAGATTCCCATGGCACTGCAAGACATTGCTAAGACGCCTGTTATCATGCCGCTCGGTTTATTCCAATACCAATTCATGCTGTTCGGCTTAAAGAACGCAGTGCAAACATGGCAATGTTGCATTGACTCTGTCTTGCGACAGCACAAGTTTTGCTTTGCTTATCTGGATGACATTCTCATTTACAGCAACTCAGCATGAAAATCATCTGTGTATGGTCCTCCAGACCTTGAACTCCAATGGTGTCGAGGTCAACAAAGACAAGTTTCAGTTGCGCCAGGTGTCAGTCTCCTTCCTAGGTTACACCGTCTCACTACTGGAATACAGCCTCCCAAATCTCATGTGCAGGATATCACATCACTGCCACCCCTGGCTATTTACAAAGAGCTACGCTGTTTCCTCAGCACCATCAATTACTATTGTCGCCATCTGCCTTCCATCGCCACTGTTCAGGCACTCCTGATGGACGTGCTATCAGGCAAACAAACTTCCGGTATCAGACCCGTCTCTTGGACTGCTCTGATGCTAGAGGCCTTCAAGGCTTTGAAGACTTCTTTAGCTCACGCTGTGACACTCGCCCACCCCGACCCCTCGGCCGAGTTATTCATTACTATGGACGCTAGTGACATCGCGGTGGGGGCAGTGTTGCAACTACACAAGGGGGACATGGTTTCTCCCCTTTATTTCTTCTCCAAGACACTATCTATGGCTCAGGGAAAATATTCTGCATTCGATAGAGAGCTCTATGCTGTTTACGAGGCAATCAAACATTTCCACCCCGACGTCGATGGACGTTCGTTTTTCGTCCTCACCGATCACAAACCACTGTCAGAAGCATTCTGCAACCCACCTGAGGACCCACCCCCACTATGTTACCGCTACGGACATCCGTTACATCAAGGGTGCAGATAATGTTGCTGCAGATTGCTTCTCATGGATCAGTGCTGTTTCCCACATCGTTGATCTTTCCGATCTGGCCTCCTTCCAAGCTTCTGATGAAGATTCTCAGGCTTTCCTACAAAACCCAGAAACATCACTTGTTTTCACAAAGGCTAAATTTCCTGGCATTTCCGATGAGGTATGGTGTGAGTCTTTGACTGGCACCCTACGCCCTTTGCTCCCAACTGGACTGCGCAAACAGGTTTTTGACACCCTGGATAACCTAGCCTATGCGGGCGTTCGAGCCACCACATGTCTCATGTCAGGACGTTTTGTTTGGAAGAATATCAAACAGAACTGTCAAACCTGGGCATGCAGCTGTGTCACTTGCCAGTGCAACAAGATCAGCCGCCATACCTCCCTGCCTCTGAGCAAGTTCGACATTACCGCAGGACGATTCTGTCACGTACATATTGATCTGATTGAGCCTCTTCCTCCTTCAGAGGGCCATAGATAGATCTTATCAACTATTGACTGGTTGTCTTGCTGGGTTGAGGCTGTCCCTCTCCCTAACATTACTGATGAGATGGTAGCCAAGGCTTTCATTGGCTCGTGGATACCTCATTTTGGGTGCCCGACCACTATCACCACCGATGAGGGTCAACAGTGTGAATCCTCCCTTTTCACCATCCTCTGCTAGATCTGCGGTATTAAAAAAATACACACTACCACTTATCACCCACAAAGCAATGGGATGGTGGAGAGATGGCACCACACCCTCAAGACGGCCCTTCAATGTCATTATTGTCTCTGGTCGGAAGCTCTCCTGTGGGTGCTACTTGGTCTACACTCGACCTATAAACCTGACCTACAGGGAACTATATCCGAATTTGTTTTCGTCGAGAATCTGGTCCTACTGGGGGAACTTATTCTTCCCCAGTTTAGCAAGAACCACCCCCCCTCGCCAGATTTCATTAGCCGGATGCACACGCATTTTCAACAAATGCGTTTGCACCCACCCATCAGTCACTCACCGCCTGAGACTTATGTTCCCACCGCACTCTCCGACTGCTCCCACATCATGCTGTGTGATGATGTGGTTAGGCAGCCTCTTCAACCGTACAAGGGGTACATCAACATTGCACACAACCTCACACTCCCGCGCAAGTATGACCGAGCATCTCTACGTGCTTTCATTTCTATGGATGGCTCGATCCACTTACGGGGCACACATGCCTCCATCATGCCGTCGACTGCCCTGCCACCTTACTCCCAGGCTGGCCACTGTCTCATCCAGCCACAGTGGCTGACTGACTACAAAGTGGACCTGCCTCTCACCGCTCCACTTGCACAACCCATCTCGTTTGAGATGGAAGTACCTGTGGTGCACCTGCCTACACGCACAATTTCCACTGACGTCGACGCCCACATGCCCTCACACCCTTGGACATCTGTAGTACTCCGTACTGCAAGGAAGGGGGGGGGGGGGGGGCTGTGTGGCGTTGACAGTTCGTAACGACCACAAAACTTAATATCTGTGAACTGTAAGTGCTCTGTTGAGCCTCCATCTTAACTTTATTTTAGTCAGTTCTTTGTTATACTTAATCCCGTATGGACAGTGTCAAGTGTAAATATATGTGAGCTACGACATATATGGGAATTAAGTTTTCTGTATCCAAATTGCTGATCCTGTTTCCATATGGTTAAAGTCTTTCATTTCCAAACACCTTTTGGAAGGCAGGTAAAGTTGATGTTCACAGCATATAAAGATACACCTCACCAGTTATGTTATCTTCAGAGAAGAATGGGCCAGTCAAACAGTGCAGTGACAGATCACACCACACATTGACACCTGTTTGTCTACATGAATGTGAGGATTTACAAGAGCCCAGTACTTGTAGTTGTGGCAGTTTACAGTATCTTTCAGTTTGAATTGCACCTCGTCAGACCAGATAACCATTCCTGAAAACCGTTCATCCTCACGAAGCATACCTTCAAACCACTCACCGTACTTGATCCTTCAATCTGTGTTGTCTTCATTCATAGTGTGCAGTGATTTTGGAATGTACACTTTCCTCTTTGCAGCCTTTAGAATTCATTGTATGCTTGATTGGCTTACCCCATTTTCAAGTGCATCCTGCTTCTTAGGTGTTTGAGGTGACCAAGTAAAATGTTGCAACACAACAGCACTGGAAGCTGGACTTGTTGATGTTTTTGGTTGGGCAGACCTTTCCTGATGCACATCTTGAATAGTACCATCAGCTTCAAATTTGTCCTGAATGCAATAAATTGTTGTGCTTGTTGGTGGCTGAGTTCCGTACACATGACGCCATTGCCATTGTACCTCCATCATGTTTTTGTACTGCCAGTAGCACTTCAATATGGCCTTGCAATGCTCATTGCTCAAATGACAATCTTACTTCATTCATTGCTGCACTGTCATCTGCTTGGACATGCGTGCCAAGATCTGCTAGAAAACAATGGACTGTGCTACGACGCAAAATTGCAGTGGTATGTCATTTTGTTTCAAAGATATGAACTATCAAATAATGTTTAAATTTTTCTGCACCCCTCAGTATTTGTTATTGGATTTCTTTTAGAGCCAGGGCAAAGATTTGAGTGTTGTTTGAACTGTTCACTGCCTAAATGAGCTTTGCTGTATATGTTGCAGAGCACTACCTATCCTCTCTCAGCTTGTTGTCACCAGGGGGCTGGATCCCAATGTTTACATCTGGGGTCTGTTGTGTCATCTGTGGGTTTGTGCCCTGACCTGATTTTATTGTAATTTTCAGATTATGGGGTGCCTCGGCATGACTTTAAATTGAATTTTTAAAATTTAATGTTTTGATTAATTGTAATCCTTGCTGAAAAAGCTTTAAAGAATATCTAAAGTGTTTGCTTCTTGTGTTTCACATTTAATCCCTTTTGTAAAAGGGTGGAAGCTCAAGGTGCCTTTAATGTGTTTTTTAGTTGAGCCTTATATTGTTGGTTAATAAAGTGTTTTAAAGTGCAGTTGGTAATAAATGATGTTCAGTAGCTTTCCCCAGTCCTTCCTCAAGGACCCCTTTGTTGGTGTCCTCCTAAGATACACGCTCTTATTGCCTTTGGCACATAGTACTTACTAACTGGAAAGGAGCACTGTAGGGTGGAAGAACCACTTACCTTCCATAAGAGTGACTAATCAAAGTGGTTCAGTGGTCAGCACGCTTAAATCATATTCAGGAAGATGAGGGTTCAAATCCCCATCCATCCAACCAGATTTAAGTTTTCCATGATTTCCCTAAATCTACACAAATGCCAGTATGGTTCACTTGAAAACACAGCCACTTTCTTTCCCCATCTTTTCATAATCGGAGCTTGTCGCCCACCTCTAATGACCATGATGTTAAGGATGTTAAACTCTAATCTTCCTTCCTTCCATAACAGTGATCATGGGCATGATAAGTGGATGGCATAGAAGCGTAACTCAGGAACATCAGAGTAATTTCAGTCATATTTGGTGTATATATCACTTCTTCTTTGTATTATTTGTATAAAAATACTGTGGGGGAAATATATCCTTGCCATCCTTAGTGGTGGAGGAGGGGATGAGAAGCAATGGCATGTAAAACTGTTCCATATTATTTGATTTTAGTTTTTGTTTCTGTGTCCCTGAGCTCAATGGTCACTGTCCCAGTGATGTTTCACCCTTATGGTGTGTAATGGGGTGCAAAACAGTGATACATCAGCATATTACTGTAACACCTTAAGTAACATCCACTAATCTTGACACAGTTGTCACTTGATATCTGAAAAAAATTCTCTGGTTACTAAGATACCCCTAGTACCCCTTTTACTGAGGATGGGAGAGAAAAGGTATGACATAAAGGCATGACTCATCAATACCTGGAGCAATTTCAACCAATTTGGTACATATATGACTCATGATATTTTGCATACTTCTTAGCACGGCAGAATTACAAGTTTCCTCAGGATTCTTATGAAACTGCTGGGCAAAATTTGCTATGCATACAGATGAAATCCATGTACAAATATGAGTGGAGTATTTTAATTATATGTGAAATGTCTGTGGTGTGTGCATACACTGGTGAAACCAAGGACATGAAGCTAGTATATTATAAAAATATGTATGTATGAATGTACCACATCACATGCTAAAGCATGTTAGCCTTAGCCATACTTCATACACATGTCATTTACTAACTGGAAAGAAAAACACTGTGTAAGTATAAGTAAGAATCACCAACCTTCGTTGGGGGTGGGGTGAAAATGTGGTGACATAGAAGCATAACTCAGATATATCTGGAACAGTTTCAACCAAATTTACATGACTCATTTTGTGTATAAAAGTACTGTGAGAGTAAGAGGCCCCTACTATCACTAGGGATGAGAAAGGGTTGACATGTAAAAATATACTAAAATGACCTTCATATTTCTTTTTTATATTTAGTTGATTTGGAATACTTCAATTGTAGGAAGTGCAGTTTGCCTTTTATTTGTGTTGTTTGGTGTGTCAACCAGGTTGCATAAGCACTGGAACAAGCCAATAATTTTGTCTATGTGTATCAAGACCGAAGATCATGCCGCATGGCTGAATATGATGGATAATTTTAACATCTTACCTCGAGTCCTGTGGTACAAAACAGCAGAGACTCAAACATATATATACGCAGTATATGTGACATACGCATAATCAGGTGAAGTCCATGGGTAGAAATCTGGCATATAAACATTTATGGGCTGAAAAAGCTCTGTAAGTGCATTTAGTGAAGGATTTCAATGATAAAACTAGTGAGAAAGATAAGGAGAATGCACAGCAACTAATTTCTTTGACTAATAACTGCAAACAATGACAATAAAATAATACTTACTTGATAATTGTTTGATGATACTGTATGTTTTTTAGTAGTTGCTGGTACATCTGCTGCTTTATTTCTCCCTGTAAAATGGCGTAGTAGGAATTACAAGTATCAGATGAGCTATCTTCAGTCCCTTCAACAGGTATCATATTTTCATATATTTGTTTACTGTATTTGATTCCTCTTCTGTGAGTGAAAGGCAACATGTTTTCTGTAATTTCATTTGTAGAAACCACTGGAACTTTATTAACAAATGAGTTCTTCTGCAGGGTTGATAATGTACTATTCAAGATGTGGAGCTCTGCTGTAATCATTAGCATTAGGTTCATAAATATGCAGTCTATACAAATAGATGTTTCTGCAACAAATGCCAGCCATAACACTTGAACAGCATATGTGAACTCATAAGAAGGTGAACTGTGCACTTTGAAAGGCAACCAAATTGGTAGTGGGGCATATTCTTTGGCTGTCAGTTCCTCTCCAGTGGTAGAGATTCCATGATTCAGAAGTGGTAGAAAGACCACACCCATCCATGCCATCGTAACCATCACCTGCTGAAATTAAACACTTTGTATGCAGTTCCAAAGTACATCAGCAACAAAATCATGAGTATATCCCCATCTCCACAGATATGAGTGAAAGGGCAAAAGATTTTGGGCCTGGCAGCAAGTCTGTTTTTAAGGAAAGAGTGCATTTATTTTTTGCTTTATTTAGTTATTTTTAATTGATTTATTTAACTTAGTAAGATTGGGGCCAACAGTCCCTCTCATAAACTAACTAGCCCCACATATTTTATATTATGTTCATTATGACACACAAAATATAAGAAGTTTTATATTTAATATGGGATACATGACTTAGGAATTAGCAGTGTTCATTATAAAGTTGTACAACAAGTAGTAATATATTGTAAATAGCACTCATTATTTACAGACGTAAAAATAATATTTTCTTTTAAAAATACCTTTGTAATTGAGTAAATATTAAGCTATTAATAGCACATAAATGGCAGCGATACAATAAAACTGAAGATGCAGCAGTTGTTTTCAAGGTACAGCAGCAGCTGTCTCACTAGTGAACTTGATTAAATTTAGATGGTATAAACTTGAATCCCCCACGAAAGATGGACCCTGCTGAGGTGGTGTGGCTTGCGTGCCTCAGTGATACAGATATCTGTTCTGAGGTTGCACCCACTGTGGAGGGTTATATGTGGAGGGGTTAGACTTATCAGTGGCTCCTGAAGGGGAGCAGCAATCTTTTCAGTAGTTGTATGGGAAGCAGTCTGAATGATCGACTGATATGGCCAAGTAACATTAGTCAACTTGACCTCACTATGGTGGTCCATAAATGGGTGAAAGCAAGAATAAAGGACATCTGTTATTTTTCTAAGAGCATGCAGCTCTGTTGGTATGCTTGAATGATGCCCTTCTTCCTCTTGGTAAAATATTCTGGACATAAAATAGTTTGCTATTCAGATATTCAGGTGGGAACTACTTAGGAGAATGTCATCTCCAGGAAAAACAAAAGTGGTGTTCTTTGAGTTGTAATGTGGGATGTTACAGCCCTTAATCTGGTAGATAGGCTAGAGAATTTAAAGTGGGAAATGGATAGTTTAAAGTCAGATATAGTGGGTATTAGTGAAGTGTGGTAGCAGAAAGAACAGGACTTTTGACCAGTTGAGTGCAGGGCTATAAACACAAAATCAAACAGGAGTAATGAAGGAGTAGGTCAGTTAATGAATAAGAAAATAGGAATGTGGGTAAGCTACCATGAACAGCATCGTGAATGCATTACTGTACCAAAGACAGACATGAAGCCACCACCCACCAAAGTAGTTCAAGTTTATACACCAGCTAGCTCTGAAATTGAAATAATGTGTGATGAGGTAAATGATAGTTAAGGGAGTTGAAAACTTATTTGTTATAGGGGACTGGAATTTAACAGAAAGCGAAATAAGAGAAGGCAAAATAGTAGGAGAAAATTGGCTAGGGGAAAGGAATGAAATAGGAAGCCACATGGTGGAAATTTGCAGAGAACATATGAGGGTGGTTTGAAAAGTTCTTAGAACAGAATGGAAAAGGAGTACTTACATCTCTGAAACTTTTTTTAAGTTTCAATGTAGTCTCCTTGTAGATTAATGTAGTTGGTCCAATGATGTTCCAATCATTTGACCCCATCTCAAAAATGAGTTTCTTCCAGGCCTGCAGAATAGTTGTCAACCCCGGCTATCAATTCTTTTTTTGAAGTGAATCTTCATCCACCAGGAAAAATTTTCAGTTTTTGGAAGAGACAGAAGTCTGATGGAGCCATATCAGGTGAATAAGGTGTGTGTGGCAACAATTCATACCTTAGTTTGTGTAATTTTGCCATGGCAACGGCACATGTGTGCGGGTGCGCATTGTCTTCATGGAAGATGACTTTCTTTGTTGTTAAACCTGGCCTTCTTTCACATATCTATTGTTGCAGTTTGTCCAGAAAGTTAGCATAATATTCTCTAGTAACTGTTTGCCCAGTGGGGAGATAATTTAAAAATAGAATCTCCTTCACATCCCAGAACACAGATGCCATGACCTTTGCTGCTGAAGGAATTGTCTTTGCTTTCTTTGGTGACAGAGAATCAGCATGTTTCCACTGTTTTGACTGTTGTGTAGTCTCTGGGGTATATTAGTGCACCCAAGTTTCATCTGTGGTTACAAACTGACACAAAAAATCTTGTTTGTTTCTCTTAAAATGGGCCAAACATTGTTCCGATATGTCCATTCTCATCTTGCAGATAATTTTTTTTCATTTCTAATTCTTCAGTTAAAAAGTGATACACCATTTCAGTTGACATCTGGCATGCGTGAGTAGTTTCACATACTTTCAATTGGCGATCCTCCATTACCATTTTGTGAACTTTTGCAATGATTTCTGAGGGAGTGACACATCTTGGCCAACCACAGCACGGATCTTCATCTAAGCTCTCCTGACCAAATTTAAATCCATTTGTCCACTTGGCAACAGTTGAATATGAAGGAACAGAGTACCTCAGTTTATTCTGGAAATCGGCATGGTTGTCCTTAGCTTTCATACCTTTCTTTACGAAATACTTAATCACTGCTTGAATCTCGATTTTTTTCCCTCTTTGAAAATCACTAGACGGGAACTCAGAGCCACATCACTGCGACAGGTCTCTTCCAAGAGCACTGACATGGCACATGTTTACAGGCAACAGTCCAATGAATATCACGTGAACAACTCATTGCGCTAGTGCTGACCTCTCGTGGTGGTTCTGAGAACTTTTCTAACCACCGTCATAATTTAATCAGCAGTAGTAGGTGGTTTAAATATCATGAAAGAAAATTGTATATATGGAAAAGACTGGAGACAAGAAGGTTTCAAAAAGATTACATTAAGGCGAGACAGAGATTTTGAAACCAAATTCCAAACTGCAAAATGTTTCTAGGGGCAGATGTGGATTCTGACTACAGTTTATTGGTTATGAACTGCAGTTAAGGAGATGGGACCTAGATGAGTTGAGAGAACCAGAGGTGGCCAAGAATTTCGAAGGAAGCATAAGAAAACAATTGACTGAAACAGGGGCAAGGAACACAGAAGAAGACAAATGGGGAGTCTTGAAAGATGGAGTAGTGAATGCAGCAGAGGATCAAACAGGAAAATGATAAAACCAAGCAGATATCCTTGGATAACACATGTGACATTGAATCTAACAGATGAAAAGAGATGTTATAAAAAAAAGCGGGAAAAGGAGAAGACACAGAGAATACTGACATTTAGAAAATGGGATTGTCACGAAGTGCACAGTGACAAAGCAGGAATTGTTAGACAAGAAATATAAGGGTGCAGAAGCTTACATATTTGGGGGAAATATAATGTAATTGGATGAATAAAAAATGTATTCACCAAGTGGCGGCAGGAGAATACACATGCGAAAGGTATTATATATGCAAGCTTTCAGAGCCAGTGGCTCCTTCTTCTGGCAGAAGGGTTGAATGGAAAAGAAGAAGGGTTAAGGAAAAGGGCTGGTAAGGTTTAGAAAAAAGGTAGAGTTTGAGAAAGTCACCCAGAATCCTGGGTCAAGGGAGACTTCCCAGACAGGATGAGAAGGAAAGACTGATAGTTGGGAACTGCTACAGATGAAATTTGAAAACCTGAGAGCTTTAAGGTGAAAAATAGGGTAATATGCAAGATAGAGATTACTGCTGAAACACTGTGCATGAGTTAATAAGAGCTAAAAGCTAAATGCATTGTATGTGATAGAGGTGGGAGGGGGACAGCGAAAACATGCTTTTCCACTATCAAAACTAAGATCCCAGATACTGCTGTCCTTTGGAGTTTCTCCCAAAGGCTGAACACTGGAAGTCACTGTTTCTGGATGTAGTTCTAGTCTACATCAGCCTCTTTCACAGTTTCAGATACAGCAATCTCTTTTACTTACCCTACATGCCTCATCTGCCACATCCCAGTCCACCAGACTTGTCTCCAACAAAATCCTACAGTTATCTGCCCCTTATGTTTCCTTGAATGGTGTCATCTGCCTAGTCAACTTCAAACAGCAACAACATGCCAGACTTGACCTAAAAAAAGTATCCCACCATCTCCTAAGCTATCTCAATAGTGGTGTTTCCCTTCCTGTCCCTCTGCAGCTCCCTAAAAATCCACATCATCAGCCACCACTTCTTTTCTATACACTGAGCTTTGCAAAACTCCTTAACATCCCCCAGCCCTCAGCACTGCCTCCCAGATCAATAATAACTTATAATCACAAGAACGAGTCACAACAGTACAGTATTCCCAGCTTCTCATCTAAAGCACTCTCCCTTCCTGAAATAATCTGTATTATCCAAGAGTCTCACTTTCAGCTCTAAACCTACATTTAATCATGCTGCTTTGGTGAAGGACCTACTTTCCTTCACACATAATGTCAACTGGAAATATCACTTTGCAGACCAACCCCGAAACCTTTGCAACAGCAAACCTGACATTCATCCCTGTCTTGAACAGTTCTGACCTTGATCCACTACCACTACCTCAAAACCATCCTTTACAAGCCTTCTAAGAATTCTTCACATCCAGCATTGCTTCACAACCCTCCCTCAGATCCCTACAACATGACCCAAACCCCTCCTATGCAGAGCTTCATGCTATTCATTCCCTAAAAGCTGATGGCTCCTTTCAGCAGACAAAGGATCTACCTCTGTGGTACTTGACCGACAGGAGTATGTTAGTGGAGGTCTACGCCAGCTGTCTGACACCTCTACATACAGCATCTGTCTTCAAGATGCCATCCCTGTGATTCACACTGACCTGAAATCCCTCCTTAAAATCTCAGGCCCCTCACAAGTACTAATACCTCAATTCATAAAACTTCTCACCCAACACAAACCATGCACCCCCATCTTTTACTTTCTTCCTATTATCTACAAACCCAAACAACCTGGGCATCCCATAGCTGCTGGCTTCAAAGCACCCACCAAACGTAGTTGATCGACACCTGCAATGCACAGTTCAAAGACTGCTGACAGAATCGTTAATAAATACAGTAGAATATGAGTGTCTGGCTAAACAGGTGTTAATATTGAATCATTAATAAACACACCAGGTGGCACCAGTGAATGATGTATATTTTTCCTGGTGGGCTTACAAATCATTTTCATGCCCTGCTTTGCCATAGAGCTGATCAGTCCATATGTGCTACATGTGATCATCAGCAGTTGCTGAGGGCTGATGCTGAAGGTCTGCTTCTGGTGGCTTGTAGATTTAGCATGTTGTGACACATAAGTCTCGAGCGAATGCAAATCGTGAATTGTGTGTGCCGTACCTGATGACTGCTAACTACTGACCTGTATGCCAAAATAGATGGTGCGCCCAAGCCTCTGGTAGGAGTGCCGTGTGGCACTGCCACTGTCTCCACCATAATGGCAGTTCCTGCAGCTCAGCAGCAGCTGCACCGCTTCCTGCATGGCTGCTCGCTGGTGAACAAAGCATGCCACCTGCTTTGCCAGGGCAGAACAGATGCTGCAGATGACATTGCACTATACTAGACTACAGTGAATGCAGATCCATTCTGAATAATCAACATTGGTGGGAAAATTCTGTCTTATCCAAAGCACAATAATTAATTCAATTTTATTTTATCCACATCTTTTTTAACACATTCCATGCTGTCATCAATCAGTTAATATCTAAAGTCTGAAAAATCATGAAAGGACGTCATATTCGTATCCAGAAACCAATGTCTTGTGAAATGGTACTTGAACACAGTGTACCACAGGGCTCTGAAATTGGTCCTCTGCTCTTTTTAATATTTGTCAATGACTTTAAACTGTGATGGTCATTCCCTGCTCTTTGCAGATGGTACGACATTAATGACTAATTGTAGAAACCACTAAAGGATGTTGACATTTTGTTTGAAGTAGCCAAAAAGAGGTTCAAAGCAAACAAAATGAAATTAAATGAAAATAAAATCCAGAAAATATAATGCATCTTTGGTGGCTGTGGACCCATAGCAAATGTTTATACTGGAAAACTTCCAGGAATCACAGTTGACAATCAAACACACTGCACAATATGTGTTTCAAACTGTCAAGACTAATTTACCTCCTCGGGGAGCTCAAATGTATGATAACAGATCAGTACTTAATTGCAGTATATTATGCACTGTTCCACAGCCGCATCACACATGGATCGCTGCTGCAGGGACACTCTACTGGAAGTAAAAAGATATTGCTCCTACAAATGAGGGCTGTAAGAATAATATTTACCAGCAATAAGTTTGACCACTGCAGATACATTTTCAAGCAGTTGGGTGTAATGATTTCTTCAACTCTGTAGCCTAGGATCCTTGTGCAAGAGACAAGAGATTCACTATTACAACACCATACATAAAGCTGACATTGATATTCCAAGCTGTCGTCTATGCAAACACTGGATAGGTTTCCCACAGTAGCCTGGAAAGTGGTCAACCACCTGTCACCAGATGTTCGAACATTGCCACTTAGGATGTTCAGAGCTAGACTGATACATGTGCCCATGCAGCGGCCACTATATTCTCTACACTATATTTCTCTACAATTGGAATTGTAGACTGGTCAACATGATGCTGCCACGTGTGAAGCAACAAACTGGAAATATGAAGAGCTGTAAAGTGTTGTTTATAACCATTGTTTATAACATCTTGTCTGCTATCTTAGATTTAGTAGTAGTTTTAAT
The DNA here is from genome assembly GCF_021461385.2 of Schistocerca piceifrons. Classification (NCBI taxonomy): domain Eukaryota; kingdom Metazoa; phylum Arthropoda; class Insecta; order Orthoptera; family Acrididae; genus Schistocerca; species Schistocerca piceifrons. The sequence goes on from NC_060144.1 coordinate 554,663,108, forward strand.
AGATAATCAGTAAGATGTAAAGCAATCTGCCTGGCCATGGCTGGTGAACAACACTGACTTAGTAATAGTATTTCCCTCGCTCCTCATCCTCCTCACACCGTCTTCCCACTCCACAAGATCATATCTAACAACTCATCTCTCTCTCTCTCTCTCTCTCTCTCTGTTGTAATACACCATAACCATGTATACCTGATGGGAGGCACATGTATCTCATGTTGTATACCACTGACACCATGGCATATATGCTTACTACAGCAGGAAATAGTATCCTACTGTACCAAAATTTCTAGGGTCATTAAAAGAAAGTAAACTTTTCAGGGGTGGGAAAATGTCACTAAAATTGTGCTGAAAAGTATGAGTTTGTGTTACAAAGTTCTAGATGGTTGAAAAGTCCTGTTAGAAAAGGCAGACATTGTTAAGGCTGAAAGCATATTCTTGCACAAAATTGTGGGCCTACATTCAGTAATGTGATTAGATGAAATGTAGATTAACACTGGAGGAGCTGTCAGTAAATGCTGGGAGGGTGACAACCCAAGCAGTAGTAGTCATCAGCCATGGGAAGAGGAACTAGAGATTAATTGTACATGCAGGCTCATCCAGTGGCTTTGTTCCTGATGCACTTTTAGTTTTTAGGTCCAACAAGACAGGTGATTACCATGAAAACAAGGGTCATTCATGATTTGTTGAATGGTCCTGTACCTACTACAACTGTAGTGTACAATGCTCCACAGCATTCAGTAATACTGAACAAAATCCTAACCACAAATGACCATAAAGAAGTTCTGGTGCAGTGGTTACAGATGCGAAATATTACTGCTGATGTGAGTATGGCAGAGCTTCTGTTATATTTGCTTGTGAAACAAATAAGCCTACAATGCCTATATATGTACTAGATGGAATCACCAAGGAACAGCATCATACTTTGATAAGGGTACTACCATGTGACTGCCATTTCAACCACAGTGAGTTAGTATGGAGCGATGTGAAGATGCACAGCAGGAACAACAACAAGTCCTTTAAAATAGTAGAGGTGGAAGGCTGTTTTGTGGAGCTCTGGAAAAGAAAGTTGAGCATGCCAAAAAACTTATTCAAGCAGCATGGACAATGGAAGGTATCATCAGTGACCATGAAAAACTAATGATTTGGCCTGGTGATAACAATGATAAAGATGTTTTAGCACTGATTCTGACAACAGTGACAATGGGGAACTGGATGGAATTCTACCATTACTTCCATAAATTGGTGAGTGAAAAGCTATAAATATTGGTTATTTATTGCATCACTGACATTATAAAATGTAGACTGAGAACTTACAGCCTTGGTTATTATTTATTTTGTAAACTATGCACCATATTGTTTTCAAGATGTTGATCATCATCAAATGATTATTTTCTGTGTTTCTTTGCTCTGTTATCAAAAGTATGTGCTTTTTTATGCTTATATCTACATTACTATGTGGTTGACAATATTATGAAAAGGATAGATTATTGTTCACCAAATAGTGGAGATACTGAGTGGCAGACATGAACATCAAAAAGGATCCTAAATAAGTGAGCTTTTGGGCAAAAGGCCTTCTTCTAAAGTATGAATGCTGTGTTGGTCAGAGTGCTCAGCAATTGGTGGTTGAATTGAATTTTATTTGATCCTGTAGGATTACATGGTATACAGTGAACATACATGTAGTATAGGATATGTCAAAAATACATAACCCATCATTATCACATACTTCCTAACCCTAACATTATTGATTGTAATTAACAATATTTACAAGTTTAATGTGAGCAGGAATCATCAACAGTGTAAAATTCCTTTTCCACTAGGTAGTCTTTTAGGTTCTTTGGAAACTTAGTGTCATGCACCTTGTCACGCAGTTTTTTAGGCAAACTTCTTAATAATTTGATGACTATGTATTGGGGTCCTTTTTCAAGCATTGCCAGTCAGTGGAGTATGCTTTGTATGTCATTCTTCCTCTGTGTGTTGTGGGTGTTTACACCAGTATTTTTAGTCCACTCTGGACTATCTTTTGTGACATGTAGTACAGTTTTATATATGTAAAAGAAGGAAAAAGTTAAGATGCCTAGTCTTTTAAAGCAGTTTCTGCATGTTTCAGAAGTCTTTCTTTTTAATATTATTTTGGCTGCTTTTTTTGTAATGTGAACACACTTTTTATTTCTTGAATGTTTGAGTTTCCCCACACTACCAGTCCATGCTGCAGGTATGGTTCAGAGTGTCCATGGTATCCTGTGTGCAGAAGCACTGGCACACAAAAGGCAATGGTGCTGAGTTCAAGTCTTGGTCTGGATCACAGTTTTAATCTGCCAGGAAGTTTCATAGAATCTGTTTGTCTGCATACTGTGCTAGCTGCCTCATTATAAATATGATGGAGCTGAGTTTATTACAGGCAGGATTAATATGTTGTTTCTATTTCAGCTTGTTAATCACAGTAATACCCAAGAATCTAGTCAATTTTACTTCTTGTACTCTTGTTTCATCCACCTCTAAACCCACGTGCACAGCCTTCTCTCTATTTCTGAACACTGCATACATAGTATTTTTTAAGTTTATAACAAGTCCATTTTGCAGGAGCTGTTGAGGTGTGGTGTTTGCAGATATGTATGCTCTTTTCTCAAGCTGTGCCACAGTTTGGTCATTGTTCAGTATTGTCATGTCATCTGATACAATATTTTCTCTTCAACATTTATGTCATTAACAAACAGATTAAACAGCAATGACCCCATTATCTGTCTCTGCGGCACTCCATATTTCATGGTTTTGGTGTCTGATATGCATCCACTACTGGTACATATTGCTTCCTGTTCCATAGGTATGATTCTATCTGCTTCTGTGTTTCCCATTGAATATCACAGTTTTCCAATTTTCTTTTTAGTATTTCATGGTCAATAGCGTCAAATGCTTTGGAGAGATCCAAAAACATTGCTGATACAACTTGTTTTTCATCTAAGGACTGCATAATATATTCTGTCAGACTGGCAAATACTGATTCTGTAGATCTACTCTTTTGAAACCATGCTGTGTTTGTATGAGAATGTTGTATTTGTCCAGGTAATCAATTAATTTATAATACATATGCATTTTCAAGATTTGTTAGAAACTTGATGTCAGTGAAACTGGCCTGTAGTTGTTGATATCGTCCTTATCTCCTTTTTTGTACACTGGTACCACCCTACTTATCTTGTGTTTTTCTGGAAAAATTCCATCTTTTAGAGAGCTGTTTGCTATGTCCAGCAATGGTGAGATTATTTCTCACTTACTTGTTTTGTTACATGATTCAGTATCTCATCATCACCAGCTGATTCCTTGGACTTCAGCTTCTGTATAGTTTTCCTCAGTTCAGCTTCTGTGACTGATTTCAAGAGCATGGTTCTGCTTGATTTTTGCGATATCTTAGTAACCTTCTTTTGTGGACTATTTCTTTCCAATTTTTAGTTCCCTACCACATTTATACAGTTATCATTGAGTATGTTAGCTATCTCTGTACCATCTGTAACCACTGTGTTGTTTATTTTCATTGACCTGAATCTGTTTCTTTGTTTATCCATCTTTTTCTTGTCTTTCACCACTAATTGCATTCCAAGCTGCCTTGTTTCTTGAATTCACCGTGGTAGCATTAATTGCTCTCAATTTTGCCTCTTGTGCTATTTTCCTTTGCTTCTTTTGTAGCATTTTATGATTTTCTGCTTGACCCCTCTGTCTCAGATTCTGCAACTTCCTTCGCAGTTCTGTTATTTCACTGGTAATCCACTTTGTCTGATCCTGCATCTTTTCTTGCCTCTTTACTTTGGGGAATGCTACATTAAAATGATGTTTAGTAGTTGTAATAAAGGAATCATATTTTTCAGTTACATTCTGCATCTATAGGGCTTAATTACAGGTTTCCCTGCTTAATATTGTTCTCAAAATGTTAACATTTTGTTCACTGATGTTCCTGATTTCTTTGGTTGTTTGATTTGGTTCAGATATTGTGTCCTTACTCCTGCAGAAGCAGATCAGCTGTCCATAATGATCAGATATTTCTGTCTGTACTACATGTGACTCATAGTTAGACCTAGTAATATCAATAACTGACAAGAGAAGTCACTCTTGTTGGTTCAGGTATCGTTGCCTCCATATTGTATTGTATTAACAATTCTTCAAAATCTTGTCTTGGTTTTGATTTTTTCCCCTTGTCAATATTGAAGTTTCTTCATATTCATTCTCAGTAAGTTGGTCACTTTGTTCAGAAAAATGCTAATCTTGCCACCTGGTGATCTGTACACACACACAAACAATCTAAAGTCATCAGTCACTACACCAGCAATTTCAAAGTCTTTTTCTCTAGCTATAGGCAATCTCACACCTTTACTGTTTGCAGTCTTTAGGGGCTTTCCTGTTTTAATATATATGGAAACTCCATCACCTTTATGTTTAGATCTACAGAAGTAACTAGATGAGATACAGCCCTTTATTGTCAAGTTAGCTATCTGGGTTTCATTTGGACCCTGTTTACTGATACAGTTGTCTCTAGGCCTCAGCTTATTGGAGGCCATTCATGTGGACAGTCACTTGTTGGTTGTTATGCCCACATACTCGTAAAATGCAGCATTGTGGGTGCAGCTTAGATTGTAGATCACATGACTGCTTTCACAGGTAGTACTGTGTGATGTTTCTGACCAAATTGGACAAGACGGTGGTGGGAGGATGCATGTAACAGGTCTTGCATCTAGGTCTATTGCAGGGATATGACCCATGAGGCAAAGGGTTGGGAGCAAGGGTAAAGTAGGGATGGGCAAGAATATTGTGTAAGTTTGGTGGGCAGTGGAATACCACAGTAGGAGGGGTGGGAAGGATAGTTGGTATGATATTCCTCATTCCAGGACACGATGAGGTTGTTAAAACCTTAGCAGAGAATGTGATGTAGTTGCTCCAGTCCTGTGTAGTACTGAGTCATATGTGGCCAGATGGTGAGACTTTGGGAGCTAGTGGGTCATTGGAGAGATTAGGCACAGGAGATCTGTTCCTGTACACAGTTGGGAGGGCCTCAGTGAGACCCTTGGTATATTTGGAGAGGGCTGCTTGTCACTACAGATGTGAAAGCCATGGATGGCTAGATTGTATGGAACAAACTTCTTGGTATGGAATGGGTGGCAGCTGTCAAAGTGGAGGTATTGCTGGTGGTTAGTAGGTTTGATATGGATGGAGGTAAAGATGTAGCCATCTCTGAGGTGGAGGTCAGCAATGAGGAAGGTGGTTTGTTGAGTTGAGGAGGACCAGGTAAAGCAAATGGGAGAGAAGTTATTGAGCTTCTGGAGGAATGTGGATAGGGTGTCCTCATCCTCGATCCAAGTCATGAAGATGTTGTCAATCAATCTGAACCAAGTTAGGGGTTTGGTCTGTGGATGGTTAGAAAGGATTCTTCTAGATGACCCATGAATAGGTAGGCATAGGATAGTGCTGTGTGGGTGCCCATTGCCGTACCCCGGATTTATTTGTAGGTGGTGATTTCAAAGGTGAAGTAATTGGGAGAGGATGAAGTTGGTCATGGTGACCAGGAAGGAGGTTGCAGGTTTCATGTCTGTTGGGCATTAGGAAAGGTAGTGTTCAATAGCAGCAAGAATTGAGGCATTAGGGATATTAGTATAAAGGGAGAGGGCATCAATAGTGAGGAGCAGGGCACCATGGGGTAAAGGAACTGGAATTGTGGAGAGCTGGTGGAGGAAATTGTTGATGTCTTTTATATAGGAGGGTAGACTGTGGGTAATAGGCTGAAGGTGTTGGTCTCTGAGCATAGTGATGCTCTCAGTGGGGGTACAGTAACCAGCCACAATGGGTCATCTTGGTTGGTTGGGTTTATGGACATTAGGAAGCATGTAAAAAGTAGGAGTGCAGGGAATGGTACAGGTAAGGAGAGTGACAGACCCAGGTGAGAGGTTCTAAGATAGGCCTAAGGATTTGTGGGGAGGGCCTAAGGATTTGTGGAAAGATTGGAGTCCTGTTGGATTTCTGGAATGGGGTCACCGTGGCAGGATTTGTAGATGGATGAAACTGACAGCTGGTGGAGTCCTTTCACCTGTTAATCCCTGCAGTTAAAAACACAATAGTGAAGCCCTTATCAGCAGATAGGATTATAAGCTTGGGATCAGTTTTAAGTTGGTGTATTGTGGCTCTTTCTGAGGATGTGAGGTTAGCTTGCATGTTGAAGGATTTGGGGAATGGGGGTGAGAGAAGCTTTAAGGTTGAGAAATTCTGGAATATTAACAGGGGTGATTTGGGGGCTGTGGGGTGGATCACAGTTGATGGAGGAGTGAACTGCGTCAGGCAGGGTTCAGCATTGGTTTTGGGTTGAGTCTGATTGGTAGTGTTGGTGGTGAATAAGTGTTTCCACTGTAGAGACCAGAAGAATTGAAGTTGCGGATGGCACTTCAAAGGTGCTGACAGATATGTCACAATGTTCCATTGTTTCTAAGTCCAGTTCATCAATGAGGAACTTGCAAATGAAGCTTAACTTATTACATTATTCTGAATGCAGGAAGCAAGTCTGCTTAATCCTCTGGGTCCACTAACGGAAACTCGAGATGTCTGAAGATAAGTAAAAACTGCTGAACTTACGTTGGTTTTTCCCTACAGAAGTAGTAATAACTTGCTAAGAAGATGAAGTAGAGGTAGCAGTGTCAGTATATATAGCTTTAAAATGTTGTTTCTTGCAGCTAGAACACGAGAACTTGTTTCTCTTACTGCAGTTTTCAGCATTTTAATCTCGATTTCATGTAAAATGACCATTACCTTGCTTTAAGTTGTTGCTACGCTATTGATTGTCACTCACTATGTTGTAGTCTTTGGCCGAATGAGTGTGAGCTTTGCAAAATGGTCGTACTTCTCCTGTAAGTTTTAGCGAGTTTTTAGCTTGCTTTGAATTTATGTGAAGTGTTGCTGCAGTGGGTGTGAAGTTAGAGGAAGACAAATGTTCTGCACGAACCTTTTGTGCAATAAGAACACCATAACGCCTTCTTCCAAAAAGTTCGGTACGGTAATTTCAATATGTCTCCTTCCAATACTTCAGTTCCAGCATGAATAACCCATTTGTGATATATTTCAGCAAGAAATGCTCGCAGAATTTTCGGAGAATAACCCATTTATGACATATTTCAGCAAGAAATGCTCGCAGAATTTTCGGAGTGAGAACTTTACGGTATCTTCTCCTAAAGCATGCAGTTGGCTGATGACTGGTTGGTTTACGAAAAGGTGTCATCGTGGAGTGACTGTAGGAGGATGCAAGACGACTTAGAGAAAATTTCTTGTTGGTGTGGTGATTAGCAGCTTGCTCTAAATGTAAAAAGAAAAAAAAAGTTATTGCAGATGAATAGGAAAACAGAAATTCCGCAGTGTTCGAATACAGCATTAGAAGCTTGCTGCTTGACACAGCAACGTCGATTAAATATCTAGCTGCAACGTTGCAAAGCAGTATGAAATGGAACGAGCACATAAAGATGGTAGCAGGGAAGGTGAACTGTTGACTTCGGTTCACTGGGAGAATTTTAGGAAATTGTAGCTCATCTATATAGGAGATCGCTTATAGAACACAAGAATGCGTCTTACATTTTCAAAGAGTACAGCTTTTAATCTGCTTTATCATTACACCTGTAACATTTTACTCATGTAGTAGGCGTTTATTTCTTGTTCTCAGCAAGGAAGACTTTACTCCTTATTTCAAGAAGAGGTCATTTAATTACTTCATTCAAGAAACTTCTGGAATGCGCTGAAGGCGAGCGTAAGGAAGGGCTATAGGGGCGCAAGGAGACCTATAATCGGAAACAAAAAATTAATTAATTGAAATATAAAAGAATTTTAAAAATGCCAGTGCCCATTAGAAAAATTTGGTACGTATGTACCAAGTACGTATGGAACTCTCTGACCGCGCGCCCTACTCGCATTTTTTGGTACAATTTGCTCCGGTTGATTACATGCATCAATACTCTACACATAAAATGAGACGAAATGCGGATTAAAAATGTAAAGACGAGTGTGTGCTCGATATCTGACCTTTGCGTGCATTCTGCGCCGTATTTATGAGCAGATATAAATACATACATCAGAACAGAATTACAAGTGGAAAACAACACTTCTGGCAGAAATTTCCGCATCCTATCGCGTTGTCAGTTCGTGCAGCTGGCTACTATGTGACTTTACCTCAGCGATTAAAAAATCTACTCTAAAACACTCACTTGGTACACAGCTAGTGAATATCAATGTGGATGAAAAACGATACAAAATTCCCCGTCGTCTGCATTCACATTGTCTTAAAACTTTCTCACACTAGTTCGTCCAGTGAATGAAGTGAATGTATCGTACAGGTTGTAATCGACCTCCAGAGAAACAGAGTTCTCTTTCGGTGTGGAGCAGCTTTCTTTACGGTACAATCAGGAACCACTGCTATATGTAGGTTGGTGGCCTACGGGAATGGTTCTAGCTGCGCATGCTTAAGGTCCGAGTTCGATCCACACGTCAAGCAAGCATTTTTAACGAGCACAAGCAGACCCTCTTTTAACTCAGACAACACAAGTTGAACACTGTAGGGTATGCGCAGTGGTTCCTAATCCACGTAAAACATGATATCCCTTCGCTACGCACTTTTGTAGAGTTGGCGTAGGTTGGATCCTGGCAAAGGCAGAAGTCACGCCAGGTAGAAAGTCCGTCACGAATTTTTTTTCTTGTACGAGATTTTTTTTATTTATGAGCAAATCATTAAAATGTTCCAATGTGTGTGAATTCCTAAGGGACCAAACTGCTGAGGTCATCAGTCCCTAGACTTACATACTACTTGAACTAACTTAAACTAACTTATGCCAAGAACAACACACACACGCATGTGTGAGGGAGGACTCAGACCTCCGGCGTGAGGGGCCGCACAATCCGTGACATGGCGGCTGAGACCGCGCGGAGAGCGAATCATCATGTAAGATCGACAGTCACTTATTTCTTATTGTATCTGAATTTGAGATTCCGAAACTGTTGATGGTGGACTGTGATTCGAACTCAAATCTTTCCTTTCGCTGGCTTTGACGCCTTTGAGACGATGCAGTCCCGTCATTTCACCGTTTCCCAAAGATTTCGAACTGTTCAACGTCCCCCTGAAGAGCGCAAATGTTGGTTCGAGTTCTGACCTGCACAAAGGTTTTCATCATGTCATTGCAAGATGTAGCATCCGCGCACCAAACTACAGGTGACAAATGGTTGTGATTTTTAACACTTCTCGGCACGTTGAGGCGTGGCACCTTCTATCGCCCCTGTCTAGAGCCTGTGTATTGGGAGAATGACTCATGCGTGCCCAGTGACAGATGGTCTGCTGGTTCAGTCGAGTATGTAGTTCCAATTTTCATCCGCCAGAGGACAGTAGCGGATAGGGCTAAACAGAAAGAACTATAATGCAGTTAATAATTTTGACCACCAGAGTCCAGTAGTGCGCACAGACATTCAAGAAACAGGTCAAGAGAATGTTTTTGTGAGTTGTTCTGTTTATTTCTTGAAGACTTTCTTTATTTATTTGTGTTTGTACAGTTTTGTATATGCTTTTAGTAGTGTGAATGATGCGTGACTGCGGTCTAAAATAAATATGTAGATCACCGTTCTACTGATGAACACTGTACGAACTAGTGTGAGAAAGTTTTAAGACAGTGTGAATGCAGACGACGGTGAATTTTGTATCATAATACGTTAAGTACGTTTATGGTAAAAGGAAAGCTAATTCGAGTGCAAATGAAAATAGTTAATAATGTAAATTATAAACAAAATATCAGCATGTTAAATATTTATTTCAGGAGAAAGTACAATTCAAAAGTGTGTTATTTGTTGATTAGTTAGTCATGAAACGCGCGGACTAACGCGGGAGAATAATGTTTTTCTATTGGTCTTAAAGAAAACTAACCAATCAGAACAGAGTATTCTTTGCGCATCTTTTCTCTTGGAGATATAGAATGCTTACAGCAGTCTAAAGTAGTGGGAGCTCAGCCTTTCAATTGTACGGTCGTGTGTAGTATAGGCTCTGAAGAAAGTTATAACTTGCCGGTTTTTGTTGTGCTACATGTTTCAAAAGTGTTTTGAAGTGAAGGCATATTTTTATTCCGTTGTGTTTTTTAGATAGTACGGATTTTTTAAGTAATGTTGTGCTTGAGAAAAGACAGCAATTGAGCAGATCGGTGACTAATAACTTGAGGGCATTATACACCGATGAATTTCATTTAAGAACAATTCGTTCAAATGGTTCAAATGGTTCTGAGCACTATGGGACTTAACATCTGTGGTCATCAGTCCCCTAGAACTTATAACTACTTAAACCTAACTAACCTAAGGACATCACACACATCCATGCCCGAGGCAGGATTCGAACCTGCGACCGTAGCAGTCGCGCGGTTCCGGACTGCGCGCCTATAACAATTCGTGCTTAGTAGCTGTTCAGATTTCGGGTAACGCGCGTGAAAGGGTTTGTGCATGACTGTGTTAAGATTAGCACAGGCTTGGCAGTGAACTTGTACGTTATCGAGCTTCAGAATATACCGATCTTTTGCCAGTATTTCCACCTGTCATTCAAAATTCCAGATTCTTAGAATAGTTACGTTCTATGCGGCCTGGTGCGAGTTGCAGTACGGTAGGTTTCTGCTCGGCTTTCCTACTGGCGATCTGGCGCAACGAGTTCACAGGTAGGTACAGGTAATGGACGAACGTAACCACGCCACCACAACGCGTTAGACAACAATGATTGGTACTGGTTTCGTCATATCATTTCAGGTTCAAACATGCCATCCTTAGTTACTGGTGAAAATTAATTCTACAGTCAACATCTCTTCGTGTGTAGTCAACGGCGATAATACGTGCAGGGTTCGATTCCCAGCCAGCACAGAACTTTACGTCATGTTATCTCCAGTTCTGTGCACATCTCGTCATTGGTGAAATAAACCGACTTTCAACGCCTATTCTTGACTAGAAGTCAACGACGATGGGTGCCGGACACGAATCCAGGTAGGCCAAAACTTTTTCATCTCCTCATTTCAATTTCAATCAGATAGCTATTGGTGAAAAAATTACGATTCTAACATTTGATTGTGCATAGTTAACAATCCTATTAGGTGTTGTATTCGAATCTGCTCCAAAACTAAATTTTACATAATGCCATACTTTATTACTTGTGATCGAAACCATATTTAATATTGTTCGTGGTTAATTAACAGGAACAATAATTGCTGCACTGGAGTGCCCAGTTCAGTGAAAATGTATTTTCAAGTTGAAACTTGCTTTTTGAAATGTCTTTTACTGTAATAAATTTATGTTTGCAAGCTTAATGTTATGTCATTTCTAAAATGATGTGTTTTGTGATATTTGTATTATTGTTATATTAATTTGCGTCTGCACTGATAGCCAAGCAAAGTAGTTATCTCTTGTGGTCTCTTGGAGTAACAATTTTGTACAGTCAAACTGTACCAGAAAGAGAGAAGAGAACCTGCAAGACAGGTTATGTGAACTGCAGACAAATCGGCCGAAACAGAATTCAGATCGTTCGGATATCTTTGAGCATGATAGTAGCCTGCCACTGGAGAACCTTTTGATATGGTATCTATTAATCATTATGGCACATATCTGGTTCAAATTGCTTGTGATGAAGCTGATCATCAGACAGGGAACACAAATGCAGAGATATGTAAACAGGCAGAACACGGCACTGCGGTTGGCAATCCCTACATAAGACAATAAGCGTCTGCCGCAGTTGTTAGATCAGTTACTGCTGCTACAATGGCAGGTTATCAAGGTTTAAGTGTTTTTAGACGTGGTTTTATAGCTGGCGCACGAGCGATGGGACACGGCACCTCCGAGGTAGTGATGAAGTGAGGATTTTCCCGTATGACCATTTCATGAGTGTGTCATGAATATCAGGAATCCAGTAAAACATCAAATATCAGACATCACTAAGGCCGGAAAAAAAGACCTTGCAAGAACGGGACTAACGACGACTGAAGAGAATCGTTCAGCATGACAGAAGGCCACCCTTACGCGAATTGCTGCAGTTTTCAGTGCTGGGCCATCAACAAGTGTCAGCATTTGAACTATTCAACGAAACATCATCGATACGGGCTTTCGCAGTCGAAGGCCCATTCATGTTCCCTTGATGATGGCACGACACAAAGCCTTACACTCGCTTGGACCCATCAACACCGACATTGGTTGTAGATGACTGGAAACATGTTGTCTTGCCAGACGAGTCTCGTTTCAAATTGTATCATGTAGATGGAAGTGTGTGGGTATGGAGACAACCTAATGAGTCCATGGACCCTGCATGTCAGCAGGGGACTTTTCAAGCTGATGGAGGCTCTGTAATGGTGTGGGGCGTATGCAGTTGGGGTGATATGAGACCCCTGATATGTTTAGATATGACTGTGACAGGTGACACATATGTAAGCATCCTTTCTGATCACCGGCATGAATTCATGTCTATCGTGCATTCCGACGGACTTGCGCAATTCCAGCAGGCCAATGTGACATCCCACACATCCAGAGTAATTGCTACAGAGTGGCCGCAGGAACATACTTCTGAGTTTAACCATTTCTGCTGGGCACCAAACTCCCCAGACATGAACATTATTGAACTTATCTGGGATGCCTTCCAACGTGCTGTTCAGAAGGGATCACCGCCCCCTCGTGCTCTTACGGATTTATGGACAGCCCTGAAGGATTCATCGTGTCAGTTCCATTCGGCTCTACTTCGGACATTAGTTGACTCCAGGCCACGTCGTACTGTGGCACTTCTGTGTGCTTGTGAGGACCCTACACAATATTAGGCAGGTGTACCGGTTTCTTTGGCTGTTCAGTGTAAACAAACATGAAAAGGTTAATTATCGCAGTATGGTGTACATTATTTGACATAAATGTTCGTTAAATCCTTTAACACTTGCAACTCAACCAACATCGAGCAACTATGAGGTTTAATATCAGGTGAGAAATCTTATATTATGTTTGCTTTGTGGCGCATGTAACCAAGTGCGACTTTTCCCACTAGCCTAACAATGCTCTTTGTTTTGTGCTTTAAGAAATGCGTATATTGGCACTTTCGAAGAGTGGCACTTTCATCTTGGACATACTATGTAAACAACACGGTGCCCTCACCTTGACAAAGACAAGGCTGCTGGCGAACAGAATGAAGACGTTCCAGGTGAGATCCAGGAGGTCGTGCGAGCGCTCCGTGGTGAGCTTGAGGGCCATGAGCAGAGGGCAGAGGGCCAGCAGCAGCAGGCAGGCGCCGTCAGAGATGCGTACCCCACTGGCCGCTGGCGGGGCGCGCCACAGCCGCAGCAGGCCCAAAATGGCCGCGCTGGGGCCGAGCAGGGACTCGCCCACCTGCGTGCGACCACCAGAAAACACTGTCCTGCAAGGCACTTCACACCTTACTCGTACACAAGATCTTCACTGTACACTATCGGATCAAAAGTGTCTAACCACACTTGATGGACATAATGTGAGGTGTGTCCACTCTTCCCATTTATGACGACTTAACTCTGCTGGGGACACTTTCAGTGAGGTGTCTGAACGGCTGTGGAGCAGTGGCAGCACATTATTCCTCAAGAACCTAAACCAGAGATCGCTGGGATCGAATCTGACGTTCTACACTACTGGCCATTAAAATTGCTACACCAAGAAGATATGCAGATCATAAACGGGTATTCATTGGACAAATATATTATACTAGAACTGACATGTGATTACAATTTCACGCAGTTTGGGTGCATAGATCCTGAGAAATCAGAACCCAGAACAACCACCTCTGGCCATAATAACGGCCTTGACACGCCTGGGCATTGAGTCAAACAGAGCTTGGATGGCGTGTACAGGTACAGTTGCCCATGCAGCTTCAACACGATACCACAGTTCATCAAAAGTACTGACTGGCGTATTGTGACGAGCCAGTTGCTCGGCCACCATTGACCAGACGTTTTCAACTGGCGAGAGATCTGGAGAATGTGCTGGCCAGGGCAGCAGTCGAACATTTTCTGTATCCAGAAAGGCCCGTACAGGACCTGGAACATGCGGTCGTGCATTATCCTGCTGAAATGTAGGGTTTCACAGGAATCGAATGAAGGGTAGAGCCACAGGTCGTAATACATCTGAAATGTAACGCCCACTGTTCAAAGTGCCGTCAATGCGAACAAGACATGACCGAGACGTGTAACCAATGGCACCCCACACCATCACGCCGGGTGATACGCCAGTATGGCAATGATGAATACACGCTTCTAATGTCTGTTCACCATGATGTCGCCAAACACGGATGTGACCATCGTGATGCTGTAAGGAGAACCTGGATTCATCCGAAAAAATGACGTTTTGCCATTCGTGCACCCAGGTTCGTCGTTGAGTACACCATCGCAGGCGCTCCTGTCTGTGATGCAGCGTCAAGGGTAACCGCAGTCACGGTCTCCGAACTGATAGTCCATGCTGCTGCAAACGTCGTCGAACTGTTCGTGCAGATGGTTGTTGTCTTGCAAACGTTCCCATCTGTTGATTCAGGGATCGACACGTGGCTGCACGATCCGTTACAGCCATGTGGGTAATATGCCTATCATCTCGACTGCTAGTGATACAAGGCCGTTGGGATCCAGCACAGTGTTCCGTATTACCCTCCTGAACCCACCGATTCGATACCCTGCTAATAGTCATTGGATCTCACCAACGCGAGCAGCAATGTCGCGTTATGATAAACAGCAATCACGATAGGCTACAATCCGACCTTTATCAAAGTCGTATACGTGATGGTACGCATTTTTCCTCCTTACACAAGGCATCACAACAACGTTTCACCAGGCAACGTCTGTCAACTGCTGATTGCGTATGAGAAATCAGTTGGAAACTTCCCTCATGTCAGCACGTTGTAGGTGTCGCCACCGGCGCCAACCTTGTGTGAATGCTCTGAAAAGCTAATCATTTGCATATCACAGCATCTTCTTCCTGTCGGTTATATTTTGCGTCTGTAGCACGTCATCTTCGTGGTGTAGCAATTTTAGTGGCCAGTAGTGTGACGCACTCGAGAGGCGTTTTGGGTTAAGATCAGGACTCTCGCCAGGCCAGTCCATTTCCGTAATGTTACAGTGCACAAATCATTGCCTGACTGTTACTACTTTATGCTAAGGTGCATCGTCATGCCAAACTGTTCCTCTACCATATACAATATTCAACATTGTTAAATGTGTTCATATCCTTCGGCGTTTAGTGTTTCCATAAGCATAATAAGGGGACCACACGTAAGCATGAGAAACATCCCTATACCGTACCAACCCTCCAAACTACACTGCTGCCACTACACATGATGGCGGCTAACATTCTCCGGGCGTTCACCAAACCGAAACCCTTCCATCGGATTGCCACAGGGTGTACCGTGATTCATCACTCCAAATTACTCGCTTCCCGTTTTTGTGGCGGCGTTCGTAGGGACAAACAATTCGCTGTAGAAACGACTTACGAAGTCACCGCCACACTTTTAATAGCGGGCCGACCGGTCCGCTGGAACAGTGAACAGAAAGATGAAAACCCAAACACTCTGATTAAATAAAAGTCGGTACTTATCTTTATTAACGAAGATACAGAAACACAGTAGTGAACTCCGTGTCTACAGAGATCTGTCTAGTTCGAGTCGGAGCGGCTAGGTCAGCGTCGGCTGACGACAAACAACAACTCTGCTGCGATGAACACACAACTGACTAGCAAGTACACAATTCGGTGGCGAGTATACAACTAAGCGGCGAATACAGAACTGTCCTAGCGCTCGCGACTCCAGCGCTTAAGAAACCAGAAGCCAGCGGTGGCGCGCGCAGACTTGCGGCGATTTCCTGTCTCGCTGGGGCTGCTTATGCGGACGGCGTCCGGACTTTGATGCTGCCAACCTTTTGGCAGCGGGCTCGGGTGGCATTGCTGGCTAGGATATAACACCCGTCATCCACTATCCAGTGGTGTCTATCTTTGCGTCGGACGGGGTGGCCGAGCGGTTCTGGGCGCTACAGTCTGGAACCGCGCGACCGCTACGGTCACAGATGCGAATCCTGCCTCAGGCATGGATGTGTGTGATGTCCTTAGGTTAGTTAGGTTTAAGTAGTTCTAACTTCTAGGGGTCTGATGACCTTAGAAGTTAAGTCCCATAGTGCTCAGAGCCATTTGAACCATTTGTCTATCTTCGCGCCACCTCAGGAGTCGCTTAGCACTGACTAGAGAAATGTGTGGTTCATTAGCAGCTGCTCGACCACTGCATCCCATTCTTTTTAACTCCCTACACACAGTCATTGGGTTGGTAGCACTTTGGAACTAACGAGTGAGTCCTCCTCCTGATTACATCCGATTTCGTACAGCCACTATGTGCAGTGCTTGACGGTCCCTGTGCACAAAGTGTATGGGGTCTGACTGGTCTTCACTCAGCTGTGGTTGCTCCTTCGCACTTCCACGTCACAATGACGTCACCAACAGTCGACTCGAGCAGCTTTAGAAGTGCGAGAGGGCGATGGCGGATTTGTTACTCAGTTAAGATCCAACGACTGGCCCACATTCGAAGTCACTGGGGACTCCCCACGGACCCATTATGTTTGCACTGCTTCTCTACTGACATCAGTGTACTTCCTGCCTCCTTTTATGCTGGCAGACGCACCTCTTGTGACGTCTGGTGGTCAATTCTGCGTTACTCAGATGTGTCTGGATACTTTTGATCAGATAGTGTACTTAAACCTACAAACTGCCACACAGTTTCATAAACTTATCCATCTTACAAGGGGAGGCCGCCAATTGTGAAATTCAGATTCGATTCATACTGCGCATAATAAAAGCTCATGGCCAGAGGTGTAATGTGGCAAAGCACCAAGATGCACTTCTCAGCCGTTGTCGAGAAAATCGACACTTAAAAGAAACCGTTGAGGTGAAATACTCTCTACGATTAATAGTTTTCTACAGCGTCGTGGCGCAGCGGTAAGCGCTCGCGTTCGTAATCTGAAGGTCGCCAGATCGAATCTCACATCATGCAACCTTTTTTTTTTTAGTACTTGTTTTTTGTAATTCAAATGTGCATGCACACACACACACACACACACACACACACACACACACACACACACACACACACACATATATATATATATATATATATATATATATATATATATATATATATATATATATATATATATATATATATACTTCGAACATCATTATGTTTTCCGCAAACAAAGTTGTATTTCACAAATGTTACTAATTGTCTTCATAATGTTAAACACGTATGGTTAACGGAAGACGTAGAAACGATATTCCGAAACGAATACGTATAGCGTAAGTCAAACGTTCGAATTGGAATAGAGACCCCACGAACACAAATTTGCTGTGGCAGGTATGAAACATAAACTCCGTTACTCGCTCGTTACACTTGAAGGACAGATGTTGAATGGGCCGAAACGAGCTGCCGCATAACAGCGTAGTAACCTGCTAACTTCGAAAGAAGGTAGATGCGGTCCCTAGCGCAACTTATAACATCGTCGAAAATCAGTGCGGACGTGAGAGCTTTGGTACACCTTGTTAAACAAACGGAAAAATGAAGGCGGTACAATTGGAGAGCGATCCGCCTTCACCAACATGCATAAGCAATTCATTAATAATTTATATATATATTACAAAAAACTAATAATAAAAAAAAACTGCATAGCGCGGGATTCGATCCGGCGACCTTCGGATTACGAACCCGAGCGCTTACCGTTTTTTTTGAGCAACGAGGCTGTAGAAAATAATTAACGTAGAGAGTATTTCACCACAACGGTTTCTTTTAACTGTCGATTTTCTCGACAACGGCTGAGAAGTGCATCTTGGATCTTGGTGTTTTGCCACATTACACCTCTGGCCATGAGCTTTTCTTATGCGCAGCATGAATCGAATCTGAATTTCACAATTGGCGGCCTCCCCTTGTTAGTGAAACTGAATGAAGAGTGTAGCTCTAGCTAACTACATTATTAAATACCTCCTTTTGAGTATGCATAAACAAAACAGTATTGTAAATTAGAGGTCAGCTGCATCAGGTTGTCCTGTTTTAGGCAAAATGGTCTTGTATTCAATAGGATTGAGGTTCTAATCTCTTTCTAGCCCTGATTTGGGTTTTCCATGATTTTCCTACGCTACTACACGCAAATACCTGGGTGTTTCTTATTATATGACCGTGACTGACTACCTTCACATGCTTGACATACTAGACCTCTAAGTACGTAAATGCATGTATGTATGAACTTTTTGTTGTCATTTTTTTAACTCCAATACTATGAAATGTCCAGTACCCTTGTCAAAGTTATTTAACGTCTCACCAATCCCGAACCCCACCATGACTACGACAGCTGCTTCTAATACTACTGCCACCACTACCAGAATCTGACCTTGAGGAAGATCGGTTGGAATTCTGTAGAAATGTAGCAAGACAGGAGGTGATACTGAATTACAACTTATCTTAAACTGAAAAAAGTCAGTGGAATACGTTCTTGCAGTGGTAAAATATGTGGAGCGAAAGGCTAACAACAACTTGTTCAGGAACCAGACTGCAATTATAGTAGTCATAACAACATGAAAGGAAGGCAGTAACTGAGAACGGAGTGAATCAAGGTTGTAGCCTATCTGCTATGCTATTGAATTTCTACATTCGGAAGTGGTAAAAGGAAGCAAGGACAAATTTGGAAAGAGAATTAATGTTCAAGAACAAAAGAAAAACCTTGTTTCCCGATGAATTTGTAATTCTGTCACAGATGCCAAAGTGCAAGGAAGATCAGTTGAACGGAGTGGCTAATGTCTTGAAAACCGGTTGTAAGACGAGAGTAACGGAGTGTAGCCAAATTAAGCCAGAGGGTGCTGAGGCAGTTAGATTAGGAAATGAATCACGGGAAGAAGTAGACTAGTTTTGTTGTGTGCAGAGCAAAATAACTGACGATGGTCGAAGTAATGAAGATATAGAACGCGGCTTTGCAATAGTAAGATAATACAGTGGTAATACAAATGATTCACTCGTTTTCGAAGCTCTATATCTTCAAAGTATTGCGTGTACAATTATGACTGAAGCATGAATGGGACCGTAAACTCACCAAATTTGGATTTTACGCTCTACAAATGTTCTACGAATGCCCCTCTGCTCACACGACAGACATCCAAGCTGTTAGTCAAGTTCGTTCCATACATTATGCAGCAGCATCCTGCTAATGGTCATCACAGCAACACTCATGCATTCTCTGAGCTGTTGCAGTGTTCTTTACAGCAAGGTGTGTAAACATGGTCTTTAATGGATCCCCAAAGGAAATAGTAACCAGGTCTTAGGTCAAGCAACCTGGGGGGGGGGGGGGAGGGGGGGGGAAAAGGAACAGAGCCAAGTAATCTTCAGAATTACGCCCAATCTAGCATTGCGGGAGTTTGTTGTGACATTCCAATGAGGGGATTCCCTGTCTTATTGGAAGATGGAGTCCTCATAAAAGAAAAATGGTGCATACTGCTTCGTGTTGGTATGCACAGAAAACGTTAACTTTTGGCGAATCTCGTTCATGCGCCATAATTTCATGAGGATTTTAAGTGCCACACACACTCACATTATGACGATTAACCTTTTCATATATACGTAAGTTTGCTTGTTCGTTGAATATCATCATGGAGGCGAAATCGTCATCCTCAAGTGTCTCCTGCATTGTGACGTAAAATTGAAGGTGCCGGACATAATCTTCATGTTTTAATTTTTGCATGAGCTGTAGACGTACTGTTTGAAATGTAGCGGCCGTCGTGAAAGCTTCCAACAGTTTTCTGTGGTACTCCAAGTTTGTGGCTTGTGCGAAGCTTTCCCTACCCTTCTCCACTGTTGAATTTGGCACACTTGGTCGATCGGTAGTTTCCTCTCTGTTTACAGACACAATCAGTGTCCCCAAGTTGCCGATACCAATGCACATTCCTCTACTTACATGACTGTTCTTTCCCGCAATTCCTTCTGAATGCACGCTGCACTGTTTTAACAGATAAACATCTGACATATTTCAAACCGAGTGAGGTGGCGCATTGATTAGCACACTGGACTCGCATTCGGGAGAACGATGGTTCAATCCCACGTACGACCGTCCTCTTTAGGTTTTCCGTGATTTCCCTAAATCGCTTCAAGCACATGCCAGGATGGTTGCTTTGAGAGAGCACAGCTCACTTGCTACTCCATCCTTCCTAAACCGATGAGACCGATGACCTCGCTGTTTGCTCTCCTTCCCCAAATCAACCCAACTCAACATATTTCAACACGCAAAAACTCTTGAGTTGCTTTGCCGCCATTCTGTGAAGCCATTGCGCTCTTAACGCCATCTGTAGGCGCAATGTAAATTGAGTTTACGGATGTATTCATGCATCAACGGTATTCCCCAAAGTAAACCTTTCGAAAATATAGAAATCTGAAAACGAATGAACCAGTTATAGTAGGTCTAAACATCTGCAAGAGAGAGCTATTTTAATGTCTAACATAAATTTACATGTTAGGAAGTCTTTTCCGGAACTATTTGTGTGGAGTGTGCCTAAGCTTTCGAAATGGCGTTCTACAGGAGAGTGCTGACGATTAGATGGGTAGAATGTGTAACTAATGATGAGCTACGGAATCGAATCACGGAGAAAAGATATTTATGGCACAAAATGACTAAAAGAAGGGATCATTTCACAGGACATATCCTGGGGCATCAACAAGTAGTCAGTGTGCAGTTGTTGTGCAAAAGATTTACAGCAGAGGTTCTCAACTTGCGGGTAATTACGCACTGAGAGATAAAATGAAAATTTTTGAAGGGTGAAAGCAAAGGGCGTCAAACATGTTTCAGCAACGAAACTAAACTATTTTTAAAAGATCTTTACTATTACAACTACTTTGTAAGACAGTAATTTTGATTACATAAATTACCAATAATCACATATTTTTTAAAGTACTAGTATGAGCACTTGACATAATGTGGTGAAAGTTACAGCTTGTGAAACGAACGTATGAACTTCATCCTCAGTTAGCTCACCCACTTAGCCACCCACTACACACATACTTTATACTTAGTAGAATGCGTCCGTGACATTAAATTCAGACATACGAGGGGTACCCAAATGAAGCCGGACTAATTCTTTGGTGGGTAGAGCTTTTGTAGAACGGCGTTTTCCTGCTAGGAGTACATAGAGTGAAAATTTCAGTATCAGTAGGGCGAGTGCCTTCAGTGAAGGAGGTCGGGACTGGATTCGACATAGTTTATAGCGACAACTGTTCTGTGTTATTGTCGTTCGTGCAGTGGCTTATATCCATGAACAGCATGCGGTGGTGGTATTCTTCTCGGAAAAGTTGAACAGAAACTCTTGCATTTTTAGAAACGGCGTTCAAGGAGGATGTTATGGGGAAAACTCAAGTGCTTGAGTGTTTTCCCGTTTCAAAAATGATGAAATGTCAATTTGATGACAAAACTCGTTCTGTTCGTTTTTTCACAGCCCCAACAAAATGTTGAAAACATTCGTGCAACCATCAACGAAGATCGACGATGGACTACTGAAGAAATTGTGGAACTGTCGGGTGGTGACTTGGAGTTCAGTGCGTTGAATTGTGACAGAAGATCTGGGAACGAAAAGGTTGGCAGGCAAATTCGTGCCACCGCTGCTGACTGCTGAACAAAAACGAGATCGCGTGGATGCCTATTGTGCTTTGAAAGAAGAGTCCCGAAATGATCCAAATGTTTTTTTCAAAAATTATCACTGATGACAGAACTTGGTGCTATCCTTACGATCCTGAATCAAAGCAACAATCAAGCCAGTGGACTACTTCAAGCTCGCATCGCCCCAACAAAACTTCTCAAAACAAATCAAACATAAAAAAAAAATGCTGAATTGTTTTTTTGATGTGAGAGGAGTCGTTAAATTAGAGTTTATTTCTTAGTGTCAGGCAGTTAACCAGGCCTTCTACATGGACGTTTTCAAAAGATTATGCAGCAATGTCCGGCAGAAGCGGCCTGATTTGTGGCAGTCGGGTGACTTGTTTTTCCATCATGACATTGCCCCTGCCCACAAAGCGCACAACAGTTCCTGACATGTTCCTCACCGCTCATACTCACCCGACCTTGCTCGTTGTGACGTTTTTTTGTTTTGTTTTTTATTTTCTATGATTGAAAGAGACATGGAAGGAAAGCGTTTTGCTGATGTTGCTGACATGTGGAAAGAAATGTGGTGTTACCGTCTAGCATCATAAAAGATGAATTTAAAAAATGTTTTGAAAAACGAAATAAAAATTAGAGAAGTGTATTAGTCCAAGTAGAGCGTAATTTAAAGCGATTTGAAGGTTTGCGTCTAAAAGGTGAATAAAAAAGGTTAAAAAAGAGTATGGTTTCTTTTGGTTACCCCATCGTATATACTGTCAGTCCAAAACGATTGAGAATGGATTCACAAAAAAAAAAAAAAAAAAAAAAAAAAAAAATAGAGAAAGTTGTTCCACATAGCCTCTTGATATAGTTCATCAATCATTTTGTCTGTTAGCCTGCCTCTTATGGTTTTACCATCAGAAAGTTTCTTGCCTCTTAAACTTTGTTTCAACTTCCTCAACCTGGTGCCCATCCTCTTCTGGACATGACCAATACTGTTAACCTTTATAACACAGCAATCCACAGCCCTCTATATAAAAAAAAATTACCGATTTTATTAGATCTTGAAGTAATGCACGTAAAAATTTTAACATTTTCAACCAGTGTAGATTATATCTAAAAAAATAAAATAAAATATTTCCCACGTGAGTTTATAAGTGATATATATACCGTTTTATTCGGAAAATTGCAAATTTTATAATGCGGGAAAAATCCGAAAATATGGAAAATTTTTTTTCCGTTCTAACTTCCCTTAAGTTGGTCGATTTTAAATGCGGGTGCAACTGGATGTAGTAGTGTCGATAGAGAGAGGAGTGGTGCAGAGGTAGCATATTTTGTAACAAATGTCTTGTTTGATCAGTGTATATATAGGGTGAGTCGCGTAATACGTAACACCTCCATTATTCCGTTGACGATTGCACGTATCGACAAGCGGTGTTCGGCGAATCATAGCCGACTATGGGGCACATACTTTGGTACTTATGAGGCAAATACATGTTTTTTAAATGGGACGCTATACTTTTTTACCATTATTCGAACGCTCT
Source organism: Schistocerca piceifrons (assembly GCF_021461385.2). NCBI lineage: Eukaryota > Metazoa > Arthropoda > Insecta > Orthoptera > Acrididae > Schistocerca > Schistocerca piceifrons. The sequence continues at coordinate 554,686,296 of NC_060144.1, forward strand.
GGAAAAGACGCGTATAGTGATGTAACGCATGTTGCTATTGCGATTCAAACTTCGCTTAAAAGACGCTGGGAAATATTGTACGATTGAAGGTCGAGGCGGTCGGAAGCGTCTGCAGACCGTAAACACGCCTCGCGCGACCCGCAGGCCGAGTTGCCGTGCGCTATGCAGCATGCACGGCCTACGCTACGTAGGTAAATCCTCATCCGCCCTCTTTTAGGCAAAGTTTGAATCACAATAGCAACATGCGTTACATCACTATACGCGTCTTTTCCAGAGCGTTCGAATGATGGTAAAAAAAGTACAGCGTCCCAATTAAAAAACATGTACTTGCCTCATTATCTCGGTCAATATAAACGTTGTGATTATTGTGCATGTACCAAAGTATGTGCCCAATAGTCCGCTATGATTCGCCGAAAACTGCATGCCGATACGTGCAATCATCCCTGGAATAAAGGGGCTGTTACGTCTTCCGCGACTCGACCTGTATATGTATGTATGTATATAAAGCTTGTTAGAAACAAGCAGTACCAATTTTCTCCACCTGCAAAAACCTGAATATGATTTATCTTTCGTCTTTTTAAGAATAAAAGTGTTCAAAAACAATTATTTTAAGTCTTCGATAGTTCCTGATATTGACGACAGCGTTTGAAGGGGGTGGGGGGAGGGTCACTAGCTAATATCTTATGGCGCCCAGGGGTAATAGTCTCAGAAACGATGGGAACCACTGATTTAGAGGCCTGCACAGGATCGACTAGCGTGGAAGCCTTCAGCAGTCTGTCTTCAGACTGACGATCACAAAAAAATCCAGCTTGAAAAATGAAGTGATGATGATCGTGGCAGCCTAATTATAAGCAGCGAAAAAAGGAATTATGTGCCTCTGTTTCTGTGATTTAATTTTTTTACTACACACGTTTGAGAAGGCTTCGTTCCATCGTCAGGTGCGATAAGGCGAAGAATTAAGTTTCTCCCATTGAGCAATCGATTTCCACAAATGTATAACCACGGCAGGATCGCTAGTGACAATTTTCAGAATCTGACAGTGACATACGAGAAGAAAACACGTGAGTTCGAATGCATGCTTTCGCGGCGATATCAGTGAATAGAACATTCTCGGGTTTCAAGCCGCGTCAAGTGGTTTACAGCCCACGAGCTTTCGGCACGACAATCACACGACAGTCATGCACTTGACAATGGCAGAGGAGATCTCTGCCGAAAGCTCGTGGGCTGTAAATCACTTGACGCGGCTTGAAACCCGATAATGTTTTATTAAAACATGTGAGATTCGCTTCTCCTCGCAAAATCAGATTAAACTTGTCAGTGCTTCAACACCCGTAGCAATCTAACAATATTCAGATACACTCCTAAGTCTGAAGACTGGCCTGGAAAACACCATTGGTATCGGCCGATAACTGCCTGTTCCTGGATCCCAGCAAATTCTTCCTGTAATAAGTACAGCGGAAAAATTGCAGGAGCCAAAGCCATAACAAAAAGTCAACACATGTAATCTACTGGCTTCAGTTCGACCTCAACAAATCCATCAATTTCAGCAACCACTACCTCCACCTGTCCCGTGGCTCCACGATCTGGTATAAACACGTGCACAGTGATTAAATTGCAACACTCGCCGAATTATTATTCATCTCCAGCGCAGCGGAGAGCACTAGCGAATTCTTGTAGGATTTCCGCGTTGGAAACTTTGTTGACTACTAAAAATCTAAAATATCAACTTCAAAGTTTGAAACACCACTTCCTATCCAGAGCAGCCACGACGTGCCTCCTACACCCAGAAGGATTGCTGGCTCACTTTTCGATTACGCACAAGTCCTGAAGATATGTGCACATGTCGTCCTTTCAGCCAATTACTAGAATACAAAATTCTCATTGGTCATTTGCTTCTCTCGACAATAATTTCCTTGCAATAGGTAAGCTTCTGTCCACAATTGAGCACGGATTCAGGAAGCAATGCTCGTGCGAAACGCAGTTTGCCCTTTCCTCTCGTGATAGCCTGTGAACCACGGATATAGGCCAGTACGCAGATTTTATATTCCTAGAGTTTCGGAAAACATTCGACACGGTGCCCTACTGCAGACAGGGTTCGAGCACACGGAACATGTTCCCAATTATGTGAGCCGCTCGAAGATTTCCTAAGTTATAGAACCTATTACGTTGTCCTCGACGGCGAGTGTTCATCAGAGACAAGAGTATCGTCAGGAGTGTAACAGGGAAGAGTGATAGGACAGCTCTTGCTCTACATATACGTAAATGATCTGACAGACAGAGTGAGCAGTAATCTATTTGCTGATGAAGCTGTAGTATACGGGAAAGTACTGTCATTGAGTGAGTGTACAAGGATGCAGGGTGACTCAGACAGAATTTCTAGTTTGCGAGGTGAATGGCAGCTTTCTCTAAATGTAGAAAAATGTAAGTTAATACAGTGAGGAGGCAAAACAGTTCTGTAATGTTCGAAGTATTTTTATTAAAAATGAAACTCCTCCAGCTGTACTTAAGATTTTACATTTATTTGGCTACTAGTTTCGACGTTGCGTCAACGCCATCTTCAGGCCCGTACACTTTGATGAAATCAATTATGTGTGGCTCAGTACTAGAAGTCCGCGGTGAGACCAACACGTGCTCAACATGGATGGCGGGCAGTAATTAGTGTGACACTAGTAATTAGTGTGACACTAGTTACTGCCCGACGTGGTGAGACCAACACGTGCTCCACATGGATGGCGGGCAGTAATTAGTGTGACACTAGTAATTAGTGTGACACTAGCTACTGCCCGCCATCCATGTGGAGCACGTGTTGGTCTCACTGTGGACTTCTAGTACTGAGCCACACACAACTGATTTCATCAAAGTGTACGGGCCTGAAGATGGCGTTGACGCAACGTCGAAACTAGTAGCCAAATAAATATAAAATCTTAAGTACAATTATACCAACTGTGCCCCACATTCATCCAATTTAAATATGGATGTACGAAGATTGACTACACTATTAGTGGTATGTTGCATGACACAGTCACATCGACTGAATATGTAGGTATAACGTTGCAAACACTGTGAAACGGAATGGACCCGTAAGGCCATTAGTATGGAACGTGGATGGTTGTCTGTGGCTTATCAGGAGAATTTTAGGAGCATACAGCTCATCTATAAAGGAGGCTGTTCAAATGGTTCAAATGGCTCTGAGCACTATGGGACTTAACATCTATGGTCATCAGTCCCCTAGAACTTAGAACTACTTAAACCTAACTAACCTAAGGACATCACGCACATCCATGCCCGAGGCAGGATTCGAACCTGCGACCGTAGCGGCCACGCGGTTCCAGACTGACGCGCCTAGAACCAGACGGCCACACCGGTCGGCAAGGAGGTTGTGTACACAACTCTAGTGCGACCTCTTCTTTAAGACTATTCGAGTGTTAGGGACTCCCACCAGATCGGATTAAAGGAAGACATCGAAGCAATTCAGAGGCGTGCCGCTAGATCATTACCAGTAGGTTCAATCAGGACGCGAGTATTACAGAGATGCTTCTTGGACTCAAATGAGAGTTCCTAGAGGAAAATCGACGACTTTTTCACGAAATGCTACTGAGAAAATTTAGAGAAGCAACATTTGCAGCTGACTGTAGAACGATTCATTTGCCGCCAGGAAAGGGAGTCACTAGCGGTTGTACAAGGTACCCTCCGCCATGCACCATATGGTGGCTTGCGGAGTATGTATGTTGATGTAGAACAGCACTGCTCTGTAAAATGCTGCTTCCTCCCCAAATATTCCGCAAGTCTATTTCTGATGGGCGGTGAAGAGCACTTGTCGTCATTGGAGAATCACTAGCCCTTAGACAGCGTAACAGGCTCCATCAACGACCACTTGAGTTGGATTAAGTAAAGACCGTACCATCAGCTCCATGCTGGACAAAGCTCACATGTACTAGTTGCTGGCTCTTTCATCCCCAAAAGCCGCCAAACATAAACCTTAGGAATGATATGTTAAAAATTATTCATGTCACCACACCTAATGATGGAGGCATGCATTGTGATAAACTTATGCCGTAGACGTATATGGACCGAACACGCACTGTGCCATGTTAGTGATTCAAAGCAGCATCTAAGCCGTGTGACAGAGGAAAAAGTCGAGTTCCTGTGATTACGCACTGTCCAAGTGAAGCTGACGGTTTTACTCATTTAAAGCTGAAAACAATCGTTGATTTTAGCAGTAGGACTATCTGTTGTACTATTTTTACATAGGTCAATCTAAATTGCCCGAAATCTAATTTTAATGTAATGGTTATGGTTTTGTACCTTCGGCCAGGTGAAAGGATAACAAAAAGCTTCAAATATCGTATTGATATGACTTCTGAAATTTCTCGTCCCGGAAATTATTAGAAGAAAAATCGTATTGATAGTTTTTCTCCTTTTGACAAGTGATAGAAATACAGATCTGCAGTGAGTTCCCGTCTTAATTGCACTGTGAACCCTTTAGTTCACTGCTTCCACAGGCGTAGAAGAGAAAATATCAAGTTTCTGACGATTCCTCAACAATAGGACTGACTGTTTTATTATGCTTTTGTAAGAAATGACATCCGTTTCTATCCACTATGTCTGGTTTTTACACAAGCAAGCGTTTATGTTTTATGAGTTTTCCTGGATACAGAGGGACACAAACCCACATCCCAGCGTTCCATAACATGGCGCCCCTACCTTTTACGCTACGCTGAAGCTATGAAAAGAACCAACTTGTATCTCATGTTACTGAATTCTGACGGCTTTAATCGCCGATATGTTGTTAAATGACATTTAATTACAACAAATCTTGCCAAGAACGACACTTTTTCATAAATCTTCAATGTGCCGTTTCCTTAAAACGGCGTACCTCCATAATACGCGAGTTATGATACGAAAATACCTAAATACGAAAATTCATCAACCACCGATTAGACTATTCCTTTCGTTTTATGAGAACAAGTGCCAACAAAGACGTGTTTCCAGAGATCGTCAATATGCTGGTGTGTAGAAATGGTATATAATCATGAATTTTAAGTTTAACTTAAAACACATCAAATATGTGTTTCAGCTGGACACAACAAATAAAATACGGCCTCTCTACGTTCTGCTTGCGCCTTGTTGATTCTATATTACGTGGCACATTGCGAAGTATCGCAGAACTTTTTGTTTCACGCGACGAACGTCTTCTCATCAGGAAACAGCAGGAAGTGACGTCACAAAACTCGTAAAGCGCCACGTCAACGTTATTGACTCGTCCCGTGTGACAACTAGTGAACGGGTCCCCGAAAAGTTGTGGTCGTTAATTGAGTTGAGCTGTATTTCAAATACTGTTATTGGCAGAAGCGGCACTTCTGTACTCGCAGACTCAGGAACTAGATAACGGGCCAAAAGGCAGAGTTTCTTTTCTCTTCTGCGTTTTCACATATTTTTACATGCCAGGAACGAAGATTACGCTGGAAACCGAAATGAACTGTGTTTCATTCTCAGTTTTACTACATCTGATATTCAGCCCCCGTTGTACCTATAACCACCTGTCCTAAAAAGGATGATCGCTGGACTGAGTGAATGTTGGTGTAATTATAACGCATGAGACTGGGTAAATTCAGGGGGAAATTCTTGGTTTAACTTTGCAGTAGAAGCTTGAAAGAGGCAGTTGGGTGTTGTCTGCAAAGCCGACTCATGGCGCTGGTCAGTCGTGAGGCTCGTCTGCGCAAGCGCTTTAAAATCGTGGCAACGTGACTGGATCCTCTGGAGCCACGGGCTAGGGACATCTTGTTCCAATTTCGAACTTTGATCCGAGTGGAAAATTTTGAGGCAAAGGAATCAGGCGTTGTTTCTCTTGTCTTCTTATTTGAGGAGATGCTTGCTACCACAGGCAATTTTCATCTTGATGTTTGGTCAGTTTCACACCGCACCCCCAAGTCTGTTCGATGTCTGCACGCAGAGTTAGGGCAGGTTGGATTTTATATACGGTTAGACAGTAGCTGTTCCGTGGTCGCGCAAGCTGGCGTGCTGGTTATTTGCGCATTTGAACGGCGATTTTTGATGGGAGTTCTGTTTCGAGTTAGGATTCTCTATAACGATTAACCTCTGTCATTAGGGGCAGTGCCCGACACTCACAAGTGATCCATAGAAATCTGACCTAGTTCAACAGGACATAATTTCCCTCCGAAACCTCATAGAAACTGGACAGTTGTTTTAATGATCTCAGTAGCTCTGGGAGAATCAAAAATACCGTCCGTTGCTGGCAAGTTGATTGTTGTGCTGCGCACGTGGTCCTTTGTGCGGTGCAATGCAGCGCTTGCTGAGCTCGTGTTCGTTCGTTCGTAGCCTCATCGATCGCGATTTGTGAAGTCTGTATGTGAGTAGCCCAGGCCATGTGACAATAAGGAGCAAATTAGTGATTCGTTAGCAGTCTTTAGCTGGCAGGGACAGGCAAAGCAAACTTCGAGGGAGGGTTTTTATTGCGAAAATATATTGGAAGATAGACTCATCGGTTACAGAACAAGGGCATTACGGAGAGAATTCAGTGTGTGTGATGTTCTGACAAATGCAACAATTTTATCGATTGTAAAGAAGCTGGATGGGCCCTATGCTTTAGGGATGGCGTCTTTGATTAGTAATGAAAATATCCTTAGTCCCGGGTTCGAACCCCACCCCTGCTTAAACTTTGAATAAGAGATCAGCAATGGCGTCCGAAGATTTCGGCGTAAGAAGTCACCCTCATTCTGGCAACGGCCTTGTCAAAGAGGGCGGGGGAGCGCACAAGGTTCAGGGCACACCGTCTTGCCCTTGGGGGGTGGGGGTGGGGGGGGGGGGGAGAAAGGGAAACTGCTCCTAAAAGGTGGAAGAATCAGCAGTGATCAGAGACATGAGGATTAAGAAGTCAACGGAAGTCACTACACAAAAGACACATAACGTGAATCCACAGGACACGTGGCCTGCAACTGAAAAACTGTCATGATGATCTCTCCATTGGCAAAGTATTCCAGAGTAATCCCCCATACGGATCTCTGCGAGGAGACTGACTCCCAAGGGGAACGAAAAGATAACGTTCTATGAGTGAGGTGTAGAATGTCAGAAATATGAATGCGGTACGGAAGCTAGAAAATCTGGAAAGGGAAATGCTAAGGATCAATTTAGATAGAGCGGGCGTCAGTGAAGTAAAAAGCAAAGTAGATAAGGATTTCTGGTCATAGCGACAAGGTAATAACAACAGTAGCAGAAATGACATAATGGGAGTGGGATTCGTTGTGAATAGGAAGGTAAGAAAGAAAGTGAGTTCTGTGATAAGGTTGTTCTCATCAGAATCGAATCGACAGTGTACCCCAGTGATGAATTTAGGGGGTGGCCTGGGGGGAAAGTCCCCCCCCCCCAGAAATTGGAAATTCCCTTCCCGAGAAATTCATATCTATAGTTGTGGTGAAACATAAAATTTATCACCTGGTCTGTTAACTTGTACCGTTGTGACAAAATTTAAACTACGCCAGCTGCTGTTGCTAACGAAGTTTGGAGTTAACTATGGAGAAGTCGTGATGACATGCAGTTTTTACAAGCAAAATGAATGTATAACACAATAGGTGGCGGCTGGGTCCCTATAGCTTGGTTTCGTTACTTATCGGTTCGGTTTGGAACACTTAGCGTCGATTGTTCCGTTATTATTATTATTATTATTGCCAACACCAACAAATTAGCAGTTGCTGTATAATAAGTGTGCGGTAAAGCTAAGCGTTGCAAGGTGAGTTGGCAACGCCGATTATGGAATAAGTCAGCCTCTCCTCTCTCGTCTTCCCTCACCACACCTGATCGGCCTAACATGTGAGCTAATCCCTTAGCTATGCAGCCCACCCTCGCTGCGAACTTTATTCTTATCCGACACACGTATCTATACTTTATTTGCCCTTAGAATAAACCTGATGTCGCAAAACACGTCCCTGGGTATTGCTACGGAATTGGAAGTAGCATCTGACATTATAAAAGATTGTTTTAATTTTTTTATTGCATTACTGGAATATTTCCAAGATTTAATAGCCATACGGATTTTTCCTAATCGATGAGTCCAAAGCTCAAACCAAATATTTGTGTACACTTGACAATGATTTTCGCATTGTCAATGGGGATACACATAATTTATGCCTAAAGAAGCTGCTTATTCCACCATGGGTGGGACGTTTGGCAACGTTGCTCTACGAGTATAATCTAAGCTTTCATTGTTGCATAAAAACTCAATGCATTGTTGAAACTGTTGTACGGTTGTAACAGTCAGTCGACAGATTACTATGGAAGTGTGATGTGATTATGTAGTGTACTATGTGCAGCTTCGTCCGTTTATAACATAAGAAGAAGTGTTAGTGCCGAAATACAATGTCGAAACAACAAACTTTAATTTCTTTCTTTTCTAATAAAAGACAGTGTATTGCAAAAGACAAAGACAAGTGTTAGCTTACTGAAAGAAGTGCTAGTGATTGTGACGATGAATTGCGTAGGTCTACCAAGTCTTCAGTTTCCCTTCCACAGTTTTCAAACGATAAATGTGCTATTTCTGGCCCATCCGTAAATTGCAATTCTAAACAAAGTATTGAATGCGAGATTAAGTATCTGCAAAAATGGGAGTGTAAGTACAATTGGTTGTACTTTGATCACGAGCAGGATGGGGCTATCTGCAAATTGTGTGAAATGCATTTAAAAAACGATATCGAAGCTCTACAGAAAAGAGGAGTGTTCATTTCTGTACCTTTCACTAAATTTAGAAAAGCTACCGGAAGCACGGGAAAACTAGAAAAGCACGCCAGCTCAGAAGAACATGCAAGAGCCGTTGCACTTGAAAATTGTAGATTACAGGGATTAAACGCTCCAATTCATACACAGATATTTAAAGAAAATGAAAATGAAATAGCTTTAAACCGCTAAGCATTGTCATCGTTAATTCGAGGTCTGTATTTCCTTAATAAGGAAGAAATACCTCACACAACAAAATATGAACCTCTAATTTGTAAAGTAGTACTGAAAGGCGACATTAATTTTGAACAGTGGTTAAAATTTCAGAGCGAAAGGTCCACGTATCTTAGTAAGTATACTGCGTCAGAATTGTTGACTTGTTTGGTAGAGTCTTTAGACTTTCAAGATGAAACACTTCTCCATGACAAATATTTTTCATTTCAGGAGTCCGCGCTCGATTGTCACGAGAGGAAGGGCCATAAACTACCATACATTCACTGTAGAGCACATGTTTTGTCAATTGCTGCCACCAACTCTAGGAATAAACACCCCAATATAAAACGCACATTACATATTGTTAAAGACATTTACAAACTCTTTTCATGGTTCTTCCAAGCGAGAAAATGTTTTGCATGAAATTCAGTTTCCTTTAGACCAACCTGTTCTAAAAATACCCGAAGTGCTTTAGACCAACCTGTTTTAAAAATACCCGAAGCTGTTGACATCGTACAGTTCATGCTATTTTCTTAACCTACAAGTCCATTATAATGGCATGTGAACATATACACAAGGACGACGCGGATTTAACAAGTTTAGCTGGAGATATCTTGTTAGAAATGATAAATCCCAATTTCATTGTAGGTTTAGTGATTTTAGACGATACGTTAAATGCAGTCTCAAACTTATGTAAAGTTTTGCAGAGACAATCACTTAAAATTTCGCAAATCCCTCTACTTGTTTCTGGAACTCTGGAACATTTAAGACACATCGACTGTCTTTGTGACTGCGATGGACATAGTGCAGGAAATGAAACTCTTAATAAAATAAAAAAACTGCAGGAGGATGCAACAGAAGTTAAAGGTGTGCTTTTCACGAACGTAGAGGGGCAGATTCAAGCTATGAAAAGCGCAAGGAAATTTGTTAAAAGTATGATTGATGAAACTGAGCAACGGCTTGATGAGAAGGCAATAAAAGTGATAGAACTAACTGCGCTATTTTGAAAGTTTTAAAAAATTTCTAGAGTTTAGTGATAATGATTGTAAAGAACTGTGCCTGATTTTGGGACCTACAAATGTCGACGCTGTTATTGCAGACTTGCGTTGTTTTAGGTACGCTGTAAGTAATAAATTAGACGATTCGTCTTCTGATGTTGCTTCTTCCATTCTGAGAGCCGCCATCGGCTACGAAGCACTACGGACACTCGCTGAATGTGTACTGTCCATTCCCGTTTTGACTTGCAGTGTGGAAAAGTCATTTAGTACAATGAACAGGGTGATGACAAAATTAAGGAATAGGATAGGTCAGGAAATACTCCAAGCTTGTGTGAAGATTTCAACTGAAGGGGACGACGAGTCACCAGAAAGTTTTATTGATGACGTCATCAAGAGATATGCTGTAAAAAAGCCTCGACGTACTAGTTTGATGTAAATGTGAGGTTTTTTTGCATGCAATAAAATTATTTTATTATTTAATATAATTAACTTAGGCTTAGTCGAACAGCTTAGTACTTAACCTACATATTATTTAATTATATATTAGTTATTCATGAAAAATTTTAAGAAAGTATATGAGGATAAAGGTTAATTCAGTACATAAAGGAAGATAAAATTCTAATAGTCATTGGGTATTGGAATGCGGCTGTAGGGGAAGAAGTGGAAGGAAGGGTTACAGAAGAATATGGGCTCGGTAGTAGGAGTGAGAGAGGAGAAAGGTTAACTGAATTCTGCAATAAATTTTAGATGGTAATAGTGAATACTCTGTCCGAGAATCACAAGAAGAGAAGGTATACTTGGAAAATGCCGAGAGAAACAGGAAGATTTCAGTTAGATGAGCCGCCCGCAGTGGCCGTGCGGTTCTAGGCGCTGCAGTCCGGAACCGCGGGACTGCTACGGTCGCAGGTTCCAATCCTTCCTCGGGCATGGCTGTGTGTGATGTCCTTAGGTTAGTTAGGTTTAAGTAATTCTAAGTTCTAGGGGACTGATGACCTAAGATGTTAAGTCTCATAGTGCTCAGAGCCATTTGAATCAGTTAGATGACATCATGGGTATGCAGAGATTTCGAAATCAGACATTGGATTGCGAGGCGTAGCCAGTGGCAGGGAAAGACTCAGGTCACAATTTGGAAATGATGAACAGTAGGCTGAAGTTTAAGAGACTAGTCAGGAAGAAAAAATGCGCAGAGAAGTGGGACACGGAGGTATCATGGAATGAAGAGACACGAAAAAAGGAAGTGCAAAAACGTCCAGGGAAATTCAGGGATACAAAAATACAAGTTACTTAGAGATGAAATATTTAGGAAGTGCAGAGCAGGTAAGGCGAAATTGCTGCATGAAAAATGTGATGAAATTGAGAAAGAAATGATCGTCAGAAGGACTTACTCAGCACACAGAAAAGTCAAGACTTCCTTCAGTTAAATTAACAGCACATTAAGAATGCAATGGGTATTCTACCGTTAAATGCAAAGGAGAGAGCGGACAGTTGAAAAAAGTACATTGAGGCTCTTTATGAGGACGTATCTGACGATGTGTTAGAAGAAGAAACAGAAGTCATTAGGGAATAGTCAGGGAATCGAGTACTACAATCAGAATGTAGAAAAGCTTTGGAAGACTTAAAATCAAACAAGACAGTTGGGATGGATAACATTCCATCAGAATTTCTAAAATCATTGGTGGCGATACAACAGCTGACTTTCAAGAAAACTTCATTCACACAGTTCCGAAAATTGCAAGAGCCGACAAGTGCGAGAATAATAAAAATTATATTACAGCTTGTGCATCTAAGTTGCTGACAAGAATATTGTACAAAAGAGTGGAAAAGAAAATTGAGATCAGTTATGTCTAGATCAGCTTGGTGTTAGGGAAGGTAAAGGCGCCAGAGAGGCAGTTCTGACGTTGCGGTTGATAATGGAAACAAGTCTGAAGAAAAATAAAAATACGTTTATAGGATTTGGCGACCTGAAAAAAGCGTTAAACAACGTAAAATGGTTTAAGAATTTCGAAATCTTGAGAAAAATATGGGTAAGCTGCAGGGAAAAATGGATAATATACAGTACGCACAAGAACCAAAAGGGAACAATAAGAGTGAAAGACCAAGAACGAAGCGCACGGATGAAAATGGATGTAAGACAGGGACGTCGTTTTCTGCCCCTTCTGTTCAATCTATACGTCTAAGAAGCAATGATGTAAATTCAAGAAACGTAATACGAGTAATTCATTGCACTATAGGCCCACACCATTAACGTCGATATGCAGCAGGATTTTGGAACATAAGTTGTGTTCGAACGTTATGCATTATTTCGAAGAGAACGGTCTACTGACACATGGTCAAGATGGATTTAGAGAACATATTCTTGTGAAGCACAATTAGTTCTTTACTTGCGCGAAGTGCTGAGTGCTATCGACAAGGGATTTCAAATTGATTCCATATTTCTAGATTTCCTGAAGGCTTTTGGCGCCATACCTCACAAGCGCCTCTTAATCGCATTGCTTTCTTACGGAATATCGTGACAGTTATGCGACTAGAGTCGTAATTTCCTGTCAGAGAACTCACAGTTCGTAGTTACTGATGGAAAGTCCTCGACTAAACCATTGGCGATTACTGGCGATCCCAGAGGTAGTGATGTAGGCCCTCTGTTGTTCTGTATCTATATAAAAGATTTAGAAGACAATCTGAGCACCTTAGGTTGTTTGCATATGGTGCTGTCGTTTGTTGTCTAGTAAAGTCATCAGAATATCAAAACCAATTGGTAACGATTTAGATAGTAATTCTGTATGGTGCGAAAATTGGCATTTGGTCCTAAATAATGAAAAGAATGAGGCCATCCACATGATGCTAAAAGGAATCCATTAAACGTCGGTTACACACTAAATCAATCAAATCTAAAGGCCGTAAAGTCAGCTAAATACCTAGGAATTACAATTACGAAAATCTTACATTGGGAAGAAAACAGAAAATGTTGTGGGAAAACAGAATCAAAGACTACATTTTATTGGCAGAATGCTTAGAGGATGCAACAGATACACTAAAGAGATTACCTGTACTACAGCTATCCGTCCTCTTTTGGAGTAGGGGAACATGGGGTACAGTGAAACATGGGGCACAGTGAAGCAAAACAGATTTTCCGCAAAATACAGGGCGAGTCAAAAGTCCTTGGACACCTTCATAAGTTGGAAGATTAAAGGGAAAATTGAAATGTGATGATGGGAACATAGGTTTGCTGTGGGGGCTGCAACTTTGGGAGTGAAAGTCATTCATGGCCGCCATCTTGAAATCTGCCATTTTGAATTGAAGTAGTTTTTTTTAATTGGTAAGGGGGGGGGGGGGTGTATGACACATCAAATAACACTCGCTTGAGCTCTGGAATTGAGTGGTGTAATTTGGTTTTGTCTATCTTGTACAATTTAGAAGTTATTAATGTTCAAAGTTACCTTGATACAGACTCATGTCTCTCTTTGTTCCCTGTTCACGATAGGGCACGTAGTGGGCGACCAAGGACTGCCACCAATGAGGAAACTGCAACTGTGGTTGTTGCGTCGTTTGTGAAAAGTCCTAAACGAAGTACCCGTCGTGTGGCCCTAGCGTGTAGAATAAGCCAAACCTCCGTTGTCCGGATATTGCACACCAATAAGTGGCCTTCTTAAAAGCTGCAGATGCAACATCGACTTACCGAGGATGACCCTGATCTCCAGTTGGAGTTCTGCCTGTGGGCTACTGAACAACACGAACTGTATCCTTCGTTTGCCAAGGGCATACTGTTCAGCGACGAGGCGTATTTCACTTTGAACACGGAGGTTAATCGACATAATTGTCGATAATGGAGTGACGCAAATGCAAACTGGGTTGCCCCAATTCGAGAACATAGTCCAGCAAAGGTGATGGTGTGGTGTGGCACATGGGACACCCGCATTATTGGGCCATTTTTCATGTACAACACCTTAACTGCACCACAGTATCTGATGCTGCTGTAGGACCTTGTGTTCCCTTCCACACTGAACGCTGACGGCATTTTCCCATCTTATTTTCAGCACGATGGAGCCCCTCCACACCGTGGCATTGGTGCCCGTGAATGACTGGAGGAACAACTGCCAGGGAAGTGCATCGGTCGCTGTGGTCCCATGGAGTGGCCGCCCAGATTCCCTAACTTAACGCCCTTTGATTTTTATCTATGGGGACATCTTAAGCAAACAGTGTTTGCTCAGAGCATCCGTGATTTGAGACACCTGGAGGAACGCATACAACACGCCTGTGACCAAATTGCAGGAGACATTCTCCTCCGTGTGCAGTCAGAGTGGTTGTAGTGATTACAGTTGTGCATTGCACGGGATGGACAACGCATAGAACTTGCGTTGTAGCAGTCAGTATGACGGTAATTTCCAAACTTTGAACATTAATAACCTCTAAACTGTACAAGATAGACAAAAACAAATTACACCACTAAATTCTAGAGCTCAAGAAAGTGTTATTTGATGGGTCATACACCCGCCCCCCTTCCCATTTAAAAAAATGACTTGAATCCAAAATGGTGGCAGCCATGAATGACATTCGCTCCAAAAGTTGCGGCCCCACAGCAAACCTATGTTCCCACCATCACATTTCAATTTTCCCTTTAGTCTTCCAACTTATGAAGGTATCCAAGGAATTTTGACTCGCCCTGTATTTGAATCTGACCAGTGGCACTCCCAGTGAGTAAACTGTGAGTTAACTATCTGATGTTGATTTAGTCTGAAAATGACTGCCATTGAATAGAGCCTCATTAGGTCAGAGTGTTTGTCTTTTCCTGATAGAAAGTAAATTTTTGACACATCCTAATAATCTGTATTGTGTAATTTTACTGGTGTTAACAGATTATTATGTTTAAATATTAGAAAACGACATTGTCTGCAGTACAGACACAGGAAAATAACTTTAATGTTCATCAATTAGTTATGTCAAAATGTATTTTTGGTTAATCAGGTACGAGTATGAAGGCCTATTGAATTATGAGTCATTAGGGCACAGTGAAACGTTTCTGTTTGCCCTATTATATGAATTAAAAATATATTATTACTGTGGAACTTCTATTTTTTAAAAGTAATTTAAAATTGTGTTGATGCCCTTACTAATGACCTTTGATGATAAAAATGTCTTTTGTTTTTTTTTAGGTGTCAAAAACGGTTCGTAATTACGAAAGAATAACAGACATTGGTTCATTTTCTAAAGATTCGATGAAAGAAGCTGTCAAACTTGTTCAGAGCGGAACCAGTGTTCGTGTAGCTGCTGAAATGAATCCTCCGACTATTTTCAGATATGCACATAAGTCAAAAATGCATGATGATGAACAGGGACAACTGAAGTTTAGATCCAATTATGAATGCAGAAAAGTGTTTTCTTTTGAAAAGCGTAAGCTATCAGGAGATTAAATTGTACCACATTCAAAAATTTGCTACAGTCTTTCAACTGAACAGTGTAGGAAGCTAGCCTATGAAATGGTGGCTGCTAATGAAATTGACCAGCATTTAAATTGGGATGAGCAGAAGACACTGGGTGTTGATTGGTTTAGAGGATTTTAACAAAAATCCAAGTTTAAGTATTCTCATGCCAGAGGGATGTAGTCTGTCTAGGGCCACTTCATTTAACAAATCAGATGTTGAGACGTTTTTCAATAAGCAAAAGTCACTTTATAAAAGTTGCCCGGAGTTTACAACTGGATTGAGGGTATTTAATTTAGATGAAACTTGCACTAGTATTGTACAAAACCCTCCAAAAGTAGTTGCAGAAAAAGGTGTAAAACAAGTTAGCAAGTGCATGAGTGCAGAAAAAGGAAAGTCTGTGACACCATATTGTATTGTTTTTCCTAACGAAATGTCGTGTGACGAGGGCCTCCCGTCGGGTAGACCGTTCGCCTGGTGCAAGTCTTTCGATTAGACGCCACTTCGGCGACTTGCGCGTCGATGGGGATGAAATGATGATGATTAGGACAACACAACACACAGTCTCTGAGCAGAGAAAATCTCCGACCCAGCCGGGAATCGAACCCGGGCCCTTTGGATTGACAGTCTGTCGCGCTGACCACTCAGCTACCGGGGGTGGACGTTTTTCCTAATGGCAACACAGTTACACATGTGAAGATTTTCCCTAGGACTTACTTCAAACCCCATATGGCTGATCACACTCCTCCCAGAACTCTAGGGCTAGCTAAGAGTTCAGGCTGGATGGCAGCCGAGCTCTTTGTACAGGTAATGGAACACTTTATTAAATATTCTAAAAGTTCAAAAGAGGAACCAACTTCTCTGTGATAACCACGGAAGTCATTTATCAATAGACTTGTTAGAAATAGCGAAGAACAATGGTGTTATAGTTCAAACGTTCCCACCACATTCCACCAACAAGTTCCAGCCTCTAGGTGTTGGTATTTGAAGCCATTTAAGATATTTTATAATGCTGCTGTTGACAGTTGGCTTATGGAACACTATGGTAAAACATTCTTCAACTTATGATATTGCAAGCTGCTTAAATGTAGCTCACGACAAAGCAATGACACCAACCACCATTATAGCAGCATTTCGCAAAACAGGATTTGTTCCTTTTGATATAGATGTCTTCGCAGAAGCAGACATTCTGGGTAGTTATGTGACTGGCTATCCTTCTGCAGCTCTGGTGGAACGGAATTGTTCCTTTCGATATAGATGTCTTCGCAGAAGCAGACATTCTGGGTAGTTATGTGAGAGGCTATCCATCTGCAGCTCTGGTGGAACGGGAGTCATTGTTAATGGGAAACAGGAGGCTTCATGTGTGAATCACCCCACCTCATGTATGGAAAATTCGCGTGTGTTAAAATATTCTCCTGAAGATGTCCATGCTTATACCAAAGCCAGTAAAAGATAGAACAAAAGACGTGGCTGCAGTAAGGGCAAAAGTATCATTGCAACCAGCACACCAGAAATGAAAGTACGACAAGAAAATTTAATGCACAAAAAGGAAATATTGCAAGTGAGAAAATGGCATGATTCCGATTCTAGCAATGACAACACCGATGCTATTATCCTAGACAATTCTGACAATTATGAAGAAATGCATGAAGAACTAATGTCACCACTAAAGCCAGATGAGTTTGAAGACATGGAGAGGGATCCAAAATCAGATGATTATGTTTTGGTGCAATCTGAAACCTCTGACAGGAAAAAAATTTACATTTGCGTTGCAACCAAGGAAAAAGACTCTGAAGAAGACTATGAAGTAAGCTTTTTTATGACAGCCAGGAAAAAGTAGAATTCTTTTCTAAAACCACCAGTGGAAGACATAGCATCAGTGTACCATTGCCAAAATAAAAATGATCATCCGAAAATCTATTCAATGTGGAAAAACAAAAGGACTCAAGAGCTAGAACTTACTTTTCTTCTATAAATATGGAATTAATCTCAATGAATATTTCCTCAAAGTTATTGAAATGTTTTATTCATCTGGTAGCTGTGGGCATTCTTATTCTAGTATTGCGAAACATTCAAGTTTTTGCACCTAAAGCCTAATTACCCTACATCATTTCAAACTTAAGAGTGTAGTTTTTTAAGTGAGAATGTTCAATAATTCTTATGTTAATGTGTTTTTGGTTAAATACCAGATAGATGATAAAACTTGAATTGTTACAAATGTTTGTGTCAATGTGCCCCATCACCTGTTTCAGTGTACCACACAGATGGGGCACAGTGAAAGAGATGTAAAGTTGAATTCAAATTATAATTAAAGATACTAAAAACAAATTCTCAATTTTGAAAGTTGTGTTCGACAATGTGCAAACAAATATCTACTTATCCTATGTATTACAATGTCACTGGAATAAATAAAAGTGGATTTACAACTAAATTTGGATTAGTTGTTTCACTCTGCCCCATGTTTCTCTACTGCTGCACAGTGTGGGATCCTTACCAGATAAGATTAATGGAGTACATTGAGAAAGCTCAAAGAAGGTCATCACGTTTTGTATTATCGCTAAATAGGGGAAGAGCTCACGGAAATGATAAAGGATCTGGGGTAGACATAATTAAAACAAAGGCGTTTCTCGTTGCGGTGGGATCTTCTCACAAAATTTCAATCACTAACTTTCTCCTTCAAATGTGAAGACATTTTGCTGACGCCGACCTCAATAGGGAGGAACGATCATCCTAATAAAATAAGAGCAATAAGAGCTTGCTCGGAAAGACAAAGGATTTCTTTTTTTCACACATTGTTCGTAAGTGGAATAGCAGAATTATTGTGAAGGTGGTTCGATGAACCCTCTGCTAAACACTTAAATGTGATTTTCACAGATGCCATGTAGATGTGGATAAAATAAAAAAAATGATACAAGCGTGGGATTAAAATTCAAGGTGAAAGGCTACCTGTGTTAAGATTAGCTGATGACATTGCTATTCTCAGTGAATGTGAAGAAGAATTACATTTCCATTTGAATGAAATGACCAGTAAAGAATATGGATTGTGACTAAATCGAAGAAAGACGAAGGTAATGAAAAGTAGTAGAAATGAGAACAGCGAGAAACTTAACATCATACCTGGTGATCACGAAGTAGATGCATTTAACGAATTCTACTACTTAGGCAGGGTAATAAGCAATGAGGTAGGACTTAAAAAGCAGACTAGTACTGCTAAAAAGGGCATACCTAACCAAGAGATGTCTACTAATATCAAACGTAGGCTTTAATTTGAGGTAGAAATTTCTGAGAACGTAGCTTTGGAGTTCAGCATTGTACGGCAGTCAGACATTGAGTGTGGGAAAACCGGAAGACAAGAAAATAGAAGCATTTGAGAAGTGATACTACGGAAGATTGTTGAATATTAGATGAACTGATAAGGTAAGAAATGTGGAGGTTCTGCAGAGAATCGGCGAGGAAAGGAATATGTGGAGAATATTGACGAGAAGAACGGACAGGATGGTAGGACATCCGTTTCCATGGTACCAGAGGGAGCTGTAGAGGGTAAAAATGGTGGAAAAAGATAGAGACTGGAATACATCCAGCAAGTAATTGAGGACATACACTCCTGGAAATGGAAAAAAGAACACATTGACACCGGTGTGTCAGACCCACCATACTTGCTCCGGACACTGCGAGAGGGCTGTACAAGCAATGATCACACGCACGGCACAGCGGACACACCAGGAACCGCGGTGTTGGCCGTCGAATGGCGCTAACTGCGCAGCATTTGTGCACCGCCGCCGTCAGTGTCAGCCAGTTTGCCGTGGCATACGGAGCTCCATCGCAGTCTTTAACACTGGTAGCATGCCGCGACAGCGTGGACGTGAACCGTATGTGCAGTTGACGGACTTTGAGCGAGGGCGTATAGTGGGCATGCGGGAGGCCGGGTGGACGTACCGCCGAATTGCTCAACACGTGGGGCGTGAGGTCTCCACAGTACATCGATGTTGTCGCCAGTGGTCGGCGGAAGGTGCACGTGCCCGTCGACCTGGAACCGGACCGCAGCGACGCACGGATGCACGCCAAGACCGTAGGATCCTACGCAGTGCCGTAGGGGACCGCACCGCCACTTCCCAGCAAATTAGGGACACTGTTGCTCCTGGGGTATCGGCGAGGACCATTCGCAACCGTCTCCATGAAGCTGGACTACGGTCCCGCACACCGTTAGGCCGTCTTCCGCTCACGCCCCAACATCGTGCAGCCCGCCTCCAGTGGTGTCGCGACAGGCGTGAATGGAGGGACGAATGGAGACGTGTCGTCTTCAGCGATGAGAGTCGCTTCTGCCTTGGTGGCAATGATGGTCGTATGCGTGTTTGGCGCCGTGCAGGTGAGCGCCACAATCAGGACTGCATACGACCGAGGCACACAGGGCCAACACCTGGCATCATGGTGTGGGGAGCGATCTCCTGCACTGGCCGTACACCACTGGTGATTGTCGAGGGGACACTGAATAGTGCACGGTACATCCAAACCGTCATCGAACCCATCGTTCTACCATTCCTAGACCGGCAAGGGAACTTGCTGTTCCAACAGGACAATGCACGTCCGCATGTATCCCGTGCCACCCAACGTGCTCTAGAAGGTGTAAGTCAACTACCCTGGCCAGCAAGATCTCCGGATCTGTTCCCCATTAAGCATGTTTGGGACTGGATGAAGCGTCGTCTCACGCGGTCTGCACGTCCAGCACGAACGCTGGTCCAACTGAGGCGCCAGGTGGAAATGGCATGGCAAGCCGTTCCACAGGACTACATCCAGCATCTCTACGATCGTCTCCATGGGAGAATAGCAGCCTGCATTGCTTCGAAAGGTGGATATACACTGTACTAGTGCCGACATTGTGCATGCTCTGTTGCCTGTGTCTATGTGCCTGTGGTTCTGTCAGTGTGATCATGTGATGTATCTGACCCCAGGAATGTGTCAATAAAGTTTCCCCTTCCTGGGACAATGAATTCACGGTGTTCTTATTTCAATTTCCAGGAGTGTAGATTGCAAATGATACTCTGAGGACAGGTTGGCACAAGAGAGGAATTAGTGACGGATGGCATCAGACCAGTCAGAACACTGATGACTGAAAAAAAAAGAAAGAAAAGGAAGCAGGAGACAATTGGTGTAAAGTGGTAAACGTAGACCGTCACCGAGGGCAGCGGTTACTGATAATGTTCAAAGACGCTTGGAGGACTCTGCAAGAAAATCGTTACGTCGATTGAGCCAGGAGACAGGCATTTCATACGGCACATGTCAGAGAGCTGCAAAGAAATAGGCATTGCGATCATACAGAGTGCACATGGTGCAATCATTGTAAGAAACAGATCATGAGGAATTAGTGCGTTATTGTCGATGGTTTGAGGGGTCTCTTATTCAACGTCCAGACATTCTCTCCATAACCTGGTCACTCACAGACGGCAGATAGCAGCACAAGCAGTGGAGCGCATATAAAGCGTGTCGGGGGGATGTGAAAAACAGCACAGTCGAGATCGTAACGAGGATAGGGAGCGATTTACCTGACGTGCAAAAGAGCATGGTCATTGCCTTTCAGGCCATGGGTGAAAGCATTTCCAAAACAGGTAAGTCTGTACACTGCTAGCGTGCCACTGTGGTTAAAGTGGACTACGTATGGCAAAATGGCGCTATTAAAAAGCCGCTTCCATTTGTCAGGTTACATCAACACACAAAAGAGATGCTGGGCTGGTGCAAACCCCCTTATCATCTACGAAACACCACTGCACGATGAGAAGGTCGGAATATGGTGCACTGTGTCAGCTTCCAGTATTGTTGGCCCCCTTTTCTTTGATTCGACCTTAAGACACTACCGTTTATATGTGCATCTTAAATACATTCGTGGAGCAACTGGATGGGATCAGACCTACAGAAGGTTATTTCCAACAAGCTGGAGCAATCCGTCACGCATCTAACCGTTCCTTATAACCAGTTTCTTTGGTGACCGAAGAATCTCAAAAAAATTGTGGCTTCCTGATCACCTGACGTAATGTCCACGGAATGTTTTTCTTGGGAGGCTGAGTGTACAGAAATAGACAATGGACAACTGCAGAGCTCCGTGACGCCATTACACACGAAACAAGCAATATTTCTGAGGATACGTTTCACAGAACATCGTGGAATATGGTGAACCGAGTACAGTTGTGCATTGATGCAGGTGGATGGTGCTTCCAGCATTTGCTGTGGGGACTTTGTACGAATGTATATAAACTCCCAATTGCGTTTTATCATCTTCCAAAACCGCAAATGTATCCCATTATTGGTTAAAATGTTATGACTCATTAAAGTAGTTTCGGTTTATATGGATCGCACTGTATTTCCGCTACCATTTTATTTAAATTCGTATACATGGCCCAATCACATTAATGTGCCCACCGTCAACGTCCAATAATCGCTCACAGACGACAAGTAGCAACACAAGTAGTGGAGTGTATATAAAGCGTATTAGGGGCTCATGGAAAACAGTAGAACGAAGCCGTAATGCGGAAACAGTGCGGTTTATCTGCTGTCCATGAGGGCGTTATCAGTGACTTTCGGGCCAAGGATGGAAGCATTTCCGAATCGGGTAAGTCTGTACACTGCACATACCACAAAAGTTAAAGTATACCGTTCATGACAAAATGGCGTTATCGAAAACCGGCGTCAATGCAACTGTTATGGACCAAGGGGTATAGACGTAGGGGTAAACGACAGCTGCACAGATGTGTTCAGGTGAACAGACCTGCAACAGTTGAGGAACTGACAGCCCAGGTGATCCAAGGAGTACCAACAGTGTCTCCTATACGACCATTCAGCGAACGTTCCTGTGTCTTGGGTTCCGCAGCACACACCTGGTTCATGCACCCCTGCTGACTGCTATTCATCGGTGAAGAAAGCTGTAATTTGCAATCGAGTACGGCAACTGGACGTCCAGTGCATGGCGACAATTGGCCTTTTCAGATGAATCACATTTTATGCTGCATCAGACAAATGGTAGTTGACTTGTACAGTGTGATTGGTTCAAATGGCTCTGAGCACTATGAGACTTAACTGCAGTGGTCATCAGTCCCCTAGAACTTAAAACTACTTAAACCTAACTAACCTAAGGACATCACACACATCCATGCCTGAGGCAGGATTCGAACCTGCGACCGTAGTGGTCGCGCGGTTGTACAGTGTGAGTTTGAAAGCCAACACCATATAACAGTCGCCGGAAGGGTCCAGACTGGAGGAGAGAGTATTATAGGCCTGGAAAATGTTTTCATGGCATTCCCTGGATTATCTTGTCATTCTGGAAGGCTCAATGGACCAACATAAATATGCATCTCTCATTGCGGACCGTGTCCACTCTTACATGCAGTTTGTTTTTCCTCAACATGATGGCATCTACCAGCAGGACGATGCAACGAGTCACTGAGCGCACAGTGTAATGTATGGTTCAAAGAGCACCAGGATGACTTTACCATAACCTTCCGATTATCAAACTCCCGGATTAAAACCCATTCTAGAACCTATGGGAGCACCTCGATCCGACTGTTTGCGCCATGGATCCTCAACGGATAAACCTAACGCAGCTGTCCAAGGCACCGGAGTTGGCATAGCTCCAGATCCATGTCCGTACCTTCCAGAAGCTGACTGACTCTTATCCTGCATGTCTCGCAACAGGCTGCACTCAAAAATGTGGTTGTTCAGGCTTCTGATAGACGGTCACATTATTATGACTGGATAGTGTAGAACCGAACTTATTCTTTAATAGGCTATGATTCACTTCATGCATCGTGTGCACAGTGAACTTTCATGATTCTTTTCCGATTCTTTGACAGTTCAATCATTACTGGAAAACGGTGAAATTTGATTTCGATTATTCTGTGACTTTGTATGTGAGCCACTGAGAGTGAATGTTGCATTCCTTAGTCAACTTAATCCTTGCTTTTAAGGAACGAAGTAGTACGATTTTGTGCGTGTTCCATGGTAAATGCAGTTCAGGAGTACACTCTACCTTTGTGAATAAATGTTTTTCATGCAGCTGTTTAGTTCGTTAAAATTCACCTCAATGTGCATGTCAGCAAGCCTTTCCTCCTGTGATGTCTAAACTCACATACCACGCAGGAGAGAATTACTTGGAAATATTTAGTAAAGTGTAAACCTGACGGGTCGATCTGAAGTTCAGCAGTTAGATCTCCGTTGTTTGTTATTTCTTGGGGTAGAAAGTGGCTCTAAGCACTATGGCACTTAAACATCTGAGGTCCTCAGTCCCCTAGACATAGAACTACTTAAACCTAACTAACCTAAGGACATCACAAACATTCATGCCCCAGGCAGGATTCGAACCTGCGACCGTACCAGCAGCGCGGTCCCGGAATGAAGCGCCTAGAACCGCTCGGCCACAGGGGCCGGCTCTTGGGGTAGAAAACTAGGGCTAGAACACACTGGACGATTTGGCACTCCGGGGCAGACAGGCAATGTTAAGCACTGTATTTCTTCAATAGGATGCGAAAAATCCCTATTATCGGGTGTAAGCTAGACGCACCAGAGAATTAACTGCCGGTTTTTGCACAATCAATAGACGGTGGGCGGCTTTTAACTCGTTCACGGTTAAATTCTGAGTGTTTTCAGTCAGTTCAAGCGATTCTCAGGAAGCTTCCTTTGAATAGAAAAACAGCCCATTAACTTCCCCATCCTTTTTCAAATGATCCAATGGCGTTCTCTAATCACCTTCATGGCATGCAAATCCGTTCCTTCTCTATGACTATGTTCAGTTAATAAATTAACTTTGTACCTGTTGTAATACTCATTAATGAGCGTAATTTGTTATCATGGTTGTTCAGGATCACCAACAGTAATCTGACTCTTCACTGCAAAGTATGACAGAACTTACAAGGATAGTCGTAAGATTTAAACTATCACAAAAAAATTACGGAATTAATTTTTTGTTTATTTTGCAGGTACATGTCTGCAATCAGGGTACACACTGAATTTCCCGCGCCACAGCATCTTAGGTGAGGTTCGAGGAGCTACAACAATCGGCACAGCCCATCCATAAAGAGGAATATCGCCCCGTAATTCGTTATCTGCATTTGTTGCGTTGCTGAAACATATGGCAACAGTGCACCATCATATGACACAGTGGTTCGGTGGTCAGCCGCTTCCAGTGTGGTCAAACAAGTGAGAATGTTGGAGAACAAATTGGCAAACATCTCTCCATGAAGAACTAGGAACCACAAGGGAAGTAGAGGCCCAGGTGGTGGAAGTTGGCATGTCATTGTCGAGACGGTAGCGAGAAAAGTTAAAATCAAATACGTATCGTTTGTCAACATACCAGTGTTGCACAACATTTTCAAGTTTGCCACCTGCTGTCTTTCATGACTGCTCACGCCCATTTAAACAGACCGCGCAACCACGCCAGCAGTAGAAATATTCAACCCGTGTCAGGCGTACGCAGATGACTTCTTTAGCCGCCTAATCACTATGGACGAATGTTTGGTGTATCACTGTGACCCAAAGACAAACGAGTAAAGCAAAACGGGGGGGTATGTGCGTTCATGACCGACGGAACAGCAAAGACCCTTTGGGCAAGGTGATATTGAGTGTTTTATAGGGCTCTTACGATGTGGTGCTTACACATTATGATCGTAAGGCGTAAACCATCACAGGAGCATGCTACCAAAACCTCCTGCTCAGTTTACAGGATGCTGTTGAACCAAAAGCGTCGCAGGAAGTTGTCTAATGGGGTGTTTTCTCCTGCATGATGCACTGCATTTTGTACCACCGTACAGAGAGACCTGCAGAGGTTGTGGTCCAGATTGCTGCACACACCCGTACATCTGATACCCAGTAGCACGTCCTCTTGCATTGATGCATGCCTGTATTCGTCGTAGCACACTATCCACAAGTTTATCAAGGCACTGTTGGTCCGGAAGGTCCCACTCCTCAACGACGATTCGTCGTAGATCCCTCAGAGAGGTTGCTGGGTCACGTCGTCCATAAACAGCTCTTTTAAATCTATCCCAAGCATGTTCGATAGTGTTCACGCCTGGAGAACATGCTGGTCACTCTAGTCGAGCGATGTCCTTATCCTGAAGGGAGTCGTTCACAAAATGTGCACGATGGGGGCGCGAATTGTTGTCCATGAAGACGAATGCCCTGCCAATATGCTGCCGATATGGTTGCACTACCGGTCGCAGGATGGCATTCACGTATCGTACAGCCATTACAGCGCCTTCCATGACTACCAGCAGTGTACGTCAGCCCCACATAAAGCCATCACAAAACAGCAGGGAACCTTCACCTTGCTGCACTCGCTGGTCAGTGTGTCTAAGGCGTTCAGCCTGATCGGGTTGCCTCCAAACGCGTCTCGAGTGTATCAAGATCGAGGTTCCCTGATGTTTTGGGATGGCTTTATGTGGGGCCGACATACGCCACTGGTGGTCACGGAAGGCGCTGTAACGGCTGTACGATACGTGAATGCCATCCTACGACGAATACTGCAACCATATGGGCAGCATATTGGCGAGCCATCCGTCTTCATGGTCGAAATTTCGCACCCCCATCGTGCACATCTTGTGAGTGACTTCCTTCATGATAACGACATCGCTCGACTATAGTGGCCAGCATGTTCTCCAGACATGAACCCTGTCTAATATGCCTGTGATAGATTGGAAAGTACTGTTTATGGACGACGTGACCCATAAACCACTCTGAGAGATCTATGCCGAATCACCATTGAGGAGTGGGACATTCTGGACCAACAGTCCCTTGATGAACTTGTGGATAATATGCCACGACGAATACAGGCATCCATCAATGCAAGAGGACGTGCTACTGGGTAGTAGAGGTACCGGTGTGTACAGCAATTTGGACCACCATCTCTGAAGGTCTCGATGTATGGTGGTACAACATGCAATGTGTGGTTTTCGTGAGCAATAAAAAAGGCGGAAATGATGTTTATGTTGATCTCCATTCCAGTTTTCTGTACAGGTTCCGGAACTCTCTGAACAAAGGTGATGCAAAACTTTTTTTGATGTGTGCATTTTTCCGGCAACTTTATTTAAATGTTGATTTCAAGTGCTATTAAAAACTGTGCTAATTCAAGAGTGGTCAGTTGCATGTCTTAGCGGACACCACAAATGAAAGGGGACCGAAACACGCTTCTGTCAAGAAGACATAAATAATTGTTTACACAAGATTTAACAGTAATCTGTCGTCATTTAATGTGAACGCACTTGTGAAAGAATGCTGGCTTATTTATTTATAAACCAACTATCACCTGTATTTATTCTAAGTGATGTGAATGCTACTGCATGTTTATAACATTTCTTTTATTTTAATATTGTTGTAATATGTTAGGTTAGTGAGGGAAAGTGGTCAAGATGTGTCAAATCATGTCTGTAGCACAGAAGAACGATGTATTTTTGGTGAGGATGACCTTCGGCCAATGGGAAGGCATACAATAGCCGAACACTTCTGAAGTCGAATGGAGCCTCGGACTTCTCGAGTGCAGAGCTCAAGGGAGTGATTCTGGACACTTTATGTTCAAAATGGCTCTGAGCACTATGCGACTTAACTTCTGAGGTCATCAGTCGCCTAGAACTTGGAACTAATTATACATAACTAACCTAAGGACATCAAACACATCCATGCCCGAGGCAGGATTCGAACCTGCGACCGTAGCGGTCGCTCGGCTCCAGACGGTAGCGCCTAAAACCGCACGGCCACTCCGGCCGGCCACATTTTATGTCAAGGGCTGGAAGAAGGGAGACCTGCCTATGGTAATGTGCATAATTCAGTGGTATAGGTGATAGGTTATGGGTGGTGAATGACTGCTAACATACTCTGACTTCTGAAGGAATTTTATAATTTTGAGAGGTCTGAATGTGATCCAGAGTAGGAGTCTGACTTTTTCTGCTTGTATTACGGAACTGAGGACAGATGGAGTATGAGTTACTATTCTTTGCATTGCGTGTCTTATTTTGTGAATTTTCATGGGGAACTCTGAACTGTTTTGAACTGGTGAATGTTTATGTATGGCGATTACGAAATGGACTTAGTTCCCACGTATATTTCATATTATTTGGTTTAAAGATTTTGATACCATACTCGTAACACTCTCAACGTAACTTTATTGCATTTGATAAGGGTATTTCTGTCTGTATTTTAACTGAATATCGCGGGACCACTTCCCGTATATTTGAGATTTCCTTTCTTGAATAAACGGTATTCTCTGACGTCTAAATCAATTAGAGACATTAGAATAGCACCCTTTTTATTAAATTATTCGTTTATCTTTTATTTTATATTTCTGTGTATTTTATTAACAGGCAACTCTACTCAATATGTAGACTATCTGACTGTAGGATCACAGCGGCAGATTATTATTTGCAGCGAATTAGCTGTGAGTCATGAAAGCAGAGGTGCGTGGCATCACGCTATGACTACATCGAGCTACTTCTTTTAAACAGAGCTGTGCATAGCCCAAGTACCTAACATACACTACTGGCCATTAAAATTGCTACACCAAGAAGAAATGCAGATGATTAACGGGTATTCATTGCACAAGTATATTATACTAGAACTGACATGTGATTACATTTTCACGCAATTTGGGTGCATAGATCCTGAGAAATCAATACCCAGAACAACCACCTCTGGCCGTAATAACGGCCTTGATACGCCTGGGCATTGAGTCAAACAGAGCTTGGATGGCGTGTACAGGTACAGCTGCCCATGCAGCTTCAACACGATACCACAGTTCATCAAGAGTAGTGACTGTCGTATTGTGAAGAACCAGTTGCTCGGCCACCATTGACCAGACGTTTTCAGTTGGTGAGCGATCTGGAGAATGTGCTGGCCAGGGCAGCAGTCGAACATTTTCTGTATCCAGAAAGGCCCATACAGGACCTGGAACATGCGGTCGTGCATTATCCTGTTGAAATGTAGGGTTTCGCAGGGATAGAATGAAGGGTAGAGCCACGGGTCGTAACACATCTGAAATGTAACGTCAACTGTTCAAAGTGCCGTGAATGCGAACAAGAGGTGACCGAGACGTGTAACCAATGGCACCCCATAAAATCACGCCGGGTGATACGCCAGTATGGCGATGACGAATACACACTTCCAATGTGTGTTCACCGCGGTGTCGCCAAAGACGGATGCGACTATCATGATGCTGTAAACAGAACCTGGATTCATCCGAAAAAATGACGTTTTGCCATTCGTGCACCCAAGTTCGTCGTTGAGTACACCATCGCAGGCGCTCCTGACTGTGATGCAGCGTCAAGGGTTAACGCAGCCGTGGTCTCCGAGCTGACAGTCCATGCTGCTGCGAACGTCGTCAAACTGTTCGTGCAGATGGTTGTTATCTTGCAGACGTCCCCATCTGTTGACTCAGGAATCGAGACGTGGCTGCACGATCCGTTACAGCTATTCGGATAAGATGCCTGTCATCTCGACTGCTAGTGATACGAGGCCGTTGGGATCCAGCACCGCGTTCCGTATTACCCTCCTGAACCAACCGATTCCATATTCTGCTGACAGTCATTGGATCTCGACCAACGCGAGCAGCAATGTCGCGATACGATAAACCGCAATCGCGATAGGCTACAATCCGACCTTTATCAAAGTCGGAAACGTGATGGTACGCATTTCTCCTTCTTACACGAGGCATCACAACAACGTTTCACCGGGCAACGCCGGTCAACTGCTGTTTGTGTATGAGAAATCGGTTGGAAACTTTCCTCATGTCAGCACGTTGTAGGTGTCGCCACCGGCGCCAACCTTGTGTGAGTGCTCTGAAAAGCTAATCATTTACATATCACAGCATCTTCTTCCTGTCGGTTAAATTTCGCGTCTGTTGCACGTTATCTTCGTGGTGTAGATATTTTAATGGTCAGTAGTGTATAAACTATATTGTTTGTGTGCGACGCTGTTAGGAAGAGCAACTACTCAGCAGTAACCATTAGTTATAGTCGCATTTGGGGTGTCAGATTTTGCTTCAACCCCGGTAGCCTGACGTGGTACCTGGTGGCCTCTTACTGCTGCTTCAGATAAGGTAAGCTCTGCATGGCAAGCATTTCGAGAATGATGACGTGGTGATTTCCAGGGTGGAGAGTTTCATGAACAGGTAAAATGTAGACCTCTACAGCCAAGGTCTCCACGACGTTAGCTGTCGGTTGGAAAAAAAATGTCATTTTTTTCCACTGCAGGACGAGTATGTGAAGAAAGACGATCAACATGAAAACAGCGGAAAAATGCTCCTATCAGAGCACAAAAAAGGCAAATATGCTCCAGAAGACTCTGAGTGAATAGTGGGGTACCAGCTGCCTCATTCGACCTCTTTCTGCACCTTTAAAAATTTTCCTCAAAATGTTTGCTTGCGAACAGATTCGTGCTCTTTTTAACATGCAACTTACCTCTCATTGACTCCCCTAACTGTAACTCGCTCACATCCACTAGACCATCGCTCATACCCACCCACGCCCACTTGTCAATTCTCACTCACTCATTCAGACCAACTCATTGTCATTATCTCTTTGTGTCTCTCTGTAATTGGCTCCTGTCACACAGCCACAGTCCCCTTCGTTCTGTCCTACGACTGCTGTTTCCTCTCACTGTCACTGTCTCCTTCCCACTCTCCTACTGTTACTATTTTATTCACTCCTTCCCACTGTTTCTGCCCCTTCTCACTGTCAGTACCACTCCCTTCCTCATTATCACTGTCATAGACTCTGTCTCTCATTATCACTGGCGCTCGTTCACTTCCAGTGTCTCCTCTTTATTCCTCTCCCACTGGGACTGTGTCCTTCACTCTTTTCCTAGCACTGTTCTGCCTCTGTCAACTACGTTCCACCGCCATTGTGTCCCTCTCTTTCTCTCACAATCCCATTGCCTCCTTAATTCTTTCTGTACGACAACCACTATCTGCTATCTTCCAGTATTTATTATTTTTCCATCTCGTTCCCAGTGCCACGGTCGCCTTCTCTCTCAACATAAAAGAGCACCAGCACGTCCGCATCCCAATTTATTTATTTATTTATTTATTTTTTTTTTTTTTTTTTTTTTTTTTTTTTTTTTTTTTTTTTTTTACAGGTGCTGACGAATTTAGAACGAGGCAGCTGGTACCCCACTTTTACATCAGAAAAATGTTCTCCCTTTTTGTGCTCAGACAGACGCATTTTTCCCTGGTTCTCTTCTTCCTCATATCTAAAGAACTTTACGGCACAGCAAAATTTTTGATGGATTACTTACCTGAAATTTAAATAACGCACAACCAATTGTACAACTCAGACCGGATTTTTCGTGCACAAAAATTTTGCATCTGCTTCAGTACAACATGGTGTTCTCAGAACCATTCTGACGATAGCAGAGACACTCAACATCATATTTCTCCGTGCTACGTTTTCACCCCACATCGGATTTTAAGTGCGTGTTTTGCGTGTTCAAGTAGGGTAACTTAGAACGTTTGTACCTCAGAAAACGGATAAAGATATCAAGAAAATTTTCGAGGTAGTTCGAGATCGGAATCTTAGTAATATATCGTAAAATTTTCAGTCATTTGCTGTACATAGCCGTCCTGGAATCCGCGAGTCGGTTTTGGTACTAAAAATCCATTTTTGGGGGTGTTTCTCGATAAGAGAGAAAAATTTATGAAAACGAGAAAAGATACGCCGAATAGATACCTAGTGAAAATACAGTTAACATTTGAGCAATTTGCTGCGATTAGTTATTTAGATATCCGCTGCTGACTGTGAGAAAATTATGAAAAACGTTTTTTTTTTCTCAGGAACCAACCATGAACTAAACGCTGCCTCCATAAGCACCTTAAGGCGTACCGTAGATCACGTTTAATACAGAAAGAACCAACGGGTTTTCTCCATTTGCCGTCTTCAAACACTGACGCTGTACTTTAGGACAGTTATAGTAAGGCGATCCTTCTGTTTGGTACACAAATGGCCCCTAGTCCAAGTACTACCCAAAACACTTGACCCTACCTTTATATCACCCATAGAGCCGGAGGTATAAGCCCCGGAAAAATCCCATTTTTTTGCGCGGCGTTTTGGAACATATTAGGTAGCGCATGCTGCCACATGCGTACTGATGTCAGGATCGCAGTTTGACTATTTTGAAGTAATAACTAAAAGTGTATAATTACACCTCGTAAGATTAGCGAATCGACGTCTCCCACTCTTAACCCTGTGGAAGGCGAAAATAATGTAACAAATTCTGATAAAAATATGGGTATGTAGGGAGAAAAAAGCATCCGTGAGGCAGGATTTACATGTTTTCCACAGCCACAGGCTTTGTCTCTGCAACTAACCATCTTTTGCTTCAGTCCCGTCCTGTCCGCCGAACCTTCGTCTACACCGATGCTCCGTACACTTGTGTTCGCAGACTCAGATTTATTGTATACCTGTCTTCCAGCACACGGCGGTATAGAGTTGCGTGTGCCTCAATAAAAGGCAAAAGAGATTAATAACTTCGAGCGTGCTAGTTTCCGTCTCTTTCAATGCGCCTGCACGAAACGCCAAAGACGCATACATTATGAACGACAATACAACAGAAGTCAGTCGCGTTCTTGAGAACACTTGTTTCAAATATTTATCAGAAACGTATGCAGCGTTCAAGTTGCACGGCTGGAGAAAAACGCTGTCGATGATTGATATGCCTGTACCAAAATTACAGAAAAATTAGACGAGAATAACGAAAACGCAAGGCTAGTGCCTGCAGCATGCAATAACAAACGGCTGCCCGCTTTCTTTCTCAAACAAGAATACTGTATCTCGACAAACGGAATTCCACCAATAAATGACGGAGGTATATTCTTCGAAGAGGATGGAAAATCATAAAGCAACCATTTCAGCCGAAAAGAAATAAAAATTGTAGCTTTGAACTCGTTTACTTGCTCTGGTAGGCATTGCTGATGAGAGTAAAGGTTCTATTGTAGGAGTAGTATCCAATTTCAGTTATTTTCAAAAGGTCAAGGGTAGAAGGTAGCCTGAAAGTGATGGAAATATGAATTTTTGTTGGTGAATATGACAGATGGAATTATACTTGTGCGAATATAAAAGCATTGTAGACAAAAGTCTCTATTTAAAGGTCATAAATGTCAGTTCAAATGGAAACTTGCAGAATGAGACACGCCCACTAGTTGCTCTGTGACTTCTCATCTTTGAATTCATAAGCCTATGGACCTTCTTCCAGTGCTTTTGAGCTCTTGGCTGCATTGTTTGTTGCTTTGTATTCAGTTTTAACCATAGTAATACAGTAACGTTTTTTTTGTTTTTTTTTTGTTTTTTTTTTAAGCAAAGAAAGGGGTCTCCCATAAATTACGTCACACGAATTTCGTGATTCTGAGGCCCCCTCCTTTTCTTTTTCACAGGTGGTCACGTTTGTGTGACCCCTTCCCCTGGTGTGAAGCAACATATTTTGCAGTTTTCAATTCAGAAATTATTTAATTAAAACAGTACTTCCAAAATTATTTATATATTTCCATATAAAATCGTTTTTTTTCTGAAAAAATCAGGAAAAAAATCAGACGTTTTAGAAAACAACAAATCAGATGAACGATACGAAATTCAATCATCTTGAATCCAAGGACTTTGAATCCATTCCTTTATATTATTTACGACTGGCACAGTGATCACTTCATTCTCGATTTGGATTATGTTAACAACTTTCGATGTGTCCACATTAGTGCTGTTTTTCTGGGGGAACGCTGGGGGATGCGTACCCCTAAACTTTTTCGTCGACAAAATAATTTTTTTAGGATGTTGAGAACTTGTAAGAGTGCCAAAGATTTATTTCTCGGACGTAAATTTTTTATTTCATTTTTTCGTGTTGGTAATTACAATACGAACGATACCCGTGCAGTTTTTGGTGGGAAAAGCGATGTCATTAAGTGTATCAAGCATTTCGAAGCTGCGGCAATCGTTCTCGACAACTGAATCGCTGGCAGGCAGTTCCACAAGCATATAGTACCCTCACCCGCTAATAGTGGGCGATGGTAGTGCTAAACGGATATGAGTACGCTCAAACGCCGAGCTACCGATAGATGTCTCTACGGTCCCGCTACATGATGATGTTGATGACGTCATGGCTAAAAGCAGACGGGTGGTATCCCATGCTTCAGTTATAAGTAATTTTCGCTGCATTATATCCAGTGTCGGAGTACCGTCAGAATCTTCATCTAAGCATACAGCATCGTCATCGTTTATCGAACAAAGCGCTTCCCTGGCACTTGTAGCTGCAATTCTTTGAGGATGGATCTTCGTGATGGACAAAACCTCTTGTTGCCTCTTATGCGATTGCATGTATTGGTCAGTGGCTCAGTATGGTGAAAAATGCAGGCCACAAGCGCCACACGGTCGTTTAAATAAAGTATTCGTGGACACTGAGGGAATGCCATCGTACGGAACTTGCTTGAAAGTGATGGCGCCCGGAGATTCAAAGATAGCTGTAGTAACAGCGGAGCAAATTTCTCTTCATACCCATCACTGCCTACGGATACATACCCGTCGGAAGTCTGTTTAATCAAAACAGGTGACGATAAAAACCCCCCTCGTAATAACCGCCGCAGGCTAGATCGTCGCACACCGCAACGCGCGAAACCTCGCATCTTACAATTTGTAAAAAATATTGTAATTCACGTAAGTGATTTGCGTACCAAGTAGAATCATTTTTAAATACTCTCGCCTGTACGATATCCAATTTGGTATCTGTTGGTGCAGCGTATTCGGCAACTACAGGAAAATCGTCAATGACCAGTTGGCTCCAAGCATTCGCCAGCATGATGCCTGCACTCCAAAACATAACACCTGTAAATTCGCGACTAATAGGAGCCATACGTCTCTCCCCTCTGTTAAATGAACTTCTTCCTGAAGCATTTGCGGCACTGTAAATAGCTTCCAAGTCAAAATCTTTAAAATGTTGTACGGCGAAAAATAAAAGTCGCTTGTATCATGGATTTTCATCGGGACCACTATCGCAAGTGAATGTAAACACGATTTTTACAAAACCTTCTTGAATTCTCACTAACTTTTCGAAAGCTGGAAATTCATTATGTCTACGTACGTTTGTGGCATCCCGAGTCTCTGCGTTAGAGGAAAAATGTTTTCCACTGCGAATCACTAGGAAGGTAGGCCCATAGTGTTTGAAAGTTTGAGGTCCCCCTTCAGCGTCTTTCTTTATTACAATACCTGCATAAACAGAGCGAATAAGATTATGTTTTTCAGCGATCACGAAATCATTATCCGGTAATTTTACACGGTAGACAAGGTCCATTAATATTTATGCCTGAGTATTTGCTGCTGTTATTACCTAACGGCACATGTGCTTTGTCATCCATAGACAAAAGTATATCTGACCAAGGTCCAAAATTGAAGCTAAAAATTCCAGGGTTCTTATAGTAGCTGTAGAGAATTTTCCATCTTGATGCTTTACATCAAGCGTAGAGTCTGGTTTGCACAATTTAGCAGGAACAGTTACCACGGGTTTTTTCTCCTTCCTTTTTATTGACTCATCTGAGAAGGAGTCATAAATATAACTCTGATCGACTGATAAGATAGCCTTATTTACATAGTTCGGTTTTTAAGTCGTCCAATGTTTTGCAGTACCTTGTAATTTCAGTGCGACGTCGATCATGAGCTGAAGCATAAAAACTGCTGTCTCCTTTATGGATTCAAATAAACCGGACTGATTTTCTTGCACTCGAGACCAACCAACAGTTTTTAAGAGCTGCTGCTAAATCGGAATTACTTTCACAAATGCCTAGATTTTTTTATTTTTATTTTTTATCTATTTATTTTTTTTTTATTTTTTTTAGAATCACGACTTTTCCATTGTTCGGTTGCACCGATTTTTCTCTTCAGTACGTCCCTTTTCTGTTGAATGTCTTTCCTAATTAATGCTGTTTCATCTGTCGCCATACTAGGCTAGCGGGCCAACATCAATGTATTGAGCTGGGATTCTAGTACTACAATTTTATTCCTAAAAGTTTTCTGACACGGCGTTGATTAGGTACTGAGGTAACTGGTTTCCACTTGGTTGCATACTAATATCTTTAGTGTCTTCTGGTATGTCTTGTTCAGTTTCTTCCTGCAAGTAAGCATGTAAAATGTTGAATAGGGCACTTCACACAATATATATTCCATATCACTCTGAAGAACCCGGCTACATACTATTGAGAACTGCACTGAAATCGACCATGTACCTTCCGAGATTACCTCCAAAGGACTGTAATGAATAACAGCTGAAAGTAATTGACTGGGTTGTTCTGTTTTCCAATTTGCCACAAAACAGTAAATATACACTCCTGGAAATTGAAATAAGAACACCGTGAATTCATTGTCCCAGGAAGGGGAAACTTTATTGACACATTCCTGGGGTCAGATACATCACATGATCACACTGACAGAACCACAGGCACATAGACACAGGCAACAGAGCATGCACAATGTCGGCACTAGTACAGTGTATATCCACCTTTCGCAGCAATGCAGGCTGCTATTCTCCCATGGAGACGATCGCAGAGATGCTGGATGTAGTCCTGTGGAACGGCTTGCCATGCCATTTCCACCTGGCGCCTCAGTTGGACCAGCGTTCGTGCTGGACGTGCAGACCGCGTGAGACGACGCTTAATCCAGTCCCAAACATGCTCAATGGGGGACAGATCCGGAGATCTTGCTGGCCAGGGTAGTTGACTTACACCTTCTAGAGCACGTTGGGTGGCACGGGATACATGCGGACGTGCATTGTCCTGTTGGAACAGCAAGTTCCCTTGCCGGTCTAGGAATGGTAGAACGATGGGTTCGATGACGGTTTGGATGTACCATGCACTATTCAGTGTCCCCTCGACGATCACCAGTGGTGTACGGCCAGTGTAGGAGATCGCTCCCCACACCATGATGCCGGGTGTTGGCCCTGTGTGCCTCGGTCGTATGCAGTCCTGATTGTGGCGCTCACCTACACGGCGCCAAACACGCATACGACCATCATTGGCACCAAGGCAGAAGCGGCTCTCATCGCTGAAGACGACACGTCTCCATTCGTCCCTCCATTCACGCCTGTCGCGACACCACTGGAGGCGGGCTGCACGATGTTGGGGCGTGAGCGGAAGACGGCCTAACGGTGTGCGGGACCGTAGCCCAGCTTCATGGAGACGGTTGCGAATGGTCCTCGCCGATACCCCAGGAGCAACAGTGTCCCTAATTTGCTGGGAGGTGGCGGTGCGGTCCCCTACGGCACTGCGTAGGATCCTACGGTCTTGGCGTGCATCCGTGCGTCGCTGCGGTCCGGTCCCAGGTCGACGGGCACGTGCACCTTCCGCCGACCACTGGCGACAACATCGATGTACTGTGGAGACCTCACGCCCCACGTGTTGAGCAATTCGGCGGTACGTCCACCCGGCCTCCCGCATGCCCACTATACGCCCTCGCTCAAAGTCCGTCAACTGCACATACGGTTCACGTCCACGCTGTAGCGGCATGCTACCAGTGTTAAAGACTGCTATGGAGCTCCGTATGCCATGGCAAACTGGCTGACACTGACGGCGGCGGTGCACAAATGCTGCGCAGCTAGCGCCATTCGACGGCCAACACCGCGGTTCCTGGTGTGTCCGCTGTGCCGTGCGTGTGATCATTGCTTGTACAGCCCTCTCGCAGTGTCCGGAGCAAGTATGGTGGGTCTGACACACCGGTGTCAATGTGTTCTTTTTTCCATTTCCAGGAGTGTATTTTTATGGGGGAAACGAAAAGTTAAAAAATCATAAAACTCAGACTCACTTTTATGCTTAGTTTGGTGGTTTTGAAGACGAAGAAATTTTCGAAAAAAAATCTATAAGTGTCGCATTCTTATTCGTCAGTTTTATTTTCAAATCGTTGATTTTCGAATGTACTTCACCTTCAACATTGTCCTACTTTTCGAACTTCGCTAGAAGTGTTAACTTCATTTTGTATATTTTGTTCATTTTTATCTGCTTAAACTGCGCTATGTACGTCATATAGGTTGCAGTAAACAACACCTAAATCGGGACCGATGGCCTCGCTGTCTAGTCCCCTCCCCCAAATCAACAAACCAGCCAATGCCTGAATCACTTTTTTACTCATTTTAAATTTGCCAAATAAATCGAAAATTACAAAATAGTTAACCAAGAAAAACACGTCCATCACTCAACGAAAGGCAAGTTTCACCTGAATGTTGTTAACAATTGGCCGGCCGGTGTGGCCGTGCGGTTCTAAGCACTTCAGTTTGGAACCGCGTGACCGCTACGGTCGCAGGTTCGAATCCTGCCTCGGGCATGGATGTGTGTGACGTCCTTAGGTTAGTTAGGTTTAAGTAGTTCTAAGTTCTAGGGGACTGATGACCTCAGTAGTTAAGTCCCATAGTGCTCAGAGCCGTTTGAACCATTTTTTGTTAACAATTCAGCATAAATTAAATCAGAGCAGTGGCGGTTTTTGTCAAAGCCCCAAAGGCGGTGTTGGCCTTTCGGCATATCTCAAAGGCGGCTGACGTGCGACGCTGTAGGTAGCGCCAGCGGGAACAACAATCACAAGGGATACAAACAAATTAGTAAAGGTTTTCGTTAGAGTTGAAGTTTAGAGTGGTAATACAAATCAAAACAAACTTTACATATGTAACGTCACAAAGCTTATGATTCGTCCCCCTCCCCCCCACCCCCCTCATTTCGCGATGTTACACTTTGTTGCCCCCTCCCTACCCCTTAAAGTGTGATGTAATTTATGAATGGCCCCAAATGTTGAGACTGACCTGCAAGGTGTCCAGGCAAAGGTCTAGAGGACCTGGAAGAAACAAAATAATGAATATATTGTAAACAGCATTAGGTTTGTATATAGCATGCGTGCTATTGAAAAGGGATTAACAGCAGAGAAAACTTTTTACCATTATGAACTTACCAAAACATCCTACAAAATTTCAAAAAATGCATGCTGCTTGCAAATTAGCAGCAACCTAAGAGGTAGGTAAAATACATACATTTCAGTTTTATATTAGACTGTAGATAGACAAAGAATGATGATTAATCCATAAAGGCCTGAAAAATAGGTTTAAGCATACTCAGGAGGTTTTATGCGTTTTGGCTTAGAAATATACTACAGTAATATCCATTTAGAAGGAACTGCCTCAGCTTTTCTTTAAACTTGGGTATGTTTCCAACCAGTTCTTTGATTATTGGTGGAAGGACATT
The DNA here is from genome assembly GCF_021461385.2 of Schistocerca piceifrons. Classification (NCBI taxonomy): domain Eukaryota; kingdom Metazoa; phylum Arthropoda; class Insecta; order Orthoptera; family Acrididae; genus Schistocerca; species Schistocerca piceifrons. The sequence goes on from NC_060144.1 coordinate 554,724,857, forward strand.
AAAAATCTGTGTGTTAGTGTATAAAACCCCCTTCTGCACCATGCTCTATGTTTTTAGATCATAATGACAATCAAGTTTTATTCTGGTGGTATAATTATGGTACAAACTATTGGTTTTAAATAAGTTGCTAGTTTTTGACACAAAGTACGTCAGGGAAAAAATATTGGGCAGTTGTTGTAAAGATTTGAAGAGCTCTAAATAGATTTGTGCATGAGTGCCTAGGATGTACTCCACATACAATTCTTATGGCTCGTTTCTGTGCCTGGAACACTTTTCTTGCTACCGGCTTATTGCCCCAGAATATTACACCGTAGGACATAAGTTGATGGAACTAGCCAAAGCATGCTGTTTTTACAGTGGTCATCTACCAACTGTCTGATATGATTCTCAAGACAAATGTTGCTAAGCTTAACCTTTTGCACAGATCTTGAATATGGTAGTGCCACTTAAGTTTGCTGTCTCTATACAGACCCTAGAATTTGGAGGGTTCAACCTTTAGAATATCATGTTCTCCCATTTTTAGATTCATTTCATTGGTAACATCTGTATTAGAGGATAAAAGAACATAAATTGTCTTCTTTAGATTAATGGAATGACCATTAGTTTCGAACCATTTTGTCATATCTGCAAAAGCCGTATTTACTACCTCATTTGATGCATTCTCTGAGGGATTATTAACTGTTATGGTAGTTTCATCAGCGAACATAATGATTTTCCCAAGTTCTGTTCATAGTGGCAGATCATTTATAAACATTAGAAAAAGAAGTGGGCTCAATACTGAGCCTTGAGGTACTCCAGTGGCAATTAAGCCCCAGTCTGATGACACCTGGCCATCATTCTGTCCTTCCTTGATTACTTTATGCTTTCTACAACACAGATAGGATTCTAGCCATTTGCCTAATGTTCTACTCATTCCTAGGGTGTTTGGCTTTATTGATTGATTGATTTATTGACCCATTTTCACCTACAGCTGCACAATGTGCAAGAGATATTTGAATTTTTTGTTAATATAAACAGTTTTACATATAGTATACCTTTGTACATAATAACACACATTAGTATATCAATCAACGATGAATACTTAAATAAATGTTGTTACGCTGTATACAGAGAGATAAAATGCAAATGTTCTTCTGAATGAGCCTATATTGGGTAAACACACAAAAATTTAGTTTTGTAGGTATTCATTTTCTGTGTAAAAGCAGTGATCAACCAAGTACGACTTCAGTTTAGATTTGAAGTGACCAATGTTTTGTATATGTTTAATGGTATATGGTAAGGCATTGTATAGTTTGATACAAGGATGGATAAGGCTATTTTGAAATAACTTTGTGTTTTGCACTTTGAATATGTACATCCAATTTTTGTCTTGTATCATTGTGTGATATTGAGTGATGAGTGGTCTTTTTGTATATAAGTTTTGCTTTAAATACATTATATTTTCAAGTATATATATGCAAGGAAGTGGCAGGATCATCCTTTTTTGAAACAATGGTCTACATGATTTGCGATTATCTACCCCTCCCATTATTCTTCTAACTTTTTTTTTAATGTTTTGATGCCATCTCCAGAATTTCCCCAGAACGTAATCCCATACCAGAGGTGAGAGTGTACAACTGCATAATATACACACTGAATGGTGTTGTAGCTGGTACAATTTTTAATGTATGCAGCACAAAACAAGAAGTACTTAATTTCTTGTTCATTTGCTCAATACGTGCTTTCCATTTCAAGCTGTCTTGTAGATGAAGTCCAAGAAATTTGGTAAAAGCTGTTTTGGAAATTGTCTGTCTGTATAGCTCTAGATTGGGTGATATTAGATTTTTTGTTTGTGCTGTGTGTCTATCCATAGCTACAGTTTTTTCAGTGTTTATTATTAAGTCATTGTCATCAAAGTAACATGTTAGCCTGTCAGTGGCTTGTTTTATGTTATTTACAAGAGTTTCTTCTGAATTTCCTGTAATTAGAACACTCGTATCATCAGCAAATTGAAATATTTTACTGCTGTCATTGCTTATATTTAGGTCATTTACACAGACTAAGAACAGAACAGGACCCATTACTTATCCTTGTGGCACTCCATATTTGACAGTCAGTAGCTTGGAATTATATTTCCTAATAACATTGTCCCTTTCTTGATCTATTTCCACATATTGTTCCCTGTTTTTAAGATAAGAGCTGAGCCAGTTGTTTGCTGTTCCCCTAATCTCAAGTATTTCTAGCTTGTGTAGCAATTTGCCATGATTTATGGTGTCAAATGCCTTTGACAAATCTAAAAATATGCCCATGGTAAGTTTTTTGTTGTCTAATGCTATCAGTGCCTCTAATAGAAAGGAGTGAACTGCAGATTCGGTTGAGTAGTTTGCTCTGACAGAATGCCATTTATCTCTAAGAAGTCTGTTAGCCTCTTGTTGAAAAGCCTTTCTAATATTTTTGAGAAAACAGACAGAAGTGCCAGTGGTCTGTAGTTGGAAATATCATCTTTGTTTCCTTTCTTGTATAATGGCTTTACTTTTGCTATTTTCAAACATGAAGGAAAAGTTTCTGTAGCAAAAGATAGGTTACATAGGTGGGTTAAGGGCTCAGTAATCAAGTCCCCACACTTCTTTATAATGAAATCAGGTATATCATCTACACCTGCAGAGTATTCCATTTTGAGACTTTTTGTTGTAACCTGCACTTCTTTTACATTTGTTGGGTACAGAAACACTAATCTGCTTGAGACTTTTTCCCTGTTTCTGTATGCTGTTTTCTATTACAAGTCTGTTGTAGTAGTTTGTCTGTTACATTTATGAAATAGTTATTAAACATATTAGCTACTTCCTGTGGGTTATGAAAACATATTAGCTACTTCCTCTGGGTTATTAATGTTTTCCAAGCCAGCCTTTAATACTATATTATTAACTCTACTTTTGTAAGATTTGGTTAATTTTTTTACAACTTGCCAGATTGCTTTGGTTCTGTTTGAAGCATCTTCTACGTATTTGTCATTGTCTCATTTCTTTGCCTCCTTTATTATTTTATTTAAGATAGATTTATATTTTTTAAAGTAACTATCAAATTCCTGAGTTGTGCTGTAGCTTCTTTCAATATTGTGAAGGTACCATTTTCTAGCACAAGATCTCCTTAAACCACTACTAATCCACTTATTGATTTTAGTGGTTTGCATTGTTTTGGCTTTCAATGGAAAAGCAAGATCAAAATAATATTTAAAAATATTCATGAATGTCTGAAACTTATCAGAAATATTTTCTGTACTATACACTATCTCCCATGATTCTTATTGGAGATAATTCAGGAATGTTTTTACTGCAGTATTTCTGAAAGTTCTGCCCATGTGTGCAGTCTTCCTCATATAATTGTAGGATGGATTAGTGTTTGCACAAAAGCTTATAGCCTGTGCATGATGGTCTGCCAGTCCAGCTTTAATTACAACTGATTTATATTTTGTTTTGGAGCTTATTATTATTTGGTCTATGGTAGTGCTAGAATGATCCGTTTCACGTGCAGGCGAGTGGATTGTAATCTCCAAAGTATTGGCTGTTAATATGTTCATCAGCTCAGATCTTGAATTGCTTCGCTTATTAAAGTCTACATTTAGGTCTCCACATATAAGAGCTGTTTTTCGATTTGTTACTACTTTATTTAGTAAAGTATCAAGCCGAGTATTGAATTTTTTTAGGTGGGTATCTGGAGATCTATATAAACATATTACAATTAACTTGAATGCTGGAATTTCTATGCCTGATATTTCAAAATCTTTCTCAGTGTTTAAGGATTCAACATTGTCTAAGTTATTGAATTTGATATCTTTCTTTATGTATATGCAGTTCCCTCCACTTGTAAACTTATTTCTACAAGTGTGTGCTGCTAACACATAATCCGTTATTTTCACTATCTTTAACTCATTTTCTTTCAGCCAGTGTTCAGTTAAGCACAGTATATTAACGTATCTGAGTTCACTTGATAGCAAGATTTCAAGCTCTCTTACTTTATTCCTAAGTGACTGTATATTCTGATGAAGAAGAGTGACCTGGTGAGATTTTAGGTTTGTTCTGATTGTACTTGGTTGACCACTTACCTTTATACCTGAATTTAAATTGTGTGAGAAATCTTCATTCTCATCTAGAATCGTGAGTTGGTTTTTTTCCATTGGTCATAAGATAATGTTGCGATGGTGAAAAGGGGCCGTTCTCTATCTCTGCCGGCCGAAGTGGCCGTGCGGTTAAAGGCGCTGCAGTGTGGAACCGCAAGACCGCTACGGTCGCAGGTTCGAATCCTGCCTCGGGCATGGATGTTTGTGATGTCCTTAGGTTAGTTAGGTTTAACTAGTTCTAAGTTCTAGGGGACTAATGACCTCAGCAGTTGAGTCCCATAGTGCTCAGAGCCATTTCTCTATCTCTCTGGTCATTTTACTTGTGTGGTCGATGTTGAGGTGGGCCGTTCTCTATCTCTCTGGTCATTTTACTTGTGTGGTCGATGTTGAGGTGGTTTCTGTTTTTGCTGCAAGGACTGCTACTAGATGTGGTGTTGATAGGTGCACTAGTCATCCTAATTTGGTCTTGAGGCTTTTTGGGAATAAAAAATCTTGTAGATGACATGGTCGCCTTACATTTCTTCTCACTGGAATTGCTGAAGTTTCTCCTGTTGCTGGGGTGGTAGTAGTTGATTGTTGGTGTTCACTGATACATGTAAAATTAGATGTCCTTGGTGATACTTTTGAGACTCGATCTACTGATGTCCTTAGTGGGTCTCCTGTAGGTACTGCTTCTGGTTTCCAGTGCACAGTTCTTCTTGTTGTATCTTGAATATCTTCGGGTGTGGAACTTGGTTCTGCTGTTTTTTTTTTTTTTTTTTTTTTTTTTTTTTTTTGCGTTAGATGTACTACACCTTCACATTGTATGTATGTTAGAGCCGGTATTTGCAGATTGGCACTTACTGCTAGTTGTAAATGTCTACATAATTTCTCTTTGCCTTCCATTCGCAAGTGAAGTCCATGCTTTGTATAATCGCTTCTACTGAGAAATGTATTGACGTCCACTACCATTACATGATCATAATTTTTTGCTGTCCTCATTGACAATTCGTTTGCAGCATAGATTCTGTTGTTCAGTTTTGGTACATCGTATCTGTAGGGAATTGTGCACAAGATAACTTTAGTGTGGATTGTCTTATGAAGACAATCTGTTAAGGCACATTTGAAATACTGAAATTTCTTTAGGATGTCGTTTGTCCCACCTAGAATGATGATACTGTCATTTTTCGTATATTCTTTCGTCTTCCCGTCTATGTTACAAACCACGTCCTTTGACTGTGCGTTAGGTTTTATTACAGAAAAGATGTAGTGTTTTTGATTTTGAGAACTGTTCATAATTTTTCCACAGTGACTACCACGACTGTCAGAATGAATTAATACGTTCTGTCTCTTGTTATCACTGTGTATCATTTTTTGGGGCACTGGTCGATTGCTTTTTTTTTACAGTTTTCATTTGTATTAACTGTGGTGTCACCGCCAGACACCACACTTGCTAGGTGGTAGCCTTTAAATCGGCCGCGGTCCATTAGTATACGTCGGACCCGCGTGTCGCCACTGTCAGTGATTGCAGACCGAGCGCCGCCACACGGCAGGTCTAGAGAGACGTCCTAGCACTCGCCCCAGTTGTACAGCCGACTTTGCTAGCGATGCTGCACTGACAAATACGCTCTCATTTGCCGAGACGATAGTTAGCATAGCCTTCAGCTACGTCATTTGCTAAGACCTAGCAAGGCGCCATTAACAGTTAATATTGAGGTTGTAATTAATGTATCAACAAGAGCGATGTCCTCCAATTATGGATTAAAGTTAAGTATTCCAGAAGCTATGTACTATTTTTGGCTACTATAATTCGTCATTTTCCAGATCTCACGCCAGCCTGCGTGAGCTCAAACGCATGCCTCTCTGCCAATTCACAACATTAACGCTGTTGGTTTTGTCAGGGCACTTCATAACACAAGCACTTGAGTCATTCGCTGTAGTATTTTTGCTTCTGATCCATTCATGCTGCTTTTCCTTCTCACTATTTACAGTTTTTGTCGGTTTTGTTTTGATTGGTGCACTCCATTTCAGATAACGTAACAGTTCGGTATTTTCATTTCGAACTTTCGTTAAATCATTCTTTAAAGTGTTAATCGCTGTTTGCATGCTTATGATACACTCTTTTAAATGTTCAATATCTGTTACATATTTGTTACATGGAATATTTTCACTTTCAACGGCTGTATTTCCGCGTGGTAGAACATTGCGCACATCACACTCGTGAGCCATTTCATTTGACTTCATCTACGTACCAATAGTTCACTATTTCTAGACCGAATTGCCGGACGCTTGAGTTATAAGATCACGCACAATGCATTTAAGATTGCAGTATTCACTGATTTTTACGTGTGTCGTACATTTTTCGTTCAATTTACGTTAATATTTGTAGAGCTAACACACCCGCAGTTTACACTTTCCGCCACATTTGTTTCAGGAGAATATGGTGACTTACGCTATCAAAAGCTTTTGACAGGTCACAAAATATTCCAGCTGTCAGAATGTTATTATTATGGATTCTAAAACATTGTCAACAAATGCATGTATTGCATCCTCGGTTGATACCCCTTTTCGAAAGCCAAATTGGCTACTGCTGAGGGTGCTGTATTTACTAAGATGCTCAACCATTTGGTTGTGCATCAATTTCTCTAGTACTTTAGAAAAAAACTGCGAGTAATGAAATGGGTCAATAGTTTGTAGCATCAGTCTTTTCTCCCATTTTATAAATTGGTCGTATAAGTCCATATTTTATCCTGTCAGGGAATATGCCTTCCTCCAGTGACATTAAAAATGTGGCTGAGGACTGTACTTCTTTTTCTACAACAATATTTCAATAAATTGCTGGAAATGAATAACTTTTTCTGTTTCTTTCACTGTCGTTTTCCAAACACGCATCTAATCTATTTTGTTAGTTAAGGTGTTATGCACGAATTCTGCAGTTTTCTTTACAGAATCCAGACAGCCCATTTGATTTGTGACTGTTAAGAAATGATTGCTGAAAATATTAGCCACTATTTTAAGATCTTCCACTACATTGCATCCACTTCTTTTACTAGTAATTTCTTTCGCAGCTCATCTTTTCCCAGTCTCACTTTTCACATATTTCCATATGGTTTTCATTTTGAAACTTCCTGACAGATTAAAACTGTGTGCCCGACCGAGACTCGAACTCGGGACCTTTGCCTTTCGCAGGCAAGTGCTCTACCATCTGAGCTACCGAAGCACGACTCACGCCCGGTACTCACAGCTTTACTTCTGCCAGTACCTCGTCTCCTACCTTCCAAACTTTACAGAAGCTCTCCTGCGACCTTGCAGAACTAGCACTCCTGAAAGAAAGGAGAGCTTCTGTAAAGTTTGGAAGGTAGGAGACGAGGTACTGGCAGAAGTAAAGCTGTGAGTACTGGGCGTGAGTCGTGCTTCGGTAGCTCAGATGGTAGAGCACTTGCCCGTGAAAGGCAAAGGTCCCGAGTTCGAGTCTCGGTCGGGCACACAGTTTTAATCTGTCAGGAAGTTTCATATCAGCGCACACTCCGCTGCAGAGTGAAAATATCATTCTGGGTTTTCATTTTGTTATCAGATTTATCAATTTCCTCTTTTAAGTACATGCTTTTTGATTTCTGTATCACTTTCCTTCACATCTTAGAGTACAGTTTATATTGCTTAATCATTTCACTATTGTTAGACGATCTGGCTGTCACATACAATTCTCATTTTGTTTTACATGAAACTATAATGTTCTGGGTAATCCATGGCTTAAATGTAGTGTTAAACAGGTTTCCTCTTCTTTTTTCTTTGGAAACACTTCCTCAATTATATTTGTTATTTGATTAATAAATACATTAAGTTTTGAGTTAACATCTGTTGAATTATATACTTCAGACCAGTCTACTAAATGTAGCTTGTGCCTATATATCTCCATTTTTTTATTATTGGTCTCACAGTTTTCCAGACAGGTTTTGGCTTTATCTTAAGATCAAACTGATGGATAGTAAGAAGTGCAGCATCATGGTCTGACAGCCCATTTAAGACTTGACTAACTGCCAAGCTGCTGTGCCTAGACTTATCAACAAAAACATTATTAATTAGAGTGCTAGAATGGTCAGTTACCATAGTGGCAAGTTCTACTATTTGCAGTAAATTGTAAGAGCTCATCAATTATTCTAATTCTATTCTGTCACTACATTCAGTCAAGAAATGTACATTTAAGCCACCTAGTAATATGACTCAAAAGTGTTCTTTATACAATTTTGACAAAACTGCTTCACTCTGTTTGAGAAAGATTCTGAGATTCCCTGCAGGTGCTTTGTTTGGTCTACTGAATTTTCAAGTCCTGTTAGGCCTATGTTTGGAAATACGGAAGGGTCCGATCCCGCCCATCTGCTTTGACCCATGACGTCACAAATATGGCTGAAACGACCATAAACCACGATTCCAATATGGCGCATGTAAAGTTGGTACATACACAATGAGGACAAAAATACATCGAGAAACAAACACACACACTTTCCACAAAAAGCCTAATGACACTAACGCGACAAGCGCGGGAAATGGGGTGTTTTTGGGTGAGGGCAAAGTAAATATAAACAAATTTAGACACCAACCTGCACAAAACCACAGAAAACGACGAAAAAAACCGGCATCACAAAACTCCCCAAATACCACTAAACACAATATCATCTGGAATCGGACACTTCCCTTGACCTATATAGCTAAACAGCAGCTCCCGATCCCATAAATTAGGCTCCCATAAATTAGGCTCAAAAACATCTCCCGGTACCAATATCAACATACACAGCCACACATTGGGATCGAACACTTCCCTTGACCTGCGCACTGTTAATTTTATCCGTCATATCCATTCCTGAACAAAAACAACAACCGATTAATTTTACTAAAATTACCACACGATGTACAGCGAACAACACTAAATTAACCTTCACACAAAATCGTTAACTCACTGAAACGAATTCCACTACAAAATAGACCCGACACTCAAACAGAGCCCATTACACCACACAAACGAAAACCCTGAACATACCACCAGAGAGCACAACAAACCACAACACGACAACATCTACAAACACGCCACACTCACAAACCAAACTCCGTGCTGTCATGACGTCACACACGACAACACCCTTACGTCACGGGTCAAAGCCGACGTGTGGGATCGGACGCTTCTGTCAACCCCTATGTTCTGGTAGAAAATTGTGAGAGATTTAGACAAATTTAAATTTGCACCATTTTCAGAGATAGGCTTATTAGGTATCAGCGTACTTTCACTGAGGACACAAACTGTTGGTCTGAGCTTCTGCTCTGCTACTCCCTCCTCCACTGTGTGGGATTTGTTATGTACTATCTTGTTAATTGTAATTGCCTGAGGAGATTCACTGGGAACTTTGTAGTGGATCTCAACCTCGTTTGGAGATACTAAGTTTTCTCCTTTCTTAGAGGAGGGAAGGAAAAAAAAAAGAAAAAAAAAATCCTCCTTCTTAGATGTATTCCACCTTAGCCTTAAACTAACACTTACAGATGTCCTTGGTGGTACTTTTGAGACTGGATCTGCTGTTGTCATTAGTGGGTCTTCTGTAGTTACTCCTTCCGGTTTCCAGTGCACATTTCTTCTTGTTGCATCTTGAAATAAATCAATAAATAAATAAAACAATGGAAAATTGGACTGGTTTCAAACAGTCATGTGATTTACAAGCTAAGCAGCAACCTCTGTGCTGCATTCTATGCAGACAAAGACAACCAACAAGCTGTCTATCCACAAGAACGGCCACCGACAAACTGTATCCAAGAAACAAGTGGACCACCCTGTTGCTGAAAACACTGTCAAACATTATATCCCTCATCTTAATGACTGCTTCACAGCCTGTGCCATATGGATCCTTCCCACCAACACCAGCTTTTCTGAACTGCGCAGGTGGGAACTTTCCCTGCTATACATCCCACCTTATCGTAACCCTCCTGGACTCAACCTTCGTTAGTCACTGTCCTCACCAATCCAGCCCCCTCCCTGTTCCCATTCTAGCACTACACAGCCGTCATTTCACTGCCACACCCAGTCTTTTAATTTCTTTTATTTCTCTCCTTTCCACTACTTACCCCCTCCCCCCTCCACTCCTTCTCTCCTGCCCTCCATTTAAACTGTAACGCTCGACTGTCTGCCACTCCCACCATACTATCCCTCCCCCTCTCCACCCCAGCCCCCTCCTTACTCCCACCCAGTCACCACTCCCATCATGCACTGGTGCTGCTGTTCACAGTGTGGTCTCAGATCTCTGAGACTGCAGGTGTGTGTGTGTGTGTGTGTGTGTGTGTGTGTGTGTCTGTCTGTCTGTCTGTCTGTCTGTCTACTGCTGACAAAATTAAATGGCCGAAAGCTATAATTGTGTGAATCTTTTTATTGTGCTTATCGCGACTCAGCATCTCCCCTATATGGTGAGTAGCAACTTTCCTTCCCTGGTATTGTTACAATAAATAAATAAACTATACAGTACCTGTGTGTACCATAGTCTTTATGAAGTGATTATCATGCCCTTCCATTCCAAACCAGGAAGTACATACGTAGTGCTAGCACTAAACGACAAAATTGCAGTAAGCAATGTGCAGAAAAAAATTCCATTCTTCTGTTGTGTGCTTGACGTCACTGAGGAACTCTTGGTGGCCGCACTTACTAGAGATGGCTAAAGTTGTTCCTTTTACATAAATTCCTTTCAAGATCATTCAGGTTACTGAACTGTTTCAGTGATTTGATGAACTAGTTCAAGTGAACTACATAGTTAACTTTTAATGTTAAAGTACAAATAAATAAGATCACTTAGAAAAACCCTGAAACCAACAAATCAGAAAACAAAATTTTATTGCATATAAAAACTAAATGACCCTCGAGGAGCAAATCCAGTGTGAACATTTCTAAGAACTTTTATTTTTTGTGCATGCATTTTTTTTAAAAATAGGATGGATTGAGTGTTTTCCGTTTTAACCTAAGCCTTTACTTGGGAACTGATGACATGGGAACCACTAAAGATTAAATACCTCTCATTGTGACCAAGAGAGCTTGTCTGCGTCCTAGTTCATCTTATCCTACAGGTTATGGAAAAAGGAAAACTTATTCTCAGTCAATAGATCACACAAGTTAAAGATAAAATGTGATAGAAATACAGGGTGTACATAAAGTCCGGGAACACTTTCAGTTAGTTATTTCACAAGAAGTAAACATTGTACAGGTGTCATAGATATTGCTTTTTGAAGAGAAACTCTGAAAGTTTTTTTTTTTACAAACATTCAATATGCAAATCATGAGTGACCTGGCAGACATCAATACGGTAATCGAATTCTTGCCATACCCATCCCAGAATGGCATCGTCGACTGTGGCAGTTGCTTCCCTTATTCTCTCCCGAAGCTATGCTACATCCCGTGGTACAGGCGGTACATACACCAGATCTTTAACATGTCCTCACAGAAAAAAGTCACACGTAGTGAGATCTAGTGATCAGGGAGGCCATTTCATGAAATGCTTGCTCCACACCTGAACTTGCCATGTTTACAACTAGTGCTATCAGCAAATTACCAAACTACACTGTGGTGGTATATATGAAAAAAGAACTTTCAGGGTTTTTCTTCAAAATGACATAAGTATGCTATCTGTACAATGTTTGGTTCTTGTGCAATAAATAATTGAAAGTCTTCTCAGATTTTATGTACACCCTGTATTTAGATACAGGGTAAATAAGGTGTAAGAAAAACAATAAAACCTGTGTGAACTAACAGCAGTGGTGTTACATGTGGGGTGTACTCAGGGTCAAGGGTGGGGTGGATTGAAACTGAATTCTGAACTGAACTAAGGAACTAATAGAATGGTTTCAGTCTTCCAGTCCAACACCGTTTGCACATTTCACAATTGGAGCCTGAATGGAACTAAATACGATCAGACACAATAAGCACATTTCACCATTAGGAGTTCAGAACTACAGATGCTTAGGCCTTAGGAGTGAGGAGAGATATACTCAGTATCAAGGGAAAGGAGATTTGTGCATGCACATTCCAGCTTCCAGAAGGTAGGCAAAGCAAGTAGTAAAATAATGATAGTTCACCAAAAGAAAGGTCACTCCAAAAAATTCCTTTCCTTAAATAGTTCATCTGAACTAGTCCATCCATGAACTAGACATAATAGTAGTTACTGTCTGTTAGAGCTGTGTGATTTCATGAGTGTTATAGTTTTTGCTTATTTACTTTTGTTCAGCAATGGCGGGCAGGATGGAGACACTGTCAGCAAACTTGTGAAACCCCGTAACTCATGTTCATCGTATTGGTCTATGCTGCTGGCAGTTGAATCCAATGTTCAAGACAGAGAAAGGTTTCCTATGGCATCGAGTATATGGCCATTTTTAAGATTGGTGGGAATTTTAAATCAAATACTGGACATTTTTATGTTAGTTTTGAGTATAAGGCACACCTGAATTTTGGCGGCAATTTTTCAAAGTCAATAGTGTGTCTTATAGTCCGTAAAATATAGTATTTGCATGAGAAGATATAAGAAAATAGCATACTAATAAAACAAAAGTACGGTATTTAGACAGTAGTACATCACACATCTGCATCATCATTTGAGTCTCATCTTCTTTCAGTTGCCTATTTAATGACAAAATATTCCCTGAATGGAACTGACAAGATACACCGTTGAAACAACAACAACAATGACAACAACAACAATAATAATAAAAATAAAAAAGCTCTTCAGAACATCTGTTTTTGTTGTTATTGACACTCAGTGTAGTGTTTTTGTAAAATGAGGTATTGTGGATGTTGTGTTGTACAAAGAATGAGGTACCAGGTTGCAATGGAAACATTTTTGGTTTAGACTCATTTGATTTGTTCAACCTGTGCATACAAGACAATGTGATCCGAATTAGTGTTTCAGTGACTCATACTAATGTTTCTGACTTGTGTACTAAGTACAATGACCTATTTGAACCAGGTCTAGGAAGGGCAAAAATTTTGAGGCACACATTACTGTTAAAGGCAATACACAATCATGCTAGGCCTGTCTCCCATGCTACATGCAAGCAGGTACCTCAGGAAATGTAACAATGGAAAGTTATGGGATGATACAACCTGTTTCTGCAAGCCAACTGGTGTCACAAGTCACCCTTGTCATACTTAAAAAGCCATCAGGAGTATTACATATGTGTGCTCATTTCAAAACCATGATAAATCCCCTGATTGTCATGGATTCATTTCCATGATCAGATGAATTAACGGACAGATTGGGGCAGGCCAGAGGCTCTGTCTCCCAGGAAAGACACCTTTTCTACTTCAGGTCTGCATCACATGAGAGAGAAGCAACTGTGGTTTGCTCTCTAGCCGGCCGAAGTGGCCGTGCGGTTAACGGCGCTGCAGTCTGGAACCGCAAGACCGCTACGGTCGCAGGTTCGAATCCTGCCTCGGGCATGGATGTTTGTGATGTCCTTAGGTTAGTTAGGTTTAACTAGTTCTAAGTTCTAGGGGACTAATGACCTCAGCAGTTGAGTCCCATAGTACTCAGAGCCATTTTGCTCTCTAGAAGCCTCCAGCATACACACATGTGACCTGCCTACCATGCACGTTGTTGGCTTAACTGATGGCGTGAATTTGCTAGCAATTTCAGCATAGGCCTGAAAGGGTCTCTTTTCTGTTAGGCAGGCAGCTTGTGTCATGTACACACAACTGAAGTAGCTCTGGAAGAGAACTTTTAAAAATTTAACTATGGTCCTTGAAATAAAATTTTTAAACCATTTTCTTAGAAATTCCTTGACTGGCTGACACCTTGCACAGAACTTCAAAGTGAAGGTCAGACACACCAACATCAATTTACAACAATGATTATAGCACATGATGGTGTCTTGATATTACAAAACTTTCTATGGAAAGAATTGTGGACCATTGAAAAGGGAATAGTGAGAAGCAGAAGTCCAAAAATTAAAGGAAGTGCTGTTAAATAATGTGTCAGAAATAAGTATTCATCAAATGGAAGCAGAGACATAAATGTCCGAAGATCTTTTCCCAAAATTTTAACAATAAAAATATATTTTTGTTTCAGAAGGAACATGCAATGGATTAAGATATAGCTTTTCAGTTTTCAAAGCATTGTGCGGTTTCACTGATTTTCAGATGATGTTGGCAATGTGGAAACTGAGCTACAGCTAGAACTTACAAAAATACATTGACACATTTGTGCGTTAATTCCATAACAAAATTAATCTCCCAGACTTTTATTCCCTCTACACAGAATTTCATGTTTTTACAAATCTGTAGCTGTGATATTGTCAATGTTTTGCTCTACATAATTGTACAAGCAATTTTCTTCTCCAATGAAGAGATCAAAACATACCCACTATAGCTTACTGACAGACTTCAACTTAAAGGCTTGTCATCAAATCTGCAGTGTTTGAAAAGTGATACCAAACATTGCCCCCCCCCCTCCCCCTCCATGAAACATGGACCTTGCCGTTGGTGGAGAGGCTGGCGTGCCTCCGTGCTTCAGTGATACAGACAGCCGTACCATAGGTGCAACCACAACGGAGGGGTATCTGTTGTGAGGCCAGACAAACGTGTGGTTCCTGAAGAGGGGCAGCAGCCTTTTCCGTAGTTGCAGGGGCAACAGTCTAGATTTAATCATAGCTAACACTTGGTTCAAGAATCGTAAAAGAAGGTTGTACACATGGAAGAATCCTGGAACTACTAGAAGGTATCAGATAGATTATATAATGGTAAGACAGAGATTTAGGAACCAGGTATTAAATTGTAAGACATTTCTAGTGGCAGATGTGGACTCTGACCACAATCTATTGGTTATGAACTGTAGATTAAAACTGAAGAAACTGCAAAAAGGTGGGAATTTAAGGAGATGGGATCTGGATAAACTGGCAGAACCAGAGGGTGTAAGGAGTTTCAGGGGGAGCATTAGGGAACTATTGACAGGAATGGGGGAAAGAAATACAGTAGGAGTAGAATGGGTGCCTTTGAGGGATAAAATAATGAAGGCAGCAGAGGATCAAGTAGGTAAAAAGACAAGGGCTAGTAGAAATCCTTGGCTAACAGAAGGTATATTGAATTTAATTGCTGAAAGGAGAAAATATTAAAATGCAGTAAATGAAACAGGCAAAAAGAAATACAAAAGTCTCAAAAATAAGATCAACAGGAAGTGCAAAATGGCTAAGCAGGGATGTCTTGAGGACAAATGTAAGGATGTACAGGCATATCCCACTAGGGGAAAGATAGATACTGCCTACAGGAAAATTAAATAGACTTTTGTAGAAAAGAGAGCCATTTGTATGAATATCAAGAGCTCAGATGGAAACCCAGTTCTAAGCAAAGAAGAGAAAGCAGAAAGGTGGAAGGAGTATATAGAGGGTCTGTACAAGGGTGATGTACTTGAGGACAATATTATGGAAATGGAAGAGGATGTAGATGAAGGTGAAATGGGGGATATGATACTGCATGAAGAGTTTAATAGAGCAGTGTAAGACCTAAGCTGAAACAAGGCCTCGGAAGTAGACAACATTCCTTTAGAAATACTTGGAGAACCAGCCCTGACAAAACTCTACCATCTGGTGAGCAAGATGTATGAGACAGGCAAAATACCCTCAGACTTAAAGAAGAATATAATAATCCCAATCCCAAAGAAAGCAGGTGCTGACAGATGTGAAAATTACCGAACTATCAGTTTAATAATCACAGCTGCAAAATACTAACACAAATTCTGTACAGATGAATGGAAAAACAGGTATAAGCCAACCTTGGGGAAGATCAGTTTGGATCCGAGCATTGTGAAGAAGATTATTAGCTGGGACTGAATAGCAAGACCATCTCTGCAAGATAAATTTATAGGCGATTGTAGAATCCTGAAGATGTCAGCAAACAGATCATATCTACATCAAACATGAGATATTCCGGGAAGACATATGTGCTTGGTAGGTTTGACATCTACCTGCAAGCATTAGGCACACGACAATGTACATTGTGGAGGTGACCAGTGGGCTGATGGAAGTCACTAGCCTGTTGATGATGATGAGGAAGACTGTAACACTCAGTGCAGAGCCCCAAGAGATGCTGTCCTCCTGGACCCCAAGGAGAGCTGAGTGAAAATTACTGAACTATCAGTTTAATAAGCCACAGCTGCAAAATACTAACACGAATTCTGTACAGATGAATGGAAAAACTGGTATAAGCCAAAACTGAAAAATTGATGTGTAAAAACTGATGAATAAAAATTGATAAGGAGCCTCCAAAGCACCATTCATGGAGGATACATAAAATGAGATGGAGCACAGTGGTGACATATTTTTTATATAGGTGTAGGAAGACTCCAATGAAGAGTTGGTATTTTGAAAAGCCTGTCAATTACTGTTTCCGGTGTAACTAGATGGTTGGTTGTGGATTGTCACTTCTAGAAAACACGCTGATAGAGGGAAAGAAGGCCCTGTAATTTGAGAACACAGCATAGTAACCCTTTCAAGCAGTTTGCAGAGCACGTTGGTGAAGCTAATCGGTCAGTAGCTGTAGATGGGTGCTGGGATTTTGCCTAGTTTGAGGATTGGAACGATGATACTATCTTGCCATTGCAACGGAAAGACCTACCAAAATACAGTCAAAAACCATGAGCAGGTGTAGTCTTTGAGTAACATTCAGATGTTGGATCATCTGATTATGAACTGAATCAGGGTCTGGGGCCATAGTGTGAGATGAGTCTAGAGCCTAAAGCAGTTTCCTGTCAGTGAAAGGTTTGTTATATAATTTGACATAATTGGAGTTAAAGGGGATGTCTTCAACTTGTTTTTATGCCTCCAAGTGGCAGGTAGTTAAGAAGAGCATGCAGGTGCTGTCACAAAAGTGGGCCATGAGCTGTTCAGCAAGAACCAATGTGTTGGTAGAAATAACACCATTAGGGAGGAAACGCTGGACAGTAGACTATTCAGCTTGAGCTACAGCTGGAGTGCAGAGGCACACATTCCTAAGGGGACTTAATGATCCCAACATTCTTTCTTACTGTGTTTAATCCTTTAAGTGACACTGGTATGTATATATACCACTGGTGAACAACTGGAATTATTATGTATAATTTTTTCTCCCGATTCATTGGTATGAATAGTTACTACCACGTACCTCATCGTATACCTAAATATATGTACAAAATTGAGTCGGTTTATTCATTGCTGCTACCAAAGAATTCACACTGATAAGTATTTCATTGTTAGACTGGGATAAACCTCTTGTCACTTGAAGGCTTGTATATGCATCGAGCCTTAGCATGGAGCCACATAAAAGTGATGGAGGTTGTTAATGTGAAGGATGTTACTTGAGATACTGTATGCTCCTTTCATGAGCCTGAATAGTTCTTGCAATGTCTTTAATGCCCCATGGCACCAGCCAACAGTGGGGTTGGCTCATAGAAAGGGGGAAAACAGATCTTGCAGTGTGGGTGATCACATTGGAGACGTATCCTGTGACCTCGTCAGTGTAATTTGACAGAGAGGCGGTGAAAGTACAGCAGAGGTATGTAACTGCGAGTTAGCCCGCTTTGGTAATTGGCCCATTGCGTGGTAACAAGGAAGTGACAATGCCACCAGAAAGGTGTCACCGTCTCAAAGATCTTCATGCGGTGACCACTGAAGTGAAGCTGCAAGATTGGGAGGGAAGACTGTATGGTTGATAGCCAACAAGGTGCCCAGGATGCTACTAAAAGTGGGTAAGAGTACCATCAATGAGAAGACACGGATAAAGTTCTTCACTTTTTTCTATTAGCACATGCTAACCATAGACTGGAAATAACGAACTTTATTTAATTTATCTTCACAGTATCATTAAGAATATGGGTGTCACAACTGAGAGCAGTGGTAATTGGTTACTGACAGCAAGAACACTTGTTAATAACATTAGTTCTTTTCTTCTTTGAGTTAACAATGGAGATGTATAAATGTCTCCACATTCATTTGTAAATTCTCAATAGTGTTGTTACACTATGTGATCACAAGTATTCGGACACCACCAAAAACTTACGTTTTTCATATTAGGTGCACTGTGCTGCCACCTACAGGCAGGTACTTTATATCAGCGACCTCAGTTATCATTAGACATCATGAGAGAAGCAGAATGTGGCACTCCACGGAACTTATGGACTTTGAACATGGTCAGGAGATTGGGTGTCACTTGTGTCATACATTTGTACACAAGATATCCACACTCCTAAACATCCCAAGGCCCACTGTTTCTGATGTGATAGTGAAGTGGAAACATGAAGGGACATGTACAGCACAGAGGTGTACAGGCCGACCTCGTCTATTGACTGTCAAAGACCGCCAATAGTTGAGGAGGGTTGTAATGTGTAATAGACAGACATCTATCCAGACCATCACACAGGAATTCCAAACTGCATCAGGACCCACTGCAAGTACTATGGCAGTTAAGCAGGAGGTGAGAAAACTTGGATTTCATGGTCGAGCAGCTGCTCATAAGCCACACATCTCGCCAGTAAATACTAAACAATGCCTCACTTGGTGTAAGGAGCATAAACGTTTGTGCAGTGATGAATCATGGTACACAATGTGGCAATCCGATAGCAGGGTGGGAACATCATCTGCCAGTGTGTGTAGTGCCAACAGTAAAATTCGGAGGTGGTGGTGTTATGGTGTGGTCATGCTTTTCATGGGGGGGGGGGGGGGGGGAGTGGGGACTTGTACCCCTTGTTGGTTTGCTTGGCACTATCACAGCACAGACATACATTGATACGAGGGTCACTCCAAAAGAATTGCACACTATTTTTTTTTTAAGTCCACCTTTTATTCTACATGTTTGAAAGTTTTACAGTGTGTAGATACATCCTTTAAGAACAATATTTTCATTTCTCCACATAATGTTCATCCCTCTCAACTGCCTTATGCCATCTTGGAACCAGCGCCTGTATACCCGCACGGTAAAATTCTGGACCAACCTCTTGGAGCCAGTGTTTGGCAGCATGCACAAGGGACTCATCATCTTGAAACCTTGTTCCACGAAGAGAGTCTTTCAGTTTACCTAAGAGATAATAGTCACATTGAGCCAGGTCAGGACTGTAAGGTAGGTCAGGACTGTAAGGTGGGTGTTTCAGTGTTGTCCATCTGAGTTTTGTGATCGCTTCCATGGTTTTTTGACTGACATGTGGTCGAACACGACTCAGTCAAGCTTGAAGTTTCTTCATTGTCATCACATATGCATCAGAATTTATGGTGGTTCCACTTGGCATGATGTCCACAAGCAAGAGTCCTTTGGAATCGAAAAACACTGTAGCCATAACTTTTCCAGCAAAAGGTGTGGTTTTGAATTTTTTTTCTTGGGTGAATTTGCATGATGCCACTTCATTGATTGCCTCTTCATCTCTGGTGAAAAATGATGGAGGCATGTTTCATCAGTTGTCACAATTCTTCCAAGAAATTCATCTCCACCATTCTCGTACTGTTCCAAAAGTTCGCTGCATACCGTTTTTCTTGTTTCTTTGTGAGCCATTGTCAACATCTGGTAACCCACCTGGCACAAACCGTTTTTAACGCCAACACTTTCAGTATTCTGCAACCACTTCCCTCCCCTATCCCAGCCGGCCGAAGTGGCCGTGCGGTTAAAGGCACTGCAGTCTGGAACCGCAAGACCGCTACGGTCGCAGGTTCGAATCCTGCCTCGGGCATGGATGTTTGTGATGTCCTTAGGTTTAACTAGTTCTAAGTTCTAGGGGACTAATGACTTCAGAAGTTGAGTCCCATAGTGCTCAGAGCCAGAGCCCTATCCCAAAGTAGCGTGGCAATTCGTTCACTGTGATGCCTCTGTCAGCAGTCACCAATTCGTTAACTCCCTGTACATTGTCTGGAGTGTGTGCAGTACGAGGCCTGCTGCTGCGAGGACAATCCTCAATATTGCTGTGCCCGCTTTCATCACGTAACCTGCTTGCCCATCAACTAACTATACTTCGATTGACAGCAGCATATCCGTACATCTTTTTCAACCTCTTGTGGATGTTTCCCACTGTCTCGTTTCACAGCACAGGAATTCTATGACAGCACGTTGCTTCTGACGAACGTCAAGTCTAGCAGCCATCTTGAAGACATGCTGTGACGGCGCCATTCACGGGAACGGGTAGAACTAAGTTTGAAAACAAGCGGGAAGGATGTATCTACACACTGTAAAACTTTCACACATGCAGAATGAAAACTGTATTTTTACAAAAATAGTGTGCATTTCTTTTGGAATGACTCTCGTATTTTAAGCACTTTCTTGCTTCCCACTGTTGAAGAGCAAATCGGGGATGGCGATTGCATCTTTCAACATGATCGAGCACCTATTCATAATGCACGGCCTGTGGCGGAGTGGTTACACGACAGGAACATCCCTGTAATGGACTGGCCTGCACAGATTCCTGACCTGAATCCTATAGAACACCTTTGGGATGCTTTGGAACGCCAACTTCGTGGCAGGCCTCACCGCCCGACATCATACCTCTCATCAGTGCAGCACTCCGTGAAGAATGGGGTGCCATTTCCCAGGAAACCTTCCAGCACCTGACTGAACGCATGCCTGCGAGAGTGGAAGCTGTCATCAAGGCCAAGTATGGGCCAACACCATACTGAATTCCAGCATTACCGATGGTGGGCGCCACGAACTTGTAAGTCATTTTCAGACAGATGTCCAGATACTTTTGATCACATATTATATCTGTGGTTATAAACTACCTACTCTGTAACTATCATGACAAACTTTCGAAAAGTAACAATAAATTCAGTGACACAACATGTTCTGACAAGGTCGGTGGTTTTTTCCCCTCTGCCCATACAGGGCAACGGTCACCATCCTTATCATGTGACTAAAGGTCTGCCTACCGGGGATTGCTGTATTGTCCTCCTTGGGACAGCACACGTCTCAATACTGACCTACGAGGTGACCAGCAGTGGTGTTCCATCGATGAAGCTATACTACGGTAACTAGCTTGCACTCAGCGTCTAGATATAAGAGGTGTGTTTTGCAAATCGTAAGTGCAGCTCTTTTTAGGAATCAACACTATGAGTCCTTCTCAAAACTCACAAGCGATAGTTGGTGATATACGTACACTGCTGGCCACCGTAAATGCAACACCAAGAAAGACAAGAGGTAGCACAACAAAATTTATTTTGTAGATAACATGTTGACCAAGTATCAAATGATTACGTTTACAGACGTCTGTGACATGTGGTTCCTGCCAGAATCAGTAGCCAGAGTAGCCGCCATTGTTGGAGATCACCGCTGCCACACGTCTCGGCATTGAGTCAAAGAGACGTTGGATGTGTTCCTGGCGTACAGCAGCCCAAGCAGCTTCGACACGTTGGCAAAGATCATCTGGTGTGGCAGCTGGGGATGTAATCTGGGTCACTCGTTGAGCAACCATGGACCACATGTTTTCTATCAGCGAAAGATCCGGAGAGCGAGCCGGCCAGGGAAGCAATTCAATCTGGTTATTGACGAAGAACCTTTGGACAATGCGTGCCACGTGTGGTCGCGCATTATCCTGTTGAAATATGGCTGTGGCCGAGCCCTGAAGGTAAGGAAGGACAACTGGCTCCAGCACCTCGGATATGTAGCGCCGGCTATTTAAAGTACCGGCAATGCGTACTAGAGGTGTGCGAGAGTAATATCCAATACCGCCCCATACCATAATACCCGGTGCAAGACCAGTGTGGCGGTGCATAATGCTGCTGTCCAGCATCCTCTCTCCACGGTGCCTCCACATTCGAATCCGACCATCGTGGTGCTGCAGACAGAAGCGTGCCTCGTCAGTAAAGACAACATCATTCCATTCTGCCGTCCACATCCGTCTGTCATCACACCATTGGGGACGGAGACGTCTGTGGTTCTGCGTCAATGGTAGACGAAGCAATGGACGTCTTGCGGACAGACCACTCTGCTGTAAACGGCGTCGAATGGTACGCGCAGACACTGGATGATGCGTTACAGACGCAATGTGCTGTGCTATGGTTCGGGATGTCACTGAGAGATCCGTCACTGCCATGCGCACAATTTGCCTATCAGCACGTGCAGCGGTGCACCGAGGTGAATGCGACCGACCACGTCGGTCCGTCGTACCCTCCTGCATCCAACGGTCACATATCCGCATTACAGTTGTTTGGTTTCGTCCAATACGACTAGCGATGTCTCTGTATGATAATCCACAATCTCGGTAAGCCACTATCCTTCCTCTGTCGAACTCGGATACTTGATTAAACGATGTTCGCTGTTGTCTACGAGGCATAACTGATCGTCTTGTGAAACAACCACAAGGTAAACACACGTGCCGAACGTACACCCGTCGAAATCGCCAAGCCTTAAATGGCGCTATGAGGTGGCGCCACAGGCGCGCGTGATGTGCGTCTGCGCTGAAATTCTAATCAGTTGCATATCTCATCGCTGCAAACCCATGGTGTAAATTTCACTTGATTCGGATGCTTCCTTCAGGGTGTTGCATTTACGGTGGCCAGCAGTGTATTTCGCCGGCACAGCGGTCAATATACTGCCAATTAGATTCCATTACTTTAAATAAAACTCTACAGGCAACTCATCGGGCACAGGGATTTGTTCCGTGGGCTTCCTTTCAAAGCTTTGTACTGATCCTCTTCAGTAATCTGAATATCAAGTTCTGCATTTTCTGCTCCCACCACAGTCGACTCAATGCAGTTCACAAAAGCCTCACAACTGTCATTGTCGTCAGTGTTCCCTGCAGCATGCAGTCTCACGAAATAATCACGGGCAACCTTTTTCATGTCCTGTTGGTGAATAAGTTATCATCCATCATCATTTCTGAGAGCACTTTTGAGCAGTCGGATTCCTCTTTTGATTTCAACCAGAAGGCGAAAAAGCACAGTTTTTTCATCCCCGACGCCGCTGCTGTCTTGACATATAATTTTAACTCCCTCTGTTTAATAGTGTTTCAGAGCGGTTCAAAATGGTTCAAATGGCTCTGAGCACTATGCGACTTAACTTCTGAGGTCATCAGTCGCCTAGAACTTAGAACTAATTAAACCTAACTAACCTAAGGACATCACACACATCCATGCCCGAGGCAGGATTCGAAACTGCGACCGGAGCGGTCGCTCGGCTCCAGACTGTAGCGTCTAGAACCGCACGGCCACAACGGCCGGCTTCAGAGCGGTTATTTTGGCCTTGATCCATGTTATTTTAATGATGTGATGTGACATATTTATGGCATCTGCGTGTAGCTCTCTTAGACACTGGAAGTGGAATTCGATTGTGTGTCTCTCCCACCGTTTCTTTTCAAAAACGCAACTCTTTAGTAAAATTCGTATTTTAATTTTTGGGTGTGTTACCCATCACTCCAGCTTAGTTCTGTAGTGCCGTGTGTTCCTTTCCCAATCTCGCTTTAACTCGTGCTCGAGCACAGTGTCCATCAGGTATGAAATACTGAATTTCCACCCACCCCTACCCCTAAGTATCATTTGCCGCGGCACATTAACGTTAGACGCAACTGCCAAATGGCCAGAAAAACTGATGGACAAGTTTCGGCCCTGAGTACACTGTTTTTCAGGCTACTACAGACGTAGATTTTTCACTAAGTCTCCAATTCCAGGCATCTGTTAGGATTGGACGTTTAGTTGGCGGCGGAAAGAACACATTTGAAATCACCATCATCGATGGTGTTCTCTTTTTGGGATTGATTAACTCAACTACGAGAGTTGAAACTTTAATAGTGGCAACTATTTATTTACAGCAAGTACAAAATAGATTTGTGTTTCAAAGGTTTACTGACCTTCAAAGTAGTCACCAGTATTATGTATAACCCGTTGCCAGCGACGTGGAAGTGGTAGGATACTCTTAGCAGTGCCAGTTGTGTCGACAGTTCGAGCGGCGCGGTCTATTGCCCGAGGAATTTGTAGCAGTTCTGAAGCGAATACTGTGAAGTGTTTCCTTCAGTTTAGAAATCGAGTTGAACTTACGAGGGCTTAAGCCATGGGAGTGCAGTAGGTGGTATAGCATTTAGGAGCCCCATCTGTCAAACAAATCAATAACAGTTTTCACTGTAAGTGCTTGAGAATTGTCCTGCCAAAAGATGGTCGGGTCCTGCAGAAAGTGTCGTCACTTCCGTCTCTAAGATGGTCGTAGGTTGTGTTCCAAAAATGAACAGCATAGAGACAGAAGTGATGACACTTTCTGCAGGACATGACCATCATTTTGCAGGACATTGCTCAAGCATGTACAGTGCAAGCTGTTACTGATTTGTTTGACTGATGGGGCTGCTAAATGCTACACCACCTACTGCACTCCCCTGACTTAAGCCCTCGTAAGTTCAACTCGATTTCTAAACTGAGGGAAACATTTCACGGCATTCGCTTCAGAACTGCTACAAATTCGTCGGGCAATAGACCACGGCATTCGAACTATCAACACAACTGGCACTGCTAAGAGTATCCTACGACTTGCACAACGCTGGCAACGGGTTATACACAATGCTGGTGACTACTCTGAAGATCAGTAAAACTTTGAAACACGAATCTATTTTGTACGAGCTGTAAATAAATAGTTGCTACTATTAAAGTTCCAACCATCGTATGTTTTCTCGAAAGAAGATAGTTCTATCGAGTCTGGCTTGCGAACTGGATGGAGCGTAGATATTAATGAGCTGAGCTGTGTCTGTTTTGACAGAAATTCCTCGTCCAGTTGCTAACTTTTTAAGACTTATAGGTATCATTCCATCCTTGAACAATGT
Source organism: Schistocerca piceifrons (assembly GCF_021461385.2). Taxonomy (NCBI): domain Eukaryota; kingdom Metazoa; phylum Arthropoda; class Insecta; order Orthoptera; family Acrididae; genus Schistocerca; species Schistocerca piceifrons. The sequence continues at coordinate 554,749,688 of NC_060144.1, forward strand.
AGGGGTTGCGCTTTTAGGTACTCATTTGAGGACTGCATTGTATCCCACTATATGTTGCACCCTGTCTGTACACAGATATTAATGAGCTGAGCTGTGTCTGTTTTGACAGAAATTCCTCGTCCAGTTGCTAACTTTTTAAGACTTATAGGTATCATTCCATCCTTGAACAATGTAGGGGTTGCGCTTTTAGGTACTCATTTGAGGACTGCATTGTATCCCACTATATGTTGCACCCTGTCTGTACACACTTCTTGCAAGATGACTACATCTATAACGAAGGCATATATAAAACCTCGCAGATATTCTATTTCAGTCAAACTAGTGATTCTGCTAATGTTGACAATAACTGTACTATATGACTGTAAATCAGTGTCAGTGGCAGTTCTCAAAAATGGCTCTGAGCACTATGGGACTTAACAGCTGTGGTCATCAGTCCCCTAGAACTTAGAACTACTTAAACCTAACTAACCTAAGGACATCACACACATCCAAGCCCGAGGCAGGATTCGAACCTGCGACCGTAGCAGTCGCGCGGTTCCGGACTGCGCGCCTAGAACCGCGAGACCACCACGACCGGCGGCAGTTCTCATTTTGGTCAGTATTCAGTTCACAGCTATGTGTTAAGAGAAGCTGTCATCCATGTCTGCACCCATGCCAGCGAGCGTCCCTGTATCGCGCCAGCCGGCGGATTTCCATTTCTCCAGGCCAAACTGAGATGTCGCGTAGTGTTGCAGACACCTACATGCTGTTCGGAGTGAGCTTGTCAGTATGGCTACCACTGTGTTCCACGCCGACAATCGGAGATTCTTTGCTTTGGGGTTTGTCACGAACCCTTTCTTCAGAGGCGGCAATTTCAGTGTCAGCTTCTTGTGATGCATGGTCTCGTGTTCGACCGCGTCCTTTTTCTCTGATTCTTTGTGCCTCGTCTTCTGGAGTTGCAGCCATTGCTTGATTCTGAAAACCTTCGTCTGTATCGTCCTCCCATGCCTGTGGGTTGTTGGCTTTCCTTGTTCCTTTTTTCCCCTTCGGTGCGCCCTTAGGTTGGTTTCTCATGTTTGCTGCACCTTTTTGAATCATTATGGTGTTTGTGGATTCCTCTGATTTTCCTATCGCATGATCTGAGAGTTCTGCCGCCCACGATTTCTTCAACATTTGTTGACGGTCTTCCTGGCTTTCTGGTAGTTGCTGTCGTACCTGCTTCGCTTTTTCTCTCAGGGTGGGCGCTTTTTTTTCAGCTCCTTGATGGACACTCCTCTGTTGTTGTTGTTTTTTTTTTTTGTCTTTGGTGGAGCTTTCTGTAAGTTCGCCGTTTGTCATCTGCGATTCAATATGATATGTGGACTTCTGTTGATTATTTGGAGCTGCGGTCACATCAACGTTGTTTGCAATATCTGCACCGCTGACTCGTCCACTGTCACGGGATGAGATGAGACTGCATTTTCTAGAGTTTCTTCTGCATCGGTCTTTTCCATTCGTGCGTTCTCTTTGACGTGGCCCACCGTGTCATCAGTAACTCCCTCTGATGTATAAGCTAGGGTTCCACAAACTACTGCGACGTACGTTACCGGTAGTCGGTAGCTGTGACAGTGATTGAGACAGCTGCCTCACACGTCGGAAGTTGTGTCACTCGGCGCTGCAGGCTCTGAGCGCGTGGAACCTCATCCCGCACACATTCTAGGCTGCCCATTCATTAACAGCAATAACCATATATCCAAAGATGACGCTGTATGAGGGTATGTGCTTTATCACGTCAATTTTTACCTGCCTCACACCATTTAAGATCGAGAATTTATGTGCAGCGGGCCACTTCTCAGCAAGGCTGCTTATTAGAATGGTGCTGCATTAATTTGCACTGAGGCTGTTTCAAACGGTAGTTCGAAAACTCTAACACTTGCCTGAGTAACAGTAACATCACCGACATTGCCGTCAGAATGTTTGAACTTTAAGTTGTTTCCATACAATTCCACAATTTGGTCACATTTTTCGAGATTCTTTAACTTAAGACAGATGGTACTATTACTGATGGGCAAATGAATTCCAATTATATCCTCAGCTCTTAACTACTTGTTCCATAGAGTCCTCCACCTCAACCGGTTTAGTTCTACATAGTTATTGCCAAACATAAACTTCGAAGTGTCTTTCCTTACGGGTTTCTGCCATTAGAAATTCTATCTTACCTGTGGTAATATGTTGCAAACGCTCGATGGCGTTAAACTCACCGACAACAGCGCACTGCCACTGCCAACGGAGTGTAAACACAACCCACTAGTGAGCTACTCAAGCAAGACTCAAGGCACGTTACTCCCTCCAGTGCTTCATCTCCTACTTTCCAAACTTCACAGGAGCTCCGCTACGAGACGTGCAGGACTAGCAGTCCTGTAAGAAAGAATAATGGGTGGGGAGACATGGCTTGGCGCCTTGGCCACTGCCTTGGGCAAAGGATGTCTCCGCCATGTTCTTTCTTCCAGAAGTGTTAGTCTTGCATATTTCACAGCAAGAGGTTCTGTGAAGATTGGGAAGTATCATATGAGTTACTGGCAGTTCAGCTGTGAGGAGTGCTCGTGAATCGTGCTTGGGTAGCTCTGGTCGTAGAGCTCTTGTCAGTCAAACACAAAGGTTCCGAGTTCGATTCTCGACCCGGAAAACAGTTTTAAACTGCTAAGAAGTTTCAATAAATTGCTTTGATTACTTTAACGCAGCGAAAACTTTGTATTGACTGATCCATTTTACTACTTTTTCAATTTTCCCTCCTATTTTAATGTTTTATTATTTCTTTCCTTTCCTTCCCTTCCTTCGGGCGCCAGGCAGGACCCCCTCGGTGACGTTACCCCAGACGTCACAGCACATTTACACCCCTGTTATTATCGCTTGTCAGCTTCTTTAATTTTACGGTGCTAATTGTTCGCATACCCTCTCAGAGTAAACAACACAAATCGCGACTTTTCAACAATAAAGGGGTCTCTTCAACGCTCGTGCCGCATCTTAGCAACAGTCTGAGGCGAGTCGAATGGCGAGCAACACGAATGTTCCTGTCCGCATTCAGCAAAACCTTTAAAAAATCGTGAAATGCAACAAGGGCGTGGGTAACAACAGCGGTCTCCGGTAAGTCATGAGCGAGCATCTTTTTTCTGCTAATCCTTTGCAGCCAACACAGAGACGTCGAATCGATTGTACCTTTCTGCGGACGCATAACATAAATTCTCACATCGTGTATGTTTAATGAATACGATCTTCGACACAGCAGTTATATGTAGGGTAATTTAATTCTGTGAAGTCGTCCTGCCTGTTTATCACGGTTCGTCTAAAGCAGTTTGTGTTGGAGAAACATTAACTTTATACATCTTGTAATTAGAGTAAGATCGGAATACCACAAATTATAAATGCTCCTATGGAGCTGCCCATGCCAATTGCTTGGTGTATTCGCTCGTTTCGACAACGTTCGACAAGCTTAGCACATTGCCAACCTGTCTTGAAACAAGCGTTTTCTATTGTCATATCGTCACAATTAATATATTTTTGAAAGAATTTGTAGATGAATTTCAGGTAGGCTCGTATTAAATTCTATTGCATGTTAATTCTAGTATGTGATTCCACCTGTCAGCTTCGACCGAAGACATCCTGTGTGACGCTATGAGTTTACGATGCGAAGGATGTATGTGGCTTGTTATAAAATGTTATCTGTGATCATCTTAGTAACTGATGTAAAGTCTGCTGTTTATTACAAGTACAGCACTATTACTGAGAGTGTGATTAGGCAGGAACCTAAGTGCCCAGCTTAAATTGCTGCGAATGAAACGATCTGCAATAATATTTATAATTTTATGTATTTTGCAAACATTTGGCTTTTTTTGTTCGTTTTTTTTTCGAATGTGACACGACTGCCGAGGGTAACGTTACGTAGCGACCTAAGAGGACAGCTATATGGGTCTATTCCAATTCACCGTTCCACGTTTCGTTATTTTTCTTGATTTTTCATTAAGTGTTTATTATTATTTCTTTTAGGAATTTCTTTTTTTTGGGTCTCTATATAGGTCAAGTCTAGTTGTCGATTCCAACGTTCGTTATTTTTCGCGTTTTACAAGCAGCATAACGAGTGGTACGAAGAAATTAAATCCTTGGCGAAATAATTAACAGCCAGTAAAAATCACTGAAAAGTGGAATCAACAATTAGAGTGATACCATGGATGAAAATTCTTAAAGAATGCTTAGTACACACCTACCGCAACAACAGCAGCACAGAAAGTAACACAAACAACAGAAATCATATGACGAACCACCGCAAACACTTATTGTGCATTCTTTTAGAATTTTCATATGTGGTAACGTTCTAATTGCCGGTTCCACGTTCCTTTATTACGTCTTTTCATTAGGTGTGCTCGCTAATTTTTTCAGGATTTATCTAATGGTATTGCTTCCTTTCCAACGGTAACAACGCGATAAATGGCAAACCATGGAACCGATGACTAGAAGGCCAACTCTAGTTACCGATTCCAAGATTTTTTATTTATCACGGTAGTACGGAAAGCAAGACCAAAAACAGAAATCCTATAACAAAGACCTGCACAAACCTACTACGAAAATGCTGAAAATAATGAATCTTGGAAGAGATAACTAGAATTGACCTATGTAACTCAATTCTAGTTATCAATTCCAAGATTTGTTATTTTTCGTGTATTTTCTGTACTCGTGCATTTTCTGTTGGGAATTCAGTGTTCCTTTCTGGTTATTTCCTGCTTATGTCTTTGATACCTTTCTGTATGTTACTATTTATTTCATTTTGCGGTTGTTGTGTTAGATTTTAGTTTGTCCCCATCCAAAACCTCTACTTTCCTGCAGTAATCCTTTTAGATTCAATACCTATTATTGAGAACTACAGCTACTCCATAACATTATGAGTTTACTATGAGTGGTCTTGTAGTGAATTTTAAAGGTCGTCTGTCGTTCTTTCACTTAACTCTGACAATAACTGAGGCACTGAGAACCATAAGGGCCCAGAGCACATACCGGTATACAAAGTTTAGATATTTGTGAAAATCAAATTTGTAGGGAAACTACCCATGTAATAGAGTTGATTTTTTTTTAACCAAGTCTCAACATCCAATATTTTGTATAAACAGTGATGTACGCATTTCACGTTATGAATTTTTAATTAATATTTATTGGTTCAAATAGTTCAAATGACTCTGAGCATTATGGGACTCAACTGCTGTGGTCATAAGTCCCCTAGAACTTAGAACTACTTAAACCTAACTAACCTAAGGACATCACACACATCCATGCCCGAGGCAGGATTCGAACCTGCGACCGTAGCGGTCGTCCGGTTCGAGACTGTAGCGCCTTTAACCACTCGGCCACTCCGGCCGGCAATATTTATTACTAACGTTGTTAGTATTATTACTATTGTGAACTACAAAATTTTCATATATAGGATAATGGCAATAGTGCCTGTTGTGTAGTTAGAAATTAATATAACTAGAATCAGAACATAAGAAACGGATACTAACTGCCCCCCACACACAATGATGACCTTTCCCAGTACTTCATGTTCCTTGTTATCATTTTCATTAAGCACATTCTCTGGCTTGAGATTCAGATAAAACTGTCTGTCCATTTTAGGCATGAAATCTAGAAGTTTTGTTAAGTCTATGTGTTTCAAGTTTGATATAGTATTTTGTTAAGTGTTTGTGTTTCAAGGTTGATATTTGCCTTCCATCTACATTTTGGGGCACTAGCTTTTGCAAGGCTTCTACCAACTGTCGAGATACAGCAAATTGTGGTCTCCCTCGGTGTGACTTGAAGAACATGATGGCCTCCCACGACTCCAATGAAGAATATGTTACTTTAAACAATAGTTCATGCGAACCTGTGGAAAACTTCATCATTATAAAATTTCTGATGTGTTCATTGTTACCACAAACTTCAATTTTTGGCTTGGTAATGAGGCTGGTAACACTCTTAAAGGTTCTAAAATCCTCATCGTCCATTTTACAAACTGGAATGCTGGAACCATGGTATGTGAGGTTATGGTGGGGCGTCTCTTCAAGAACTTCCAGATTTAGTGAAGAAATGGGCATCAGTGTAGTCGGTGAGCATTACTGTAGCATTGAAAATTTCTGCTTTGGGCCCCTATGGAAATAAATATCAGAGAAATCGGTGAAGCAGCTTTTTGCAAATGTTCATATTTTATAGTTTAGGGGTACGGCACTGATAAAACTGATTCACCGTAAGATTAATAGCTGTCAGGAGCATGCATACACGCTACAATCTCATAGTCGATGGCAGTGTGCTTTAGGTCATTATGGTTCTCTGCAAGGGCGTACCCAGGATTTGAACTAGGGGGGGAGGGGGGGGGGCAGGTCATACTAGTCTCAGCAAACAAGAACTCGAGACAACATACAGCTCTTCTTATTAAATAAAACAGTAAACCAGTGAAAAACTGCGAATATCTTCTAGGGGGGTGGGGTTGGGGGGGGGGGGGCAGCTGCCCCCCCCCCCCTGCCCCCCGCTGGGTATGCCCATGGTTCTCTGTTCCTCAATTTATTTCATACATGTACGTTTCCTCATTTTCCGTTTTTACTTTCTTTTCTGTTATCACATTTTATTCGTGGCTATGTAATTAATTGCGTGAACTGCGATGGTATTTTATGATATGTATGTGTATTATCCTTTTTTCTGTTATACATTCGTTTGTTTACGAATAAGCCCCGTTTCTTCAGATATCACCTCTCACTAATGGGGAAACGGTAACAAGCATTTATCCTCTGTGACAGAACACTAGTTTGCCTTTTAAATCATAACTGTCTAATCCATGGAATGAAATGCCTTTCAAAGTTGTTTTTCCTGTTTACGTATCATTAGATAAGGTTGGTCTGCTTTATAGTCCATGTTCCAGTGCAATTCGCATCCATAATACCAGTACAGTGCTGCCACATTTCCTTGGCTTCTCATCTACTTTGTACTGAATTGGTAGAGATCACTCGAATCTGAGCTGCTAATACAGTATGTTGACTCATTTCGAATTCAGGTCATGCTGTGCGCCATAGACCAGATGCTATAGCTGTCATTGCTTAATGCTGTGTTGTTTCATTTCGGTTATACGTAATTTATAGCAGTGAGCATCACTTATACGTGGTCCCTTACACACTTGTGTATCCCATGATCTGACTCAGTAAGATGATTCGTCGATGACGAGTTCGTTAAGCGGCCACGCACGAGCGATATATTATCATTGGCAGTGTCGCGAACAGTTGTCACCTGCAATCGACGAGTATTTCTAAGGCCACGTTATGAAATCATGTTATCTAAATTCATCTGCTGTGAGTAGCAAAACTTCGTATGTCGACTGATACTCGTAAAAAACAAGAGTGGAAATGTATTAAACTTGTTCCATAATGTTTCCGGTCGGAACCGTAACATATCAACTAAGAAGGTGTTCAGATTTAAATTGTCTCCCATTCTTCTTCTTTTTCCTGGCTTGTATCCCGTATCTTCACGGGCCAAGTGGTGTAGTGTGGCACGATGCCCTATCCTGTTGCCAACCTTTCCCCCTCCTCCTACTTTTATTGGGGTGCGTACGGGGAACAGCTTTGGCGGTTCTGCCAAGGGAGAAGATTACCTCGGTACTGCTTGTATCAACTTTTATGCTGAACTACAGTGTTCTTAGTTGATTTTTTCCCAATATTGCCCTGAGAACGAAGTACTCGAATCGAATTAAATCTATTTGTGCAAAATCGTGTTTTCGCTAACTTATAACGCATTTTAAGGCGTAATATCTTGAAACATATAAGGAATAAAAAAGTTTTTATGCAACTTTGTTGTATATTTTTTGTCATTTACAAGATTCATTCAGCATACTTTAGCCGAAATTTCGATTGGAAGGGAGATATATGGGGGAAATCGATTTTGCCCTGATTTCGGCTGGTTTGCTCGGAGATGGCCAAGTACTCACATGCGCTCCAGTGACGAGGACTTGGATTTTACAACAGGAGGCCAGTGCATGTAACACACTAAAAAACCGGAACTAGAGGAATAGTGACGGTCCCTGATCACTTGTTTTACTGGGCTCTAACTCTGCGTCTCAGGTATATTCTAGCGCAAAGATCTAACACAAATAACAATCTGACGGAGTCAATTCACACTACAGAATGCAGTGCACGGTATTATTGCACCAAGTGGATGCCACCAACGCGATTCCAAAGCAGTCATTTCGTTCACCATAGCGTTTCCGAATCCTGATCATTAACGTGTCATACAGTGCATGATGAACATAAAACTGTCGTCAGCGTCAAAGTAGATGTCATCTGATTCGTGCCATGTACTTCCTGATTCTCACGTGGGAAGAACGGAAGCGACAAAAGATATTCGAAATGGCTGGAAAGGAAAACTGTTACATCATTAATGAAAACACATACAAAGGGCGTTCAAAAAGTTTTGCACTGTCGTCTCTATTTTTTTGCAGGAGGGGAACGAATTTTTTTGTGGACATACTTGGAACATTTAGCTATACCTTGAGGCTACTCAACGTAGCCTCCATCAGCTGAAAGGCATCTGGCCCAACGTTCTTTCCATGATGTGAATGCACTTTGGTAAAATTCTGGGGATTGACTTTTACACCATTCCTTGACACAGGAAATAACGTTTTTCTCACTATCAAATGTTTTCCCAGGGAGGTGGGCCTTCAGATGACCAAAGAGGTAAAAATCAGACGGAGCCTGATTCGGACTGTAGGGAGGATGAGGAATAATTTTACAATCCATTTTCCTGATTTTTCTCCTGTGTCATAAGGGCTGTGTGGGGTTTGGAATCGTAGTGGTGTAGTCTGATGAGCTGACCCTGAAGCTGTGGTCTGTGGGTCTCGATGGCACGTCACAGTTCGTCCAATGACAAACAGTAGTGGTCCCGGTTAACTGCGGAGTCTGGTTCCAAAAAGTCAATGAAAATGACACCACACTGATCCCAGAATAAGGAGGCCATCATCTTTCGGTCAGCTGTTCGTGAAAGTCTTGGTTTCTTCTCCCGAGGGGAACCCGGATGACGCCACTCCATGGATTGGGTTTTGCCTTCAGGTCCTGACGAATGGAACCATGTTTCATCCTGGGTAATGACACCATAAAAACACTGTTTCCACTCTTCAGTAAAGATATTCATGAGACCCTCGCACACATTCTTCCTCATCGTCTTCATTTCTCTTGTCAATAATCTAGGCACCCAATGTGCATACATATCTTTGTACCCTAGTGACTGTACCAGTGATACCACACTACCCAATGACATACGAGTCGTTTCAGCAAGCTGTCGTGTCGTCACGCATCTGTCATTTTGGATGATTTGATCAGTGGTCTCCTTATTCACATCACCGCATCGTGGATTGCCCAGTAGAGAGAAATCACCTTCTTTAAATCTCTGCAACCACCGCTGGATACTGCTGCGATCCACTGTGTTCTCCCTGTGGTGTCACCGCCAGACACCACACTTGCTAGGTGGTAGCTTAAATCGGCCGCGGTCCATTTAGTACATGTCGGACCCGCGTGTCGCCACTGTGTGATCGCAGACCGAGCGCCACCACAAGGCAGGTCTCGAGATACGGACGAGCACTTGCCCCAGTTGTACGGACGACATTGCTAGCGACTATACGGACGAAGCCTTTCCTCTCATTTGCCGAAAGACAGTTAGAATAGCCTTCTGCTAAGTCCATGGCTACGACCTAGCAAGGCGCCAATTGTAACAGTGCATGTATCTTACGAGTCTCATTTGTATAGTCAAGAGAGATGTATCACAAGGAGTGATTAAAAGTTAAGTATATTCCAAAGCTAATAGCAGTCATAACGTATCCTGTTCCAGACTTGACGCCAGTCGGCGTGTGTGTACGCGTGCCTTTCGGCTCCCTTCTCAGTGTGGCGTAGCTAGCTTGTTACGCCACAACACTCCCCATAAACTGGGAGCAACTTCCTGTGAATCTATGTGGCAGAGTCATCGCCGGTCTTGAAGAAGAACTCCATCACCGACCGTTGTCGCAACCTGACATCTACTTCACGGTCCATTATGGCTCATCTGTAAATAGAAGAAAATACTTTTATATACCAACTTATAGTTGAATGTTCGAAATATGTTCACAAAAAATTCCATTATCCTCCTGCAAAAAATAAAGAAATTAGAGACGACTGTGCAAAACTTTTTGAACGCCCGTTGTATTACTTCTTACATACTTTTACAAACAATAGAAACGTAATTTCAGTTACTATGTCGTTGCTGCCTATGGGTGAATATGATGGATAACGATAGTCGTGGAAGAGAGAGAATCCTAGAAACTGTCTGCATATGTGTATCTCATACATGTTGCCACAGACTACATGCGAGCATTTCATCACACTTTGTAGGTCATCTGGAAGAAATAACAGACATCACAAATATTCGCAACCGTCACTGGGCACAATCACAGCTGTCTACGTTCTTCTACTGGTGAATCATTTTAACCTTTACGCCAAGAAAACGTCCTCGTCCACACTGAAATACGAAATTTAAATCTCGTGTTACTGCTCTCTTTAAAACAAAACTAGTAATTTCGAATACACGTTTTTTGCTGCTGACAATGACAGAGGAGTCAAGACAAATGCAGTAAGGAGTAGTTAAGAGTTACGATGTGTTGGACAACAGTGTGGTCAATCTAACAAGATGGCGACAGTACTGCTGCTCGTTTTTGTTATGCACTACTCCAAGCAGACGGAAAGCTACGCTTTCGAATGCGATACCGGATGAGTGCAAATACTATCGTTTATATTAGTCTGTAACACAGTTCTTACAAAAGAGAGCATATGTAGTGCAGTAAAAATCTGCATTAACTAACAATTACACCATATTTGTTTTTCTTTATTTGTGCGTTCAATTAATGACTCAACAATCAGAAATTTCAGCGAAAATCTTCAGCAGTTAGACTGGGATGAGATGTACAAAGAACTCGATGCAAATTTAAAATATAACATGTTGCATGATACATTTGTAAGAGAATTTGATAACTGTTTCTCCAAGAAAGTAGTTAAATCTAATTATAAAAAACCATGCAAAAATCCGTGGTTTACTAAAGGAATAAAAATAGCTTGTAACCACAAAAGGGAAATGTATCTAACAAGAAAGAGTAATGACCAGAAACTGCTACATTAATTATTAAAAAGTCCACAAGCATGTGCATCATGTCTGAGATTAATACATCTGATAAAAAAATCAAAACAATTTGGAATATTATTACAAGGGAGACAGGGCAACCAAGAGTACAGGATAACGGCATTACCATCAAAGCGAATGGAAACTTGACAAACAACAAGCCGAAAGTCGGAAACATTTTTAATAATCATTTTTTAAATGTTGTAGAGAAAACAGGATCTACATGTTCATTAGAAGAAGTGAGGCAGTTAATGGAAGAGGCCTTACCACACCATTTGATACAATTGAAATTCCACCTACCTGTCCTTCTGAAATTAGGAAGATGATAAACTCTCTCAAGAATAAAATCTCACATGGAATTGATGGCATTTCCAGCAGGATAATAAAAGCTTGTTCCCAAGAGATAAGTGGGATTCTTAGCCACATATGTAATAGCTATCTGAAGCAGGGTATTTTCCCAGATAGAGTGAAGTATGCCATTGTTAAACCACAGCATAAAAAATGGGATACGTCTGATGTCAACAACTACCGCCCAATCTCTCTTCTGACTGCCTTATCCAAAATTATTGAAAAAGTATGTATTGTAGAGTAGCTTCACACATTTGTAAAAATAAAGTTTTAACAAAATGTCAGTTTGGTTTCCAGAAAGGTTTGTCAACGGAAAATGCTATGTACACTTTCAATAATGAAATATTAAATGCTCTGAGTAACCGGAAGTCACCCGTTGGGATTTTTTGTGATCTCCCAAAGGCTTTAGATTGTGTAAATCATGGAATACTTCTAGATAAGCTCAAGTACTGTGGTATGAATGGGACAGCGCTCAAATGGTTTAAATCATACCTAAATGGTAGAGTACAGAAAGTTGAAATAAGCAGTTCACATAATATGCAAAAAACTGGTGACTTCTCAAACTGGTAAACAATCAAGAATGGAGTGCCGCAAGGTTTGGTCTTGGGTCCTCTGCTGTTCTTAATATATGTTAATGACTTGCCATTCTATATTCACGAAGATGCGAAGCTGGTACTTTTTGTCGATGATACAGGTATAGCTATCACACCCAACAGACAAGAATTAACTGGTGAAATTGTAAATGATGTTTTTCTGAAAATCATTAAGTGGTTCGCCGGCCGGAGTGTCCGAGCGGTTCTAGGCGCTACAGTCTGGAACCGCGCGACCGCTACGATCGCAGGTTCGAATCCTGCCTCGGGCACGGATGTGTGTGATGTCCTTAGGTTAGTTAGGTTTAAGTAGTTCTAAGTTCTAGGGGACTGATGACCTCAGAGCCATTCGAACTATTAAGTGGTTCTCTGCAAACTGGATCTCATTAAACTTTGACAAAACACAGTACATACAGTTCCACACAGTAAATGGAATGACACCATTAATAAATATAGACTTCGATCAGAAATCGATAGCTAAGGTAGAATATTCAAAATTTCGAGGTGTGTGCATTGATGGGAGGTTGAACTGGAAAAAAACACACTGAAGATCTGCTGAAACGTTTGAGTTCAGCTACTTACGCTATTAAGGTCATTGCAAATTTTGGCGGTATACATCTCAGCAAATTAGCTTACCACGCCTATTTCCATTCTCTGCTTTCGTATGGCATCATATTCTGGGGTGACTCATCATTGAATAAAAGAGTGTTCATGGCACAAAAGTGTGTAAACAGAATAATTGCTGGAGCTCATCCAAGATCATCCTGCAAACACTTATTTAAAGAGCTGGAGATCTTCACTGTAGCCTCACATAATCACATATGAAATTTGTTATTAACAATCCGAACGATTTCAAAAGTAATAGAAGTGTACATGGCTACAAAACTAGGAGAAAGGATGATTTTCACCACTCAAGGGTAAATCTAACTTTGACTCAGAATGGGGTAAATTATGCTGCCACAAAAGTCTTACCTAATAGCATCAAAAGTCTGACAGATAACCATATAGCATTTAAAAGGAAATTAAAAGAATTTCATAATGGCAACTCCTTCTATTCATTAGACGAATAGTAAGTGGGTAATTTGCCCAACAGCTCACAAAAAAATATTAAGTGTCATGTAATATTTTGTGTAATGTAATATCTTGTATAGACGCCTTTTATTAACCTGACACGTTCCACATCATTACGAAGTGTCGTATTCATGATCTATGGAACAAGTACTAATCTAATCTAATCTAACCTGTGGATGCTTGGAGGGTGACCTGTGGATGCTGGGGGGGGGGGGGGGGGGGGGTATGAACTTGTACATCACAGAACAGTTTATTTGCGATTGTCTTGTGACGCACATCATCAGCTCGTGGTATTGTGATGTTCCCAAAGGACACGTATCGCATCCTTGAAGTGAGAAAAAAATTCCATCACAAAAACTTCGACGCTCCGCCGTAGACCTGCAGACATGTCACTCTCTATACACATGTCTAACTCAGAGTCCCCATTTCCATACGTCAGTTGCATTGGTGAGGACAACTTACGCCTATCTACGGCAGTATTATACAGAAGACTCTTCGTATCACCTCCCACACATACGACACATCCTAGAACAGATTGGGTGCGAGAGTGGATTAGTATACGTTATTCTTTTCTCTCCGCCGACGTCAGTCGTGGTAGTGCGACGTTGTCAACGACAAAGTGGTGACGCGAGAGAAACTGTTTCGAACTGGAGTGGCACCGGACCCGTGTTGCACCAAGTGTGCTCTGTAAAACATCCTGAAACACGGTTCCGTGCGCATCGATCAAAAGAAAACGTGGACGTGGTTTCGCAAAACGTTGGGCCATACTACCCTCACGGTACCTTCAGCAGAGCTGTTAGAATATATATTACAAAACCAGACTGGCACTTCTATCTGGCTACAAAGCTGTTAAGAAAAGAAGTTAAAACACAAATATAAAGAATTTATGTGCAATTTTTTGCATATCTCTCTCAGTAAAGTAGACTGAAGTTCTTATAAAAGGTTTCGTTTCTTAGTCTTCGACGAAAGCCGTACTGTTTTCCCTCGAGAAAAATTTCCACCGTCTCTCACAAATAGCCTTTGCGCTGTGTTTTCTTCTCAACATGTTTCAGTTGCTTCTCCAAGGAGAGTGGCCATTGGTTCTTTTTAGAGGAGTTTTCTTTCCATTTCTCCCCTAGACTAATTTGACAGAACATCTTCCAATAATGAAGTTTCTTAATTTTCTAAGAGCAGATTTATTAGTTTTTCTTTCTATGAAACATTATTTTATTCATTTACTTAAACAAGTTATTTCCAAGTTGGTGAAGAATCTCTTCTACCACGATGAGTAACTTAAAGAGTCTGGAAGACACCTCAGGACAATTTCTCCGCTCGATACTGTGTGTGTGTGTGTGTGTGTGTGTGTGTGTGTGTGTGAGTGAGTGTCTTGTCCTCATCATCATTTATCATTTCATCATCAACGAGCAAATCGCCAAAGTGGCGTCAATTAAAAAAGATTTGCACCTGGCGGCACTAAGCCCTGTCCAGTATTTCCGTCTCCCCCCCCCTTTTTTTTGTAGTGTATAGGTACTTACTGAAGAATGTCGCTTTACTTTCGGAGCAAAAAGTGACAAACAAACAGCAGAGGACCTGACACTTTGCAGCACCTCGTGTAACTACGCTAAGACGTGAAGTTTTGATCGTTACACTTGGCCAAATAAGGGAATGCAGAACATATTAAAATTGTACGGAATGCAATATCCACCATATTTAACATACCAAACAAGCAATCACAACTTAAGCTGAAGGGTAAACCACATAGACGTGATAATAAAACTCAAAAGCAATTAAACGTTTTTCCCAACACAGAAGGAACCAATGTTGCAAATTTTTGCTACCTCTGACCCACAAACAGCACTAATCTTCAGTAAAGTCTCTTTTGAATAAAAAGTAATTAGACTACATTTACGAAATATTCGTGTATTAGAAAGTCGAGTGAAGTATAAGAAAGTGCTAATCATTAGACTCTATAGAACATTGTTAGATGTCAAGAAAAGCGGAAATCATAATAAGATCAGGCAACAACATAAATATACTCTTCTCGTGCATGAAATGCCGTGTTTATTACATAGCTTTCAGCGGAGTAAGCTACAATTATTCTGTATTCAAAGTCTTTTAGCAAATGACACGCGGGCTGTTCACCACGCTTTACTTTTTATCCGCCCAAGCAACAAGGCGAAGGCCATTTAGTTCTTAGTTTCGGACCTCCGTTTCTGTATGGTGTCATTTTTAGGCCTTTTTCCACGTACCTGTTTTAGCTGTCTTCTATTATGTCAGTTGGGATTGACGTATAGTCGTTTTTTAACTCCTCTCTGTCTTCGAGTTCTGTAGTTTTGACTTGGGCGCGTATGACCCCAGATGTTTTTGCACCCTAAAACAAAACAAACAAACTGAATCAGTGAGATTTGGCTCTTTTTACTTTTATTTTACTAACATTCATGTCTCTTGATAATTTACTTATGCTTAGAACCCAAAAATATTTAAGTATTTCTTTAATTAAGTACAAACAAAATTAAAAGCTAACATTAGCTTCTCGGCTGGCTTTCTCGACGTTAGGGGCTGTTAATGTTGATTAGATTGTGGGGTTACTGTGTTGCATGAAAGCAGTCAGAGAACAACAAATAACTCGTTTCGGGAAAAATAATCTCGTAGCTAACGCCTTTACATGTTGCTGTCAATCTTCTGCATCGATTACATCTTCTTAAAAATTCTTATGTTCAAATCATGATCAGAATTAAGACAGACAAAATTAAGTGAATTGTCGATTTGAAAACAATTACATCTTTATCCAGTATATTTACAAAAGTGCCCTTCCACATTTGTCCAGGTGCTGTTGCTTCGCCCCTTATGAAGGAAAAACATTCGATAATCGAACCTGTATTTTGGTCATAGCTTCATTCTCACTATCACAAAGTTTGGTGTATGTATGTTACCATGTTTTGTTAGTTTGATAAGGATGCCGTTAACCAGATTTACCTACATCTACATCAACATTTATACTCCGCAAGCCACCCAACGGTGTGTGGCGGAGGGCACTTTACGTGCCACTGTCATTACCTCCCTTTCCTGTTCCAGTCGCTTATGGTTCGCGGGAAGAACGACTGTCTGAAAGCCTCCGTGCGCGCTCGAATCTCTCTAATTTTACATTCGTGATCTCCTCTGGAGGTATAAGTAGGGGGAAGCAATATATTCGATACCTCATCCAGAAACGCACCCTCTCGAAACCTGGACAGCAAGCTACACCGCGATGCAGAGCGCCTCTCTTGCAGAGTCTGCCACTTGAGTTTGCTAAACATCTCCGTAACGCTATCACGCTTACCAAATAACCCTGTGACGAAACGCGCCGCTCTTCTTTGGATCTTCTCTATCTCCTCCGTCAACCCGATCTGATACGGATCCCACACTGATGAGCAGTACTCAAGTATAGGTCGAACGAGTGTTTTGTAAGCCACCTCCTTTGTTGATGGACTACATTTTCTAAGGACTCTCCCAATGAATCTCAACCTGGTACCCGCCTTACCAACAATTAATTTTATATGATCATTCCACTTCAAATCGTTCCGCACGCATACTCCCAGATATTTTACAGAAGTAACTGCTGCCAGTGTTTGTTCCGCTATCATATAATCATACAATAATGGATCCTTCTTTCTATGTATTCGCAATACATTACATTTGTCTATGTTAAGGGACAGTTGCCACTCCCTGCACCAAGTGCCTATCCGCTGCAGATCTTCCTGCATTTCGCTACAATTTTCTAATGCTGCAACTTCTCTGTATACTACAGTATCATCCGCGAAAAGCCGCATGGAACTTCCGACGCTATCTACTAGGTCATTTATATATATTGTGAAAAGCAATGGTCCCACAACACTCCCCTGTGGCACGCCAGAGGTTACTTTAACGTCTGTAGACGTCTCTCCATTGATAAAAACATGCTGTGTTCTGTTTGCTAAAAACTCTTCAATCCAGCCACACAGCTGGTCTGATATTCCGTAGGCTCTTACTTTGTTTATCAGGCGACAGTGCGGAACTGTATCGAACGCCTTCCGGAAGTCAAGAAAAATAGCATCTACCTGGGAGCCTGTATCTAATATTTTCTGGGTCTCATGAACAAATAAAGCGAGTTGGGTCTCACGATCGCTGTTTCCGGAATCCATGTTGATTCCTACATAGTAGATTCTGGGTTTCCAAAAACGACATGATACTCGAGCAAAAAACATGTTCTAAAATTCTACAACAGATCGACGTCAGAGATATAGGTCTATAGTTTTGCGCACCTGCTCGACGACCCTTCTTGAAGACTGGGACTACCTGTGCTCTTTTCCAATCATTTGGAACCCTCCGTTCCTCTAGAGACTTGCGATACACGGCTGTTAGAAGGGGGGCAAGTTCTTTCGCGTACTCTGTGTAGAATCGAATTGGTATCCCGTCAGGTCCAGTGGACTTTCCTCTGTTGAGTGATTCCAGTTACTTTTCTATTCCTTGGACACTTATTTCGATGTCAGCCATTTTTTCGTTTGTGCGAGGATTTAGAGAAGGAACTACAGTGCGGTCTTCCTCTATGAAACAGCTTTGGAAAAAGGTGTTTAGTATATCAGCTTTACGCGTGTCATCCTCTGTTTCAATGCCATCATCATCCCGGAGTGTCTGGATATGCTGTTTCGAGCCACTTACTGATTTAACGTAAGACCAGAACTTCCTAGGATTTTCTGTCAAGTCGGTACATAGAATTTTACTTTCGAATTCACTGAACGCTTCACGCATAGCCCTCCTTACGCTAACTTTGACATCGTTTAGCTTCTGTTTGTCTGAGAGGTTTTGGCTGCGTTTAAACTTGGAGTGAAGCTCTCTTTGCTTTCGCAGTAGTTCCTCACACTTACCGGTCTTTCACACTGCACCCAACACGAAACATTTCTCTCGGAGAGATACCGGGTTCTTGATGTTGTGTACTTTTGTTCCAAGCCGTGTGCGTCTCTACATATTCGGAAAAGACACAACTGAGACAAAGTACCTGATGTTTCCGAATAACGTATTTTTTATGCATAAAAAGCGACGCCGATGGAGTGGCGGTACGAATGGAACTCTATACAAAATGACAGTAATGAAGCAACATTTCGACGGTGCTTGCTTATACGAGGTAGGTTCCAAAAGCCTCCAGCCTGATTACATATTTAAAGTTGTAAAAATAAAACAATGATGCTATTTTTCAACGTAACCGTCCTTTATTTCAATACACTTCTCACATTATATGCCTTTTAAAAATAATCTAATCGGCAAAATGTCCCATTACAGCAGCTTTCACTTCATCATCATCATCATCATCATCAAATTTCCATCCTCCACCATCTTTCTTCAGTTTGGAAGAGAGGCATAGTCACTTGGGCTAGGTCTGGACTGTAGGTTGGGTGATCAATTTCCTGGAAGCCACATTCTTTTACTGCAGCCATCGCATTTGCCGCCATGTGCAATGGCGCATTGTCGTACAGAAGAGGAACACCATGTGACAAGCTTCCTCGCCTCTTTAGTTCTATGGAGTTGCGTAATTTGTGCAGAAGTGAAGCGTAGTATTGCGCCCTCACAGTGGTATTCCTTTCCTTGAAATCAGCAAAGAGAATTCCTCTGGAATCCCAGAAGATTGTTGCCATGACCTTCTTTGTGGACTATGTAACCTTCGCGTTTCTTGGTGGAGCTTCGCCTGAATTATGCCATTCACGAGATTCGCTTCTGGACAAAGGATCACAATGAAGAATCGCAGTTTCAACCCCTGTATTATTGGTTTCTAGTACTTTTTTCTGGTTGCCACGGCGCAACTCGAAAAATTTGGTGCAGCATGTCCTGCACTGCTCCTTTGCAAGGAGAAGTCTGGGCTTTTGCATCTTACACTGAATTTTTTCATATGCAAATGATCATGCGCGATCCGGAAATCGTTTGCCTTAGCTAACCTTAATCTTGCTGCAATTTCCTCGATTTCAGTGCTTGCCACTCAGAACTTCACTTTCAATAACAGCGATGGTTTTCTCAGTCGGCCGGCCGCTGTGGCCGAGCGGTCCTAGGCGCTTCAGTCTGGAACCGCGCGATCGCTACGGTCGCAGGTTCGAATCCTACCTCGGGCATGGAATTGTGTGATGTCCTTAGGTTAGTTAGGTTTAAGTAGTTCTAAGTTCTAGAGGACTGATGACCTCAGATGTTAAGTCACATAGCGCTCAGAGCCATTTGAACCTTTTTTTTTTTCTCAGTCACCATGTCAGCAGGCAACTAACACGTGGTAATCGGCAACGCTGTCTCTGCCTAGGCGGAACTGTTTAGGCCATTCCTTCACTGTGGAGTATGAACGAGAAGCATCACCATAAACAATTGGTGGTAAGCCCTCTTTTGTCTGGAACTTTATCACTGCAGGATACTCAATTTCATCCATTGCAGCACGCAACGTCTTACTTAAACGAGTGACACCATTCGACCGTGGCTAGCAGCGGGCTGCAATTTGTGTGAGCATCTACTGAAAGACCTCGCTAGGTGCCCTCCGTGCCATCTTAACCTTCGCGCGTATTCAAGCAGAGTCCGGAAACTTATGGAACCTAATTCGTAGGTGGACTTCGGTACTTGTAGTATCCATAACGGCTAATGGATTACACTCTTAAATACATGTTACACGGTTCTTCTTTAAAGTACTTTGAGCAGCACATGAGTACATAGTAACCTTGAAAATTAATGGTAAATGTGCAAGGTAATTAGTTTTCTTTTTTTAAAGAGATAATTGGTTATAATTGGTGCTAAGGTTAGCAGATCTTACTCAATCCTGCCCTACGCTAAACTGTACCCATGAATAGTCTAATTTAGATGCGGACTTCAGTTCTCCAGTTCCGAAGCTCATCGAGACTGGGGTGACAGGGGCTCTGTTACAGTGACCCGGATGGAAAGGGAAATGGTGGGGGATGAGCGGTTGATCATGACCATTCAAAGCAGAAGGAGATAAAACTAAAAGAAAATAAACAGAAATGAATACTAAAACACTATCTAATTCAATACGCATAAACTTTTTCGGTGATTACCGGCTGAGTGTTGGGTATTTAAGAGGTGTTAAATTATCCTTGCCCACACTAATAGTGTCGATAGCCCACAGAAATTTACAGGTGTAAGGCTGGCATGACGCTCAGGCGAAACAAGCGCTTTCCTTCTATTAGGGCAGATGTTCATCACAAATAGTGCCGCTCTATTTGGGGTAAAACTCTACATTTTGATTTGAAATTTAAAACTGGATAATGTAATAAATACTTAAACGGATTGTTGGCTGTCCAGTATTTGCTGCCGACAACTGTGAAAACTTTCTGAGCCAAATTATCTCATTCAGTTTGCTTTATCAGGGTTAATGTATCTTACAAAATCACTGTCTGATCCTCACCGTTTGTCCCCATCTACGTCACAGGCAAGTACGTAATAAGGATCCGTGCTAGAGAGCGCGGAGAGATCCATATTAGTATCGAGAAACAAGGAGCAGGGACAACGGGCGTCGTTTCTTAATAAATAAAACAGAAAACTAGTGAGAAAATGCTTTTAATAAACATTCTCGACATAAGGATGCACTTTCATAACAATACAACTTTTTTATTTAGTGATAATCTTCTCGGATTTTACGCGAAATTTTCAGTTATTTTCTTTTCTAACATATCACTTATCAGGAACAACACGGTGAGCCTTTCTTCTCCCTTAGTTCTTCCAAGGATCGTTGCACAGTCGCCGTTGCTCAAAACTCTTAGTGTTTTTGCTCATGGTAGGAGTGGTAGGGGGGTTACTGAGAACGTCAAGGATTCCTGTGATGTTTCCCCTCATTTCGATCATACCTATAGACTTACTTTGTTGGATATGGACTACTGGTTCCAAAACTGGTAAGTACTTTGATACTGTTTGTAAAGCTAAGATCAACAACAGTTTTGTAATGGTTGAATACGACTCAAAAATGTGTGTGAAATCTTATGGGACTTAACTACTAAGGGCATCAGTCCCTAAGCTTACACGCTACTTAACCTAAATTATCCTAAGGACAAACACACACACACACCCATGCCCGAGGGAGGACTTGAACCTCCGCCGGGACCAGCCGCACAGTCCATGACTGCAGCGCTCAAGACCGCTCGGCTAATCCTGCGCGGCTGAATACAACTGATACACAGATATTCTCGTTGGGTAATTTCCGTCAGTAGACAATTTTTTAGAGCTCTCACAGTCTCTGAAAACTGTTGAGAAAATAGTCTGGTGGTTTTGTATTTCTCAGACCATCTCGTCTCACACATTCGTTATAAAATGGAAAGCATATTACCTGCGTGTAGTCGATTCTGTAAAAAGGTTTTAGTGTCTTTTACAGTGATAAAGTGTTCCTAACTTCCGGCACTGTATTTGTATTGTTACCCGTAAGGTTGAGTTTATGGCTTAGCGAAGAAAGTGTGAGGATAGATAATATTTCTTTCTTAAAATGCCTTGTACACCGCTCTCTCTGCCTGCCATTGTTGAACAGCCGTCGAAGCCAAATCTACACTATCTCCAGCGTTGCGCAGTTAACGTACGCAGTGAAAGAGCCTCCAGTTTCTTGAAATGAGGCCTCCAGATCTACGGGAGTCTTGCTTCGAATCACGACCAGTAGGGAACTTGATGCACCTTTCCACTACGGCACATTTTTCATTCTCCGATGGACGTCTACCGGTGTTCGTCCTTCAGCAGCCAAGGAAGGATTACCAACGTGTTGGTGCTTGGTAATAACGTCATCATAGTTCACGTTTCCGCATTTACTACACTCTTGACGGAAAGACACGAATATCACACTAATCCCTTGCCTACACGTCGATGTTTATATACTTTTTTTCATTACATTTATAGTTTTCCATTGATCCCTTGGAGAGGAGTCTCTAGGATGTGGAAAGAGTCAAAGTTTCTTTTTTTCAACATACTCGCATCGGAATCGCGCGACGTTGCATCTAACTATAGCATCGTCTTCAAACGAGAACTATTTGATCCGCCCATATATAATAATTTTCCAGACAAGTGGGATTATCTCATTTTTGCTAATGTCGGCTAACTACAATAGAGCACATACTCTGAGCATTATAGGGCCTAGACAAGAAACAAATGTGAGTTCGTAGCAGACCGTTCACTATGTTATCATTAAAACTGGGTAAACAAATGTCAGTTATTAATAATATAGACTGTTGAGTTTTCTAGTTTGTATTTGACACATTTCCCAATTCCTGTTAACACCTCTTGTCGTGAGACTACTTTCAAAAACCAAATACGCAATGGGAGGATATCGTTAATGGTCCAGAACCACATGAATCATGTCTAAATGTTGCTTTTCATGTGAATAAACAACGGTTTGCAGAAGTTTATTTATTTATTACGCAGGTCTGTAACAAACAAAGAAAAAGTAAAATAGACGGTTCTTTTGCGTGCATGTTTAGCCACCGGTATGACAAAATGTCAGCTAGAAATTTAAAGCTGCAGCACCGAGCCAAGCAAGTTTGGATGTCGTTTCTTTGGTCTTTATAAATAGCGTGATACCAATGGCTGGAAGAACTTGGACATTAGTTTTTTAAACATATAGGTTGACAGAGGCCTAGAGCAATTGCCGTTGCTGTTTACAAAATAACACATTACTTGAATTTACATATTATATTTTGGGCTCATGTCAAAAATCTATAGGACTGATACGCAACTCTTAGTTATGTTCACTACGAGATTGGTTTTC
Source organism: Schistocerca piceifrons (assembly GCF_021461385.2). Lineage (NCBI taxonomy): Eukaryota > Metazoa > Arthropoda > Insecta > Orthoptera > Acrididae > Schistocerca > Schistocerca piceifrons. The sequence continues at coordinate 554,772,569 of NC_060144.1, forward strand.
CCGCCACGTATTATTTACTCTCTGATTGTTTTCCCGCCACGTATTAATAAATGTCTGAGTGTTTTCCCGCGACGAATAATTGCTCTTTGAATGGCGTATGTATACGAGCAGCCGTCACTTTTCGACACTCTTCTTGTTTGCTCCGTCTTCGACTGTTACATACAAGGCGAATTCGAAGCTCCTAGTATTCTACAAAAGTGTTCTGTAACAGATGATTTTATTTTCGGTTTCCGGCGTCCAGCAGGAAGCTTTCTCGACGTAAAGGTGAGAGATACTCAACTTTTGTAGAGCAGGATAAGACTGTGCTCAGAGATAGTTGCGAAAATTTGTGATGTTTGTGTTCTTCGACGATGTTAAGGTTGTTGCGTTTGTATTAGGGGGTCTAGTGTAGCAGGGGATACAACCCGTCGGCTTTGAACAATGACGTCACAAGTCGCCAGAGAGCATGTATTACAAAGATGAAAGAGCTGAGGAGAATGTTGAGAAACAAAGGAATGCGAGAAACTTTATTTCACATATGTAAGGGCCAGTATTATTTTCACGTTAACGATATCGCGTGTTTGTATCTTAGTATTTCTCTGCAAAATACAATGGAAAGAAATGAATGAAATTACTAGCAAAGAATACATCACGTTACATGTATGTCAGTTGTATCTCGAAAGCTTTTCGAACTGTATTGCTTAAGTGCAGTACGGGATACAAGTTCAGCGTAGTCGATTTCTTAGTTTCAACTAGCATTGCTGTCCTGTTGTTCACTTGAACTATGTATCCCCTGCTTCACTAAACAGCAAATGAAACCCGATACAAATTAGAAGCTCATTCGAAGTGTGTTGCTTAAGTACAGTCCGGAATACGAGTTTGTCGTAAGGCGATTTCTTCGTTTTGACTAGCATTACTGTCCTGTTCTTCACCTGAACGATGTATCCTCCGCTTCAGTAAACCCTAAGTGGAATACGGGATACAAATTGTAGATGTGCTGTTTATTTCGTCTCCGCTATTACTAACATAAAGTTGTATCAGTTTATTCTATCTCGTGAGATTTTTTTTTTTTAAAGAGCCAAAAGACACTTGTCAGCTACTGAAGCATCTGTATCTTAGGATCAGTTTATTCTATCTCGTGAGATTTTTTTTTTGAAGCCAAAAAACACTTATCAGCTACTGAAGCATCTGTATCTTAGGATCAGTTTATTCTATCTCGTGAGATTTTTTTTTAAAAAGCCAAAAAACACTTATCAGCTACTGAAGCATCTGTATCTAATATCAAGCGATCGCTTTTAGATTCACATTCAATTATTTTAATGATAGCGCTTATTAGAACACAGAACTGCTTTATTATCTATGCCTCAAAGTGAAGACATTACTATCTATGACTAAGGAATGACATCATTGTTCAAAGCCGACGGGTTGTATCCCCTGCTACACTAGACCCGTATTAGGCTATGTCAACATATAGGAAAAACATAACTGGACGAACTGCACACAGATTTTCGTGTTCTGCCGCTTCTGCGAAAGTCATTACTTTCACGATCATCCAGGATTCCCTATGGTAACTGAAATTATTTTTCTTTTGGCTGTCAGTGGCTTGGTGTCTAGTGCAGCAGGGGATACAACCCATCGGCTTTGAACAATGACGTCACAAGTCGCCAGAGACCATGTATTACAAAGATGAAAGAGCTGAGGAGAATGTTGAGAGAGAAGCGTCTCGCGGGCCCCGAGGAATCATGACGTCACATCATGACATGACGTCGTCTATCACGCTAGCCAATATCGCTGGTAGTTTTCGAAACGCGGATATTCTTTGAACATGACATGCTTAATGCCTTGTGGGTGTATAATGGCGGGTTTTGTGATTTGTGTGCGTTAAAGCTTTTCAATCACGGAAAAAAATTGACAATACTTGCTGCAAAAGCAGATGCTTGCAGAGGAGAAAGGATAGTTTATATTCCAGATAATGGATGGTAAGTAACTTCCGTTAGTAATCTTATAATGCTCAAGAAAAGTAAAGTGTATGGTAAATGTACAGAAATTTCATTATTTGTGCCTATAGTATTCTGATGCATTATGTTACCCAGTAAAGTTTCTTTCAATGCATCTATGTGGATTATTTGTGGTAACGGCGTATTCTCATAACAAATGGCTTCGGTATTTAAGTTGCAATCATCGTAACTTTTTCGTGATCTCTAACGTCAGTAACCTGCACATTTGAAAACTTTTGAATGTTCAAAATTAGATCGTTCATCATAGTCAGTAAATAGGTATGAATTGCAGTGACTGAATCCAGATTTGTGAGTGATGTAATCTGTTTTTGTAATGAATGTTTCAGTTTCTGAAGTGAAAATCCAAAGAAGAGAAGACAGCGAGAAGTAGCTTTTTGTCTGTTTCTTGGTTTATAGGCCTACTGGGGAAACTCGCCATGTAAAAAAAACGAGTAACGCATCAAGCTTGGTACCTCTATGGTGATGTGGAAATCCGAGCGTTGTTAATAAAGAAATTAATTCAGTGTGTGTGTGTGTGTTTCTTTTGATTCCTTTACCATGTTGCTTATATTAGACCAAATTTAATTAAAATACCCAAGTGATAATTTCAACATAAATTGGACTAAGGACATAGCTGTTTCTAATGGCTTTGCTTCTTCTCAGAGGCAAAGTATGAACATTTACCTTCCTCAGGCATGTGTGTTCACTAGTCATTTATGGCAAAAGAAATCACCGACTGAAAGCATAATTTGCTTGGTAGACATAATTGGAAATGGCCTTTTTAGTTATAATTTTACATTTTTGGATTACAGTACTCCCAGAGAGATTAACTTAAGCATTTCTTGACCCTGACATGATTAGTAATGGATGTTTCACCACCAGGTCAGGCATAAAGCATTAAGTGTCCTGCTCTGCTGTGAGCAGCATGGTAGTCCATGTTTTAAGCAGGCATTTAGGAACTTTGAGTGTGAAGTATATGAATCTGTACAGTCGTGGCTAAAAAGAACAGCTAGAATGCTAATTACTGTTTCACGAATTATCCTTTACACAGTTAAATATGTATCTAAAATTGAATTCATGAATAACTTTGTAGTCATTTAATCGTTTGGTTTTGTAAGACATTTAAATAAAAATACTGCAGACCCAAAAATAGTCTGGAAATGGCAAGGAATATCAAATATAAGTAAATATTTTTCCTCAGTAAGATTAAAGTGTAAAATTGCTGATACCTGGTTGTTACCATATCACTGCTGGCCCCAGCAGAGCAGTCTGCTGCGACCACCAGCACCTTCTTGCCAGCCAACGGGTTAATACACAAAATGGGGCAGTGCAAGACTTGGTCCGTGATTCTCATTGGTTGAAGCAACTAAAATCAAATTTCTGAGGTGTGCTGGAACTGTGTTATTGGTATATTCCCCAGCATGATTTAAAATTTTTGCATTGAAATGGCACTGACGGTGCGTAATATATTTTGCAAATGAGAATAGATACTAAAAACTTTATGTGGGAATATATTTCAAGAAACCCTTTCATACTGAACCTGACAATTATATTGACACACAAGTAAACCCACCTGAATGGCACACTGGGTTACACAAGCATTAGCTGTAGGTGTAAATAGGTAATTTACACGGAAAACTTTTCATACAAATTTTATTGTAAAGCACACTAAATTTAAGAGAAAGGTGCAATGTCTAGATGAGATAAACTTGGACACACAAGAACTGGTTTTGCTCAGATATATGGAAAATTAACTGTAGTATTATATGACATACAACACATCTGAGGTGCAAATCTGTGGAGAGGAGAGATTGCATTGAACCTGTTGTGTATGGTGCACATTTTGTTGCAGTGCTGGGATGATGTCATCCAGATTTCAAAATTAGTGGTCTAGTAATGAAACTCTCATCAGTTTTAATATTTAAAAATAAACATGCCTGAAAAAGGAAGCTGAATTAGGACTTTCAATAAAATTGCAAAAATGTTCTTGTTTTGCACATTCACTGCGGATGACACTTAAAAGCACGGTGTTAGTAGCTCTTATTGACCTTTGTGTCAGCCACAGTGAATATGTTGAAGGTTTTAAAGTAACAAAGTAGTTGTTGACATTCAGGTATTAATGGATGACAGCAGCAAACAGCAATGAAATAATGTGAATTACTTAAACCAGGAATTAAACAAGTCTACATAGCTTTGAACACAGTCAAAAAATGGTTGGTTCAAATGGCTCTGAGCACTATGGGATTTAACTTCTGAGGTCATCAGTCCCCTAGAACTTAGAACTAAGTAAACCTAACTAACCCAAGGACATCACACACATCCATCCCCAAGGCGGGATTCGAACCTGCGACCGTAGTGGTCGCATGGTTCCAGACTGTAGCGCCTAGAACCGCTCGGCCACCCCAGCCGGCGAACAGTCATTTCAAACTTGTTATTACCTGCATATTTGTATGCTATAACTAATACAGTAACCTTTTATTTTCTCATCTTTGATCTGGGACACGTGTCACATCTTACTTGTTTTCCTAGAGCAACTCTAGGTTTACAAGATCCACATTTCAGAATTCTGGTAATTGCTAGTCCTACTTCACGCTGAAAGTGTGGGTTGATAGCTGTCTCTTCAGATATGATCTCATCAACTGCCATTTCAGAAACTTGAAGCAAAAATGTGATTATTCAATTTTCTGTCAGTGATGAATATATCACTAATGATAGGTATATTCATGCTGGTATAGAACAGTGCAGGGACATCTTCTGGAACACCTGCTGGGTAGACTAAACTGTGCACTTCACATCCAGTGCATCAATTTCTTCATAGGTAGTATCATAGTACACTACTATCTCAGACTTGATTGTTGCGATGCTCAGCAGCATTATGCCTTGAAGACACTAAACTAACAGCCTTCTTAAGTTTTTTGAATGAAGGATATAAGTAAGTAACATACCCAAAAACAATTAAGTTTTACATTTTGCTGTCAGGAACTCTTTTGGAATCTTTCCTTTTATTATTATTTTGTACATGTGTGGCCTTTTTGTTTCCTCTTCCCAGCTTGACAAGCACATCTGATTTGCTTAATGGGGATATTTATGGTAACGAAAAAAATAAATAAATAAGTAAATATGTGGATACAATGCAACCTGCAAACCAAGATCATCCTCCAAAACTTTATGAGCCTAGGAAATAAGCACAATGATTTGGACATAATAGCATGTTTTAATAAACCAGATGTTTCAGTTATTACTGAGCACTGGTATACCAAAAAAGAATCTTATTATGCACCCATTAACAAAGAATTCCTGCTCATCTTTCAGTAGGGATATCAAACCTTATGGTGATGTTGCAAAAAGTGGCAATAATTGGTGCTCAAAGATGTAATTCCTTACGTGTTGAAGGTGTTTCTGAACTTTCTGCGATAAGCTATAGATATGGAAAGACCTCCATCTGAAAGTACAGATATTTTTTTAGCTAATCTCTATCAGTTGCTTGTAGAGAGAGATAGTAAATACTCTGGGAAAACAGCTGGGTAATTATGCTGATAATTGTTCACAGTTTAATAAAACCTTATCTAACACAAATCAGTTTTCACTCTTAAGGATGGTGAGTGACACACACAGATCTAACATTGCTGATATGTAATACAGGGTACCCAGGACTTTGTACTGGGATACTTTTTTGATTTATGTAAATGACAAAATACTGCTCCCCAAATCCAAGGATAGTTCTGTATGCCGATGCTACATCCATTGCACGCAAGTGTAAAGATCATGAGCAACTACAAAAACTATGAAACTGTATTACAAATGAAGGTCTTTAAATATGTCTGCTTGTGTCTGTATGTGTGGATGGATATGTGCGTGTGTGCGAGTGTATACCTGTCCTTTTTTCCCCCTAAGGTAAGTCTTTCCGCTCCCGGGATTGGAATGACTCCTTACCCTCTCCCTTAAAACCCACTTCCTTTCGTCTTCCCCTCTCCTTCCCTCTTTCCTGATGAGGCAACAGTTTGTTGCGAAAGCTTGAATTTTGTGTGTATGTTTGTGTTTGTTTGTGTGTCTATCGACCTGCCAGCGCTTTCGTTCGGTAAGTCACCTCATCTTTGATTTTATATATAATTTTTCCCACGTGGAATGTTTCCTTCTATTATATTGAAATGAAGTAATTCGGTATTTCTATGAAAATCATCTCATTGTCAGCACAAGATTGCAGCAGTAATGGATTTTCACCCCACAAGACAGATTTTGAAATTCAGTTGTGCACTGGAACTGATATTGTCATCAAAGAAAACTACTGCTTGGTTACAGTTAAACTTTCTATATTTAACATGTCAGATTTTGATGAAACTTGATACAATTACTTCTTTTATCATCCTGAAAGCACTTGTAAAATTTTTTTGCTCTATCTCATAGTTTTTTTTATAAATTTTTAAAGTTTTTAGATTTGGCTTTGTTTCAACAGTCGGAAATTGTAACTTAAACGTGTCCTCACAACTAAAAACATTTGTATATTAAAGAATACTCAAGATATCAGTATGAAATTTTGGAATAAGTTTGTGTATTATATCTAAATGTTAAAAAAAATTACCATAAAGATATATTAAATTCTTCCAAATGAAAAAAAAATTATAAGTTTTTTTTTTTTTTTTTTTGCTAACGGATGTTTAGTTTTACAAAAACTGCAATATCTAGAGTCTCAGACCTGATAGAAAGCTCCAATTTGTTTTAAAATACTCTTAATTGTATAGGCTATGAGATAAAAGAAAAATTATGTTGGCTTTTTAACCTGTTTAATAGTTATCTAATTTTTAAAATAATATTAATTATATTTTAAAAATAAAAAATGCCAAGTGACTTAGACACCGAAAATAAGTTTTTGTCTTCTTGGAGTAACAATGTACACTTGTATTTTGTATTGTTACTCCTGTGTTTTGAAGTAAAAAATTATTACAGTGTTAAATAGTGCGTGGATAGTGTTTTATTAAGTTTATTCGAACTCTCAGTAAGTACTGTTGCTTAGTTTACAGAGATTCTTTTCCAATATCCTATAAAAGTAACCAGAACAGTAATCAGACCAAAAGTGAAATCAGTATGTCAGATATTCAAACCTGTAGTGTAGGGTTATTTAAAAAATCTGACTGTTTCCAAACAACCTACACACCTTCAAAAAAGTTACAACCAGTATCAGAATTGAGTGAGGAAGAAAAAGATTTGATCCACCTAAGATCTGGAATTAATCTGTGTGAATTTAAGAATATATGTTGACACCACAGCTACTACTTTTTAAATGTTTTTGAAAAGTATCAAACAACATGTGTAGACCCACTAAAAAAACACAAAAAGCCCATCAAAAAATCGTTGAGAAGTGTAGGCTTGGATCTTTCTAAACAATTACTGACAAAAAATATTAGCATAAAACCTGGACAAAAGCTTTGCTCAACATGTCGTAACTTTTGTGAGGAAAAATAAAGAGTTGAAGTCAATGAAAGTGAAACAGATGATGAAGTCATGGTTGAATTAGAATCCAGAAATGAATCCCTTGTACAAACAAACATTGCTCTTGATTATTTAGGTTTAACACTGATAAAGCTTCATCGCTTGTCAGAACAAAGTAAAGGGTCTTATTTTAAAAGGAAGGTTAGCAGTATTGAAAAGACTGCAAAAAAGGCGGTTTCAAAAGCATTAAAATATGATGCACCAAGTTATGATGATGACGAAGAAGATAAAAGTGTGGTTGAGAAAGCAAAGGATTTTGATGTAATGATTTCTCTTATGAAAGAGAAGATTTAATCTGTTGGGAGGTCTAGAAAAATCCAGATTCTGACCTTGGCTCCAGATTTTTGGACTCGAAATAAAGTGATGAAAGAATTTAATGTAAGTGAGTACATGGTGCGACAAGCTAGAAAGCTAAAATCTGAAAAGGGTATTTTAGAAACTCCTGGTCCAAAAAAGGTAAAACTCTTTCTGAAAATACAGTAAGACTTGTAACAGATTTTTATGAAAAGGATGAAAGTTCCAGAGTGCTACCTGGAACAAAAGACAAAGTAAGTGTTCAAAAAAATGTGTACATGCAAAAAAGACTCATTTTGTGTAACTTGAGAGAACTCTATTACTCTTTCAAATGGGAGAATCCCGAGGTAGAAGTAGGATTTTCAAAATTTTGTTTCTTGAGACCTAAATGGTGTATCCTTGCTGGTGCTGCAGGCATACACACTGTATGTGTATGCAGTATTCACCAGAATGTTAAACTATTACTGGATGCTGTGAAAATTGAAGAATCTTTTAAAGATCTAATTAAGATGCTTGTGTGCAACACAGAAAACCAAAACTGCATGCTACATCATTGCAACAGCTGTCCTGCAAATACTGCACTAACAGAGTGCTTAACTGAAAAACTAAGTGAAGATTATGATTTAGAAGAAGAAATTGTAATCAGTCAGTGGGTTAACACAGACAGGGCAGAAATGATCAAACAGTGTATCAGTGTTGAAGACTACATTTCTTTATTGGTTAGGTCATTGGAAAAGCTCACCCCACACTCGTTTATAGCAAAATCCCAATCAGCAGCCTTTAAAAGATTGATAGAAGACCCACCACCCAAAACAGCAATTATTGTGATGGATTTCAGTGACAATTATTCCTTTGTTATACAAAATGAGATCCAAAGTTACCACTGGAATAGAGGTGGTTGTACTCTACGCCCAGTTGGAGTTTTTCTAAGAAATGAGGAAAACAATGTTTTTGTTTCCAACCACTGTTTTATTAGTGATGACCGAGAACATAACACTGGTTTTGTTAACTTTGTACAAAAAGAAATTACAAAGTGGCTGTCATTACATCATACTGACATTGACTCAGTTCACTACTTTACAGATGGTTGTGCTGGGCAGTACACAAATAGAAACAGTTTTAAAAATTTGACTGACACTTGAGAGACTTTAATTTGAAGGCCCAACACTCTTTTTTTGCAACAAGTCATGGGAAGTCAATTTGTGATGGCCTAGGAGGAACTATTAAAAGAATTTTAAGGAAAGCCAGTCTACATCTTTCAGACAAAGAACAAATAATGACAGCAATCAATGTGTATAAGTTTTGTGAAAAAAATATTGAAAACATTCATTTTCACTTTATTGACAAAAAAGAAGCTGATTTGCTACGGTTAAAACTAGAAAAACGTTTTTCAGCAACCCGAACCATTCCTGGAACTAGAAGTTTTCATAACTTCAAACCACTTCCAACAAACAACCTTGAAATTAGAAGGACTACATATAGTGTAAAACCCTCCTTAGTCTTTTCTTTCCATTCTTCTTCTGATTGGGTTCGTGTTGAACCATCCATAAATTGCTATGTGGCTGCAAATTATGATGGTAACTGGTACTTTGGACTGGTAAAAACAATATTCAATGATGAAGAAGATGCAGAAATTCTATTTCTACATCCTTCAGGACCCGCTGCATCATTTTATTGGTCTGAAAGAGAAGATTCCTGCATAGTGCCTTTGGAGCACATAGTCTGTGTAGAAGACGCACCTCAATCAAGCGGCACTGGGAGAATGTATTACTTCAAGAAAGACTGTATCAAAAGAACTGAAAGCTCTTGGATGAAGTGGAAAAACAGTTTGAATCAGCATTAATGTTTATTAAAAACACAAAATTACTCAAAAAATTCAATGTTTCAAGCAATCAGTTGGGTTATACATAAGTGTCGTAAGTAAACTATCTTTGTACATAATTCTAATGTAATCTACTATAATTAATAAACATGTTAAAAAGCCATCATTATTTTTGTTTTATCAAGTAGCCTATATGTTTAAGAGTAAATTAAAACAAATTTGAGCATTCTATCAGGTCTGAGACTCGAGATATTGCAATTCTTATAAAACAAAACATCCGTTAAAAAAAAAAAGAAAAAAAATACATATATATATTTTTTTTTCATAGAAAATATTAATATATTTTAATAGCATCATTTTTATCTTCAAATATGTGTAATAAATAAACTTGCTGCAAAAATTCATGATGTTATCTAAAAGAGTTTTTAAGATAAGCAAATTTAAAGTTTTGAATACAAATTAAACTGACCATTTCCGAAGGTTCAGAAAACGCAAAACATAAAAACTTTAAAAATTTATAAAAAAAAAACTGTAAGAGATACAACAACAAAAAAAATTGCAGGTGTTGTCAGGATGATATTAGAACCATTTGAGCCAAATTTCATGAAAATCTAAGGAGGTGGGTGTAAAATTTATTTTTTATTGGGTGATTTGATATGGAATGACCCTACAAGAACATAACTTGGTAGCATTAATGTCAAGGACATGGGGGAAGAGAAATAATGCAGAATCAATTCAATTGAAACACTTAATGTGCTGCTACAGTACACCATACCATTACATACCAGTACCATTACTGATGATGGTGATGGAGGCTGTTATGAAAAGCTTGCAGTTTTATTCAAATCTGATGTGGCAAGTCAATAGAACTTTTTATCCATGTGAGTAAAAGTATTGTGTAAAATCGATAGAAGTCTCTTCAGGGCCCTTCGGAGTCTTTCACTTACATGTCAACATATTTACTCCCTAATAGTATTTGTTGTCCATAATAGGGGTAATTTTACTCTGTTCAGTTAAATGAACTTGCAAAATACTGGAAGTAAAAACAATGTCCATGTAGACTATACATCCATGCCTACGATTCAGAATGGAATTTCACATTTGGATCGAAAGTCTTCAGTAGGTTGCTGCTAACCATCAGGCAGAAAACTGAATATCCTAAGATATTAAAAAAAATACAAAATAAAAAATTATTTTATTAGTCTCTCCTTCTATAATTATAATTAAACGTAACGTTTCGACTCAAGGATGCATATGCTAGTTAACACTACGGTTCAAATTAACAGGATTTTAATTTTATCATTTTATGCAGGGCTGACAGTACTCATTGCTTTGTACGAAGTATGAGAGAAAAACAGAACTTGAATAAAAAAAAAACATTTCTAGCTGTCACGGTCATTACTTCCTTCCTCTGTGAAGATGAATATCTTTTGTGACTGAAAATGAGGGGAAGATCACTTACACCACCCGTATAGAACACTTATGTGACACATTCATGAGTATTGCTCGAATGTTTGAGATCCAGGTCAGATTTAAGCAACACACTGAAGCAACTCTGAGGTTGGACGCTAGATAGGTTACCAGTAGTTTCAAACTATGTGCGAGTATTATGAAGATGCTTGGCAAACTCATGTGAGGATCGCTGGAGGGGAAACAATGTTCTTTTTTTATAACACTATTAAGAAAATTTAGAGGGCACGAGAAAACAGGCCTCGGATAGTAGATAGCCTTCCTTCCCTCTCTCTATTTGCGAGTGGATCAGGAAAGAGTATGATTTGTAGTGGTACAACGTACCCTCCACCAGGTACCATTTGGTTGCTTGTGTAGTATGTATATACATCAAAATACGGAAGTTAATTGTGACTGCTTACTACATTAAGAAGTAATAGTTGAACTAACCTAAAGCTTCGTGATTTACTTCAAATGTTTTCTCCCACTGATACACTCTGACAGTCAGTGACTTGCATCTATAGCAGTCTTACAATTTGGAGATGTCAGTATTGCTTAAATCTATTAATATTCCCTCAGTGAGCTCTTTTTATCTTAAGATCACATAAACTGGATTTTTGAGAAACTACACACAGGAAGATGGCATATAGCTGTTTACAGAAAAACAACGATAAAAATTTAAGCATATCGGTAACAGACACTGGGCAAGAGCACATATCTGGGCTAGAGCACTATACTGGATTTCGCCCCCCCCCCCCCCCCATTTTCCCTAGAAACCTTGGCTATTTCGCCCCCTCCCCCCCCCCCCTTTTCCCTAGAAACCTTGGCTGGAGTTATAAATTTATTTGTAGCATAGTCTAAGGTATAGATTCGGGTGGAAAGAGATAATTTCGTTGACAGTTGTGGAACACAGCGAATGAGAAATAAAGGTTGTGGTAACAGACAGACGTGTGGCTTTGCCTAATATTTGTTTGCGACATATTTAAATGTATTTTCCCACATTTAACGCATTTCTCATAATTAAAAAAATAATAAAACTTCTAGGTCATCCACAAAAACATACATTAGAAAATGAACAAGCATCCGACGTGTTTCGATGCATATTACGTACAGATATCGTACACAAACTGGAAAAATGCAATGGGCGTTCCACTACGTATCCTTTACCATATTTGATTCGTTTTTCCGCATTTGCTACTGCTCGTATGGGTTCAAAGACAAATTCCTGCTGCAAACGTCTCAGTGGTAGTTAGTCTACATTAGTAAGCTGCAGTTAATGTGTTAAAAACATTTAGACACATTGTCCTCAATGCGTAATATGTGTTATGCTATAAATCACTCTGCCTTTCGACCAATAATTTGTAATCAGTTGGCTTCAATCAATCACGTAAGACTCTAATATGTAACTTTGACTACGCTGCGGATTATTATGTCACTATAATCGAGATTATTCGCATTCAAATCTTCTTTCTACATTTAATTCTGTTAACGGAAGATTCATTCAAACAATCCGGATTGATTTGACGTTCCAAAACAACAGCTGAAGGCAGGTCTGTATAAACGCTGTTTTGACGTTACTTACGTCAACAGAGTTGTTAACAGGTCTAGTCACCAGGCAGCGCTGTCACGCTTTCAGCCTTTCTGATGACGTCATGAAGCGATTCCTCGGGGCCCGCGAGACGCACGTATGTTGAGAGACAAAGGAATGTGAGAGACACAGACATTGATCTTGTCAAAAGCCGAGAAGCGATTCTTCTTAGTGTTGTAGCTCCCTTCAGTAGCTGATAAGTGTTTTTTGGCTTAAAAAAAAAAAATCTCACGAGATAGAATAAACTGATCCTACTTTATTAAGCAATCAATAAAGAAACTAAACCAAAACATAACAGCAAAAGCTGTTATGCTTTAGTTTAGTTTTTTTATTGATTGCTTAATAAAGTAGGATCAGTTTATTCTATCTCGTGAGATATTTTTTTTTAAAGCCAAAAAACACTTATCAGCTACTGAAGCATCTGTATCTTAGGATCAGTTTATTCTATCTCGTGAGATTTTTTTTAAAGCCAAAAAACGAAAATAAGACACTACAAATTGTTCTATAATAAAAAATTAATAATCCACATTACCTCAATATCATTACAAAAAATATTAAGTACCGGCCGAATAAAAAACAAACAATTAAGTTAATTAAATTTCACGTTTAATGATGTACTGAATATCAAGCAATCGCTTTTAGATTAACATTCAATTATTTTAATGATAGTGCTTATTAGAACACAGAACTCCTTTATTATCTATGCCTCGAAGTGAAGACATTACGATCTATGACTAAGGAATGACGTCATTGTTCAAAGCCGACGGGTTGTATCCCCTGCTGCACTAGACCCGGGGCTTGGAACAGACATACTACCTGTGTGTGTCTTTAATGTTGCTGCGCCATAATTAAGTTTCTGATCAGTTTTACTTTCATAATTTACTGTGTGATAAGCTAATGGTCCTAACTTGCAAACATTCTGTTGATGGACCTGACTGCCTTGTACATTTAGGAAGACTCAGCTGGTGCAATAGTTCCTTGAACCGTTTTCTGTGGAATGCATGTAGTCAATCCTGGCACTATGTGCAATAAATATAATTTATTTGTTAGTAGGTTGCGTAAAAGTTTCGTGCTTGCATTTTTGAGCGTATGCGAGCGTGCGCCCTCACGCATGGGCACAGGTACGCGCAAGCTCGCCATGTGCATGTGGATTAGATTAGATTAGATTAGATTAATAGTTCCATGGATCATGAATACGATATTTCGTAATGATGTGGAACGAGTCAAATTTCCCAACACATGACATAATTAAGTACATTTAACAACATAATTAAGTTAATATAACAACTTTTTTATTATTTTGTTTTTTATATAATTTTTTTTTCTTTTTGTTCTTAATTTATATCTAAAAATTCCTCTATGGAGTAGAAGGCGTTGTCATTCAGAAATTCTTTTAATTTCTTCTTAAATACTTGTTGGTTATCTGCCAGACTTTTGAAGCTATTTGGTAAGTGACCAAAGACTTTAGTGGCAGTATAATTCACCCCTTTCTGTGCCAAAGTTAGATTTAATCTTGAATAGTGAAGATCATCCTTTCTCCTAGTATTGTAGTTATGCACACTGCTATTTCTTTTGAATTGGGTTTGGTTGTTAATAACTAATTTCGTAAGCGAGTATATATACTGAGAAGCTACTGTGAATATCCCTAGATCCTTAAATAAATGTCTGCAGGATGATCTTGGGTGGACTCCAGCTATTATTCTGATTACACGCTTTTGTGCAATAAATACTTTATTCCTCAGTGATGAATTACCCCAAAATATGATGCCATATGCAAGCAATGAGTGAAAATAGGCGTTAGTAAGCTAACTTACTAAGATGTTTATCACCAAAATTTGCAATGACCCTTATTGCATAAGTAGCTGAACTGAAACGTTTCAGCAGATCATCAATGTGTTGCTTCCAATTTAATCTCTCATCAGTGGACACACCTAAAAATTTTGAATATTCTACCTTAGCTTTATGCTTCTGATTAAGGTCTATATTTATTAATGGCGTCATACCATTTACTGTACGGAACTGTATGTACTGTGTCTTATCAAAATTCAGTGAGAGTCTGTTTACAAGGAACCACTTAGTAATTTTCTGAAAGAGATTATTGACAATTTCATCAGTTAATTCTTGTTTGTCAAGTGTGATTACTATACTTGTATCATCAGCAAAGAGAACTAACTTTGTCTCTTCATGAATATAGAATGGCAAGTCAGTAATATATATTAAGAACAACAAAGGACCCAAGACCGACCCTTGTGGAACCCCATTCTTGATAGTTCCCCAGTTTGAGGAATGTGCTGATCTTGGCGTATTCGCATGGTTCAAAATGGTTCAAATGGCTCCGACCACTATGGGACTTAACATGTGAGGTCATCAGTCCCCTACAACTTAGAACTACTTAAACCTAACTAACCTAAAGACATCACACACAACCATGCCCAAGGCAGGATTCAAACCTGTGACCGTAGCGGTCACGTGGTTCCAGATTGAAGCGCCTAGAACCGCTCGGCCACACCGGCCGGCATGTGCATGTGTGTGTGTGTGTGTGTGTGTGTGTGTGTGTGTGTGTGTGTGTGTGTGTGTGTGTGTGTGTGTGTGCGTGCGTGTGTGTGTGTGTGTGTGTGTGTGTGAGTCCCTCAGGTTCGAAATACGTTGATTTTGCGTTCTATTCCCTCAGACTTCAAGAAGAATATAATAATTCCAATCCCAAAGAAAGCAGGTGTTGACAGATGTGTGGAAATTACCGAACTATCAGTTTAATAAGTCACAGCTGCAAAATACTAACGCGAATTCTTTACAGACGAATGGAAAAACTGGTAGAAGCCGACCTCGGGGAATATCAATTTGGATTCTGTAGAAATGTTGGAACACGTGAGGCAATACTGACCTTACGGCTTATCTTAGAAGAAAGATTAAGGAAAGGCAAACCTACGTTTCTAGCATTTGTAGACTTAGAGAAAGCTTTTGACAATGTTCACTGGAATACTCTCTTTCAAATTCTGAAGGTGGCAGGAGTGAAATACAGGGAGCAAAAGGCTATTTACAATTTGTACAGAAACCAGATGGCAGTTATAAGAGTCGAGGGGCATGAAAGGGAAAGAGTGGTTGGGAAGGGAGTGAGACAGGGTTGTAGCCTCTCCCCGATGCTATTCAATCTGTATATTGAGCAAGCAGTAAAGGAAGCAAAAGAAAAGTTCGGAGTAGGTATTAAAATCCATGGAGAAGAAATAAAAACTTTGACGTTCGCCAATGACATTGTAATTCTGTCAGAGACAGCAAAGGACTTGGAAGAGCAGTTGAACAGAATGGACAGTGTCTTGAAAGGAGGGTATAAGATGAACATCAACAAAAGCAAAACAAGGATAATGGAATGTGGTCGAATTAAGTTGGGTGATGCTGAGGGAATTAGATTAGGAAATGAGACACTTAAAGTAGTAAAGGAGTTTTGCTATTTGGGGAGCAAAATAACTGATCATTGTCGAAGTAGAGAGGATATAAAATGTAGACTGGCAATA
Organism: Schistocerca piceifrons; assembly: GCF_021461385.2. Classification (NCBI taxonomy): domain Eukaryota; kingdom Metazoa; phylum Arthropoda; class Insecta; order Orthoptera; family Acrididae; genus Schistocerca; species Schistocerca piceifrons. Next base: position 554,788,694 of record NC_060144.1, read on the forward strand.
GCAAGGAAAGCGTTTCTGAAGAAGAGAAATTTGTTAACATCGAGTATTGATTTAAGTGTGAGGAAGTCATTTCTGAAAGTATTTGTGTGGAGTGTAGCCACGTATGGATGTAAATCATGGACGATAAATAGTTTAGACAAGAAAAGAATAGAAGCTTTCGAAATGTGGTGCTACAGAAGAATGCTGAAGATTAGATGGGTAGATCACATAACTAATGAGGAAGTATTGAATAGAATTGGGGAGAAGATGAGTTTGTGGCACAACTTGACCAGAAGAAGGGATCGATTGGTAGGACATGTTCTGAGGCATCAAGGGATCACCAATTTAGTGCTAGAGGGCAGTGTGGAGGGTAAAAATCGTAGAGGTAGACCAAGAAATGAATACACTAAGCAGATTCAGAAGGATGTAGGCTGCAGTAGGTACTGGGAGATGAAGAAGCTTGCACAGGATAGAGTAGCATGGAGAGCTGCATCAAACCAGTCTCAGGACTGAAGAACACAACAACAAACCCCTTTTTCATGGTGTAAGATGAGCTTCGACTTCAACGGCATTCAAATAAAAAATTCGGATTCCTCTGTTACAAGTTTCATGTCTCAAATATAATGCACGTTATTATCAGTTATGTAATTTCTTGTCATAATATAATGAGAAATAGATGGTGTATGTTTAGTGATCATCTCTGAGGCTGTATATGTTAGTGTGGTTACAATTCAATTTTTTGCGTCGAGTTGTAGATTGCATCGTGAGGATTATTGGCCCACAAATTCTGCTTAATCTCCATACAAACTGCCTATTCTGTTTATTCATTCTGATTTAGTGACCGTTTTTTCTTAGCAGTTGACCACTGATCCGTACAACCATTCTGAACAGATATTCAAATACACCCAATCTGTGTTGAAAGGCAAATGGAATCTTTCAAATACAGATACAGCAGAGTTCATATGTCGGCTTCTCGGCCGGTTGGAGTGGCCGAGCGGTTCTAGGCGCTACAGTCTGGAACCGCGTGACCGCTACGGTCGCAGTTTCGAATCCTGCCTCGGGCATGGATGTGTGTGATGTCCTTAGGTTAGTTAGGTTTAAGTAGTTCTAAGTTCTAGGGGACTGATGACCTCAGATGTTAACTCCCACAGTGCTCAGGGCCATTTGAACCATTTCGGATTCTCGTAATAGTTCTTAACACGATGGTTGGGACTTACATAGTGGCAACTATTTATTAACAACCGATACAAAAGAGTTACATGTTTGCACCTGTAACTGTCCTCCAAAGTAGTCACCAGCGTTGTGTAGAAACCGTTGCCAGTGATGTGGAAGGCGTAGTATACCGTTAGCAGAGCCTGTTCTGTTGATGGCACCAGTCTAACATAACAGTCGCGACACTCACTGCTGTGAAAGTTGTTGCCGTTTGACAGATGGAGCGACACTAGCGTTCCAAGCGGCAGGTAAGGTGAACGTCAGACGCGTCGTAAGCATAATGTTTGTTTACATCCATTCCCTACGTAATTTCCGAATTATTCGAGTTATTTTCTTGCCTCCAAGAGTTTGTGTAGTATCAGAAGGCATATATGTTTCTAAAAAAGATTCTAAAATAAGCGCAAGTATGGACAAAAACCATGAATAGAGTGGCAAGCTAGAACACATTCGTGAAGAAACACTTGTGACATTGAACAGAATTGCAGCTTACCATGTTCATATCAAAAGAATATAAACACACAGATTCACATGTAAGAAGCACAGACATGTACCTCTACATGCAAAAGCGATCGACAGCTCGTTTATCGTTCTGTAGGCGTACTGTGTTTGTCATTGTCGCCTGTCGCCACAAGTACGACCTTCATCTTTATATTATTCTAAGTGGGACAAGCAACTGCCAAATAGTGGGAGAAATATACTGGAAACATTATAATGAGCTGATTACATTACATTTCACGAAAAACCAAATATTTGAATAATTTTCAAACAATCTGTCTGAGGGCATTTTCCTTGTCCCATAATAGTTTCGCTCGAAGTCTAGCGATCTGCACATTCTGACACTTCACACGCTTTTGTAAGACACGAACAGCTGCACTTAATCTAACCACTTCATCGTCAAAGCAGGTCTGTGTTGATGATTCACACAAATATGGAACTGATACATGGAGAGTTGAACTGGCTGCTTCTGTGTCATAGGACTGTTTTACAGCTTTAGATTGACTGTCGAATCTTTGTGGCAGTTTCCTCTTCGGCGTCAGCTGCGGTGGGTTATTTGGAATGTCAAACTGTGTGGGTACTGCATTCCACACGAGTTTGTTATTGTCTGTGTTCATGAACTGGTGCTGTTCGAAATGTAGCGAGCAAAACCTAATATTATTATACAGGTAAACTGGGTCTTTCTTCATAAGGTCTTCTCGTCTGCTATTAACTAGCCATTTTCTGCTCCTAAAACGAAACAGTCATCATTTATACACATACAGTTTGCAAGTGAATCCTGACGATACAGTTTAGTAACATGACGGTATTTATCTCTCAGGATCCTTAGGAAAGCTAAAAAGACAGCTGCGGTGTCTTCTTCCTGTTGCTGCTGCAATTTATTGCGCTACAAACGCTCCCGATGGTAAAAACCATTGTATAAATCAAAATAAACAATCACTATTCGCTTTCATGATCGCGCCGAACCCACAGTTCAACCTACCGGCCGCTTGGGGCGTTGCTGGCGCTGAAAGCAACAAAATCGAGGGGAAGTGTCATGACTGTTATGTTAGTCTGTGGTTGATGGTGCGAATGGAGCGGTCTACAATCTATCGAATCTCTGGAACAGTTCTGAAGCGAATGCCACGAAGTGGTTCCTTCATATTCGGGATCAAATCAAAGTCACAAGGACTTAAGTATGGGGAGTATGATGGATGGTTCAGTACTTCCCAGCCCCATCGACTGAACAGAGCAGACACAGCTTGCACTGTATGCGCCCACGCATTGTCGTGCAAAATGATGGGTGGGTTGCGCAGAAAGTGTCACCACTTCTTTCGCAAAGCTGGTCGCAGGTGATGCTCCAAAAACGAACAGTAATACTGTGCATTGATGGTTTTCCATGGAGGAACATAATGCATTAGGATAACACCATCACAGTCGTACATGAGAATCACCATAACTTTCACCATACTAGGGCTCTGACGCACTTTCGACTTTCGCGGTGACCCACGACGACGACATTCGTTGGATTGGCGTTTCAGTTTTGGCTTCGTGGCATTCGCTTCAGAACTGCTCCAGAGATTCGACAGGCAGTAGGCCGCTCCATTCGCACTATCAACAGGACAGGCTCTGCTAACGGTATACTACGCCTTCCATATTGCTAGCAATGGGTTATACACAACGCTGGTGACTACTATGAAGGACAGTAACAGGTGCAAACATGTAATTATTTTGTATCGGTCGTGAATAAATAGTTGCCACTATTTAAGTTCCAACTATCGTATGTGCAGAACGCGCCTATACGCTTACTGTTGCAACATAATTCAAAGTATTCCTTCGCAGTTATTGCTGATCGAATCGTAGCAAAACCTTCTTTAATGTGATCCAGTTTACGTAGAAGAGCTTCTTCATAATAATTGTATTCCTCAGGTAGCAGAAACCTTAGGAGCTCTAATGTTTAGAACAAATGCAGCAGTGAAAACCAGGCAAGAAAATCAAGATCGCAGAATGATGCGGGGTAAGAAGTAGCGATATTTCAGGAATGAATACGTCGTCTCGGAAATGCAGTCAAAGAACATTCACTTTCTGCAATTACAAAATCTAATTTACTGTGCAAGGGATAATAGTTTGAAACAAGGTTGTGGCAGTTGTCCCAGAGAATGAGGACCTGATGCTCGATGGCCATCCAACCAGTTTTGACGAGATGGGTACGCGACGCCTTCGGTGAGTGAATATCGTTGGATAATACAACATCTGCGCACTGCATGTCATTATGCTCTATTGTGTCTTTGTGCTACAACAGCTGCCATGGGGCGAAAAGTCTCTACATGATAGATGCGTGTGCATTCCAAGTCACAAAATTCCGGACTTCATACATAAACATCATATACTTGTTTCATCCTCGACTGAGGCAACCCAGGAGACTGAGTATCAGAACCCATAACACAGGGTGCACACAGATTTTGGGCAGTCTGTCAGGATCATTTAATACAAGTAGCATCATGATCGCTAAAAGCAATCATAGTTCTATTGAGGAAGATCAAATTTATGACATGGACTGCTAAACCTTAAACGACAGCATTTCAAACGAAAGTGATATGTCTTTATCAAATTCATCCGTTAATATAATTCAGTACTATCAGTGCAGCTACTCCACTTTACTTAATGTGTGCATAGTCAATGAATGCATGATCGAAAGTAAAGAATTACCATATCACAAACTTCATCGTACTAAACACACTGACGAAAAAAAAAAAAATCGCAATGCCAAGGAGTTGTGCGACATGAATGAAAGTTGGTATGAGTGTTTGTGCATCTCAAAAATAATGTATATTCCAATTTCGTGCAATTAGCATAAGCCTTGAAGGCGACAAACATACCATTATCAACACCTCACTGAGTTCGAATGAGGTCGTTTAATAGTGCTATGGAGAGGTGGATGCTCCTTCTGAGATATTACAGAAAGAGTTGGTAGGCTTGTAGTCACTCTGCATGAGTGTTGGCAAGGCTGGTCACGAGAACATATGGTGGCAAGAAGACCGGACGCCAGATGGCCATGTAATATTACCAAGAGGGAACACCACTGTGTTCAGCGTATGTCATCCTCCATCTGCAACAGCAATTTGAGCAGCAATTGGTACTACAGTGACACAATTTATCCTATGAACCCTGACATCATATCTGTATTTCAGTCTGGTGATTCGACCTTTGTCCTGCCATTCATGACCAGCGTTCCAGAGGGCGTTTTCCAAGAATATAAGGCTTACCCACATACCGCTGTTGAACCCCAACATGCTCTACAGAGTGTTGACACGTTGCTGTGACCTGCTACATCACCAGATCTGTCTCTACTGGAGCACATATGGGACACCATCAGATGACAACTCCACTGTCACCCACAATCTGCATTTACCATCCCTGTATTGACCGACCAAGTGCAGCAGACATGGAACTCCATCCCACAAACGACATGCAGCACCTGTACAATACAGTGCATGCACATTTGCATGTCGTGTGCAGCATTCTGAGAGTTACACCAGTTATTAATGTTTCAGCATTTCAGATTCGCAGTGGCTTATCTGGCACTTTCATTAGCATGTGATCTTGCAATGTTAATCACTTAAATACGTTATCTAGATGAATGCCTTTCCGAAATTTCATTACTCTACATTAATAAGCTCCAAAACAAAATATAAGTCAGTTGTAATAAAAGCTGGACTGGCAGACCATCATGCACAGGCTATAAGCTTTTGTGTAAACACTAAAGTTTCAGACATTCATGAATATTTTTAAATATTATTTTGATCTTGCTTTTCCATTGAAAGCCAAAACAACGCAAACCACTAAAAGCAACAAGTGGATTACTAGTGGTATAAGGAAATCTTGTGCTAGAAAACGGTACCTTCACAATATTGCAAGAAGCTACAACACAACTCAGGAGTTTGATAGTTACTTTAAAAAATATAAATCTGTCTTAAATAAAATAATAAAGGAGGCAAAGAAACGAGACAATGACAAGTACATAGAAGATGCTTCAAACAAAACCAAAGCAATCTGGCAAGTTGTAAAAAAAGAAACCAAATCTTATAAAAGTAGAGTTAATAATATAGTATTAAAGGCTGGTTTGGAAAACATTAATTAGCCGCAGGAAGTAGCTAATATGTTTAATAACTATTTTATAAATGTAACAGAGAAACTATTACAAAAGACTTCTAATAGAAAATAGCATACAGAAACAGGGAAAAAGTCTCAAGCAGATCCATGTTTCTGTACCCAACAAATGTAGAAGAAGTACAGGTTACAATAAAAAGTCTCAAAATGAAACACTCTGCAGGTAAGATTCAAGATTCAAGATTCAAGATTCTTTATTAGCCATTGATCATGCAAGATGAAATAGGCTTCGTCAGTACATAAAATAATATTAATATTCCAGACACTATATATAAGGCATAGATATAATTAGCATATGAGTAACTTACAAATAACATAAACCTTAAGCAGGTGACTACAATGCTTAATACATATTCTTGTTTCAGATACATACAAAGGTACCAAAAATGAGTTACATTGTAGTAGCAAACACAGTAGTTACGTAACACATCATAACACTGGCAAATAAAGTAGTTACCTAACACAGTTGAAATACAAAGGTATTAGATATGAAATATTTTGTGACAGTATATATAGTAGTTAATTAAGTTAATTATGCAATTACAGGTTTATCTCTGTGCTACTCAGATCATAATATTCTTGCATAGAATAAAATGGATTGTCAGATAACCAATTGTACAAATTTTGTTTAAGAATTTTTGTGGGCATGTCCCGAGCAGATTGCGGTAGTTTGTTGAATATTTTTAAGGTATTCACTTTGTGTGAGTTACTACTTTTTGTTAGTCTGTGTCTTGATATATCATAATCTGCCTTCCTTCTAGTGTTGTAGTTATGAATTTCTTCCCTGACAACACCTTCCATACCATTGTTTTTAATGTGTAACACACAGATATAAATATACAAGTTTACAATGGTCAACAGTCTTAGCCTTATAAAGAGAGGACGACAGTGCTCCGTGGGACCGACTTTACACATTATGCGCAGCATTCTTTTCTGCATCAACAAAATTTTGTTACTGTGAGAGCTGTGCCCCCATATGAGAAGGCCATATGTAATATGTGACTGGAAGAGTCCACAGTACATTGTTCTCAGAAAGTTCATGCTAATCATGTCCCTAAGTTTCCAAAGGAGATAGGAGACTCTTGAGAGCTTTTTGCAAACCTGATTTACGTGTTCTTCCCAATTAAGTTTGGAATCAATATGCATTCCTAATAGTTTTACAGTTTTGTTTTCTATGGTTTTGGGTAACCCTAAGAGAAGCTGTTGTGTTTTCTCTGAGTTACACAGTAATTTATTGGATGTGAACCAGTGGATGGCTGATTTGAGTGATTCCTATGTGTTATTGTCCAAAGCTGAGATGTTCTGATGTGAGGTGAGGAGGGTTGTGTCATCTGCATAGCATATGGTAGTACTATTTATGTGATGAGGTAGGTCATTGATGGCTATGATGAAGAAGAAGGGTCCCAGAACCGAGCCCTGTGGTACACCAGTACTAACTGCTGCTACAGGGGAGTAATTATTTTTAACTGAGACAAACTGTCTTCTATTATGAAGATATGACTCTATTACTGCTAATGCTGGGTTACATACACCATAAAATTCTAGTTTTGCAACCAGGGTGCCAAAGGGAATGCAGTCAAAAGCTTTGCTCAGATCATACAAGACCAGTGACACCATATTCCGGTCTTCAAAGGCTGTTAATGTCTGGTCAACAATTTCCAGGATGGCCGCAGTGGTACAGATGAAATACCTGATTTCATTATAAAGAAGTGTGGAGACTTGATTACTGAGCCCTTAACCCACCTATGTAACCTATCTTTTGCTACAGGAACTTTTCCTTCATGTTTGAAAGTAGCAAAAGTAAAGCCATTATACAAGAAAGGAAACAAAGATGATGTTTCCAACTACAGACACCTGGCACTTCTTTCTGTTTTCTCAAAAATATTAGAAAGACTTTTCAATAAGAGGCTAACAGACTTCTTAGAGGTAAATAGCATTCTGTCAGAATCTCAACATGGATTTAGAGCAAACCGCTCAACCAAATCTGCAGTTCACTCCTTTCTATTAGAGGCACTGGTAGCTTTAGACAACAAAAAACTTACCATGGGCATATTTTTAGATTTGTCAAAGGCATTTGACACCATAAATCATGACAAATTGCTACACAAGCTAGAAAATCTTGGCATTAGGGGAACAGCTAACAACTGGCTCAGCTCTTATCTTAAAAACAGGGAATAATATGTGGAAATAGATTAAGAAAGGGACAATGTCATTAGGAAATATAATTCTAAGCTACAGACTGTTAAATATGGAGTGCCACAAGGATCAGTAATGGGTCCTGTTCTGTTCTTACTCTATGTAAATGACCTAAACATAAGCAATGACAGCAGTAAAATATTTCAATTTGCTGATGATACGAGTGCTCTAATTACAGGAAACTCAGAAGAATCTCTTGTAAAAAACATAAAAGAAACCACTGACAGGCTAACATGTTACTTTGATGACAATGACTTAATAATAAACACTGAAAATACTGTAGCTATGGATATACACACAGCACAAACAAAAAATCTGATATCATCCAATCTAGAGCTATACGGACAGACAATTGCCAAAACAGCCTGTACCAAATCTCTTGGACTTCATCTACAAGACAACTTGAAATGGAAAGCACATATTGAGCAAATGAACAAAAAATTAAGTACTTCATGTTTTGTGCTGCATACATTAAAAAATTGTACCAGCTACAACACCCTTCAGTATGTATATTATGCAGTTGTACACTCTCACCTCCCGTATGGGATTATGTTCTGGGGAAATTCTGGAGATGCCATCAAAACATTCAAAATTAAAAAAAAAAAATTATAAGAATAATGGAAGGGGTAGATAATCGCAAATAATGTAGACCATTGTTTCATAAAAGAATGATCCTGCCACTTCCTTGCATATATATAATTGAAAATATAAGGTATTTAAAACAAAGCTTACATACAAAAAGACCACTCATCGCTCAAAGTCACACAATACACAGCTATGATACGTGACAAAAATTGGATGTACATGTTCAAAGTGCCAACACAAAGTTATTTCAAAACAGCCTTATCCATCCTAGTATTCAAACTATACAATGCCTTACTAGATACCATTAAACACATACAAAACATTGGTCACTTCAAATCTAAACTGAAGTCGTACTTGGTTGATCACTGCTTTTACACAGTAAATGAATACTTACAAAAATAAATTTTTGTGTGTTTACCCAATGCAGTCTCATTCAGAAGAACATTTGTATTTTATCTCTCTGTATACAGCGTAACAACATTTATTTAAGTATTCATCATTCATTGATATATTAATGTGTGGTATTATGTACAAAGGTATATTATATGTAAAACTGTTAATATTAACAAAAAAATCCAAATATCTCTTGCACATTGTGCAGCTGTAGATGAAACGGATCAATAAATCAATCAATAAATCAATTATTTATTGGTGTTCCAGTTTCTTTTCCGCCGTATAATTTCAGTAACCTGATGTACCTAAGCACTACACTGCAGCATTGTTCGGCACAAATTTCGAATTACATATCATGTTATAGGAGCAATAGTTCAGTGAAACACAAATATGATTAAAATGGTGTAGAACAATCTTTTAATGAATGTCATCACTCTCTTTATGCTGCTAAAAACGCTTTCCAAAAGTTGAAAATATTGTCATCAAACATCACTGCGCAGATATTTGCGACTATTAAAAAATATTAGTAGCAGGGGGCATATTGCAACATTACATAATGAATGCAAACATCATATATAGTGAACAATGTTTATACTATAATGAAGTAACTAGATAAGTACAACCAGAAACATTGAACTTGCTTGTACACTATCTACTTTATTCAGGCATAGTATAATATAGAGATACACCTGTATGCAGTAGCTTATCTAAAGTACCTGGAAACCCCAACCCCACTGTAATGCTGAATTAACCACTAGATGTTATGAGATGTGGAGCAGCCACTATAAAAGAAAGCAGAGAGAGTGGTCATCTGTAGAGAAACAGTAACTGCAGAATGGCTCAGTCAGGAGAATTCCATGACTTTCACTGTCGGCTTATCACTTGATATCACATGAGTAACTGATTCATCAGTGACATTTGAAGCCTTTTCAAGCCCCCCAAGTCGACTGGGTGCGATTGTGAAGTGGAAACAAAGGAACAGTCACAGTTAAACTGAGACCAAGCAGACCTCACATACTGACAGACAGGAACCATTGGGCATTGCAGGGGATAGTTGCTGAAAATCACATGAAACTGGCAGAAGGAATCACTCGTGAGTTCCAAAGCACTACCAGAAGTCTAGCATAATGGCTGTGTATTGTTGCTGATGTGGTCTTCATAGAGAGTTAAAAATAATGCGATATAATTGTCGAGGAGCTCATTATAAACCACAGTCTTTCTGTAGTCAGTTCTAAGAAACCATTGTGATGGTGTAAACTGTGACGCCACTGGACTGTGAATGATGGAAATAAGTGAATTGCAGTGACGGAGAACACCACAGACTGTGACAATCCATTGGAAGGCTTTTGGTTTCACAAACACCTGGAAAGCATTATACTGCATTATATGTAGCGCTGTCTCTGAAGTACGGAGAAGGATGTGTTACAGTCATGGGTGTTCATTGTGGTTAGGGTTTCAACCTCTGATGGCACCTAAGGAAATGGAGGATGCGTAAGGGTATGAGCAAGGTTGCTGTACCGGTATCAGCCCACCCTGCATTGTTGCCAAACCATCCAAAAGCGTCATTGTCCTCCTCGGTCAATGTACTGAAACAGTTGTCTTCCTTCAAGGGCATAGATCAATGTCCTCCTCCGTCAAAGCCCTGAGGCATTTGTCCTCATCCTCAACGTCATGGAGAGTATCCTACGAGACTGGAATAGAAGGGAGAACTGATAGAGTTACTCAAAGTACCCTCCGCCACACACCGTCAGGTGGCTAGCGGAGTATGGATGTAGATGTAGGTGTACAGGGTCCAGTGTTCTCTACAAGTAAGTTGTAAGTGTTTATTAACTGTCACTCTTATCACCATACTTACTGGTTAGTTAATGATTGTTAATAACTTATAACCAAACTATTACGATTTATTATTCCAAAAAAACAATTTTTCCTCACCACTCCAACCATAGACTGACACAATGGTTGCTATACTTCCAAATACCTAGTTTCAACTACCTTTAAAGGTCACCCTGCCAGCCACTTTCAATTACTCTTTTCAGTGTCAGCCAACTATTTATCAACTTTCTCATCCAAAGTTACATGTAGATAATTGCAATTAAGCGACTGTTAATGCTTCAGCCATAGCTGTTGTGTGTTTATTATTAGCACTAAAGAACACAGTACAGTTTATTTATCAGCAAGTTGAAGTGGATATGTGTTGTTCTCCCACTGACAGTGTTTTTCATGCAAATGGGACATCACCTGCACCGTAGTCAACTATGAGAGATGCAGAATTGAATACATGTAATTTCTTTTAGTATGAACTTCCTTTTGCTTTATGTTTAAAAAAATTAAGTTCAGCAGGTTCTCGTAAAATTGACTTATTTGATATACCATATGTACTAACATGTTCGTCCTTCCTAGCACATTGATTTGGTTGCACGGTTGCAACATTTATGCTCCCAACGACAGTCTTTTTTCTGCTACTGAGACATCTCTTGCACCTTAGTTAACTATAAGAGGTGCGGAACTTAATACAATTTCCTTCTTTTGGTAAATACTTTTTTCTGTTTCATATTTTTAAAAATTAGATGCTGTAAGTTTACATAAAAATGAGCAATTTAATACACCAAATATAGTAAGAGGCTTGTCCTTCACAGCAGATTGATTAGAGTGTGCTTTGCAATATTTATGCTACCATCGGCTGCACTTTTGCTGCAAGTGAGACAAAACGTGCACCAATAGTTTACTATGAGAGGAGCAAAACATAATACACTTTCTTTTTTTTGGTAAGAACTTCCTTGCTTTTTATACTTTTAAAAAATTTCGCCAGTTATACCATAGCTAACTATGAGGGGTGTGCAACTTAATACATCTTCTTTCTTTTGGTAAAAACTTCCTAATGTTTTTTACTTTTAAAAATTATATTCTTCAAGTTGACGTAAAAATGACCTATTTGATCTACCAAATTTAGTAACAGTCTTGTGCTCTCCAGCAGGTTGATTTAGGTGTGTGGCTGCAACATTTATGCTCCCATCAACTGCATTTTTGCTGCAAATAAGACACCAGTTGCACCATAGTTAAATATGGGAGGTGCGGAACTTAATACATCTTTCTTTTGTTAAGCGCTTCTTCCTGCTTTTTCAGAAATATTTGGAAAGGTCATGTTCAAGTGTCTTCTTAAGCATATGACTGCAAATAAAATATTGTCTAAGTCACAGTTTCAGTTCCTTAATTGTTCCAATATTGAGAAAGCTTTTTACACATATAGTGAAATGTAGTTAATACATTAGGTATCAAATTAGGGACTGCTGGTATTTTCTGTGGCCTGTCAAAAGCCTTTGTGTGGATCATAGCATTCTCTTAAGCAAGTTTGAGTATTATGGTGTCACGAACAGGGGTTTGAAATGTCAAAAGACCAACTGTATGCAGTTCAGAAACTGTAAGAGATTTCCTTCCAGCGTGTGTATAACATATGAAGACATACAGACCGAAGAGGTTTCCAGTGTCAGATTCCTGGTATTAAAACTCGATAATAAATTCAGTTGGGAAGGGCATACTACAGAATTACTGGAAGTACCTAAACACATCTGTATTTGCAGTGTGAATGATGTCAGATATAGGAGGTATAAATATAGAAAAATTTCGAGAATGGAAAATTAAGGATCAAATGTAACAATATTATGAAAAGGATGGTTGCTATTTACTAAATAGTGGAGATGCTGAGTTGCAGACAGGCACAACAAAAAGACTGTCAGAAAATAAGCTTTTGGCCAATGAGGCCTTTGTCAGAGATATAACATACACAAACACATTCACGCAAACACAACTAACGCGTACATGACCGCAGTCTCTGATTGCTGAGGTCACAGTGCCAGAAGCTGCACATGATGGGAGAAGCAACTGGGTGGTGGTTAAGGGGGAGGCTGGGGCGGGGGGTGAGAGATAGCAGGTCTTCAGTATAAACAAACCCAAGACTGTGCTGCACAGAGAGTACAAGCAAAGTGACTAGTGTTGATGCTGCTATTGATGTTGCTAATCTTGAAGCTGCTTGTGGCAGTATACAGAGACGAGTGCTTTCCTGTCACCCACTCCTACCGTGCGCATACTGGGACGAGCACTTTAATGTCCCCTATCCATTCCCACCCGATACTCCTCCTTACCCCCACCACCCAGCTGCACCTTCCATCATGCGCAGCTGCTCACAGTGTGGTCTCAGCAGCCTGAGACCGCAGTCATGTGTGTGTGTTCTGTTTGCATGAATGTTTTATCTTCAACAAAGGCCTCATTGGCCAAGATCTCATTTTTTGACTATTTTTGTTGTGCCTATCTGTCACTCAGCATCTCCACTGTATAGTGTGTAGCAGCCATCTTTTTCATAATATTGTTATTAAAAAAAAACTTGCAACTTTGCTTACTTTCATTCTATTATGGCATATGGGATCACATTCTGGGCTAACTCATCAAACCAAGCTAAAATTTTTAGAGTGCAAAAGCATGTAATAAGACCCATTTGTGGTGTAAATTCGAGAACATTATGTAGAAACCTGTTCACGGAATTGGGTATTCTAACTGCTGCTTCTCAAAATATTTATTCGTTAATGATATTTGTTGCAAGTAATATGTCTTTATTTCAAACCAACAATGTCTAGTTAGCCTGCGTACATGACTCGCTAGACAAATGATTAAGTCATATTTATGAGTTTTATTACAAAAAGAAAATTACAAAACTTAACTTTGGAAGTTTCACAGATGTGGTACAAGTAAAGGATGACACACAAAACAATCGATCTTCTGCAGTACAAACAAGCCCAAGTCTGTGCTTCACAGAGAGTACAAGCAAAGTGGCTAGTGTTGATGCTGCTATTGATGTTGCTAATTTTGTAGCTGCTTTTGAGCTGGGTATTGCTGACACTGCTATAGAACTGGGGCCGTCACCAGTTGGTCACAGCACTTACGTTCTCCTCGCATAGGGGCCGCTGTTGTTGCGTCATCATCCTGGAAGGAGGTCTGGTCAGCGTGTGATTGGCTGACTTCTTCTCACAGCCTTCTCTTCCCTGTCATTCCTGACTTGGGTACCAATGCTTCACTTTATGCCACAACACATACACTGCCCAACAAAAGTTTGGAATATACCATTATTTTCCAGGAACACTGAAGTATGCAGTAGTTAAGCCACTATTCAAAAAAGGCACAAAAGAACACATGGGAAACTATTGTCCAATCTCTCTTCTTCCATCACTGTCAAACATATTTGAGAAGGTAGTCACCATACAGTTCAAAATTGCATAGAAAAATTTAAAATAATCTCAAAAAATTAGAATGGATTTCAAAAAAGCAAAACCACAATATCTGCTATAAATAATTTTGTTTATAAAATTAGCTTGTCTCTAGACAACTCACTGTATGCTACATGAATTTTTTGTGACCTATCAAAGCCCTTTGATAGTGTGGATCACTCCTTCCTAATCTGTAAACTAGAAAACTATGGAATTAGGGGCACGGTATTAGAATGGTTTAAATCCTGTCTAATCAACTGAAGACAAAGAGTGGTTATAACATCAGAGTGAGGAACCTATACTTCAAAATGGAAAACCATTTCGCATGGAGTACCCCAAGCTTCTGTCTTAGGTCCCAGTCTGTTTATGTTTTACATAGATGATCTGCCACTTAATACTGAGTGTCAGTTTTATTTGCAGATGGCTCATCTTTAACATTGAAAGTAACATTACAGATCAAATTCCACAAACTGTATTAAATACTTTAGAAAACTTAAGATACCTGGTTTGATTTAAATGGGTTAAAATTAAACATGGAAAACACTCAGTTTGTGCAATTTAAAACAAAACAAGCAAAATTAAATGATATTCAGGTCAGTCACAGAAACCCGGATTTACAAATCTATCATTGGGGTCACACATACAGTACTTTGCAAATACATTAAATAGCCTAGCATATGCAATGAGACTATTGTACAATGCTACCAGTATGGGCATAAGAAAAGTAGTATATCACAGCTACTCTGAGTCAGTAATAAGGTATGGAATTGTACAGTATTTTGTGGTAACTCAAACCATATATGTCGAATACTAAAATTTCAGAAAACCATCATTAGATATATGCACAATGTAGGGCGAAGAAAATCATGTCACTCACTCCTAAACAATCTCAGTATACTAAGTGTTCCCTCACTATTCATATATGAGCTGATTATCTTTGTACACAGTAACCATGATTTATTTGTAGCAAATCATTTTCAACATGATTACAACACCAGAAATAAAAATAGTTTTATGTTGCCCACCCACCGTTTAAAACTTTATGTTCAAACTCCACATTATATGGGTATGAAAATTTATAAGAAAGTGAAAGGAAGAGAATTGCTCATTTAGAAAAACTGAAAAAATCCTTATATGAGAAACTAGTGCAGAAATGTTACTATTCAGTAGAAGAATTCATGAATGACAACCTGAAAATTTGAGCAGGAGAGAGCAAGTACTTAGGACTGTTAATCTTGAAAGTTTGTTACTTTTGAAGAAAAATTATTAATTGCTTAATTAAGTAATTATTCAGTACTGTATATCATATTACTGGTATTATAAGGAAAATTGTAAAACAGTTTTTGTGTTTCGACGAGTCTCCTGTACTTTAAGTCAATGGCTTGAAATTGTATATTATGAGACAATGAACTTCTATTTCTATTTCTATTGTAAAATGTAGTCTATGATACTAGAGGTATCATTGACATAGGCACTTCATGCGTTATCCAGTTAGAGCCGATATCCTGGATGGTGTTTACCACTGGCATGCTTAGTGACCATTTTCCAGTCATGTAAATGAACTGCTGCCACAGTGGTACACTGAAAGCAGTCCAGTGTCAACAACAGCTGCATTCAGTTTGTGTGTATCACTGCAGTAACATGCCATATAGAGGCATACAACACTTTCATAGAGTCCAGATAGTGGCTTTACTTTCAGCAGGTCACACACAACAAGATGTTGCTGATCAGTTACATGTATCTAAGGTGCGGAGGAAATACAGAGAGACAGGAAAGGTGAACAATAGACCTCACAGTGGTCAACCTCAAATAACAATTCCAATGCAAGATCATGTCATCCAACTGTTGGCTTGCAGGTGCCCAAAATTAACTGCCAGAAATATTGGAAATGACTTCTCCCGGGCAGCAGGAATTTGTATCTCAGACCAAACATTGTGTAGAAGATTTATTTATTTATTTATTCTTTGCCCATGGACTCCAGCTGAAAATCCAGCTGAGAGTATTGGGTGTGTCATACAATAGGCTATTAACATCAAGCTTGATTTCATTATATATAAATGAAACAAATAATTAAAAAGAAATAGTCTATGAGCATACAAGGGTATTACATCTTTCACATTATATATACACACAAATACAAACAACATACAGACATGATAATTTTTAAAGGCACATTTCAGTAATGATATAACATATTTAAACACCATCTTAGTATTCACTCAAACTGTATATACATTTCTCTGTGAGATATAGTATCAAATGATTCTTGAAACATTTTAGGTCTGCTTTGTTTTTAATGATATTGGGGAGTTTATTAAAAAACCTTTTGCCTGCTTCTTCAGGGGCAGTCAGAGACAGTTTTAGATTTCTGTTTATCTTGTAGTAATTTTCATTTCCTCTTCTACCGTGTTTGTGTACATCTTTATTTAGGAGGTGTTTGTTGCTTGACCTTACCGCCATTATGCTTTGGTATATGTACACTGAATATACTGTCATAATATTATGGTGTACAAAAGCTTGCCTACAGGTCTGTCTTGGTGGTATTTTTGCTATGCATCTCACTGCCCTTTTCTGAATTGTGAATATTCTTTTTGAGTAGCCAGATTGTGTGCTTCCCCGTATATGAACTAAATAAGACAAATCTGGGAAGTCAAGTCCATAATACATTGATCTGAGGACTTTATCATGCACAGCCTTAGCTGCTATATGCATGATGAAGATCTGTTAATTTATCTTTTTACAAAGTGCATCTATGTGCTCCCCACATGCCAGATGTTTGTCTACTATAGTTCCTAGAAAGTTTGTGCTGGTTACTTCTTTAATAGTCTTTCCATTTATTTTAACATTTATATTACAATTTTCACTATGCTTGGTCTGGAATACTGCATTCATTGTTTTACACTGATTCATAAACAGGTTGTTTTGTGTTAAAAATTTATTTGCATTTTCCATATTCAGGAGTGCTTCCTTCTCAAGCTACTCCTTTGTGTCAGCTGTGCAAATGATTGTTGTGTCATCAGCATACATTATATGTTTCTGATTTATATACACTCCTGGAAATGGAAAAAAGAACATATTGACACCGGTGTGTCAGACCCACCATACTTGCTCCGGACACTGCGAGAGAGCTGTACAAGCAATGATCACACGCATGGCACAGCGGACACACCAGGAACCGCGGTGTTGGCCGTCGAATGGCGCTAGCTGCGCAGCATTTGTGCACCACCGCCGTCAGTGTCAGCCAGTTTGCCGTGGCATACGGAGCTCCATCGCAGTCTTTAACACTGGTAGCATGCCGCGACAGCGTGGACGTGAACTGTATGTGCAGTTGACGAACTTTGAGCGAGGGCGTATAGTGGGCATGCGGGAGGCCGGGTGGACGTACCGCCGAATTGCTCAACACGTGGGGCATGGGGTCTCCACAGTACATTGATGTTGTCGCCAGTGGTCGGCGGAAGGTGCACGTGCCCGTCGAACTACGACCGGACCGCAGCGACGCACGGATGCACGCCAAGACCTAAGGATCCTACGAAGTGCCGTAGGGGACCGCACCGCCACTTCCCAGCAAATTAGGGACACTGTTGCTCCTGGGGTATCAGCGAGGACCATTCGCAACCGTCTCCATGAATCTGGGCTACGGTCCCGCACACCGTTAGGCCGTCTTCCGCTCACACCCCAACATCGTGCAGCCCGCCTCCAGTGGTGTCGCGACAGGCGTGAATGGAGGGACGAATGGAGACGTGTCGTCTTCAGCGATGAGAGACACTTCTGCCTTGGTGCCAATAATGGTCGTATGCGTGTTTGGCGCCGTGCAGGTGAGCGCCACAATCAGGACTGCATACGACCGAGGCACACAGGGCCAACACCTAGCATCATGGTGTGGGGAGCGATCTCCTGCTCTGGCCATACACCACTGGTGATCGTCGAGGGGACACTGAATAGTGCACGGTACATCCAAACTGTCATCGAACCCATCGTTCTACCATTGCTAGACCGGCAAGGGAACTTGCTGTTCCAACAGGACAATGCATGTCCGCATGTATCCCGTGCCACCCAACGTGCTCTAGAAGGTGTAAGTCAACTACCCTGGCCAGCAAGATCTCTGGATCAGTCCCCCATTGAGCATGTTTGGGACTGGATGAACCGTCCTCTCACGCGGTCTGCACGTCCAGCACGAACGCTGGTCCAACTGAGGCGCCAGGTGGAAATGGCATGGCAAGCCGTTCCGCAGGACTACATCCAGCATCTCTACGATCGTCTCCATGGGAGAATAGCAGCCTGCATTGCTGCGAAAGGTGGATATACACTGTACTAGTGCCCACATTGTGCATGCTCTATTGCCTGTGTCTATGTGCCTGTGGTTCTGTCAGTGTGATCATGTGATGTAACTGACCCCAGGAATGTGTCAATAAAGTTTCCCCTTCCTGGGACAATGAATTCACGGTGTTCTTATTTCAATTTCCAGGAAAGTAGCTAGGGAGGTCATTTGCATACAGTATAAATAGTATTGGCCCTGGACAAAGAACCAACCCTTGTGGCACATCATGTTTAACTGTTTGCAATTCTGATCTGTAGTTTCTTACATTTCTCCCACTAGTATGTCTGATTTCCGTGCATTGTTTCCTACTTGTAATGTATGACTGAAGTATGTCATAGCATTTGTCTCTTATTCCATACTGCTATAATTTCATCATTAATGTTGAGTGGCTGACACAATCAAATGCCATAGACGGGTCCATAAAAATCCCACAGCAGGCAGACTCATGTGTGTGGTCATTGTCTATTGTGCTATTGACTTCATTCTTCCGGCCAATGACATATCAGTTGCACCACAATTAAGTATGAAAGCAGGAAACCTGATGCATCTTCTTTCTTTTGGTAAGCATTACTACCCATTTGTCACCTTTAAACATTAGATTCCATAAGTTGAGATAGAAATAAAGTGTTGGATGTAGAAAATGTATTCACGGGCTTTTATTTCACAGCAGGTAGACTCATGTGTGTGATCATTGTCTATGGTGCTATTGACTTCATTCTTCCGGCCAATGACATATCAGTTGCACCACAATTAAGTATGAAAGCAGGAAACCTGATACATCTTCTTTCTTTTGGTAAGCATGGCTACCCCTTTGTCACCTTTGAACATTAGATTCCATAAGTTGAGATAGAAATAAAATGTTGGATGTAGCAAATGTATTCACGGGCCTTTATTTCACAGCAGGTAGACTCATGTGTGTGGTCACTTGCTATGGTGCTATTGACTTCATTCTTCCGGCCAATGACATATCAGTTGCACCACAATTAAGTATGAAAGCAGGAAACCTGATACATCTTCTTTGTTTTGGTAAGCATGGCTACCCCTTTGTCACCTTTAAACATTAGATTCCATAAGGTGAGATAGAAATAAAGTGTTCAATATAGCAAATGTATTCATGGGCGTTTATTTCACAGCAGGTAGACTCATGTGTGTTGTCATTGTCTATGGTGCTACTGACTTCATTTTTCCGGCCAATGACATATCAGTTGCACCACAATGAAGTATGAAAGCAGGAAACCTGATACATCTTCTTTCTTTTGGTAAGCATGGCTACCCCTTTGTCACCTTTGAACATTAGATTCCATAAGTTGAGATAGAAATAAAATGTTGGATGTAGCAAATGTATTCACGGGCCTTTATTTCACAGCAGGTAGACTCATGTGTGTGGTCACTTGCTATGGTGCTATTGACTTCATTCTTCCGGCCAATGACATATCAGTTGCACCACAATTAAGTATGAAAGCAGGAAACCTGATACATCTTCTTTGTTTTGGTAAGCATGGCTACCCCTTTGTCACCTTCAAACATTAGATTCCATAAGTTGAGATAGAAATAAAGTGTTGGATGTAGCAAATGTATTCCCGGACTTTTATTTCACAGCAGGTAGACTCATGTGTGTGGTCATTGTCTATGGTGCTATTGACTTCATTCTTCCGGCCAATGACATATCAGTTGCACCACAATTAAGTATGAAAGCAGCAAACCTGATATATCTTCTTTCTTTTGGTAAGCATGGCTACCCCTTTGTCACCTTTAAACATTAGATTCCATAACTTGAGATAGAAATAAAGTGTTCGATGTAGCATATGTATTCTTGGGCCTTTATTTCGCAGCAGGTAGACTCATGTGTGTAGTCATTGTCTATTACTGCTATTGACTTCATTCTTCCGGCCAATGACATATCAGTCGCACCACAATTAAGTATGAAAGCAAGATACCTGTTACATCTTCTTTCTTTTGGTAAGAATGGCTACCCCTTTGTCACCTTTAAACATTAGATTCGATATGTTGAGATAGAAATAAAGTGTTGGATGTAGCAAATGTAGTCACGGGCCCTTATTTCACAGCAGGTAGACTAATGTGTGTGGTCATTGTCTATGGTGCTCATGACCTCAATCTTCCGGCCAATGACATATCAGTTGCACCACAAGTAAGTATCAAAGCAGGAAACCTGATATATCTTCTTTCTTTTGGTAAGCATGGCTACACATTTGTCACCTTTAAACATTAGATTCCATAAGTGTAGATAGAAATAAAGTGTTGGATGTAGCAAATGTAGTCACGGGCCCTTATTTCACAGCAGGTAGACTCATGTGTGTGGTCATTGTCTATGGTGCTCATGACCTCATTCTTCCAGACAATGACATATTAGTTGCACCACAATTAAGTATGAAAGCAGGAAACCGGATACATCTTCTTTCTTTTGGTAAGCATGGCTACCCCTTTGTCACCTTTAAACATTAGATTCCATAAGTTGAGATAGAAACAAAGTGTTCGATATAGCAAATGTATTCACGGGCCTTTATTTCACAGCAGGTAGACTCATGTGTGTGGTCATTGTCTATGCTGCTATTGACTTCATTTTTCTGGCCAATGACATATCAGTTGCACCACAATTAAGTATGAAAGCAGGAAACCTGATATATCTTCTTTCTTTTGGTAAGCATGGCTACACCTTTGTCACCTTTAAACATTAGGTTCCATAAGTGTAGATAGAAATAAAGTGTTCGATATAGCAAATGTATTCACGGGCCTTTATTTCACAGCAGGTAGACTCATGTGTGTGGTCATTGTCTATGGTGCTATTGACTTCATTCTTCTGGCCAATGACATATCAGTTGCACCACAATTAAGTATGAAAGCAGGAAACGGGATACATCTTCTTTCTTTTCGTAAGCATGGCTACCCCTTTGTCACCTTTAAACATTAGATTCCATAAGTTGAGATAGAAATAAAGTGTTCGATATAGCAAATGTATTCACGGGCCTTTATTTCACAGCAGATAGACTCATGTGTGTGGTCATTGTCTATGGCGCTATTGACTTCATTCTTCTGGCCAATGACATATCAGTTGCACCACAATTAAGTATGAAAGCAGGAAACCTGATATATCTTCTTTCTTTTGGTAAGCATGGCTACACCTTTGTCACCTTTAAACATTAGATTCCATAAGTGTAGATAGAAATAAAGTGTTCGATATAGCAAATGTATTCATGGGCCTTTATTTCACAGCAGGTAGACTCATGTGTGTGGTCATTGTCTATGGTACTATTGACTTCATTCTCCTGGCCAATGACATATCAGTTGCACAACAATTAAGTATGAAAGCAGGAAACCTGATATATCTTCTTTCTTTTGGTAAGCATGGCTACACCTTTGTCACCTTTAAACATTAGATTCCATAAGTGTAGATAGAAATAAAGTGTTCGATATAGCAAATGTATTCACGGGGCCTTTATTTCACAGCAGGTAGACTCATGTGTGTGGTCATTGTCTATGGTGCTATTGACTTCATTCTTCTGGCCAATGACATATCAGTTGCACCACAATTAAGTATGAAAGCAGGAAACCTGATAAATCTTCTTTCTTTTGGTAAGCATGGCTACACCTTTGTCACCTTTAAACATTAGATTCCATAAGTGTAGATAGAAATAAAGTGTTGGATGTAGCAAATGTAGTCACGGACCCTTATTTCACAGCAGGTAGACTCATGTGTGTGGTCATTGTCTATGGTGCTCATGACCTCATTCTTCCAGACAATGACATATTAGTTGCACCACAATTAAGTATGAAAGCAGGAAACCTGATATATCTTCTTTCTTTTGGTAAGCATCGCTACCTCTTTGTCACCTTCAAACATTAGATTCCATAAGTGTAGATAGAAATAAAGTGTTGGATGTAGCAAATGTAGTCATGGGCCCTTATTTCACAGCAGCTAGACTCATGTGTGTGGTCATTGTCTATGGTGCTCATGACCTCATTCTTCCAGACAAGGACATATTAGTTGCACCACAATTAAGTATGAAAGCAGGAAACCGGATACATCTTCTTTCTTTTGGTAAGCATGGCTACCCCTTTGTCACCTTTAAACATTAGATTCCATAAGTTGAGATAGAAATAAAGTGTTCGATATAGCAAATGTATTCACGGGCCTTTATTTCACAGCAGGTAGACTCATGTGTGTGGTCATTGTCTATGGTGCTATTGACTTCATTCTTCTGGCCAATGACATATCAGTTGCACCACAATTAAGTATGAAAGCAGGAAACCTGATATATCTTCTTTCTTTTGGTAAGCATGGCTACACCTTTGTCACCTTTAAACATTAGATTCCATAAGTGTAGATGGAAATAAAGTGTTCGATATAGCAAATGTATTCACGGGCCTTTATTTCACAGCAGGTAGACTCATGTGTGTGGTCATTGTCTATGGTGCTATTGATTTCATTCTTCTGGCCAATGATATATCAGTTGCACCACAATTAAGTATGAAAGCAGGAAACCTGATATATCTTCTTTCTTTTGGTAAGCATGGCTACACCTTTGTCACCTTTAAACATTAGATTCCATAAGTGTAGATAGAAATAAAGTGTTGGATGTAGCAAATGTAGTCACGGGCCCTTATTTCACAGCAAGTAGACTCATGTGTGTGGTCATTGTCTATGGTGCTCATGACCTCATTCTTCCAGACAATGACATATTAGTTGCACCACAATGAAGTATGAAAACAGGAAACCGGATACATCTTCTTTCTTTTGGTTAGCATGGCTACCCCTTTGTCACCTTTAAACATTAGATTCCATAAGTTGAGATAGAAATAAAGTGTTCGATGTAGCAAATGTATTCAAGGGCCTTTATTTCACAGCAGGTAGACTCATGTGTGTGGTCATTGTCTATGGTGCTATTGACTTCATTCTTCTGGCCAATGACATATCGGCTGCACCACAAGTAAGTATCAAAGCAGGAAACCTGATATATCTTCTTTCTTTTGGTAAGCATGGCTACACCTTTGTCACCTTTAAACATTAGATTCCATAAGTGTAGATAGAAATAAAGTGTTCGATATAGCAAACGTATTCACGGGCCTTTATTTCACAGCAGGTAGACTAATGTGTGTGGTCATTGTCTATGGTGCTCATGACCTTAATCTTCCGGCCAATGACATATCAGTTGCACCACAAGTAAGTATCAAAGCAGGAAACCTGATATATCTTCTTTCTTTTGGTAAGCATGGCTACCACTTTTTCACCTTGAAACATTAGATTCCATAAGTTGATATAGAAATAAACTGTTGGATGTAGCAAATGTATTCACGGGCCTTTAATTCACAGCAGGTAGACTCATGTGTGTGGTCATTGTCTATGGTGCTATTGACTTCATTCTTCTGGCCAATGACATATCAGTTGCACCACAATTAAGTATGAAAGCAGGAAAACAGATATATCTTCTTTCTTTTGGTAAGCATGGTTACCCATTTGTCACCTTTAAACATTAGATTCCACAAGTTGAGATAGAAATAAAGTGTTCCATATAGCAAATGTATTCACGGGCTTTTATTTCATAGCAGGTAGACTCATGTGTGTGGTCTTTGTCTATGGTGCTATTGACTTAATTCTTCTGGCCAATGACATATCAGTTGCACCACAATTAAGTATGAAAGCAGGAAACCTGATACATCTTCTTTCTTTTGGTAAGCATGGCTACACCTTTGTCACCTTTAAACATTAGATTACACAAGTTGAGATAGAAATAAAGTGTTCCATATAGCAAATGTATTCACGGGCCTTTATTTCACAGCAGGTAGACTCATGTGTGTGGTCATTGTCTATGGTTCTATTGACTTCATTCTTCCAGAAAATGACATATTAGTTGCACCACAATTAAGTATGAAAGCAGGAAACCTGATATATCTTCATCCTTTGGTAAGCATGGTTACCCCTTTGTCACCTTTAAACATTAGATTCCACAAGTTGAGATAGAAATAAAGTGTTCCATATAGCAAATGTATTCACGGGCTTTTATTTCACAGCAGGTAGACTCATGTGTGTGGACATTGTCTATGGTGCTATTGCTTTCACTCTTCTGGCCAATGACATAACAGTTGCACCACAATTAAGCATGAAAGTAGGAAACCTGATACATCTTCTCACATTTGGTAAGCATGGCTACCCCTTTGTCACCTTTAAACATTAGATTCCATAAGTGTAGATAGAAATAAAGTGTTGGATGTAGCAAATGTAGTCACGGGCCCTTATTTCACAGCAGATAGACTCATGTGTGTGGTCATTGTCTATGGTGCTCATGACCTTATTCTTCCAGACAATGACATATTAGTTGCACCACAATTAAGTATGAAAGCAGGAAACCGGATACATCTTCTTTCTTTTGGTAAGCATGGCTACCCCTTTGTCACCTTTAAACATTAGATTCCATAAGTGTAGATAGAAATAAAGTGTTCGATATAGCAAATGTATTCACGGGGCCTTTATTTCACAGCAGGTAGACTCATGTGTGTGGTCATTGTCTATGGTGCCATTGACTTCATTCTTCTGGCCAATGACATATCAGTTGCACCACAATTAAGTATGAAAGCAGGAAACCTGATATATCTTCTTTCTTTTGGTAAGCATGGCTACACCTTTGTCACCTTTAAACATTAGATTCCATAAGTGTGGATAGAAATGAAGTGTTCGATATAGCAAATGTATTCACGGGCCTTTATTTCACAGCAGGTAGACTCATGTGTGTGGTCATTGTCTATGGTGCTATTGACTTTATTCTCCTGGCCAATGACATATCAGTTGCACCACAATTAAGTATGAAAGCAGGAAACCTGATATATCTTCTTTCTTTTGGTAAGCATGGCTACACCTTTGTCACCTTTAAACATTAGATTCCATAAGTGTAGATAGAAATAAAGTGTTGGATGTAGCAAATGTAGTCACGGGCCCATATTTGACAGCAGGTAGACTCATGTGTGTGGTCATTGTCTATGGTGCTCATGACCTCATTCTTCCAGACAATGACATATTAGTTGCACCACAATGAAGTATGAAAACAGGAAACCGGATACATCTTCTTTCTTTTGGTAAGCATGGCTACCCCTTTGTCACCTTTAAACATTAGATTCCATAAGTTGAGATAGAAATAAAGTGTTCGATATAGCAAATGTATTCACGGGCCTTTATTTCACAGCAGGTAGACTCATGTGTGTGGTCATTGTCTATGGTGCTATTGACTTCATTCTTCTGGCCAATGACATATCAGTTGCACCACAAGTAAGTATCAAAGCAGGAAACCTGATATATCTTCTTTCTTTTGGTAACCATGGCTACACCTTTCTCACCTTTAAACATTAGATTCCATAAGTGTAGATAGAAATAAAGTGTTCGATATAGCAAAAGTATTCACGGGCCTTTATTTCACAGCAGGTAGACTAATGTGTGTGGTCATTGTCTATGGTGCTCATGACCTCAATCTTCCGGCCAATGACATATCAGTTGCACCACAAGTAAGTATCAAAGCAGGAAACCTGATATATCTTCTTTCTTTTGGTAAGCATGGCTACCACTTTTTCACCTTGAAACATTAGATTCCATAAGTTGATATAGAAATAAACTGTTGGATGTAGCAAATGTATTCACGGGCCTTTAATTCACAGCAGGTAGACTCTTGTGTGTGGTCATTGTCTATGGTGCTATTGACTTCATTCTTCTGGCCAATGACATATCAGTTGTACCACAATTAAGTATGAAAGCAGGAAACCTGATACATCTTCTTTCTTTTGGTAAGCATGGTTACCCATTTGTCACCTTTAAACATTAGGTTCCACAAGTTGAGATAGAAATAAAGTGTTCCATATAGCAAATGTATTCATGGGCTTCTACTTCATAGCAGGTAGACTCATGTGTGTGGTCATTGTCTATGGTGCTATTGACTTCATTCTTCTGGCCAATGACATATCAGTTGCACCACAATTAAGTATGAAAGCAGGAAACCTGATACATCTTCTTTCTTTTGGTAAGCATGGTTACCCCTTTGTCACCTTTAAACATTAGATTCCACAAGTTGAGATAGAAATGAAGTGTTCCATATAGCAAATGTATTCACGGGCCTTTATTTCACAGCAGGTAGACTCATGTGTGTGGTCATTGTCTATGGTGCTATTGACTTCATTCTTCTGGCCAATGACATATCAGTTGCACCACAATTAAGTATGAAAGCAGGAAACCGGATACATCTTCTTTCTTTTGGTAAGCATGGCTACACCTTTGTCACCTTTAAACAATAGATTCCACAAGTTGAGATAGAAATAAAGTGTTCCATATAGCAAATGTATTCACGGGCCTTTATTTCACAGCAGGTAGACTCATGTGTGTGGTCATTGTCTATGGTGCTATTGACTTCATTCTTCCAGACAATGACATATTAGTTGCACCACAATTAAGTATGAAAGCAGGAAGCCTGATATATCTTCTTTCTTTTGGTAAGCATGGTTACCCCTTTGTCACCTTTAAACATTAGACTCCACAAGTTGAGATAGAAATAAAGTGTTCGATATAGCAAATGTATTCACGGGCCTTTATTTCACAGCAGGTAGACTCATGTGTGTGGTCATTGTCTATGCTGCTATTGACTTCATTCTTCTGGCCAATGACATATCAGTTGCACCACAATTAAGTATGAAAGCAGGAAACCTGATATATCTTCTTTCTTTTGGTAAGCATGGTTACCCCTTTGTCACCTTTAAACATTAGATTCCACAAGTTGAGATAGAAATAAAGTGTTCCATATAGCAAATGTATTCACGGGCCTTTATTTCACAGCAGGTAGACTCATGTGTGTGGTCATTGTCTATGGTGCTCATGACCTTATTCTTCCAGACAATGACATATTAGTTGCACCACAATTAAGTATGAAAGCAGGAAACCGGATACATCTTCTTTCTTTTGGTAAGCATGGCTACCCCTTTGTCACCTTTAAACATTAGATTCCATAAGTGTAGATAGAAATAAAGTGTTCGATATAGCAAATGTATTCACGGGGCCTTTATTTCACAGCAGGTAGACTCATGTGTGTGGTCATTGTCTATGGTGCCATTGACTTCATTCTTCTGGCCAATGACATATCAGTTGCACCACAATTAAGTATGAAAGCAGGAAACCTGATATATCTTCTTTCTTTTGGTAAGCATGGCTACACCTTTGTCACCTTTAAACATTAGATTCCATAAGTGTGGATAGAAATGAAGTGTTCGATATAGCAAATGTATTCACGGGCCTTTATTTCACAGCAGGTAGACTCATGTGTGTGGTCATTGTCTATGGTGCTATTGACTTTATTCTCCTGGCCAATGACATATCAGTTGCACCACAATTAAGTATGAAAGCAGGAAACCTGATATATCTTCTTTCTTTTGGTAAGCATGGCTACACCTTTGTCACCTTTAAACATTAGATTCCATAAGTGTAGATAGAAATAAAGTGTTGGATGTAGCAAATGTAGTCACGGGCCCATATTTGACAGCAGGTAGACTCATGTGTGTGGTCATTGTCTATGGTGCTCATGACCTCATTCTTCCAGACAATGACATATTAGTTGCACCACAATGAAGTATGAAAACAGGAAACCGGATACATCTTCTTTCTTTTGGTAAGCATGGCTACCCCTTTGTCACCTTTAAACATTAGATTCCATAAGTTGAGATAGAAATAAAGTGTTCGATATAGCAAATGTATTCACGGGCCTTTATTTCACAGCAGGTAGACTCATGTGTGTGGTCATTGTCTATGGTGCTATTGACTTCATTCTTCTGGCCAATGACATATCAGTTGCACCACAAGTAAGTATCAAAGCAGGAAACCTGATATATCTTCTTTCTTTTGGTAACCATGGCTACACCTTTCTCACCTTTAAACATTAGATTCCATAAGTGTAGATAGAAATAAAGTGTTCGATATAGCAAAAGTATTCACGGGCCTTTATTTCACAGCAGGTAGACTAATGTGTGTGGTCATTGTCTATGGTGCTCATGACCTCAATCTTCCGGCCAATGACATATCAGTTGCACCACAAGTAAGTATCAAAGCAGGAAACCTGATATATCTTCTTTCTTTTGGTAAGCATGGCTACCACTTTTTCACCTTGAAACATTAGATTCCATAAGTTGATATAGAAATAAACTGTTGGATGTAGCAAATGTATTCACGGGCCTTTAATTCACAGCAGGTAGACTCTTGTGTGTGGTCATTGTCTATGGTGCTATTGACTTCATTCTTCTGGCCAATGACATATCAGTTGTACCACAATTAAGTATGAAAGCAGGAAACCTGATACATCTTCTTTCTTTTGGTAAGCATGGTTACCCATTTGTCACCTTTAAACATTAGGTTCCACAAGTTGAGATAGAAATAAAGTGTTCCATATAGCAAATGTATTCATGGGCTTCTACTTCATAGCAGGTAGACTCATGTGTGTGGTCATTGTCTATGGTGCTATTGACTTCATTCTTCTGGCCAATGACATATCAGTTGCACCACAATTAAGTATGAAAGCAGGAAACCTGATACATCTTCTTTCTTTTGGTAAGCATGGTTACCCCTTTGTCACCTTTAAACATTAGATTCCACAAGTTGAGATAGAAATGAAGTGTTCCATATAGCAAATGTATTCACGGGCCTTTATTTCACAGCAGGTAGACTCATGTGTGTGGTCATTGTCTATGGTGCTATTGACTTCATTCTTCCAGACAATGACATATTAGTTGCACCACAATTAAGTATGAAAGCAGGAAGCCTGATATATCTTCTTTCTTTTGGTAAGCATGGTTACCCCTTTGTCACCTTTAAACATTAGACTCCACAAGTTGAGATAGAAATAAAGTGTTCGATATAGCAAATGTATTCACGGGCCTTTATTTCACAGCAGGTAGACTCATGTGTGTGGTCATTGTCTATGCTGCTATTGACTTCATTCTTCTGGCCAATGACATATCAGTTGCACCACAATTAAGTATGAAAGCAGGAAACCTGATATATCTTCTTTCTTTTGGTAAGCATGGTTACCCCTTTGTCACCTTTAAACATTAGATTCCACAAGTTGAGATAGAAATAAAGTGTTCCATATAGCAAATGTATTCACGGGCCTTTATTTCACAGCAGGTAGACTCATGTGTGTGGTCATTGTCTATGGTGCTCATGACCTTATTCTTCCAGACAATGACATATTAGTTGCACCACAATTAAGTATGAAAGCAGGAAACCGGATACATCTTCTTTCTTTTGGTAAGCATGGCTACCCCTTTGTCACCTTTAAACATTAGATTCCATAAGTGTAGATAGAAATAAAGTGTTCGATATAGCAAATGTATTCACGGGGCCTTTATTTCACAGCAGGTAGACTCATGTGTGTGGTCATTGTCTATGGTGCCATTGACTTCATTCTTCTGGCCAATGACATATCAGTTGCACCACAATTAAGTATGAAAGCAGGAAACCTGATATATCTTCTTTCTTTTGGTAAGCATGGCTACACCTTTGTCACCTTTAAACATTAGATTCCACAAGTTGAGATAGAAATAAAGTGTTCCATATAGCAAATGTATTCACGGGCCTTTATTTCACAGCAGGTAGACTCATGTGTGTGGTCATTGTCTATGGTGCTATTGACTTCATTCTTCCAGAAAATGACATATTAGTTGCACCACAATTAAGTGTGAAAGCAGGGAACCTGATATATCTTCTTTCTTTTGGTATGCATGGTTACCCCTTTGTCACCTTTAAACATTAGATTCCACAAGTTGAGATAGCAATAAAGTGTTCC
The DNA here is from genome assembly GCF_021461385.2 of Schistocerca piceifrons. Classification (NCBI taxonomy): domain Eukaryota; kingdom Metazoa; phylum Arthropoda; class Insecta; order Orthoptera; family Acrididae; genus Schistocerca; species Schistocerca piceifrons. The sequence continues at coordinate 554,819,095 of NC_060144.1, forward strand.
ATATAGCAAATGTATTCACGGGCCTTTATTTCACAGCAGGTAGACTCATGTGTGTGGTCATTGTCTATGGTGCTCATGACCTCATTCTTCCAGACAATGACATATTAGTTGCACCACAATGAAGTATGAAAACAGGAAACCGGATACATCTTCTTTCTTTTGGTAAGCATGGCTACCCCTTTGTCACCTTTAAACATTAGATTCCATAAGTTGAGATAGAAATAAAGTGTTCGATATAGCAAATGTATTCACGGGCCTTTATTTCACAGCAGGTAGACTCATGTGTGTGGTCATTGTCTATGGTGCTATTGACTTCATTCTTCTGGCCAATGACATATCAGTTGCACCACAAGTAAGTATCAAAGCAGGAAACCTGATATATCTTCTTTCTTTTGGTAACCATGGCTACACCTTTCTCACCTTTAAACATTAGATTCCATAAGTGTAGATAGAAATAAAGTGTTCGATATAGCAAAAGTATTCACGGGCCTTTATTTCACAGCAGGTAGACTAATGTGTGTGGTCATTGTCTATGGTGCTCATGACCTCAATCTTCCGGCCAATGACATATCAGTTGCACCACAAGTAAGTATCAAAGCAGGAAACCTGATATATCTTCTTTCTTTTGGTAAGCATGGCTACCACTTTTTCACCTTGAAACATTAGATTCCATAAGTTGATATAGAAATAAACTGTTGGATGTAGCAAATGTATTCACGGGCCTTTAATTCACAGCAGGTAGACTCTTGTGTGTGGTCATTGTCTATGGTGCTATTGACTTCATTCTTCTGGCCAATGACATATCAGTTGTACCACAATTAAGTATGAAAGCAGGAAACCTGATACATCTTCTTTCTTTTGGTAAGCATGGTTACCCATTTGTCACCTTTAAACATTAGGTTCCACAAGTTGAGATAGAAATAAAGTGTTCCATATAGCAAATGTATTCATGGGCTTCTACTTCATAGCAGGTAGACTCATGTGTGTGGTCATTGTCTATGGTGCTATTGACTTCATTCTTCTGGCCAATGACATATCAGTTGCACCACAATTAAGTATGAAAGCAGGAAACCTGATACATCTTCTTTCTTTTGGTAAGCATGGTTACCCCTTTGTCACCTTTAAACATTAGATTCCACAAGTTGAGATAGAAATGAAGTGTTCCATATAGCAAATGTATTCACGGGCCTTTATTTCACAGCAGGTAGACTCATGTGTGTGGTCATTGTCTATGGTGCTATTGACTTCATTCTTCTGGCCAATGACATATCAGTTGCACCACAATTAAGTATGAAAGCAGGAAACCGGATACATCTTCTTTCTTTTGGTAAGCATGGCTACACCTTTGTCACCTTTAAACAATAGATTCCACAAGTTGAGATAGAAATAAAGTGTTCCATATAGCAAATGTATTCACGGGCCTTTATTTCACAGCAGGTAGACTCATGTGTGTGGTCATTGTCTATGGTGCTATTGACTTCATTCTTCCAGACAATGACATATTAGTTGCACCACAATTAAGTATGAAAGCAGGAAGCCTGATATATCTTCTTTCTTTTGGTAAGCATGGTTACCCCTTTGTCACCTTTAAACATTAGACTCCACAAGTTGAGATAGAAATAAAGTGTTCGATATAGCAAATGTATTCACGGGCCTTTATTTCACAGCAGGTAGACTCATGTGTGTGGTCATTGTCTATGCTGCTATTGACTTCATTCTTCTGGCCAATGACATATCAGTTGCACCACAATTAAGTATGAAAGCAGGAAACCTGATATATCTTCTTTCTTTTGGTAAGCATGGTTACCCCTTTGTCACCTTTAAACATTAGATTCCACAAGTTGAGATAGAAATAAAGTGTTCCATATAGCAAATGTATTCACGGGCCTTTATTTCACAGCAGGTAGACTCATGTGTGTGGTCATTGTCTATGGTGCTATTGACTTCATTCTTCCAGACAATGACATATCAGTTGCACCACAATTAAGTATGAAAGCAGGAAACCTGATATATCTTCTTTCTTTTGGTAAGCATGGTTACCCCTTTGTCACCTTTAAACATTAGATTCCACAAGTTGAGATAGAAATAAAGTGTTTCATATAGCAAATGTATTCACGGGCCTTTATTTCACAGCAGGTAGACTCATGTGTGTGGTCATTGTCTATGGTGCTATTGACTTCATTCTTCCAGACAATGACATATTAGTTGCACCACAATTAAGTATGAAAGCAGGAAACCTGATATATCTTCTTTCTTTTGGTAACATGGTTACCCCTTTGTCACCTTTAAACATTAGATTCCACAAGTTGAGATAGAAATAAAGTGTTCCATATAGCAAATGTATTCACGGGCCTTTATTTCACAGCATGTAGACTCATGTGTGTGGACATTGTCTATGGTGCTATTGCTTTCACTCTTCTGGCCAATGACATAACAGTTGCACCACAATTAAGCATGAAAGTAGGAAACCTGATACATCTTCTCACATTTGGTAAGCATGGCTACACCTTTGTCACCTTTAAACATTAGATTCCGTAAGTGTAGATAGAAATAAAGTGTTGGATGTAGCAAATGTAGTCACGGGCCCTTATTTCACAGCAGATAGACTCATGTGTGTGGTCATTGTCTATGGTGCTCATGACCTCATTCTTCCAGACAATGACATATTAGTTGCACCACAATTAAGTATGAAAGAAGGAAACCGGATACATCTTCTTTCTTTTGGTAAGCATGGCTACCCCTTTGTCACCTTTGAACATTAGATTCCATAAGTGTAGATAGAAATAAAGTGTTCGATATAGCAAATGTATTCACGGGGCCTTTATTTCACAGCAGGTAGACTCATGTGTGTGGTCATTGTCTATGGTGCTATTGACTTCATTCTTCTGGCCAATGACATATCAGTTGCACCACAATTAATTATGAAAGCAGGAAACCTGATATATCTTCTTTCTTTTGGTAAGCATGGCTACACCTTTGTCACCTTTAAACATTAGATTCCATAAGTGTAGATAGAAATAAAGTGTTGGATGTAGCAAATGTAGTCACGGGCCCTTATTTCACAGCAGATAGACTCATGTGTGTGGTCATTGTCTATGGTGCTCATGACCTCATTCTTCCAGATGATGACATATTAGTTGCACCACAATTAAGTATGAAAGCAGGAAACCTGATATATCTTCTTTCTTTTGGTAAGCATCGCTACCTCTTTGTCACCTTCAAACATTAGATTCCATAAGTGTAGATAGAAATAAAGTGTTGGATGTAGCAAATGTAGTCATGGGCCCTTATTTCACAGCAGGTAGACTCATGTGTGTGGTCATTGTCTATGGTGCTCATGACCTCATTCTTCCAGACAATGACATATTAGTTGCACCACAATGAAGTATGAAAGCAGGAAACCGGATACATCTTCTTTCTTTTGGTAAGCATGGCTACCCCTTTGTCACCTTTAAACATTAGATTCCATAAGTTGAGATAGAAATAAAGTGTTCGATATAGCAAATGTATTCACCGGCCTTTATTTCACAGCAGGTAGACTCATGTGTGTGGTCATTGTCTATGGTGCTATTGACTTCATTCTTCTGGCCAATGACATATCAGTTGCACCACAATTAAGTATGAAAGCAGGAAACCTGATATATCTTCTTTCTTTTGGTAAGGATGGTTACCCCTTTGTCACCTTTAAACATTAGATTCCACAAGTTGAGATAGAAATAAAGTGTTCCATATAGCAAATGTATTCACGGGCCTTTATTTCACAGCAGGTAGACTCATGTGTGTGGTCATTGTCTATGGTGCTATTGACTTCATTCTTCCAGACAATGACATATCAGTTCCACCACAATTAAGTATGAAAGCAGGAAACCTGATATATCTTCTTTCTTTTGGTAAGCATGGTTACCCCTTTGTCACCTTTAAACATTAGATTCCACAAGTTGAGATAGAAATAAAGTGTTCCATATAGCAAATGTATTCACGGGCCTTTATTTCACAGCAGGTAGACTCATGTGTGTGGTCATTGTCTATGGTGCTATTGACTTCATTCTTCCAGACAATGACATATTAGTTGCACCACAATTAAGTATGAAAGCAGGAAACCTGATATATCTTCTTTCTTTTGGTAAGCATGGTTACCCCTTTGTCACCTTTAAACATTAGATTCCACAAGTTGAGATAGAAATAAAGTGTTCCATATAGCTAATGTATTCACGGGCCTTTATTTCACAGCAGGTAGACTCATGTGTGTGGTCATTGTCTATGGTGCTATTGACTTCAATCTTCCAGACAATGACATATTAGTTGCACCACAATTAAGTATGAAAGCAGGAAACCTGATATATCTTCTTTCTTTTGGTAAGGATGGTTACCCCTTTGTCACCTTTAAACATTAGATTCCACAAGTTGAGATAGAAATAAAGTGTTCCATGTAGTAAATGTATTCACAGGCCTTTATTTCACAGCAGGTAGACTCATGTGTGTGGTCATTGTCTAAGGTGCTATTGACTTCATTCTTCCAGACAATGACATATTAGTTGCACCACAATTAAGTATGAAAGCAGGAAACCTGATATATCTTCTTTCTTTTGGTAAGCATGGTTACCCCTTTGTCACCTTTAAACATTAGATTCCACAAGTTGAGATGGAAATAAAGTGTTCCATATAGCAAATGTATTCGCGGGCCATTATTTCACAGCAGGTAGACTCATGTGTGTGGTCATTGCCTATGGTGCTATTGACTTCATTCTTCTGGCCAATGACATATCAGTTTCACCACAATTAAGTATGAAAGCAGGAAACCTGATATATCTTCTTTCTTTTGGTAAGCATGGTTACCCCTTTGTCACCTTTAATCATTAGATTCCACAAGTTGAGATAGAAATAAAGTGTTCCATATAGCAAATGTATTCACGGGCCTTTATTTCACAGCAGGTAGACTCATGTGTGTGGTCATTGTCTATGGTGCTATTGACTTCATTCTTCTGGCCAATGACATATCAGTTGCACCACAATTAAGTATGAAAGCAGGAAACCTGATATATCTTCTTTCTTTTGGTAAGCATGGTTACCCCTTTGTCACCTTTAAACATTAGATTCCACAAGTTGAGATAGCAATAAAGTGTTCCATATAGCAAATGTATTCACGGGGCTTTATTTCACAGCAGGTAGACTCATGTGTGTGGTCATTGTCTATGGTGCTATTGACTTCATTCTTCCAGGCAATGACATATTAGTTGCACCACAATTAAGTATGAAAGCAGGAAACCTGATATATCTTCTTTCTTTTGGTAAGCATGGTTACCCCTTTGTCACCTTTAAACATTAGATTCCACAAGTTGAGATAGAAATAAAGTGTTCCATATAGCAAATGTATTCACGGGCCTTTATTTCACAGCAGGTAGACTCATGTGTGTGGTCATTGTCTATGGTGCTATTGACTTCATTCTTCCAGACAATGACATATTAGTTGCACCACAATTAAGTATGAAAGCAGGAAACCTGATATATCTTCTTTCGTTTGGTAAGCATGGTTACCCCTTTGTCACCTTTAAACATTAGATTCCACAAGTTGAGATAGAAATAAAGTGTTCCATGTAGCAAATGTATTCACGGGCATTTATTTCACAGCAGGTAGACTCATGTGTGTGGTCATTGTCTAAGGTGCTATTGACTTCATTCTTCCAGACAATGACATATTAGTTGCACCACAATTAAGTATGAAAGCAGGAAACCTGATATATCTTCTTTCTTTTGGTAAGCATGGTTGCCCCTTTGTCACCTTTAAACATTAGATTCCACAAGTTGAGATAGCAATAAAGTGTTCCATATAGCAAATGTATTCACGGGGCTTTATTTCACAGCAGGTAGACTCATGTGTGTGGTCATTGTCTATGGTGCTATTGACTTCATTCTTCCAGGCAATGACATATTAGTTGCACCACAATTAAGTATGAAAGCAGGAAACCTGATATATCTTCTTTCTTTTGGTAAGCATGGTTACCCCTTTGTCACCTTTAAACATTAGATTCCACAAGTTGAGATAGAAATAAAGTGTTCCATATAGCAAATGTATTCACGGGCCTTTATTTCACAGCAGGTAGACTCATGTGTGTGGTCATTGTCTATGGTGCTATTGACTTCATTCTTCCAGACAATGACATATTAGTTGCACCACAATTAAGTATGAAAGCAGGAAACCTGATATATCTTCTTTCGTTTGGTAAGCATGGTTACCCCTTTGTCACCTTTAAACATTAGATTCCACAAGTTGAGATAGAAATAAAGTGTTCCATGTAGCAAATGTATTCACGGGCATTTATTTCACAGCAGGTAGACTCATGTGTGTGGTCATTGTCTAAGGTGCTATTGACTTCATTCTTCCAGACAATGACATATTAGTTGCACCACAATTAAGTATGAAAGCAGGAAACCTGATATATCTTCTTTCTTTTGGTAAGCATGGTTACCCCTTTGTCACCTTTAAACATTAGATTCCACAAGTTGAGATGGAAATAAAGTGTTCCATATAGCAAATGTATTCGCGGGCCATTATTTCACAGCAGGTAGACTCATGTGTGTGGTCATTGCCTATGGTGCTATTGACTTCATTCTTCTGGCCAATGACATATCAGTTTCACCACAATTAAGTATGAAAGCAGGAAACCTGATATATCTTCTTTCTTTTGGTAAGCATGGTTACCCCTTTGTCACCTTTAATCATTAGATTCCACAAGTTGAGATAGAAATAAAGTGTTCCATATAGCAAATGTATTCACGGGCCTTTATTTCACAGCAGGTAGACTCATGTGTGTGGTCATTGTCTATGGTGCTATTGACTTCATTCTTCTGGCCAATGACATATCAGTTGCACCACAATTAAGTATGAAAGCAGGAAACCTGATATATCTTCTTTCTTTTGGTAAGCATGGTTACCCCTTTGTCACCTTTAAACATTAGATTCCACAAGTTGAGATAGAAATAAAGTGTTCCATGTAGCAAATGTATTCACAGGCCTTTATTTCACAGCAGGTAGACTCATGTGTGTGGTCATTGTCTAAGGTGCTATTGACTTCATTCTTCCAGACAATGACATATTAGTTGCACCACAATTAAGTATGAAAGCAGGAAACCTGATATATCTTCTTTCTATTGGTAAGCATGGTTACCCCTTTGTCACCTTTAAACATTAGATTCCACAAGTTGAGATGGAAATAAAGTGTTCCATATAGCAAATGTATTCGCGGGCCATTATTTCACAGCAGGTAGACTCATGTGTGTGGTCATTGCCTATGGTGCTATTGACTTCATTCTTCTGGCCAATGACATATCAGTTTCACCACAATTAAGTATGAAAGCAGGAAACCTGATATATCTTCTTTCTTTTGGTAAGCATGGTTACCCCTTTGTCACCTTTAATCATTAGATTCCACAAGTTGAGATAGAAATAAAGTGTTCCATATAGCAAATGTATTCACGGGCCTTTATTTCACAGCAGGTAGACTCATGTGTGTGGTCATTGTCTATGGTGCTATTGACTTCATTCTTCTGGCCAATGACATATCAGTTGCACCACAATTAAGTATGAAAGCAGGAAACCTGATATATCTTCTTTCTTTTGGTAAGCATGGTTACCCCTTTGTCACCTTTAAACATTAGATTCCACAAGTTGAGATAGAAATAAAGTGTTCCATATAGCAAATGTATTCACGGGCCTTTATTTCACAGCAGGTAGACTCATGTGTGTGGTCATTGTCTATGGTGCTATTGACTTCATTCTTCCAGACAATGACATATTAGTTGCACCACAATTAAGTATGAAAGCAGGAAACCTGATATATCTTCTTTCTTTTGGTAAGCATGGTTGCCCCTTTGTCACCTTTAAACATTAGATTCCACAAGTTGAGATAGCAATAAAGTGTTCCATATAGCAAATGTATTCACGGGGCTTTATTTCACAGCAGGTAGACTCATGTGTGTGGTCATTGTCTATGGTGCTATTGACTTCATTCTTCCAGGCAATGACATATTAGTTGCACCACAATTAAGTATGAAAGCAGGAAACCTGATATATCTTCTTTCTTTTGGTAAGCATGGTTACCCCTTTGTCACCTTTAAACATTAGATTCCACAAGTTGAGATAGAAATAAAGTGTTCCATATAGCAAATGTATTCACGGGCCTTTATTTCACAGCAGGTAGACTCATGTGTGTGGTCATTGTCTATGGTGCTATTGACTTCATTCTTCCAGACAATGACATATTAGTTGCACCACAATTAAGTATGAAAGCAGGAAACCTGATATATCTTCTTTCGTTTGGTAAGCATGGTTACCCCTTTGTCACCTTTAAACATTAGATTCCACAAGTTGAGTTAGAAATAAAGTGTTCCATGTAGCAAATGTATTCACGGGCATTTATTTCACAGCAGGTAGACTCATGTGTGTGGTCATTGTCTAAGGTGCTATTGACTTCATTCTTCCAGACAATGACATATTAGTTGCACCACAATTAAGTATGAAAGCAGGAAACCTGATATATCTTCTTTCTTTTGGTAAGCATGGTTACCCCTTTGTCACCTTTAAACATTAGATTCCACAAGTTGAGATAGAAATAAAGTGTTCCATATAGCAAATGTATTCGCGGGCCTTTATTTCACAGCAGGTAGACTCATGTGTGTAGTCATTGTCTATGGTGCTATTGACTTCATTCTTCTGGCCAATGACATATCAGTTCCACCACAATTAAGTATGAAAGCAGGAAACCTGATATATCTTCTTCTTTTGGTAAGCATGGTTACCCCTTTGTCACCTTTAATCATTAGATTCCACAAGTTGAGATAGAAATAAAGTGTTCCATATAGCAAATGTATTCACGGGCCTTTATTTCACAGCAGGTAGACTCATGTGTGTGGTCATTGTCTATGGTGCTATTGACTTCATTCTTCTGGCCAATGACATATCAGTTGCACCACAATTAAGTATGAAAGCAGGAAACCTGATATATCTTCTTTCCTTTTGGTAAGCATGGTTACCCCTTTGTCACCTTTAAACCATAGATTCCACAAGTTGAGATAGAAATAAAGTGTTCCATATAGCAAATGTATTCACGGGCCTTTATTTCACAGCAGGTAGACTCATGTGTGTGGTCATTGTCTATGGTGCTATTGACTTCATTCTTCCAGAAAATGACATATTAGTTGCACCACAATTAAGTGTGAAAGCAGGGAACCTGATATATCTTCTTTCTTTTGGTATGCATGGTTACCCCTTTGTCACCTTTAAACATTAGATTCCACAAGTTGAGATAGCAATAAAGTGTTCCATATAGCAAATGTATTCACGGGCCTTTATTTCACAGCAGGTAGACTCATGTGTGTGGTCATTGTCTATGGTGCTATTGACTTCATTCTTCTGGCCAATGACATATCAGTTCCACCACAATTAAGTATGAAAGCAGGAAACCTGATATATCTTCTTTCTTTGGTAAGCATGGTTACCCCTTTGTCACCTTTAAACATTAGATTCCACAAGTTGAGATAGAAATAAAGTGTTCCATATAGCAAATGTATTCACGGGCCTTTATTTCACAGCAGGTAGACTCATGTGTGTGGTCATTGTCTATGGTGCTATTGACTTCATTCTTCCGGCCAATGACATATCAGTTGCACCACAATTAAGCATGAAAGTAGGAAACCTGATACATCTTCTCACATTTGGTAAGCATGGCTACACCTTTGTCACCTTTAAACATTAGATTCCGTAAGTGTAGATAGAAATAAAGTGTTGGATGTAGCAAATGTAGTCACGGGCCCTTATTTCACAGCAGATAGACTCATGTGTGTGGTCATTGTCTATGGTGCTCATGACCTCATTCTTCCAGACAATGACATATTAGTTGCACCACAGTTAAGTATGAAAGCAGGAAACCGGATACATCTTCTTTCTTTTGGTAAGCATGGCTACCCCTTTGTCACCTTTGAACATTAGATTCCATAAGTGTAGATAGAAATAAAGTGTTCGATATAGCAAATGTATTCACGGGGCCTTTATTTCACAGCAGGTAGACTCATGTGTGTGGTCATTGTCTATGGTGCTATTGACTTCATTCTTCTGGCCAATGACATATCAGTTGCACCACAATTAAGTATGAAAGCAGGAAACCTGATAAATCTTCTTTCTTTTGGTAAGCATGGCTACACCTTTGTCACCTTTAAACATTAGATTCCACAAGTGTAGATAGAAATAAAGTGTTGGATGTAGCAAATGTAGTCACGGGCCCTTATTTCACAGCAGGTAGACTCATGTGTGTGGTCATTGTCTATGGTGCTCATGACCTCATTCTTCCAGACAATGACATATTAGTTGCACCACAATTAAGTATGAAAGCAGGAAACCTGATATATCTTCTTTCTTTTGGTAAGCATCGCTACCTCTTTGTCACCTTCAAACATTAGATTCCATAAGTGTAGATAGAAATAAAGTGTTGGATGTAGCAAATGTAGTCATTGGCCCTTATTTCACAGCAGGTAGACTCATGTGTGTGGTCATTGTCTATGGTGCTCATGACCTCATTCTTCCAGACAATGACATATTAGTTGCACCACAATGAAGTATGAAAGCAGGAAACCGGATACATCTTCTTTCTTTTGGTAAGCATGGCTACCCCTTTGTCACCTTTAAACATTAGATTCCATAAGTTGAGATAGAAATAAAGTGTTCGATATAGCAAATGTATTCACCGGCCTTTATTTCACAGCAGGTAGACTCATGTGTGTGGTCATTGTCTATGGTGCTATTGACTTCATTCTTCTGGCCAATGACATATCAGTTGCACCACAATTAAGTATGAAAGCAGGAAACCTGATATATCTTCTTTCTTTTGGTAAGCATGGTTACCCCTTTGTCACCTTTAAACATTAGATTCCACAAGTTGAGATAGAAATAAAGTGTTCCATATAGGAAATGTATTCACGGGCCTTTATTTCACAGCAGGTAGACTCATGTGTGTGGTCATTGTCTATGGTGCTATTGACTTCATTCTTCCAGACAATGACATATCAGTTCCACCACAATTAAGTATGAAAGCAGGAAACCTGATATATCTTCTTTCTTTTGGTAAGCATGGTTACCCCTTTGTCACCTTTAAACATTAGGTTCCACAAGTTGAGATAGAAATAAAGTGTTCCATATAGCAAATGTATTCATGGGCCTTTATTTCACAGCAGGTAGACTCATGTGTGTGGTCATTGTCTATGGTGCTATTGACTTCATTCTTCCAGACAATGACATATTAGTTGCACCACAATTAAGTATGAAAGCAGGAAACCTGATATATCTTCTTTCTTTTGGTAAGCATGGTTACCCCTTTGTCACCTTTAAACATTAGATTCCACAAGTTGAGATAGAAATAAAGTGTTCCATGTAGCAAATGTATTCACGGGCCTTTATTTCACAGCAGGTAGACTCATGTGTGTGGTCATTGTCTAAGGTGCTATTGACTTCATTCTTCCAGACAATGACATATTAGTTGCACCACAATTAAGTATGAAAGCAGGAAACCTGATATATCTTCTTTCTTTTGGTAAGCATGGTTACCCCTTTGTCACCTTTAAACATTAGATTCCACAAGTTGAGATGCAAATAAAGTGTTCCATATAGCAAATGTATTCGCGGGCCATTATTTCACAGCAGGTAGACTCATGTGTGTGGTCATTGTCTATGGTGCTATTGACTTCATTCTTCTGGCCAATGACATATCAGTTTCACCACAATTAAGTATGAAAGCAGGAAACCTGATATATCTTCTTTCTTTTGGTAAGCATGGTTACCCCTTTGTCACCTTTAATCATTAGATTCCACAAGTTGAGATAGAAATAAAGTGTTCCATATAGCAAATGTATTCACGGGCCTTTATTTCACAGCAGGTAGACTCATGTGTGTGGTCATTGTCTATGGTGCTATTGACTTCATTCTTCTGGCCAATGACATATCAGTTGCACCACAATTAAGTATGAAAGCAGGAAACCTGATATATCTTCTTTCTTTTGGTAAGCATGGTTACCCCTTTGTCACCTTTAAACATTAGATTCCACAAGTTGAGATAGAAATAAAGTGTTCCATATAGCAAATGTATTCACGGGCCTTTATTTCACAGCAGGTAGACTCATGTGTGTGGTCATTGTCTATGGTGCTATTGACTTCATTCTTCCAGACAATGACATATTAGTTGCACCACAATTAAGTATGAAAGCAGGAAACCTGATATATCTTCTTTCTTTTGGTAAGCATGGTTGCCCCTTTGTCACCTTTAAACATTAGATTCCACAAGTTGAGATAGCAATAAAGTGTTCCATATAGCAAATGTATTCACGGGCCTTTATTTCACAGCAGATGGACTCATGTGTGTGGTCATTGTCTATGGTGCTATTGACTTCATTCTTCCAGACAATGACATATTAGTTGCACCACAATTAAGTATGAAAGCAGGAAACCGGATACATCTTCTTTCTTTTGGTAAGCATGGCTACCCCTTTGTCACCTTTGAACATTAGATTCCATAAGTGTAGATAGAAATAAAGTGTTCGATATAGCAAATATATTCACGGGGCCTTTATTTCACAGCAGGTAGACTCATGTGTGTGGTCATTGTCTATGGTGCTATTGACTTCATTCTTCTGGCCAATGACATATCAGTTGCACCACAATTAAGTATGAAAGCAGGAAACCTGATAAATCTTCTTTCTTTTGGTAAGCATGGCTACACCTTTGTCACCTTTAAACATTAGATTCCACAAGTGTAGATAGAAATAAAGTGTTGGATGTAGCAAATGTAGTCACGGGCCCTTATTTCACAGCAGGTAGACTCATGTGTGTGGTCATTGTCTATGGTGCTCATGACCTCATTCTTCCAGACAATGACATATTAGTTGCACCACAATTAAGTATGAAAGCAGGAAACCTGATATATCTTCTTTCTTTTGGTAAGCATCGCTACCTCTTTGTCACCTTCAAACATTAGATTCCATAAGTGTAGATAGAAATAAAGTGTTGGATGTAGCAAATGTAGTCATGGGCCCTTATTTCACAGCAGGTAGACTCATGTGTGTGGTCATTGTCTATGGTGCTCATGACCTCATTCTTCCAGACAATGACATATTAGTTGCACCACAATGAAGTATGAAAGCAGGAAACCGGATACATCTTCTTTCTTTTGGTAAGCATGGCTACCCCTTTGTCACCTTTAAACATTAGATTCCATAAGTTGAGATAGAAATAAAGTGTTCGATATAGCAAATGTATTCACCGGCCTTTATTTCACAGCAGGTAGACTCATGTGTGTGGTCATTGTCTATGGTGCTATTGACTTCATTCTTCTGGCCAATGACATATCAGTTGCACCACAATTAAGTATGAAAGCAGGAAACCTGATATATCTTCTTTCTTTTGGTAAGCATGGTTACCCCTTTGTCACCTTTAAACATTAGATTCCACAAGTTGAGATAGAAATAAAGTGTTCCATATAGCAAATGTATTCACGGGCCTTTATTTCACAGCAGGTAGACTCATGTGTGTGGTCATTGTCTATGGTGCTATTGACTTCATTCTTCCAGACAATGACATACCAGTTCCACCACAATTAAGTATGAAAGCAGGAAACCTGATATATCTTCTTTCTTTTGGTAAGCATGGTTACCCCTTTGTCACCTTTAAACATTAGATTCCACAAGTTGAGATAGAAATAAAGTGTTCCATATAGCAAATGTATTCACGGGCCTTTATTTCACAGCAGGTAGACTCATGTGTGTGGTCATTGTCTATGGTGCTATTGACTTCATTCTTCCAGACAATGACATATTAGTTGCACCACAATTAAGTATGAAAGCAGGAAACCTGATATATCTTCTTTCTTTTGGTAAGCATGGTTACCCCTTTGTCACCTTTAAACATTAGATTCCACAAGTTGAGATAGAAATAAAGTGTTCCATATAGCTAATGTATTCACGGGCCTTTATTTCACAGCAGGTAGACTCATGTGTGTGGTCACTGTCTATGGTGCTATTGACTTCATTCTTCCAGACATTGACATATTAGTTGCACCACAATTAAGTATGAAAGCAGGAAACCTGATATATCTTCTTTCTTTTGGTAAGCATGGTTACCCCTTTGTCACCTTTAAACATTAGATTCCACAAGTTGAGATAGAAATAAAGTGTTCCATGTAGCAAATGTATTCACGGGCCTTTATTTCACAGCAGGTAGACTCATGTGTGTGGTCATTGTCTAAGGTGCTATTGACTTCATTCTTCCAGACAATGACATATTAGTTGCACCACAATTAAGTTTGAAAGCAGGAAACCTGATATATCTTCTTTCTTTTGGTAAGCATGGTTACCCCTTTGTCACCTTTAAACATTAGATTCCACAAGTTGAGATGCAAATAAAGTGTTCCATATAGCAAATGTATTCGCGGGCCATTATTTCACAGCAGGTAGACTCATGTGTGTGGTCATTGTCTATGGTGCTATTGACTTCATTCTTCTGGCCAATGACATATCAGTTGCACCACAATTAAGTATGAAAGCAGGAAACCTGATATATCTTCTTTCTTTTGGTAAGCATGGTTACCCCTTTGTCACCTTTAAACATTAGATTCCACAAGTTGAGATAGAAATAAAGTGTTCCATATAGCAAATGTATTCACGGGCCTTTATTTCACAGCAGGTAGACTCATGTGTGTGGTCATTGTCTATGGTGCTATTGACTTCATTCTTCTGGCCAATGACATATCAGTTGCACCACAATTAAGTATGAAAGCAGGAAACCTGATATATCTTCTTTCTTTTGGTAAGCATGGTTACCCCTTTGTCACCTTTAAACCATAGATTCCACAAGTTGAGATAGAAATAAAGTGTTCCATATAGCAAATGTATTCACGGGCCTTTATTTCACAGCAGGTAGACTCATGTGTGTGGTCATTGTCTATGGTGCTATTGACTTCATTCTTCCAGAAAATGACATATTAGTTGCACCACAATTAAGTGTGAAAGCAGGGAACCTGATATATCTTCTTTCTTTTGGTATGCATGGTTACCCCTTTGTCACCTTTAAACATTAGATTCCACAAGTTGAGATAGCAATAAAGTGTTCCATATAGCAAATGTATTCACGGGCCTTTATTTCACAGCAGGTAGACTCATGTGTGTGGTCATTGTCTATGGTGCTATTGACTTCATTCTTCTGGCCAATGACATATCAGTTCCACCACAATTAAGTATGAAAGCAGGAAACCTGATATATCTTCTTTCTTTTGGTAAGCATGGTTACCCCTTTGTCACCTTTAAACATTAGATTCCACAAGTTGAGATAGAAATAAAGTGTTCCATATAGCAAATGTATTCACGGGCCTTTATTTCACAGCAGGTAGACTCATGTGTGTGGTCATTGTCTATGGTGCTATTGACTTCATTCTTCCGGCCAATGACATATCAGTTGCACCACAATTAAGCATGAAAGTAGGAAACCTGATACATCTTCTCACATTTGGTAAGCATGGCTACACCTTTGTCACCTTTAAACATTAGATTCCGTAAGTGTAGATAGAAATAAAGTGTTGGATGTAGCAAATGTAGTCACGGGCCCTTATTTCACAGCAGATAGACTCATGTGTGTGGTCATTGTCTATGGTGCTCATGACCTCATTCTTCCAGACAATGACATATTAGTTGCACCACAATTAAGTATGAAAGCAGGAAACCGGATACATCTTCTTTCTTTTGGTAAGCATGGCTACCCCTTTGTCACCTTTGAACATTAGATTCCATAAGTGTAGATAGAAATAAAGTGTTCGATATAGCAAATGTATTCACGGGGCCTTTATTTCACAGCAGGTAGACTCATGTGTGTGGTCATTGTCTATGGTGCTATTGACTTCATTCTTCTGGCCAATGACATATCAGTTGCACCACAATTAAGTATGAAAGCAGGAAACCTGATAAATCTTCTTTCTTTTGGTAAGCATGGCTACACCTTTGTCACCTTTAAACATTAGATTCCACAAGTGTAGATAGAAATAAAGTGTTGGATGTAGCAAATGTAGTCACGGGCCCTTATTTCACAGCAGGTAGACTCATGTGTGTGGTCATTGTCTATGGTGCTCATGACCTCATTCTTCCAGACAATGACATATTAGTTGCACCACAATTAAGTATGAAAGCAGGAAACCTGATATATCTTCTTTCTTTTGGTAAGCATCGCTACCTCTTTGTCACCTTCAAACATTAGATTCCATAAGTGTAGATAGAAATAAAGTGTTGGATGTAGCAAATGTAGTCATTGGCCCTTATTTCACAGCAGGTAGACTCATGTGTGTGGTCATTGTCTATGGTGCTCATGACCTCATTCTTCCAGACAATGACATATTAGTTGCACCACAATGAAGTATGAAAGCAGGAAACCGGATACATCTTCTTTCTTTTGGTAAGCATGGCTACCCCTTTGTCACCTTTAAACATTAGATTCCATAAGTTGAGATAGAAATAAAGTGTTCGATATAGCAAATGTATTCACCGGCCTTTATTTCACAGCAGGTAGACTCATGTGTGTGGTCATTGTCTATGGTGCTATTGACTTCATTCTTCTGGCCAATGACATATCAGTTGCACCACAATTAAGTATGAAAGCAGGAAACCTGATATATCTTCTTTCTTTTGGTAAGCATGGTTACCCCTTTGTCACCTTTAAACATTAGATTCCACAAGTTGAGATAGAAATAAAGTGTTCCATATAGGAAATGTATTCACGGGCCTTTATTTCACAGCAGGTAGACTCATGTGTGTGGTCATTGTCTATGGTGCTATTGACTTCATTCTTCCAGACAATGACATATCAGTTCCACCACAATTAAGTATGAAAGCAGGAAACCTGATATATCTTCTTTCTTTTGGTAAGCATGGTTACCCCTTTGTCACCTTTAAACATTAGGTTCCACAAGTTGAGATAGAAATAAAGTGTTCCATATAGCAAATGTATTCATGGGCCTTTATTTCACAGCAGGTAGACTCATGTGTGTGGTCATTGTCTATGGTGCTATTGACTTCATTCTTCCAGACAATGACATATTAGTTGCACCACAATTAAGTATGAAAGCAGGAAACCTGATATATCTTCTTTCTTTTGGTAAGCATGGTTACCCCTTTGTCACCTTTAAACATTAGATTCCACAAGTTGAGATAGAAATAAAGTGTTCCATGTAGCAAATGTATTCACGGGCCTTTATTTCACAGCAGGTAGACTCATGTGTGTGGTCATTGTCTAAGGTGCTATTGACTTCATTCTTCCAGACAATGACATATTAGTTGCACCACAATTAAGTATGAAAGCAGGAAACCTGATATATCTTCTTTCTTTTGGTAAGCATGGTTACCCCTTTGTCACCTTTAAACATTAGATTCCACAAGTTGAGATGCAAATAAAGTGTTCCATATAGCAAATGTATTCGCGGGCCATTATTTCACAGCAGGTAGACTCATGTGTGTGGTCATTGTCTATGGTGCTATTGACTTCATTCTTCTGGCCAATGACATATCAGTTTCACCACAATTAAGTATGAAAGCAGGAAACCTGATATATCTTCTTTCTTTTGGTAAGCATGGTTACCCCTTTGTCACCTTTAATCATTAGATTCCACAAGTTGAGATAGAAATAAAGTGTTCCATATAGCAAATGTATTCACGGGCCTTTATTTCACAGCAGGTAGACTCATGTGTGTGGTCATTGTCTATGGTGCTATTGACTTCATTCTTCTGGCCAATGACATATCAGTTGCACCACAATTAAGTATGAAAGCAGGAAACCTGATATATCTTCTTTCTTTTGGTAAGCATGGTTACCCCTTTGTCACCTTTAAACATTAGATTCCACAAGTTGAGATAGAAATAAAGTGTTCCATATAGCAAATGTATTCACGGGCCTTTATTTCACAGCAGGTAGACTCATGTGTGTGGTCATTGTCTATGGTGCTATTGACTTCATTCTTCCAGACAATGACATATTAGTTGCACCACAATTAAGTATGAAAGCAGGAAACCTGATATATCTTCTTTCTTTTGGTAAGCATGGTTGCCCCTTTGTCACCTTTAAACATTAGATTCCACAAGTTGAGATAGCAATAAAGTGTTCCATATAGCAAATGTATTCACGGGCCTTTATTTCACAGCAGATGGACTCATGTGTGTGGTCATTGTCTATGGTGCTATTGACTTCATTCTTCCAGACAATGACATATTAGTTGCACCACAATTAAGTATGAAAGCAGGAAACCGGATACATCTTCTTTCTTTTGGTAAGCATGGCTACCCCTTTGTCACCTTTGAACATTAGATTCCATAAGTGTAGATAGAAATAAAGTGTTCGATATAGCAAATATATTCACGGGGCCTTTATTTCACAGCAGGTAGACTCATGTGTGTGGTCATTGTCTATGGTGCTATTGACTTCATTCTTCTGGCCAATGACATATCAGTTGCACCACAATTAAGTATGAAAGCAGGAAACCTGATAAATCTTCTTTCTTTTGGTAAGCATGGCTACACCTTTGTCACCTTTAAACATTAGATTCCACAAGTGTAGATAGAAATAAAGTGTTGGATGTAGCAAATGTAGTCACGGGCCCTTATTTCACAGCAGGTAGACTCATGTGTGTGGTCATTGTCTATGGTGCTCATGACCTCATTCTTCCAGACAATGACATATTAGTTGCACCACAATTAAGTATGAAAGCAGGAAACCTGATATATCTTCTTTCTTTTGGTAAGCATCGCTACCTCTTTGTCACCTTCAAACATTAGATTCCATAAGTGTAGATAGAAATAAAGTGTTGGATGTAGCAAATGTAGTCATGGGCCCTTATTTCACAGCAGGTAGACTCATGTGTGTGGTCATTGTCTATGGTGCTCATGACCTCATTCTTCCAGACAATGACATATTAGTTGCACCACAATGAAGTATGAAAGCAGGAAACCGGATACATCTTCTTTCTTTTGGTAAGCATGGCTACCCCTTTGTCACCTTTAAACATTAGATTCCATAAGTTGAGATAGAAATAAAGTGTTCGATATAGCAAATGTATTCACCGGCCTTTATTTCACAGCAGGTAGACTCATGTGTGTGGTCATTGTCTATGGTGCTATTGACTTCATTCTTCTGGCCAATGACATATCAGTTGCACCACAATTAAGTATGAAAGCAGGAAACCTGATATATCTTCTTTCTTTTGGTAAGCATGGTTACCCCTTTGTCACCTTTAAACATTAGATTCCACAAGTTGAGATAGAAATAAAGTGTTCCATATAGCAAATGTATTCACGGGCCTTTATTTCACAGCAGGTAGACTCATGTGTGTGGTCATTGTCTATGGTGCTATTGACTTCATTCTTCCAGACAATGACATACCAGTTCCACCACAATTAAGTATGAAAGCAGGAAACCTGATATATCTTCTTTCTTTTGGTAAGCATGGTTACCCCTTTGTCACCTTTAAACATTAGATTCCACAAGTTGAGATAGAAATAAAGTGTTCCATATAGCAAATGTATTCACGGGCCTTTATTTCACAGCAGGTAGACTCATGTGTGTGGTCATTGTCTATGGTGCTATTGACTTCATTCTTCCAGACAATGACATATTAGTTGCACCACAATTAAGTATGAAAGCAGGAAACCTGATATATCTTCTTTCTTTTGGTAAGCATGGTTACCCCTTTGTCACCTTTAAACATTAGATTCCACAAGTTGAGATAGAAATAAAGTGTTCCATATAGCTAATGTATTCACGGGCCTTTATTTCACAGCAGGTAGACTCATGTGTGTGGTCACTGTCTATGGTGCTATTGACTTCATTCTTCCAGACATTGACATATTAGTTGCACCACAATTAAGTATGAAAGCAGGAAACCTGATATATCTTCTTTCTTTTGGTAAGCATGGTTACCCCTTTGTCACCTTTAAACATTAGATTCCACAAGTTGAGATAGAAATAAAGTGTTCCATGTAGCAAATGTATTCACGGGCCTTTATTTCACAGCAGGTAGACTCATGTGTGTGGTCATTGTCTAAGGTGCTATTGACTTCATTCTTCCAGACAATGACATATTAGTTGCACCACAATTAAGTTTGAAAGCAGGAAACCTGATATATCTTCTTTCTTTTGGTAAGCATGGTTACCCCTTTGTCACCTTTAAACATTAGATTCCACAAGTTGAGATGCAAATAAAGTGTTCCATATAGCAAATGTATTCGCGGGCCATTATTTCACAGCAGGTAGACTCATGTGTGTGGTCATTGTCTATGGTGCTATTGACTTCATTCTTCTGGCCAATGACATATCAGTTTCACCACAATTAAGTATGAAAGCAGGAAACCTGATATATCTTCTTTCTTTTGGTAAGTATGGTTACCCCTTTGTCACCTTTAATCATTAGATTCCACAAGTTGAGATAGAAATAAAGTGTTCCATATAGCAAATGTATTCACGGGCCTTTATTTCACAGCAGGTAGACTCATGTGTGTGGTCATTGTCTATGGTGCTATTGACTTCATTCTTCTGGCCAATGACATATCAGTTGCACCACAATTAAGTATGAAAGCAGGAAACCTGATATATCTTCTTTCTTTTGGTAAGCATGGTTACCCCTTTGTCACCTTTAAACATTAGATTCCACAAGTTGAGATAGAAATAAAGTGTTCCATATAGCAAATGTATTCACGGGCCTTTATTTCACAGCAGGTAGACTCATGTGTGTGGTCATTGTCTATGGTGCTATTGACTTCATTCTTCCAGACAATGACATATTAGTTGCACCACAATTAAGTATGAAAGCAGGAAACCTGATATATCTTCTTTCTTTTGGTAAGCATGGTTGCCCCTTTGTCACCTTTAAACATTAGATTCCACAAGTTGAGATAGCAATAAAGTGTTCCATATAGCAAATGTATTCACGGGCCTTTATTTCACAGCAGGTGGACTCATGTGTGTGGTCATTGTCTATGGTGCTATTGACTTCATTCTTCCAGACAATGACATATTAGTTGCACCACAATTAAGTATGAAAGCAGGAAACCTGATATATCTTCTTTCTTTTGGTAAGCATGGTTACCCCTTTGTCACCTTTAAACATTAGATTCCACAAGTTGAGATAGAAATAAAGTGTTCCATGTAGCAAATGTATTCACGGGCCTTTATTTCACAGCAGGTAGACTTATGTGTGTGGTCATTGTCTAAGGTGCTATTGACTTCATTCTTCCAGACAATGACATATTAGTTGCACCACAATTAAGTATGAAAGCAGGAAACCTGATATATCTTCTTTCTTTTGGTAAGCATGGTTACCCCTTTGTCACCTTTAAACATTAGATTCCACAAGTTGAGATAGAAATAAAGTGTTCCATATAGCAAATGTATTTGCGGGCCTTTATTTCACAGCAGGTAGACTCATGTGTGTGGTCATTGTCTATGGTGCTATTGACTTCATTCTTCTGGCCAATGACATATCAGTTCCACCACAATTAAGTATGAAAGCAGGAAACCTGATATATCTTCTTCTTTTGGTAAGCATGGTTACCCCTTTGTCACCTTTAATCATTAGATTCCACAAGTTGAGATAGAAATAAAGTGTTCCATATAGCAAATGTATTCACGGGCCTTTATTTCACAGCTGGTAGACTCATGTGTGTGGTCATTGTCTATGGTGCTATTGACTTCATTCTTCTGGCCAATGACATATCAGTTGCACCACAATTAAGTATGAAAGCAGGAAACCTGATATATCTTCTTTCTTTTGGTAAGCATGGTTACCCCTTTGTCACCTTTAAACATTAGATTCCACAAGTTGAGATAGAAATAAAGTGTTCCATATAGCAAAAGTATTCACGGGCCTTTATTTCACAGCAGGTAGACTCATGTGTGTGGTCATTGTCTATGGTGCTATTGACTTCATTCTTCCAGACAATGACATATTAGTTGCACCACAATTAAGTATGAAAGCAGGAAACCTGATATATCTTCTTTCTTTTGGTATGCATGGTTACCCCTTTGTCACCTTTAAACATTAGATTCCACAAGTTGAGATAGCAATAAAGTGTTCCATATAGCAAATGTATTCACGGGCCTTTATTTCACAGCAGGTAGACTCATGTGTGTGGTCATTGTCTATGGTGCTATTGACTTCATTCTTCTGGCCAATGACATATCAGTTCCACCACAATTAAGAATGAAAGCAGTAAACCTGATATATCTGCTTTCTTTTGGTAAGCATGGTTACCCCTTTGTCACCTTTAAACATTAGATTCCACAAGTTGAGATAGAAACAAAGTGTTCCATATAGCAAATGTATTCACGGGCCTTTATTTCACAGCAGGTAGACTCATGTGTGTGGTCATTGTCTATGGTGTTATTGACTTCATTCTTCCAGACAATGACATATTAGTTGCACCACAATTAAGTATGAAAGCAGGAAACCTGATATATCTTCTTTCTTTTGGTAAGCATGGTTACCCCTTTGTCACCTTTAAACATTAGATTCCACAAGTTGAGATAGAAATAAAGTGTTCCATATAGCAAATGTATTCACGGGCCTTTATTTCACAGCAGGTAGACTTTTGTGTGTGGTCATTGTCTATGGTGCTATTGACTTCATTCTTCCAGACAATGACGTATTAGTTGCTCCACAATTAAGTATGAAAGCAGGAAACCTGATATATCTTCTTTCTTTTGGTAAGCATGGTTACCCCTTTGTCACCTTTAAACATTAGATTCCACAAGTTGAGATAGAAATAAAGTGTTCCATATAGCAAATGTATTCACGGGCCTTTATTTCACAGCAGGTAGACTCATGTGTGTGGTCATTGTCTATGGTGCTATTGACTTCATTCTTCTGGCCAATGACATATCAGTTTCACCACAATTAAGTATGAAAGCAGGAAACCTGATATATCTTCTTTCTTTTGGTAAGCATGGTTACCCCTTTGTCACCTTTAAACATTAGATTCCACAAGTTGAGATAGAAATAAAGTGTTCCATATAGCAAATGTATTCACGGGCCTTTATTTCACAGCAGGTAGACTCATGTGTGTGGTCATTGTCTATGGTGCTATTGACTTCATTCTTCCAGACAATGACATATTAGTTGCACCACAATTAAGTATGAAAGCAGGAAACCTGATATATCTTCTTTCTTTTGGTAAGCATGGTTACCCCTTTGTCACGTTTAAACATTAGATTCCACAAGTTGAGATAGAAATAAAGTGTTCCATATAGCAAATGTATTCACGGGCCTTTATTTCACAGCAGGTAGACTCATGTGTGTGGTCATTGTCTATGGTGCTATTGACTTCATTCTTCCAGACAATGACATATTAGTTGCACCACAATTAAGTATGAAAGCAGGAAACCTGATATATCTTCTTTCTTTTGGTAAGCATGGTTACCCCTTTGTCACCTTTAAACATTAGATTCCACAAGTTGAGATAGAAATAAAGTGTTCCATATAGCAAATGTATTCACGGGCCTTTATTTCACAGCAGGTAGACTCATGTGTGTGGTCATTGTCTATGGTGCTATTGACTTCATTCTTCTGGCCAATGACATATCAGTTGCACCACAATTAAGTATGAAAGCAGGAAACCTGATATATTTTCTTTCTTATGGTAAGCATGGTTACCCCTTTGTCACCTTTAAACATTAGATTCCACAAGTTGAGATAGAAATAAAGTGTTCCATGTAGCAAATGTATTCACGGGCCTTTATTTCACAGCAGGTAGACTCATGTGTGTGGTCATTGTCTATGGTGCTATTGACTTCATTCTTCTGGCCAATGACATATCAGTTGCACCACAATTAAGTATGAAAGCAGGAAACCTGATATATCTTCTTTCTTTTGGTAAGCATGGTTACCCCTTTGTCACCTTTAAACATTAGATTCCACAAGTTGAGATAGAAATAAAGTGTTTCATATAGCAAATGTATTCACGGGCCTTTATTTCACAGCAGGTAGACTCATGTGTGTGGTCATTGTCTATGGTGCTATTGACTTCATTCTTCCAGACAATGACATATTAGTTGCACCACAATTAAGTGTGAAAGCAGGAAACCTGATATATCTTCTTTCTTATGGTAAGCATGGTTACCCCTTTGTCACCTTTAAACATTAGATTCCACAAGTTGAGATAGAAATAAAGTGTTCCATGTAGCAAATGTATTCACGGGCCTTTATTTCACAGCAGGTAGACTCATGTGTGTGGTCATTGTCTATGGTGCTATTGACTTCATTCTTCCAGACAATGACATATTAGTTGCACCACAATTAAGTATGAAAGCAGGAAACCTGATATATCTTCTTTCTTTTGGTAAGCATGGTTACCCCTTTGTCACCTTTAAACATTAGATTCCACAAGTTGAGATGGAAATAAAGTGTTCCATATAGCAAATGTATTCGCGGGCCTTTATTTCACAGCAGGTAGACTCATGTGTGTGGTCATTGTCTATGGTGCTATTGACTTCATTCTTCTGGCCAATGACATATCAGTTTCACCACAAGTAAGTATGAAAGCAGGAAACCTGATATATCTTCTTTCTTTTGGTAAGCATGGTTACCCCTTTGTCACCTTTAATCATTAGATTCCACAAGTTGAGATAGAAATAAAGTGTTCCATATAGCAAATGTATTCGCGGGCCTTTATTTCACAGCAGGTAGACTCATGTGTGTGGTCATTGTCTATGGTGCTATTGACTTCATTCTTCTGGCGAATGACATATCAGTTGCACCACAATTAAGTATGAAAGCAGGAAACCTGATATATCTTCTTTCTTTTGGTAAGCATGGTTACCCCTTTGTCACCTTTAAACATTAGATTCCACAAGTTGAGATAGAAATAAAGTGTTCCATATAGCAAATGTATTCACGGGCCTTTATTTCACAGCAGGTAGACTCATGTGTGTGGTCATTGTCTATGGTGCTATTGACTTCATTCTTCCAGACAATGACATATTAGTTGCACCACAATTAAGTATGAAAGCAGGAAACCTGATATATCTTCTTTCTTTTGGTAAGCATGATTACCCCTTTGTCACCTTTAAACATTAGATTCCACAAGTTGAGATAGCAATAAAGTGTTCCATATAGCAAATGTATTCACGGGCCTTTATTTCACAGCAGGTAGACTCATGTGTGTGGTCATTGTCTATGGTGCTATTGACTTCATTCTTCCAGGCAATGACATATTAGTTGCACCACAATTAAGTATGAAAGCAGGAAACCTGATATATCTTCTTTCTTTTGGTAAGCATGGTTACCCCTTTGTCACCTTTAAACATTAGATTCCACAAGTTGAGATAGAAATAAAGTGTTCCATATAGCAAATGTATTCACGGGCCTTTATTTCACAGCAGGTAGACTCATGTGTGTGGTCATTGTCTATGGTGCTATTGACTTCATTCTTCCAGACAATGACATATTAGTTGCACCACAATTAAGTATGAAAGCAGGAAACCTGATATATCTTCTTTCTTTTGGTAAGCATGGTTACCCCTTTGTCACCTTTAAACATTAGATTCCACAAGTTGAGATAGAAATAAAGTGTTCCATGTAGCAAATGTATTCACGGGCCTTTATTTCACAGCAGGTAGACTCATGTGTGTGGTCATTGTCTAAGGTGCTATTGACTTCTTTCTTCCAGACAATGACATATTAGTTGCACCACAATTAAGTATGAAAGCAGGAAATCTGATATATCTTCTTTCTTTTGGTAAGCATGGTTACCCCTTTGTCACCTTTAAACATTAGATTCCACAAGTTGAGATAGCAATAAAGTGTTCCATATAGCAAATGTATTCACGGGCCTTTATTTCACAGCAGGTAGACTCATGTGTGTGGTCATTGTCTATGGTGCTATTGACTTCATTCTTCCAGGCAATGACATATTAGTTGCACCACAATTAAGTATGAAAGCAGGAAACCTGATATATCTTCTTTCTTTTGGTAAGCATGGTTACCCCTTTGTCACCTTTAATCATTAGATTCCACAAGTTGAGATAGAAATAAAGTGTTCCATATAGCAAATGTATTCACGGGCCTTTATTTCACAGCAGGTAGACTCATGTGTGTGGTCATTGTCTATGGTGCTATTGACTTCATTCTTCTGGCCAATGACATATCAGTTGCACCACAATTAAGTATGAAAGCAGGAAACCTGATATATCTTCTTTCTTTTGGTAAGCATGGTTACCCCTTTGTCACCTTTAAACATTAGATTCCACAAGTTGAGATAGAAATAAAGTGTTCCATATAGGAAATGTATTCACGGGCCTTTATTTCACAGCAGGTAGACTCATGTGTGTGGTCATTGTCTATGGTGCTATTGACTTCATTCTTCCAGACAATGACATATTAGTTGCACCACAATTAAGTATGAAAGCAGGAAACCTGATATATCTTCTTTCTTTTGGTAAGCATGGTTACCCCTTTGTCACCTTTAAACATTAGATTCCACAAGTTGAGATAGAAATAAAGTGTTCCATATAGCAAATGTATTTGCGGGCCTTTATTTCACAGCAGGTAGACTCATGTGTGTGGTCATTGTCTATGGTGCTATTGACTTCATTCTTCTGGCCAATGACATATCAGTTCCACCACAATTAAGTATGAAAGCAGGAAACCTGATATATCTTCTTCTTTTGGTAAGCATGGTTACCCCTTTGTCACCTTTAATCATTAGATTCCACAAGTTGAGATAGAAATAAAGTGTTCCATATAGCAAATGTATTCACGGGCCTTTATTTCACAGCTGGTAGACTCATGTGTGTGGTCATTGTCTATGGTGCTATTGACTTCATTCTTCTGGCCAATGACATATCAGTTGCACCACAATTAAGTATGAAAGCAGGAAACCTGATATATCTTCTTTCTTTTGGTAAGCATGGTTACCCCTTTGTCACCTTTAAACATTAGATTCCACAAGTTGAGATAGAAATAAAGTGTTCCATATAGCAAAAGTATTCACGGGCCTTTATTTCACAGCAGGTAGACTCATGTGTGTGGTCATTGTCTATGGTGCTATTGACTTCATTCTTCCAGACAATGACATATTAGTTGCACCACAATTAAGTATGAAAGCAGGAAACCTGATATATCTTCTTTCTTTTGGTATGCATGGTTACCCCTTTGTCACCTTTAAACATTAGATTCCACAAGTTGAGATAGCAATAAAGTGTTCCATATAGCAAATGTATTCACGGGCCTTTATTTCACAGCAGGTAGACTCATGTGTGTGGTCATTGTCTATGGTGCTATTGACTTCATTCTTCTGGCCAATGACATATCAGTTCCACCACAATTAAGAATGAAAGCAGTAAACCTGATATATCTGCTTTCTTTTGGTAAGCATGGTTACCCCTTTGTCACCTTTAAACATTAGATTCCACAAGTTGAGATAGAAACAAAGTGTTCCATATAGCAAATGTATTCACGGGCCTTTATTTCACAGCAGGTAGACTCATGTGTGTGGTCATTGTCTATGGTGTTATTGACTTCATTCTTCCAGACAATGACATATTAGTTGCACCACAATTAAGTATGAAAGCAGGAAACCTGATATATCTTCTTTCTTTTGGTAAGCATGGTTACCCCTTTGTCACCTTTAAACATTAGATTCCACAAGTTGAGATAGAAATAAAGTGTTCCATATAGCAAATGTATTCACGGGCCTTTATTTCACAGCAGGTAGACTTTTGTGTGTGGTCATTGTCTATGGTGCTATTGACTTCATTCTTCCAGACAATGACGTATTAGTTGCTCCACAATTAAGTATGAAAGCAGGAAACCTGATATATCTTCTTTCTTTTGGTAAGCATGGTTACCCCTTTGTCACCTTTAAACATTAGATTCCACAAGTTGAGATAGAAATAAAGTGTTCCATATAGCAAATGTATTCACGGGCCTTTATTTCACAGCAGGTAGACTCATGTGTGTGGTCATTGTCTATGGTGCTATTGACTTCATTCTTCTGGCCAATGACATATCAGTTTCACCACAATTAAGTATGAAAGCAGGAAACCTGATATATCTTCTTTCTTTTGGTAAGCATGGTTACCCCTTTGTCACCTTTAAACATTAGATTCCACAAGTTGAGATAGAAATAAAGTGTTCCATATAGCAAATGTATTCACGGGCCTTTATTTCACAGCAGGTAGACTCATGTGTGTGGTCATTGTCTATGGTGCTATTGACTTCATTCTTCCAGACAATGACATATTAGTTGCACCACAATTAAGTATGAAAGCAGGAAACCTGATATATCTTCTTTCTTTTGGTAAGCATGGTTACCCCTTTGTCACGTTTAAACATTAGATTCCACAAGTTGAGATAGAAATAAAGTGTTCCATATAGCAAATGTATTCACGGGCCTTTATTTCACAGCAGGTAGACTCATGTGTGTGGTCATTGTCTATGGTGCTATTGACTTCATTCTTCCAGACAATGACATATTAGTTGCACCACAATTAAGTATGAAAGCAGGAAACCTGATATATCTTCTTTCTTTTGGTAAGCATGGTTACCCCTTTGTCACCTTTAAACATTAGATTCCACAAGTTGAGATAGAAATAAAGTGTTCCATATAGCAAATGTATTCACGGGCCTTTATTTCACAGCAGGTAGACTCATGTGTGTGGTCATTGTCTATGGTGCTATTGACTTCATTCTTCTGGCCAATGACATATCAGTTGCACCACAATTAAGTATGAAAGCAGGAAACCTGATATATTTTCTTTCTTATGGTAAGCATGGTTACCCCTTTGTCACCTTTAAACATTAGATTCCACAAGTTGAGATAGAAATAAAGTGTTCCATGTAGCAAATGTATTCACGGGCCTTTATTTCACAGCAGGTAGACTCATGTGTGTGGTCATTGTCTATGGTGCTATTGACTTCATTCTTCTGGCCAATGACATATCAGTTGCACCACAATTAAGTATGAAAGCAGGAAACCTGATATATCTTCTTTCTTTTGGTAAGCATGGTTACCCCTTTGTCACCTTTAAACATTAGATTCCACAAGTTGAGATAGAAATAAAGTGTTTCATATAGCAAATGTATTCACGGGCCTTTATTTCACAGCAGGTAGACTCATGTGTGTGGTCATTGTCTATGGTGCTATTGACTTCATTCTTCCAGACAATGACATATTAGTTGCACCACAATTAAGTGTGAAAGCAGGAAACCTGATATATCTTCTTTCTTATGGTAAGCATGGTTACCCCTTTGTCACCTTTAAACATTAGATTCCACAAGTTGAGATAGAAATAAAGTGTTCCATGTAGCAAATGTATTCACGGGCCTTTATTTCACAGCAGGTAGACTCATGTGTGTGGTCATTGTCTATGGTGCTATTGACTTCATTCTTCCAGACAATGACATATTAGTTGCACCACAATTAAGTATGAAAGCAGGAAACCTGATATATCTTCTTTCTTTTGGTAAGCATGGTTACCCCTTTGTCACCTTTAAACATTAGATTCCACAAGTTGAGATGGAAATAAAGTGTTCCATATAGCAAATGTATTCGCGGGCCTTTATTTCACAGCAGGTAGACTCATGTGTGTGGTCATTGTCTATGGTGCTATTGACTTCATTCTTCTGGCCAATGACATATCAGTTTCACCACAAGTAAGTATGAAAGCAGGAAACCTGATATATCTTCTTTCTTTTGGTAAGCATGGTTACCCCTTTGTCACCTTTAATCATTAGATTCCACAAGTTGAGATAGAAATAAAGTGTTCCATATAGCAAATGTATTCGCGGGCCTTTATTTCACAGCAGGTAGACTCATGTGTGTGGTCATTGTCTATGGTGCTATTGACTTCATTCTTCTGGCGAATGACATATCAGTTGCACCACAATTAAGTATGAAAGCAGGAAACCTGATATATCTTCTTTCTTTTGGTAAGCATGGTTACCCCTTTGTCACCTTTAAACATTAGATTCCACAAGTTGAGATAGAAATAAAGTGTTCCATATAGCAAATGTATTCACGGGCCTTTATTTCACAGCAGGTAGACTCATGTGTGTGGTCATTGTCTATGGTGCTATTGACTTCATTCTTCCAGACAATGACATATTAGTTGCACCACAATTAAGTATGAAAGCAGGAAACCTGATATATCTTCTTTCTTTTGGTAAGCATGATTACCCCTTTGTCACCTTTAAACATTAGATTCCACAAGTTGAGATAGCAATAAAGTGTTCCATATAGCAAATGTATTCACGGGCCTTTATTTCACAGCAGGTAGACTCATGTGTGTGGTCATTGTCTATGGTGCTATTGACTTCATTCTTCCAGGCAATGACATATTAGTTGCACCACAATTAAGTATGAAAGCAGGAAACCTGATATATCTTCTTTCTTTTGGTAAGCATGGTTACCCCTTTGTCACCTTTAAACATTAGATTCCACAAGTTGAGATAGAAATAAAGTGTTCCATATAGCAAATGTATTCACGGGCCTTTATTTCACAGCAGGTAGACTCATGTGTGTGGTCATTGTCTATGGTGCTATTGACTTCATTCTTCCAGACAATGACATATTAGTTGCACCACAATTAAGTATGAAAGCAGGAAACCTGATATATCTTCTTTCTTTTGGTAAGCATGGTTACCCCTTTGTCACCTTTAAACATTAGATTCCACAAGTTGAGATAGAAATAAAGTGTTCCATGTAGCAAATGTATTCACGGGCCTTTATTTCACAGCAGGTAGACTCATGTGTGTGGTCATTGTCTAAGGTGCTATTGACTTCTTTCTTCCAGACAATGACATATTAGTTGCACCACAATTAAGTATGAAAGCAGGAAATCTGATATATCTTCTTTCTTTTGGTAAGCATGGTTACCCCTTTGTCACCTTTAAACATTAGATTCCACAAGTTGAGATAGCAATAAAGTGTTCCATATAGCAAATGTATTCACGGGCCTTTATTTCACAGCAGGTAGACTCATGTGTGTGGTCATTGTCTATGGTGCTATTGACTTCATTCTTCCAGGCAATGACATATTAGTTGCACCACAATTAAGTATGAAAGCAGGAAACCTGATATATCTTCTTTCTTTTGGTAAGCATGGTTACCCCTTTGTCACCTTTAATCATTAGATTCCACAAGTTGAGATAGAAATAAAGTGTTCCATATAGCAAATGTATTCACGGGCCTTTATTTCACAGCAGGTAGACTCATGTGTGTGGTCATTGTCTATGGTGCTATTGACTTCATTCTTCTGGCCAATGACATATCAGTTGCACCACAATTAAGTATGAAAGCAGGAAACCTGATATATCTTCTTTCTTTTGGTAAGCATGGTTACCCCTTTGTCACCTTTAAACATTAGATTCCACAAGTTGAGATAGAAATAAAGTGTTCCATATAGGAAATGTATTCACGGGCCTTTATTTCACAGCAGGTAGACTCATGTGTGTGGTCATTGTCTATGGTGCTATTGACTTCATTCTTCCAGACAATGACATATTAGTTGCACCACAATTAAGTATGAAAGCAGGAAACCTGATATATCTTCTTTCTTTTGGTAAGCATGGTTACCCCTTTGTCACCTTTAAACATTAGAGTCCACAAGTTGAGATAGAAATAAAGTGTTCCATATAGCAAATGTATTCACGGGCCTTTATTTCACAGCAGGTGGACTCATGTGTGTGGTCATTGTCTATGGTGCTATTGACTTCATTCTTCTGGCCAATGACATATCAGTTGCACCACAATTAAGTATGAAAGCAGGAAACCTGATATATCTTCTTTCTTTTGGTAAGCATGGTTACCCCTTTGTCACCTTTAAACATTAGATTCCACAAGTTGAGATAGAAATAAAGTGTTCCATGTAGCAAATGTATTCACGGGCCTTTATTTCACAGCAGGTAGACTCATGTGTGTGGTCATTGTCTATGGTGCTATTGACTTCATTCTTCTGGCCAATGACATATCAGTTGCACCACAATTAAGTATGAAAGCAGGAAACCTGATATATCTTCTTTCTTTTGGTAAGCATGGTTACCCCTTTGTCACCTTTAAACATTAGATTCCACAAGTTGAGATAGAAATAAAGTGTTCCATATAGCAAATGTATTCACGGGCCTTTATTTCACAGCAGGTAGACTCATGTGTGTGGTCATTGTCTATGGTGCTATTGACTTCATTCTTCCAGACAATGACATATTAGTTGCACCACAATTAAGTATGAAAGCAGGAAACCTGATATATCTTCTTTCTTTTGGTAAGCATGGTTAACCCTTTGTCACCGTTAAACATTAGATTCCACAAGTTGAGATAGAAATAAAGTGTTCCATATAGGAAAAGTATTCACGGGCCTTTATTTCACAGCAGGTAGACTCATGTGTGTGGTCATTGTCTATGGTGCTATTGACTTCGTTCTTCTGGCCAATGACATATCAGTTCCACCACAATTAAGTATGAAAGCAGGAAACCTGATATATCTTCTTTCTTTTGGTAAGCATGGTTACCCCTTTGTCACCTTTAAACATTAGATTCCACAAGTTGAGATAGAAATAAAGTGTTCCATATAGCAAATGTATTCACGGACCTTTATTTCACAGCAGGTAGACTCATGTGTGTGGTCATTGTCTATGGTGCTATTGACTTCATTCTTCCAGACAATGACATATTAGTTGCACCACAATTAAGTATGAAAGCAGGAAACCTGATATATCTTCTTTCTTTTGGTAAGCATGGTTGCCCCTTTGTCACCTTTAAACATTAGATTCCACAAGTTGAGATAGAAATAAAGTGTTCCATATAGGAAAAGTATTCACGGGCCTTTATTTCACAGCAGGTGGACTCGTGTGTGGTCATTGTCTATGGTGCTATTGACTTCATTCTTCTGGCCAATGACATATCAGTTCCACCACAATTAATTATGAAAGCAGGAAACCTGATATATCTTCTTTCTTTTGGTAAGCATGGTTACCCCTTTGTCACCTTTAAACATTAGATTCCACAAGTTGAGATAGAAATAAAGTGTTCCATGTAGCAAATGTATTCACGGGCCTTTATTTCACAGCAGGTAGACTCATGTGTGTGGTCATTGTCTATGGTGCTATTGACTTCATTCTTCTGGCCAATGACATATCAGTTGCACCACAATTAAGTATGAAAGCAGGAAACCTGATATATCTTCTTTCTTTTGGTAAGCATGGTTACCCCTTTGTCACCTTTAAACATTAGATTCCACAAGTTGAGATAGAAATAAAGTGTTCCATATAGCAAATGTATTCACGGGCCTTTATTTCACAGCAGGTAGACTCATGTGTGTGGTCATTGTCTATGGTGCTATTGACTTCATTGTTCCAGACAATGACATATTAGTTGCACCACAATTAAGTATGAAAGCAGGAAACCTGATATATCTTCTTTCTTTTGGTAAGCATGGTTAACCCTTTGTCACCGTTAAACATTAGATTCCACAAGTTGAGATAGAAATAAAGTGTTCCATATAGGAAAAGTATTCACGGGCCTTTATTTCACAGCAGGTAGACTCATGTGTGTGGTCATTGTCTATGGTGCTATTGACTTCGTTCTTCTGGCCAATGACATATCAGTTGCACCACAATTAAGTATGAAAGCAGGAAACCTGATATATCTTCTTTCTTTTGGTAAGCATGGTTACCCCTTTGTCACCTTTAAACATTAGATTCCACAAGTTGAGATAGAAATAAAGTGTTCCATATAGCAAATGTATTCACGGACCTTTATTTCACAGCAGGTAGACTCATGTGTGTGGTCATTGTCTATGGTGCTATTGACTTCATTCTTCCAGACAATGACATATTAGTTGCACCACAATTAAGTATGAAAGCAGGAAACCTGATATATCTTCTTTCTTTTGGTATGCATGGTTGCCCCTTTGTCACCTTTAAACATTAGATTCCACAAGTTGAGATAGAAATAAAGTGTTCCATATAGGAAAAGTATTCACGGGCCTTTATTTCACAGCAGGTGGACTCGTGTGTGGTCATTGTCTATGGTGCTATTGACTTCATTCTTCTGGCCAATGACATATCAGTTCCACCACAATTAATTATGAAAGCAGGAAACCTGATATATCTTCTTTCTTTTGGTAAGCATGGTTACCCCTTTGTCACCTTTAAACATTAGATTCCACAAGTTGAGATAGAAATAAAGTGTTCCATATAGCAAATGTATTCACGGGCCTTTATTTCACAGCAGGTAGACTCATGTGTGTGGTCATTGTCTATGGTGCTATTGACTTCATTCTTCTGGCCAATGACATATCAGTTGCACCACAATTAAATATGAAAGCAAGAAACCTGATATATCTTCTTTCTTTTGGTAAGCATGGTTACCCCTTTGTCACCTTTAAACATTAGATTCCACAAGTTGAGATAGAAATAAAGTGTTCCATATAGCAAATGTATTCACGGGCCTTTATTCACAGCAGGTAGACTCATGTGTGTGGTCATTGTCTATGGTGCTATTGACTTCATTCTTCTGGCCAATGACATATCAGTTGCACCACAATTAAGTATGAAAGCAGGAAACCTGATATATCTTCTTTCTTTTGGTAAGCATGGTTACCCCTTTGTCGCCTTTAAACATTAGATTCCACAAGTTGAGATAGAAATAAAGTGTTCCATATAGCAAATGTATTCACGGGCCTTTATTCACAGCAGGTAGACTCATGTGCGTGGTCATTGTCTATGGTCCTATTGACTTCATTCTTCTGGGCAATGACATATCAGTTGCACAACAATTACGTATGAAAGCAGGAAACCTCATATATCTTCTTTCTTTTGGTAAGCATGGTTACCCCTTTGTCACCTTTAAACATTAGATTCCACAAGTTGAGATAGAAATAAAGTGTTCCATATAGCAAATGTATTCACGGGCCTTTATTTCACAGCAGGTAGACTCATGTGTGTGGTCATTGTCTATGGTGCTATTGACTTCATTCTTCTGGCCAATGACATATCAGTTGCACCACAATTAAGTATGAAAGCAGGAAACCTGATATATCTTCCTTCTTTTGGTAAGCATGGTTACCCCTTTGTCACCTTTAAACATTAGATTCCACAAGTTGAGATAGAAATAAAGTGTTCCATATAGCAAATGTATTCACGGACCTTTATTTCACAGCAGGTAGACTCATGTGTGTGGTCATTGTCTATGGTGCTATTGACTTCATTCTTCCAGACAATGACATATTAGTTGCACCACAATTAAGTATGAAAGCAGGAAACCTGATATATCTTCTTTCTTTTGGTAAGCATGGTTACCCCTTTGTCACCTTTAAACATTAGATTCCACAAGTTGAGATAGAAATAAAGTGTTCCATATAGGAAAAGTATTCACGGGCCTTTATTTCACAGCAGGTAGACTCATGTGTGTGGTCATTGTCTATGGTGCTATTGACTTCATTCTTCTGGCCAATGACATATCAGTTGCACCACAATTAAATATGAAAGCAAGAAACCTGATATATCTTCTTTCTTTTGGTAAGCATGGTTACCCCTTTGTCACCTTTAAACATTAGATTCCACAAGTTGAGATAGAAATAAAGTGTTCCATATAGCAAATGTATTCACGGGCCTTTATTCACAGCAGGTAGACTCATGTGTGTGGTCATTGTCTATGGTGCTATTGACTTCATTCTTCTGGCCAATGACATATCAGTTGCACCACAATTAAGTATGAAAGCAGGAAACCTGATATATCTTCTTTCTTTTGGTAAGCATGGTTACCCCTTTGTCGCCTTTAAACATTAGATTCCACAAGTTGAGATAGAAATAAAGTGTTCCATATAGCAAATGTATTCACGGGCCTTTATTCACAGCAGGTAGACTCATGTGCGTGGTCATTGTCTATGGTCCTATTGACTTCATTCTTCTGGGCAATGACATATCAGTTGCACAACAATTACGTATGAAAGCAGGAAACCTCATATATCTTCTTTCTTTTGGTAAGCATGGTTACCCCTTTGTCACCTTTAAACATTAGATTCCACAAGTTGAGATAGAAATAAAGTGTTCCATATAGCAAATGTATTCACGGGCCTTTATTTCACAGCAGGTAGACTCATGTGTGTGGTCATTGTCTATGGTGCTATTGACTTCATTCTTCTGGCCAATGACATATCAGTTGCACCACAATTAAGTATGAAAGCAGGAAACCTGATATATCTTCCTTCTTTTGGTAAGCATGGTTACCCCTTTGTCACCTTTAAACATTAGATTCCACAAGTTGAGATAGAAATAAAGTGTTCCATATAGCAAATGTATTCACGGACCTTTATTTCACAGCAGGTAGACTCATGTGTGTGGTCATTGTCTATGGTGCTATTGACTTCATTCTTCCAGACAATGACATATTAGTTGCACCACAATTAAGTATGAAAGCAGGAAACCTGATATATCTTCTTTCTTTTGGTAAGCATGGTTACCCCTTTGTCACCTTTAAACATTAGATTCCACAAGTTGAGATAGAAATAAAGTGTTCCATATAGGAAAAGTATTCACGGGCCTTTATTTCACAGCAGGTAGACTCATGTGTGTGGTCATTGTCTATGGTGCTATTGACTTCATTCTTCTGGCCAATGACATATCAGTTGCACCACAATTAAGTATGAAAGCAGGAAACCTGATATATCTTCTTTCTTTTGGTAAGCATGGTTACCCCTTTGTCACCTTTAAACATTAGATTCCACAAGTTGAGATAGAAATAAAGGGTTCCATATAGCAAATGTATTCACGGGCCTTTATTTCACAGCAGGTAGACTCATGTGTGTGGTCATTGTCTATGGTGCTATTGACTTCATTCTTCTGGCCAATGACATATCAGTTGCACCACAATTAAGTATGAAAGCAGGAAACCTGATATATCTTCTTTCTTTTGGTAAGCATGGTTACCTCTTTGTCACCATTAAACATTAGATTCCACAAGTTGAGATAGAAATAAAGTGTTCCATATAGCAAATGTATTCACGGGCCTTTATTTCACAGCAGGTAGACTCATGTGTGTGGTCATTGTCTATGGTGCTATTGACTTCATTCTTCTGGCCAATGACATATCAGTTGCACCACAATTAAGTATGAAAGCAGGAAACCTGATATATCTTCTTTCTTTTGGTAAGCATGGTTACCCCTTTGTCACCTTTAAACATTAGATTCCACAAGTTGAGATAGAAATAAAGTGTTCCATATAGCAAATGTATTCACATGCCTTTATTTCACAGCAGGTAGACTCATGTGTGTGGTCATTGTCTATGGTGCTATTGACTTCATTCTTCTGGCCAATGACATATCAGTTGCACCACAATTAAGTATGAAAGCAGGAAACCTGATATATCTTCTTTCTTTTGGTAAGCATGGTTACCCCTTTGTCACCTTTAAACATTAGATTCCACAAGTTGAGGTAGAAATAAAGTGTTCCATATAGCAAATGTATTCACGGGCCTTTATTTCACAGCAGGTAGACTCATGTGTGTGGTCATTGTCTATGGTGCTATTGACTTCATTGTTCCAGACAATGACATATTAGTTGCTCCACAATTAAGCATGAAAGCAGGAAACCTGATATATCTTCTTTCTTTTGGTAAGCATGGTTACCCCTTTGTCACCTTTAAACATTAGATTCCACAAGTTGAGATAGAAATAAAGTGTTCCATATAGCAAATGTATTCACGGGCCTTTATTTCACAGCAGGTAGACTCATGTGTGTGGTCATTGTCTATGGTGCTATTGACTTCATTCTTCTGGCCAATGACATATCAGTTGCACCACAATTAAGTATGAAAGCAGGAAACCTGATATATCTTCTTTCTTTTGGTAAGCATGGTTACCCCTTTGTCACCTTTAAACATTAGATTCCACAAGTTGAGATAGAAATAAAGTGTTCCATGTAGCAAATGTATTCACGGGCCTTTATTTCACAGCAGGTAGACTCATGTGTGTGGTCATTGTCTATGGTGCTATTGATTTCATTCTTCCTGATAATGACATATTGGTTGCACCACAATTAAGTATGAAAGCAGGAAACCTGATATATCTTCTTTCTTTTGGTAAGCATGGTTACCCCTTTGTCACCTTTAAACATTAGATTCCACAAGTTGAGATAGAAATAAAGTGTTCCATATAGGAAATGTATTCACGGGCCTTTATTTCACAGCAGGTAGACTCATGTGTGTGGTCATTGTCTATGGTGCTATTGACTTCATTCTTCCAGACAATGACATATCAGTTGCACCACAATTAAGTATGAAAGCAGGAAACCTGATATATCTTCTTTCTTTTGGTAAGCATGGTTACCCTTTTGTCACCTTTAAACATTAGATTCCACAAGTTGAGATAGAAATAAAGTGTTCCATGTAGCAAATGTATTCACGGGCCTTTATTTCACAGCAGGTAGACTCATGTGTGTGGTCATTGTCTATGGTGCTATTGACTTCATTCTTCCAGGCAATGACATATTAGTTGCACCACAATTAAGTATGAAAGCAGGAAACCTGATATATCTTCTTTCTTTTGGTAAGCATGGTTACCCCTTTGTCACCTTTAATCATTAGATTCCACAAGTTGAGATAGAAATAAAGTGTTCCATATAGCAAATGTATTCACGGGCCTTTATTTCACAGCAGGTAGACTCATGTGTGTGGTCATTGTCTATGGTGCTATTGACTTCATTCTTCCAGACAATGACATATTAGTTGCACCACAATTAAGTATGAAAGCAGGAAACCTGATATATCTTCTTTCTTTTGGTAAGCATGGTTACCCCTTTGTCACCGTTAAACATTAGATTCCACAAGTTGAGATAGAAATAAAGTGTTCCATATAGGAAAAGTATTCACGGGCCTTTATTTCACAGCATGTAGACTCATGTGTGTGGTCATTGTCTATGGTGCTATTGACTTCGTTCTTCTGGCCAATGACATATCAGTTGCACCACAATTAAGTATGAAAGCAGGAAACCTGATATATCTTCTTTCTTTTGGTAAGCATGGTTACCCCTTTGTCACCTTTAAACATTAGATTCCACAAGTTGAGATAGAAATAAAGTGTTCCATATAGCAAATGTATTCACGGGCCTTTATTTCACAGCAGGTAGACTCATGTGTGTGGTCATTGTCTATGGTGCTATTGACTTCATTCTTCTGGCCAATGACATATCAGTTGCACCACAATTAAGTATGAAAGCAGGAAACCTGATATATCTTCTTTCTTTTGGTAAGCATGGTTACCCCTTTGTCACCTTTAAACATTAGATTCCACAAGTTGAGATAGAAATAAAGTGTTCCATATAGCAAATGTATTCACGGGCCTTTATTCACAGCAGGTAGACTCATGTGTGTGGTCATTGTCTATGGTGCTATTGACTTCATTCTTCTGGCCAATGACATATCAGTTGCACCACAATTAAGTATGAAAGCAGGAAACCTGATATATCTTCTTTCTTTTGGTAAGCATGGTTACCCCTTTGTCACCCTTAAACATTAGATTCCACAAGTTGAGATAGAAATAAAGTGTTCCATATAGCAAATGTATTCACGGACCTTTATTTCACAGCAGGTAGACTCATGTGTGTGGTCATTGTCTATGGTGCTATTGACTTCATTCTTCCAGACAATGACATATTAGTTGCACCACAATTAAGTATGAAAGCAGGAAACCTGATATATCTTCTTTCTTTTGGTAAGCATGGTTGCCCCTTTGTCACCTTTAAACATTAGATTCCACAAGTTGAGATAGAAATAAAGTGTTCCATATAGGAAAAGTATTCACGGGCCTTTATTTCACAGCAGGTGGACTCGTGTGTGGTCATTGTCTATGGTGCTATTGACTTCATTCTTCTGGCCAATGACATATCAGTTCCACCACAATTAATTATGAAAGCAGGAAACCTGATATATCTTCTTTCTTTTGGTAAGCATGGTTACCCCTTTGTCACCTTTAAACATTAGATTCCACAAGTTGAGATAGAAATAAAGTGTTCCATATAGCAAATGTATTCACGGGCCTTTATTTCACAGCAGGTAGACTCATGTGTGTGGTCATTGTCTATGGTGCTATTGACTTCATTCTTCTGGCCAATGACATATCAGTTGCACCACAATTAAATATGAAAGCAAGAAACCTGATATATCTTCTTTCTTTTGGTAAGCATGGTTACCCCTTTGTCACCTTTAAACATTAGATTCCACAAGTTGAGATAGAAATAAAGTGTTCCATATAGCAAATGTATTCACGGGCCTTTATTCACAGCAGGTAGACTCATGTGTGTGGTCATTGTCTATGGTGCTATTGACTTCATTCTTCTGGCCAATGACATATCAGTTGCACCACAATTAAGTATGAAAGCAGGAAACCTGATATATCTTCTTTCTTTTGGTAAGCATGGTTACCCCTTTGTCGCCTTTAAACATTAGATTCCACAAGTTGAGATAGAAATAAAGTGTTCCATATAGCAAATGTATTCACGGGCCTTTATTCACAGCAGGTAGACTCATGTGTGTGGTCATTGTCTATGGTGCTATTGACTTCATTCTTCTGGCCAATGACATATCAGTTGCACAACAATTAAGTATGAAAGCAGGAAACCTCATATATCTTCTTTCTTTTGGTAAGCATGGTTACCCCTTTGTCACCTTTAAACATTAGATTCCACAAGTTGAGATAGAAATAAAGTGTTCCATATAGCAAATGTATTCACGGGCCTTTATTTCACAGCAGGTAGACTCATGTGTGTGGTCATTGTCTATGGTGCTATTGACTTCATTCTTCTGGCCAATGACATATCAGTTGCACCACAATTAAGTATGAAAGCAGGAAACCTGATATATCTTCCTTCTTTTGGTAAGCATGGTTACCCCTTTGTCACCTTTAAACATTAGATTCCACAAGTTGAGATAGAAATAAAGTGTTCCATATAGCAAATGTATTCATGGACCTTTATTTCACAGCAGGTAGACTCATGTGTGTGGTCATTGTCTATGGTGCTATTGACTTCATTCTTCCAGACAATGACATATTAGTTGCACCACAATTAAGTATGAAAGCAGGAAACCTGATATATCTTCTTTCTTTTGGTAAGCATGGTTACCCCTTTGTCACCTTTAAACATTAGATTCCACAAGTTGAGATAGAAATAAAGTGTTCCATATAGGAAAAGTATTCACGGGCCTTTATTTCACAGCAGGTAGACTCATGTGTGTGGTCATTGTCTATGGTGCTATTGACTTCATTCTTCTGGCCAATGACATATCAGTTGCACCACAATTAAGTATGAAAGCAGGAAACCTGATATATCTTCTTTCTTTTGGTAAGCATGGTTACCCCTTTGTCACCTTTAAACATTAGATTCCACAAGTTGAGATAGAAATAAAGTGTTCCATATAGCAAATGTATTCACGGGCCTTTATTTCACAGCAGGTAGACTCATGTGTGTGGTCATTGTCTATGGTGCTATTGACTTCATTGTTCCAGACAATGACATATTAGTTGCACCACAATTAAGTATGAAAGCAGGAAACCTGATATATCTTCTTTCTTTTGGTAAGCATGGTTACCCCTTTGTCACCTTTAAACATTAGATTCCACAAGTTGAGATAGAAATAAAGTGTTCCATATAGCAAATGTATTCACGGGCCTTTATTTCACAGCAGGTAGACTCATGTGTGTGGTCATTGTCTATGGTGCTATTGACTTCATTCTTCTGGCCAATGACATATCAGTTGCACCACAATTAAGTATGAAAGCAGGAAACCTGATATATCTTCTTTCTTTTGGTAAGCATGGTTACCCCTTTGTCACCTTTAAACATTAGATTCCACAAGTTGAGATAGAAATAAAGTGTTCCATGTAGCAAATGTATTCACGGGCCTTTATTTCACAGCAGGTAGACTCATGTGTGTGGTCATTGTCTATGGTGCTATTGACTTCATTCTTCCTGATAATGACATATTAGTTGCACCACAATTAAGTATGAAAGCAGGAAACCCGATATATCTTCTTTCTTTTGGTAAGCATGGTTACCCCTTTGTCACCTTTAAACATTAGATTCCACAAGTTGAGATAGAAATAAAGTGTTCCATATAGGAAATGTATTCACGGGCCTTTATTTCACAGCAGGTAGACTCATGTGTGTGGTCATTGTCTATGGTGCTATTGACTTCATTCTTCTGGGCAATGACATATCAGTTCCACCACAATTAAGTATGAAGCAGGAAACCTGATATATTTTCTTTCTTTTGGTAAGCATGGTTACCCCTTTGTCACCTTTAAACATTAGATTCCACAAGTTGAGATAGAAATAAAGTGTTCCATATAGCAAATGTATTCACGGGCCTTTATATCACAGAAGGTAGACTCATGTGTGTGGTCATTGTCTATGGTGCTATTGACTTCATTCTTCCAGAATACAACATATTAGTTGCACCGAAATTAAGTATGAAAGCAGGAAACCTGATATATCTTCTTTCTTTTGGTAAGCATGGTTACCCCTTTGTCACCTTTAAACATTAGATTCCACAAGTTGAGATAGAAATAAAGTGTTCGATATAGCAAATGTATTCACGAGCCTTTATTTCACAGCAGGTAGACTCATGTGTGTGGTCATTGTCTATGGTGCTATTGACTTCATTCTTCCAGACAATGACATATTAGTTGCACCACAATTAAGTATGAAAGCAGGAAACCTGATATATCTTCTTTCTTTTGGTAAGCATGGTTACCCCTTTGTCACCTTTAAATATTAGATTCCACAAGTTGAGATAAAAATAAAGTGTTCGATATAGCAAATGTATTCACGGGCCTTTATTTCACAGCAGGTAGACTCCTGTGTGTGGTCATTGTCTATGGTGCTATTGACTTCATTCTTCTGGCCAATGACATATCAGTTGCACCACAATTAAGTATGAAAGCAGGAAACCTGATATATCTTCTTTCTTTTGGTAAGCATGGTTACCCCTTTGTCACCTTTAAACATTAGATTCCACAAGTTGAGATAGAAATAAAGTGTTCCATATAGCAAATGTATTCACGG
The DNA here is from genome assembly GCF_021461385.2 of Schistocerca piceifrons. Lineage (NCBI taxonomy): Eukaryota > Metazoa > Arthropoda > Insecta > Orthoptera > Acrididae > Schistocerca > Schistocerca piceifrons. The sequence continues at coordinate 554,862,208 of NC_060144.1, forward strand.
GCCTTTATTTCACAGCAGGTAGACTCATGTGTGTGGTCATTGTCTATGGTGCTATTGACTTCATTGTTCCAGACAATGACATATTAGTTGAACCACAATTAAGTATGAAAGCAGGAAACCTGATATATCTTCTTTCTTTTGGTAAGCATGGTTACCCCTTTGTCACCTTTAAACATTAGATTCCACAAGTTGAGATAGAAATAAAGTGTTCGATATAGCAAATGTATTCACGGGCCTTTATTTCACAGCAGGTAGACTCATGTGTGTGGTCATTGTCTATGGTGCTATTGACTTCATTCTTCCAGAATATAACATATTAGTTGCACCACAATTAAGTATGAAAGCAGGAAACCTGATATATCTTCTTTCTTTTGGTAAGCATGGTTACCCCTTTGTCACCTTTAAACATTAGATTCCACAAGTTGAGATAGAAATAAAGTGTTCGATATAGCAAATGTATTCACGAGCCTTTATTTCACAGCAGGTAGACTCATGTGTGTGGTCATTGTCTATGGTGCTATTGACTTCATTCTTCCAGACAATGACATATTAGTTGCACCACAATTAAGTATGAAAGCAGGAAACCTGATATATCTTCTTTCTTTTGGTAAGCATGGTTACCCCTTTGTCACCTTTAAACATTAGATTCCACAAGTTGAGATAGAAATAAAGTGTTCGATATAGCAAATGTATTCACGGGCCTTTATTTCACAGCAGGTAGACTCATGTGTGTGGTCATTGTCTATGGTGCTATTGACTTCATTCTTCCAGACAATGACATATCAGTTGCACCACAATTAAGTATGAAAGCAGGAAACCTGATATATCTTCTTTCTTTTGGTAAGCATGGTTACCCCTTTGTCACCTTTAAACATTAGATTCCACAAGTTGAGATAGAAATAAAGTGTTCCATATAGCAAATGTATTCACGGGCCTTTATTTCACAGCAGGTAGACTCATGTGTGTGGTCATTGTCTATGGTGCTATTGACTTCATTCTTCTGGCCAATGACATATCAGTTCCACCACAATTAAGTATGAAAGCAGGAAACCTGATAGATCTTCTTTCTTTTGGTAAGCATGGTTACCCCTTTGTCACCTTTAAACATTAGATTCCACAAGTTGAGATAGAAATAAAGTGTCCCATATAGCAAATGTATTCACGGGCCTTTATTTCACAGCAGGTAGACTCATGCGTGTGGTCATTGTCTATGGTGCTATTGACTTCATTCTTCCAGACAATGACATATTAGTTGTACCACAATTAAGTATGAAAGCAGGAAACCTGATATATCTTCTTTCTTTTGGTAAGCATGGTTACCCCTTTGTCACCTTTAAACATTAGATTCCACAAGTTGAGATAGAAATAAAGTGTTCCATATAGCAAATGTATTCACGGGCTTTTATTTCACAGCAGGTAGACTCATGTGTGTGGACATTGTCTATGGTGCTATTGCTTTCACTCTTCTGGACAATGACTTAACAGTTGCACCACAATTAAGCATGAAAGTAGGAAACCTGATACATCTTCTCACATTTGGTAAGCATGGCTACCCCTTTGTCACCTTTAAACATTAGATTCCATAAGTTGAGATAGAAATAAAGTGTTCGATATAGCAAATGTATTCACGGGCCTTTATTTCACAGCAGGTAGACTCATGTGTGTGGTCATTGTCTATGGTGCTATTGACTTCATTCTTCTGGCCAATGACATATCAGTTGCACCACAATTAAGTATGAAAGCAGGAAACCTGATATATCTTCTTTCTTTTGGTAAGCATGGTTACCCCTTTGTCACCTTTAAACATTAGATTCCACAAGTTGAGATAGAAATAAAGTGTTCCATGTAGCAAATGTATTCACGGGCCTTTATTTCACAGCAGGTAGACTCATGTGTGTGGTCATTGTCTATGGTGCTATTGACTTCATTCTTCCTGATAATGACATATTAGTTGCACCACAATTAAGTATGAAAGCAGGAAACCTGATATATCTTCTTTCTTTTGGTAAGCATGGTTACCCCTTTGTCACCTTTAAAAATTAGATTCCACAAGTTGAGATAGAAATAAAGTGTTCCATATAGGAAATGTATTCACGGGCCTTTATTTTACAGCAGGTAGACTCATGTGTGTGGTCATTGTCTATGGTGCTATTGACTTCATTCTTCTGGGCAATGACATATCAGTTCCACCACAATTAAGTATGAAAGGAGGAAACGTGATATATCTTCTTTCTTTTGGTAAGCATGGTTACACCTTTGTCACCTTTAAACATTAGATTCCACAAGTTGAGATAGAAATAAAGTGTTCCATATAGCAAATGTATTCACGGGCCTTTATTTCACAACAGGTAGGCTCATGTGTGTAGTCATTGTCTATGGTGCTATTGACTTCATTCTTCTGGCCAATGACATATCAGTTGCACCACAATTAAGTATGAAAGCAGGAAACCTGATATATCTTCTTTCTTTTGGTAAGCATGGTTACCCCTTTGTCACCTTTAAACATTAGATTCCACAAGTTGAGATAGAAATAAAGTGTTCCATATAGCAAATGTATTCACGGGCCTTTATTTCCCAGCAGGTAGACTCATGGGTGTGGTCATTGTCTATGGTGCTATTGATATCATTCTTCTGGCCAATGACATATCAGTTGCACCACAATTAAGTATGAAAGCAGGAAACCTGATATATCTTCTTTCTTTTGGTAAGCATGGTTACCCCTTTGTCACCTTTAAACATTAGATTCCACAAGTTGAGATAGAAATAAAGTGTTCCATATAGCAAATGTATTCACGGGCCTTTATTTCACAGCAGGTAGACTCATGTGTGTGGTCATTGTCTATGGTGCTATTGACTTCATTCTTCCAGAATATAACATATTAGTTGCACCACAATTAAGTATGAAAGCAGGAAACCTGATATATCTTCTTTCTTTTGGTAAGCATGGTTACCCCTTTGTCACCTTTAAACATTAGATTCCACAAGTTGAGATAGAAATAAAGTGTTCGATATAGCAAATGTATTCACGAGCCTTTATTTCACAGCAGGTAGACTCATGTGTGTGGTCATTGTCTATGGTGCTATTGACTTCATTCTTCCAGACAATGACATATTAGTTGCACCACAATTAAGTATGAAAGCAGGAAACCTGATATATCTTCTTTCTTTTGGTAAGCATGGTTACCCCTTTGTCACCTTTAAACATTAGATTCCACAAGTTGAGATAGAAATAAAGTGTTCGATATAGCAAATGTATTCACGGGCCTTTATTTCACAGCAGGTAGACTCATGTGTGTGGTCATTGTCTATGGTGCTATTGACTTCATTCTTCCAGACAATGACATATCAGTTGCACCACAATTAAGTATGAAAGCAGGAAACCTGATATATCTTCTTTCTTTTGGTAAGCATGGTTACCCCTTTGTCACCTTTAAACATTAGATTCCACAAGTTGAGATAGAAATAAAGTGTTCCATATAGCAAATGTATTCACGGGCCTTTATTTCACAGCAGGTAGACTCATGTGTGTGGTCATTGTATATGGTGCTATTGACTTCATTCTTCTGGCCAATGACATATCAGTTGCACCACAATTAAGTATGAAAGCAGGAAACCTGATATATCTTCTTTCTTTTGGTAAGCATGGTTACCCCTTTGTCACCTTTAAACATTAGATTCCACAAGTTGAGATAGAAATAAAGTGTTCCATATAGCAAATGTATTCACGGGCCTTTATTTCACAGCAGGTAGACTCATGTGTGTGGTCATTGTCTATGGTGCTATTGACTTCATTCTTCTGGCCAATGACATATCAGTTCCACCACAATTAAGTATGAAAGCAGGAAACCTGATATATCTTCTTTCTTTTGGTAAGCATGGTTACCCCTTTGTCACCTTTAAACATTAGATTCCACAAGTTGAGATAGAAATAAAGTGTCCCATATAGCAAATGTATTCACGGGCCTTTATTTCACAGCAGGTAGACTCATGTGTGTGGTCATTGTCTATGGTGCTATTGACTTCATTCTTCCAGACAATGACATATTACTTGCACCACAATTAAGTATGAAAGCAGGAAACCTGATATATCTTCTTTCTTTTGGTAAGCATGTTTACCCCTTTGTCACGTTTAAACATTAGATTCCACAAGTTGAGATAGAAATAAAGTGTTCCATATAGCAAATGTATTCACGGGCCTTTATTTCACAGCAGGTAGACTCATGTGTGTGGTCATTGTCTATGGTGCTATTGACTTCATTCTTCCAGACAATGACATATTAGTTGCACCACAATTAAGTATGAAAGCAATAAACCTGATATATCTTCTTTCTTTTGGTAAGCATGGTTACCCCTTTGTCACCTTTAAACATTAGATTCCACAAGTTGAGATAGAAATAAAGTGTTCCATATAGCAAATGTATTCACGGGCCTTTATTTCACAGCAGGTAGACTCATGGGTGTGGTCATTGTCTATGGTGCTATTGATATCATTCTTCTGGCCAATGACATATCAGCTGCACCACAATTAAGTATGAAAGCAGGAAACCTGATATATCTTCTTTCTTTTGGTAAGCATGGTTACCCCTTTGTCACCTTTAAACATTAGATTCCACAAGTTGAGATAGAAATAAAGTGTTCCATATAGCAAATGTATTCACGGGCCTTTATTTCACAGCAGGTAGACTCATGTGTGTGGTCATTGTCTATGGTGCTATTGACTTCATTCTTCCAGAATATAACATATTAGTTGCACCACAATTAAGTATGAAAGCAGGAAACCTGATATATCTTCTTTCTTTTGGTAAGCATGGTTACCCCTTAGTCACCTTTAAACATTAGATTCCACAAGTTGAGATAGAAATAAAGTGTTCGATATAGCAAATGTATTCACGAGCCTTTATTTCACAGCAGGTAGACTCATGTGTGTGGTCATTGTCTATGGTGCTATTGACTTCATTCTTCCAGACAATGACATATTAGTTGCACCACAATTAAGTATGAAAGCAGGAAACCTGATATATCTTCTTTCTTTTGCTAAGCATGGTTACCCCTTTGTCACCTTTAAACATTAGATTCCACAAGTTGAGATAGAAATAAAGTGTTCCATATAGCAAATGTATTCACGGGCCTTTATTTCATAGCAGGTAGACTCATGTGTGTGGTCATTGTCTATGGTGCTCATGACCTCATTCTTCCAGACAATGACATATCAGTTGCACCACAATTAAGTATGAAAGCTGGAAACCTGATATATCTTCTTTCTTTTGGTAAGCATGGTTACCCCTTTGTCACCTTTAAACATTAGATTCCTTAAGTTGAGATAGAAATGAAGTGTTCCATATAGCAAATGTATTCACGGGCCTTTATTTCACAGCAGGTAGACTCATGTGTGTGGTCTTTGTCTATGGTGCTATTGACTTCATCCTTCCAGACAATGACATATTAGTTGCACCACAATTAAGTATGAAAGCAGGAAACCTGATATATCTTCTTTCTTTTGGTAAGCATGGTTACCCCTTTGTCACCTTTAAACATTAGATTCCACAAGTTGAGATAGAAATAAAGTGTCCCATATAGCAAATGTATTCACGGGCCTTTATTTCACAGCAGGTAGACTCATGCGTGTGGTCATTGTCTATGGTGCTATTGACTTCATTCTTCCAGACAATGACATATTAGTTGTACCACAATTAAGTATGAAAGCAGGAAACCTGATATATCTTCTTTCTTTTGGTAAGCATGGTTACCCCTTTGTCACCTTTAAACATTAGATTCCACAAGTTGAGATAGAAATAAAGTGTTCCATATAGCAAATGTATTCACGGGCTTTTATTTCACAGCAGGTAGACTCATGTGTGTGGACATTGTCTATGGTGCTATTGCTTTCACTCTTCTGGCCAATGACATAACAGTTACACCACAATTAAGCATGAAAGTAGGAAACCTGATACATCTTCTCACATTTGGTAAGCATGGCTACCCCTTTGTCACCTTTAAACATTAGATTCCATAAGTTGAGATAGAAATAAAGTGTTCGATATAGCAAATGTATTCACGGGCCTTTATTTCACAGCAGGTAGACTCATGTGTGTGGTCATTGTCTATGGTGCTATTGACTTCATTCTTCCAGACAATGACATATTACTTGCACCACAATTAAGTATGAAAGCAGGAAACCTGATATATCTTCTTTCTTTTGGTAAGCATGTTTACCCCTTTGTCACGTTTAAACATTAGATTCCACAAGTTGAGATAGAAATAAATTGTTCCATATAGCAAATGTATTCACGGGCCTTTATTTCACAGCAGGTAGACTCATGTGTGTGGTCATTGTCTATGGTGCTATTGACTTCATTCTTCCAGACAATGACATATTAGTTGCACCACAATTAAGTATGAAAGCAATAAACCTGATATATCTTCTTTCTTTTGGTAAGCATGGTTACCCCTTTGTCACCTTTAAACATTAGATTCCACAAGTTGAGATAGAAATAAAGTGTTCCATATAGCAAATGTATTCACGGGCCTTTATTTCACAGCAGGTAGACTCATGGGTGTGGTCATTGTCTATGGTGCTATTGATATCATTCTTCTGGCCAATGACATATCAGCTGCACCACAATTAAGTATGAAAGCAGGAAACCTGATATATCTTCTTTCTTTTGGTAAGCATGGTTACCCCTTTGTCACCTTTAAACATTAGATTCCACAAGTTGAGATAGAAATAAAGTGTTCCATATAGCAAATGTATTCACGGGCCTTTATTTCACAGCAGGTAGACTCATGTGTGTGGTCATTGTCTATGGTGCTATTGACTTCATTCTTCCAGAATATAACATATTAGTTGCACCACAATTAAGTATGAAAGCAGGAAACCTGATATATCTTCTTTCTTTTGGTAAGCATGGTTACCCCTTTGTCACCTTTAAACATTAGATTCCACAAGTTGAGATAGAAATAAAGTGTTCGATATAGCAAATGTATTCACGAGCCTTTATTTCACAGCAGGTAGACTCATGTGTGTGGTCATTGTCTATGGTGCTATTGACTTTATTCTTCCAGACAATGACATATTAGTTGCACCACAATTAAGTATGAAAGCAGGAAACCTGATATATCTTCTTTCTTTTGCTAAGCATGGTTACCCCTTTGTCACCTTTAAACATTAGATTCCACAAGTTGAGATAGAAATAAAGTGTTCCATATAGCAAATGTATTCACGGGCCTTTATTTCATAGCAGGTAGACTCATGTGTGTGGTCATTGTCTATGGTGCTCATGACCTCATTCTTCCAGACAATGACATATCAGTTGCACCACAATTAAGTATGAAAGCTGGAAACCTGATATATCTTCTTTCTTTTGGTAAGCATGGTTACCCCTTTGTCACCTTTAAACATTAGATTCCTTAAGTTGAGATAGAAATGAAGTGTTCCATATAGCAAATGTATTCACGGGCCTTTATTTCACAGCAGGTAGACTCATGTGTGTGGTCATTGTCTATGGTGCTATTGACTTCATTCTTCCAGACAATGACATATCAGTTGCACCACAATTAAGTATGAAAGCAGGAAACCTGATATATCTTCTTTCTTTTGGTAAGCATGGTTACCCCTTTGTCACCTTTAAACATTAGATTCCACAAGTTGAGATAGAAATAAAGTGTTCGATATAGCAAATGTATTCACGGGCCTTTATTTCACAGCAGGTAGACTCATGTGTGTGGTCATTGTCTGTGGTGCTATTGACTTCATTCTTCTGGCCAATGACATATTAGTTGCACTACAATTAAGCATGAAAGTAGGAAACCTGATACATCTTCTCACATTTGGTAATCATGGCTACCCCTTTGTCACCTTTAAACATTAGATTCCATAAGTTGAGATAGAAATAAAGTGTTCGATATAGCAAATGTATTCACGGGCCTTTATTTCACAGCAGGTAGACTCATGTGTTTGGTCATTGTCTATGGTGCTCATGACCTCATTCTTCCAGACAATGACATATCAGTTGCACCACAATTAAGTATGAAAGCAGGAAACCTGATATATCTTCTTTCTATTGGTAAGCATGGTTACCCCTTTGTCACCTTTAAACATTAGATTCCACAAGTTGAGATAGAAATAAAGTGTTCCATATAGCAAATGTATTCACGGGCCTTTATTTCACAGCAGGTAGACTCATGTGTGTGGTCATTGTCTATGGTGCTATTGACTTCATTCTTCCAGACAATGACATATTAGTTGCACCACAATTAAGTATGAAAGCAGGAAACCTGATATATCTTCTTTCTTTTGGTAAGCTTGGTTACCCCTTTGTCACCTTTAAACATTAGATTCCACAAGTTGAGATAGAAATAAAGTGTTCCATATAGCAAATGTATTCACGGGCCTTTATTTCACAGCAGGTAGACTCATGTGTGTGGTCATTGTCTATGGTGCTATTGACTTCATTCCTCCAGACAATGACATATTAGTTGCACCACAATTAAGTATGAAAGCAGGAAACCTGATATATCTTCTTTCTTTTGGTAAGCATGGTTACCCCTTTGTCACCTTTAAACATTAGATTCCACAAGTTGAGATAGAAATAAAGTGTTCCATGTAGCAAATGTATTCACGGGCCTTTATTTCACAGCAGGTAGACTCATGTGTGTGGTCATTGTCTATGGTGCTATTGACTTCATTCTTCCAGACAATGACATATTAGTTGCACCACAATTAAGTATGAAAGCAGGAAACCTGATATATCTTCTTTCTTTTGGTAAGCATGGTTACCCCTTTGTCACCTTTAAACATTAGATTCCACAAGTTGAGATAGAAATAAAGTGTTCCATATAGGAAATGTATTCACGGGCCTTTATTTCACAGCAGGTAGACTCATGTGTGTGGTCATTGTCTATGGTGCTATTGACTTCATTCTTCTGGGCAATGACATATCAGTTCCACCACAATTAAGTATGAAAGGAGGAAACCTGATATATCTTCTTTCTTTTGGTAAGCATGGTTACCCCTTTGTCACCTTTAAACATTAGATTCCACAAGTTGAGATAGAAATAAAGTGTTCCATATAGCAAATGTATTCACGGGCCTTTAATTCACAGCAGGTAGACTCATGTGTGTGGTCATTGTCCATGGTGCTATTGACTTCATTCTTCTGGCCAATGACATATCAGTTGCACCACAATTAAGTATGAAAGCAGGAAACCTGATATATCTTCTTTCTTTTGGTAAGCATGGTTACCCCTTTGTCACCTTTAAACACTAGATTCCACAAGTTGAGATAGAAATAAAGTGTTCCATATAGCAAAAGTATCACGGGCCTTTATTTCACAGCAGGTAGACTCATGTGTGTGGTCATTGTCTATGGTGCTATTGACTTCATTCTTCTGGCCAATGACATATCAGTTGCACCACAATTAAGTATGAAAGCAGGAAACCTGATATATCTTCTTTCTTTTGGTAAGCATGGTTACCCCTTTGTCACCTTTAAACATTAGATTCCACAAGTTGAGATAGAAATAAAGTGTTCCATATAGCAAATGTATTCACGGGCCTTTATTTCACAGCAGGTAGACTCATGTGTGTGGTCATTGTCTATGGTGCTATTGACTTCATTCTTCTGGCCAATGACATATCAGTTGCACCACAATTAAGTATGAAAGCAGGAAACCTGATATATCTTCTTTCTTTTGGTAAGCATGGTTACCCCTTTGTCACCTTTAAACATTAGATTCCACAAGTTGAGATAGAAATAAAGTGTTCCATATAGCAAATGTATTCACGGGCCTTTATTTCACAGCAGGTAGACTCATGTGTGTGGTCATTGTCTATGGTGCTATTGACTTCATTCTTCTGGCCAATGACATATCAGTTGCACCACAATTAAGTATGAAAGCAGGAAACCTGATATATCTTCTTTCTTTTGGTAAGCATGGTTACCCCTTTGTCACCTTTTAATATTAGATTCCACAAGTTGAGATAGAAATAAAGTGTTCCATATAGGAAATGTATTCACGGGCCTTTATTTCACAGCAGGTAGACTCATGTGTGTGGTCATTGTCTATGGTGCTATTGACTTCATTCTTCTGGCCAATGACATATCAGTTCCACCACAATTAAGTATGAAAGCAGGAAACCTGATATATCTTCTTTCTTTTGGTAAGCATAATTACCCCTTTGTCACCTTTAAACATTAGATTCCACAAGTTGAGATAGAAATAAAGTGTTTCATATAGCAAATGTATTCACGGTACTTTATTTCACAGCAGGTAGACTCATGTGTGTGGTCATTGTCTATGGTGCTATTGACTTCATTCTTCCAGACAATGACATATTAGTTGTACCACAATTAAGTATGAAAGAAGGAAACCTGATATGACTTCTTTCTTTTGGTAAGCATGGTTACCCCTTTGTCACCTTTAATAATTAGATTCCACAAGTTGAGATAGAAATAAAGTGTTCCATATAGCAAATGTATTCACGGGCCTTTATTTCACAGCAGGTAGACTCATGTGTGTGGTCATTGTCTATGGTGCTATTGCTTTCACTCTTCTGGCCAATGACATAACAGTTGCACCACAATTAAGCATGAAAGTAGGAAATTTGATACATCTTCTCACATTTGGTAAGCATGGCTACCCCTTTGTCACCTTTAAACATTAGATTCCATAAGTTGAGATAGAAATAAAGTGTTCGATATAGCAAATGTATTCACGGGCCTTTATTTCACAGCAGGTAGACTCATGTGTGTGGTCATTGTCTATGGTGCTATTGACTTCATTCTTCCAGACAATGACATATTAGTTGCACCACAATTAAGTATGAAAGCAGGAAACCTGATATATCTTCTTTCTTTTGGTAAGCATGGTTACCCCTTTGTCACGTTTAAACATTAGATTCCACAAGTTGAGATAGAAATAAAGTGTTCCATATAGCAAATGTATTCACGGGCCTTTATTTCACAGCAGGTAGACTCATGTGTGTGGTCATTGTCTATGGTGCTATTGACTTCATTCTTCCAGACAATGACATATTAGTTGCACCACAATTAAGTATGAAAGCATTAACCTGATATATCTTCTTTCTTTTGGTAAGCATGGTTACCCCTTTGTCACCTTTAAACATTAGATTCCACAAGTTGAGATAGAAATAAAGTGTTCCATATAGAAAATGTATTCACGGGCCTTTATTTCACAGCAGGTGGAGTCATGGGTGTGGTCATTGTCTATGGTGCTATTGACTTCATTCTTCTGGCCAATGACATATCAGTTGCACCACAATTAAGTATGAAAGCAGGAAACCTGATATATCTTCTTTCTTTTGGTAAGCATGGTTACCCCTTTGTCACCTTTAAACATTAGATTCCACAAGTTGAGATAGAAATAAAGTGTTCGATATAGCAAATGTATTCACGGGCCTTTATTTCACAGCAGGTAGACTCATGTGTGTGGTAATTGTCTGTGGTGCTATTGACTTCATTCTTCTGGCCAATGACATATTAGTTGCACCACAATTAAGCATGAAAGTAGGAAACCTGATACATCTTCTCACATTTGGTAATCATGGCTACCCCTTTGTCACCTTTAAACATTAGATTCCATAAGTTGAGATAGAAATAAAGTGTTCCATATAGCAAATGTATTCACGGGCCTTTATTTCACAGCAGGTAGACTCATGTGTGTGGTCATTGTCTATGGTGCTCATGACCTCATTCTTCCAGACAATGACATATCAGTTGCACCACAATTAAGTATGAAAGCAGGAAACCTGATATATCTTCTTTCTTTTGGTAAGCATGGTTACCCCTTTGTCACCTTTAAACATTAGATTCCACAAGTTGAGATAGAAATAAAGTGTTCCATATAGCAAATGTATTCACGGGCCTTTATTTCACAGCAGGTAGACTCATGTGTGTGGTCATTGTCTATGGTGCTATTGACTTCATTCTTCCAGACAATGACATATTAGTTGCACCACAATTAAGTATGAAAGCAGGAAACCTGATATATCTTCTTTCTTTTGGTAAGAATGGTTACCCCCTTTCTCACCTTTAAACATTAGATTCCTTAAGTTGAGATAGAAATAAAGTGTTCCATATAGCAAATGTATTCACGGGCCTTTATTTCACAGCAGGTAGACTCAAGTGTGTGGTCATTGTCTATGGTGCTATTGACTTCATTCTTCCAGACAATGACATATCAGTTGCACCACAATTAAGTATGAAAGCAGGAAACCTGATATATCTTCTTTCTTTTGGTAAGCATGGTTACCCCTTTGTCACCTTTAAACATTAGATTCCACAAGTTGAGATAGAAATAAAGTGTTCCATATAGCAAATGTATTCACGGGCCTTTATTTCACAGCAGGTAGACTCATGTGTGTGGTCATTGTCAATGGTGCTATTGACTTCATTCTTCCAGACAATGACATATTAGTTGCACCACAATTAAGTATGAAAGCAGGAAACCTGATATATCTTCTTTCTTTTGGTAAGCATGGTTACCCCTTTGTCACCTTTAAACATTAGATTCCACAAGTTGAGATAGAAATAGAGTGTTCGATATAGCAAATGTATTCACGGGCCTTTATTTCACAGCAGGTAGACTCATGTGTGTGGTCATTGTCTATGGTGCTATTGACTTCATTCTTCCAGACAATGTCATATTAGTTGCACCACAATAATGCATGAAAGTAGGAAACCTGATACATCTTCTCACATTTGGTAAGCATGGCTACCCCTTTGTCACCTTTAAACATTAGATTCCATAAGTTGAGATAGAAATAAAGTGTTCGATATAGCAAATGTATTCACGGGCCTTTATTTCACAGCAGGTAGACTCATGTGTGTGGTCATTGTCTATGGTGCTATTGACTTCATTCTTCCAGACAGTGACATATTAGTTGCACCACAATTAAGTATGAAAGCAGGAAACCTGATATATCTTCTTTCTTTTGGTAAGCATGGTTACCCCTTTGTCACCTTTAAACATTAGATTCCACAAATTGAGATAGAAATAAAGTGTTCGATATAGCAAATGTATTCACGGGCCTTTATTTCACAGCAGGTAGACTCATGTGTGTGGTCATTGTCTATGGTGCTATTGACTTCATTCTTCCAGACAATGACATATTAGTTGCACCTCAATTATGCATGAAAGTAGGAAACATGATACATCTTCTCACATTTGGTAAGCATGGCTACCCCTTTGTCACCTTTAAACATTAGATTCCATAAGTTGAGATAGAAATAAAGTGTTCGATATAGCAAATGTATTCACGGGCCTTTATTTCACAGCAGGAAGACTCATGTGTGTGGTCATTGTCTATGGTGCTCATGACCTCATTCTTCCAGACAATGACATATCAGTTGCACCACAATTAAGTATGAAAGCAGGAAACCTGATATATCTTCTTTCTTTTGGTAAGCGTGGTTACCCCTTTGTCACCTTTAAACATTAGATTCCACAAGTTGAGATAGAAATAAAGTGTTCCATATAGCAAATGTATTCACGGGCCTTTATTTCACAGCAGGTAGACTCATGTGTGTGGTCATTGTCTATGGTGCTATTGACTTCATTCTTCCAGACAGTGACATATTAGTTGCACCACAATTAAGTATGAAAGCAGGAAACCTGATATATCTTCTTTCTTTTGGTAAGCATGGTTACCCCTTTGTCACCTTTAAACATTAGATTCCACAAGTTGAGATAGAAATAAAGTGTTCGATATAGCAAATGTATTCACGGGCCTTTATTTCACAGCAGGTAGACTCATGTGTGTAGTCATTGTCTATGGTGCTATTGACTTCATTCTTCCAGACAATGACATATTAGTTGCACCACAATTAAGTATGAAAGCAGGAAACCTGATATATCTTCTTTCTTTTGGTAAGCATGGTTACCCCTTTGTCACCTGTAAACATTAGATTCCACAAGTTGAGATAGAAATAAAGTGTTCCATATAGCAAATGTATTCACGGGCCTTTATTTCACAGCAGGTAGACTCATGTGTGTGGTCATTGTCTATGGTGCTCATGACCTCATTCTTCCAGACAATGACATATCAGTTGCACCACAATTAAGTATGAAAGCAGGAAACCTGATATATCTTCTTTCTTTTGGTAAGCATGGTTACCCCTTTGTCACCTTTAAACATTAGATTCCACAAGTTGAGATAGAAATAAAGTGTTCCATATAGCAAATGTATTCACGGGCCTTTATTTCACAGCAGGTAGACTCATGTGTGTGGTCATTGTCTATGGTGCTATTGACTTCATTCTTCCAGACAATGACATATTAGTTGCACCACAATTAAGTATGAAAGCAGGAAACCTGATATATCTTCTTTCTTTTGGTAAGCATGGTTACCCCTTTGTCACCTTTAAACATTAGATTCCACAAGTTGAGATAGAAATAAAGTGTTCGATATAGCAAATGTATTCACGGGCCTTTATTTCACAGCAGGTAGACTCATGTGTGTGGTCATTGTCTGTGGTGCTATTGACTTCATTGTTCTGGCCAATGAAATATTAGTTGCACCACAATTAAGCATGAAAGTAGGAAACCTGATACATCTTCTCACATTTGGTAAGCATGGCTACCCCTTTGTCACCTTTAAACATTAGATTCCATAAGTTGAGATAGAAATAAAGTGTTCGATATAGCAAATGTATTCATGGGCCTTTATTTCACAGCAGGTAGACTCATGTGTGTGGTCATTGTCTATGGTGCTCATGACCTCATTCTTCCAGACAATGACATATCAGTTGCACCACAATTAAGTATGAAAGCAGGAAACCTGATATATCTTCTTTCTTTTGGTAAGCATGGTTACCCCTTTGTCACCTTTAAACATTAGATTCCACAAGTTGAGATAGAAATAAAGTGTTCCATATAGCAAATGTATTCACGGGCCTTTATTTCACAGCAGGTAGACTCATGTGTGTGGTCATTGTCTATGGTGCTATTGACTTCATTCTTCCAGACAATGACATATTAGTTGCACCACAATTAAGTATGAAAGCAGGAAACCTGATATATCTTCTTTCTTTTGGTAAGCATGGTTACCCCTTTGTCACCTTTAAACATTAGATTCCACAAGTTGAGATAGAAATAAAGTGTTCGATATAGCAAATGTATTCACGGGCCTTTATTTCACAGCAGGTAGACTCATGTGTGTGGTCATTGTCTGTGGTGCTATTGACTTCATTGTTCTGGCCAATGACATATTAGTTGCACCACAATTAAGCATGAAAGTAGGAAACCTGATACATCTTCTCACATTTGGTAAGCATGGCTACCCCTTTGTCACCTTTAAACATTAGATTCCATAAGTTGAGATAGAAATAAAGTGTTCGATATAGCAAATGTATTCATGGGCCTTTATTTCACAGCAGGTAGACTCATGTGTGTGGTCATTGTCTATGGTGCTCATGACCTCATTCTTCCAGACAATGACATATCAGTTGCACCACAATTAAGTATGAAAGCAGGAAACCTGATATATCTTCTTTCTTTTGGTAAGCATGGTTACCCCTTTGTCACCTTTAAACATTAGATTCCACAAGTTGAGATAGAAATAAAGTGTTCGATATAGCAAATGTATTCACGGGCCTTTATTTCACAGCAGCGAGACTCAAGTGTGTGGTCATTGTCTATGGTGCTGTTGACTTCATTCCTCCAGACAATGACATATTAGTTGCACCACAATTAAGTATGAAAGCAGGAAACCTGATATATCTTCTTTCTTTTGGTAAGCATGGTTACCCCTTTGTCACCTTTAAACATTAGATTCCACAAGTTGAGATAGAAATAAAGTGTTCCATATAGCAAATGTATTCACGGGCCTTTATTTCACAGCAGGTAGACTCATGTGTGTGGTCATTGTCTATGGTGCTATTGACTTCATTCTTCCAGACAATGACATATCAGTTGCACCACAATTAAGTATGAAAGCAGGAAACCTGATATATCTTCTTTCTTTTGGTAAGCATGGTTACCCATTTGTCACCTTTAAACATTAGATTCCACAAGTTGAGATAGAAATAAAGTGTTCCATATAGCAAATGTATTCACGGGCCTTTATTTCACAGCAGGTAGACTCATGTGTGTGGTCATTGTCTATGGTGCTATTGACTTCATTCTTCCAGACAATGACAAATTAGTTGCACCACAATTAAGTATGAAAGCAGGAAACCTGATATATCTTCTTTCTTTTGGTAAGCATGGCTACCCCTTTGTCACCTTTAAACATTAGATTCCATAAGCTGAGATAGAAAAAAAGTGTTCGATATAGCAAATGTATTCACGGGCCTTTATTTCACAGCAGGTAGACTCATGTGTGTGGTCATTGTCTATGGTGCTCATGACCTCATTCTTCCAGACAATGACATATTAGTTGCACCACAATTAAGTATGAAAGTAGGAAACCTGCTACATCTTCTCACATTTGGTAACCATGGCTACCCCTTTGTCACCTTTAAACATTAGATTCCACAAGTTGAGATAGAAATAAAGTGTTCGATATAGCAAATGTATTCATGGGCCTTTATTTCACAGCAGGTAGACTCATGTGTGTGGTCATTGTCTATGGTGCTCATGACCTCATTCTTCCAGACAATGACATATCAGTTGCACCACAATTAAGTATGAAAGCAGGAAACCTGATACATCTTCTCACATTTGGTAAGCATGGCTACCCCTTTGTCACCTTTAAACATTAGATTCCATAAGTTGAGATAGAAATAAAGTGTTCGATATAGCATATGTATTCACGGGCCTTTATTTCACAGCAGGTAGACTCATGTGTGTGGTCATTGTCTATGGTGCTATTGACTTCATTCTTCTGGCCAATGACATATCAGTTGCACCACAATTAAGTATGAAAGCAGGAAACCTGATATATCTTCTTTCTTTTGGTAAGCATGGTTACCCCTTTGTCACCTTTAAACATTAGATTCCACAAGTTGAGATAGAAATAAAGTGTTCGATATAGCAAATGTATTCACGGGCCTTTATTTCACAGCAGGTAGACTCATGTGTGTGGTCATTGTCTATGGTGCTATTGACTTCATTCTTCCAGACAATGACATATTAGTTGCACCACAATGAAGCATGAAAGTAGGAAACCTGATACATCTTCTCACATTTGGTAAGCATGGCTATCCCTTTGTCATTTTTAAACATTAGATTCCATAAGTTGAGATAGAAATAAAGTGTTCGATATAGCAAATGTATTCACGGGCCTTTATTTCACAGCAGGAAGACTCATGTGTGTGGTCGATGTCTATGGTGCTCATGACCTCATTCTTCCAGACAATGACATATCAGTTGCACCACAATTAAGTATGAAAGCAGGAAACCTGATATATCTTCTTTCTTTTGGTAAGCGTGGTTACCCCTTTGTCACCTTTAAACATTAGATTCCACAAGTTGAGATAGAAATAAAGTGTTCGAAATAGCAAATGTATTCACGGGCCTTTATTTCACAGCAGGTAGACTCATGTGTGTGGTCATTGTCTATGGTGCTATTGACTTCATTCTTCCAGACAATGACATATTAGTTGCACCACAATTAAGTATGAAAGCAGGAAACCTGATATATCTTCTTTCTTTTGGTAAGCATGGTTACCCCTTTGTCACCTTTAAACATTAGATTCCACAAGTTGAGATAGAAATAAAGTGTTCCATATAGCAAATGTATTCACGGGCCTTTATTTCACAGCAGGTAGACTCATGTGTGTGGTCATTGTCTATGGTGCTATTGACTTCATTCTTCCAGACAATGACATATTAGTTGCACCACAATTAAGTATGAAAGCAGGAAACCTGATATATCTTCTTTCTTTTGGTAAGCATGGTTACCCCTTTGTCACCTTTAAACATTAGATTCCACAAGTTGAGATAGAAATAAAGTGTTCCATATAGCAAATGTATTCACGGGCCTTTATTTCACAGCAGGTTGACTCATGTGTGTGGTCATTGTCTATGGTGCTCATGACCTCATTCTTCCAGACAATGACATATCAATTGCACCACAATTAAGTATGAAAGCAGGAAACCTGATATATCTTCTTTCTATTGGTAAGCATGGCTACCCCTTTGTCACCTTTAAACATTAGATTCCATAAGTTGAGATAGAAATAAAGTGTTCGATATAGCAAATGTATTCACGGGCCTTTATTTCACAACAGGTAGACTCATGTGTGTGGTCATTGTCTATGGTGCTCATGACCTCATTCTTCCAGACAATGACATATTAGTTGCACCACTATTAAGTATGAAAGTAGGAAACCTGGTACATCTTCTCACATTTGGTAAGCATGGCTACCCCTTTGTCACCTTTAAACATTAGATTCCATAAGTTGAGATAGAAATAAAGTGTTCGATATAGCAAATGTATTCACGGGCCTTTATTTCACAGCAGGTAGACTCATGTGTGTGGTCATTGTCTATGGTGCTATTGACTTCATTCTTCCAGACAATGACATATTAGTTGCACCACAATTAAGTATGAAAGCAGGAAACCTGATATATCTTCTTTCTTTTGGTAAGCATGGTTACCCCTTTGTCACCTTTAAACATTAGATTCCACAAGTTGAGATAGAAATAAAGTGTTCCATATAGCAAATGTATTCACGGGCCTTTATTTCACAGCAGGTAGACTCATGTGTGTGGTCATTGTCTATGGTGCTATTGACTTCATTCTTCCAGACAATGACATATTAGTTGCACCACAATTAAGTATGAAAGCAGGAAACCTGATATATCTTCTTTCTTTTGGTAAGCATGGTTACCCCTTTGTCACCTTTAAACATTAGATTCCACAAGTTGAGATAGAAATAAAGTGTTCCATATAGCAAATGTATTCACGGGCCTTTACTTCACAGCAGGTAGACTCATGTGTGTGGTCATTGTCTATGGTGCTATTGACTTCATTCTTCCAGACAATGACATATTAGTTGCACCACAATTAAGTATGAAAGCAGGAAACCTGATATATCTTCTTTCTTTTGGTAAGCATGGTTACCCCTTTGTCACCTTTAAACATTAGATTCCACAAGTTGAGATAGAAATAAAGTGTTCCATATAGCAAATGTATTCACGGGCCTTTATTTCACAGCAGGTAGACTCATGTGTGTGGTCATTGTCTATGGTGCTATTGACTTCATTCTTCCAGACAATGACATATTAGTTGCACCACAATTAAGTATGAAAGCAGGAAACCTGATATATCTTCTTTCTTTTGGTAAGCATGGTTACCCCTTTGTCACCTTTAAACATTAGATTCCACAAGTTGAGATAGAAATAAAGTGTTCCATATAGCAAATGTATTCACGGGCCTTTATTTCACAGCAGGTAGACTCATGTGTGTGGTCATTGTCTCATTGTCTATGGTGCTATTGACTTCATTCTTCTGGCCAATGACATATCAGTTGCACCACAATTAAGTATGAAAGCAGGAAACCTGATATATCTTCTTTCTTTTGGTAAGCATGGTTACCCCTTTGTCACCTTTAAACATTAGATTCCACAAGTTGAGATAGAAATAAAGTGTTCCATATAGCAAATGTATTCACGGGCCTTAATTTCACAGCAGGTAGACTCATGTGTGTGGTCATTGTCAATGGTGCTATTGACTTCATTCTTCTGGCCAATGACATATCAAATGCACCACAATTAAGTATGAAAGCAGGAAACCTGATATATCTTCTTTCTTTTGGTAAGCATGGTTACCCCTTTGTCACCTTTAAACATTAGATTCCACAAGTTGAGATAGAAATAAAGTGTTCCATATAGCAAATGTATTCACGGGCCTTTATTTCACAGCAGGTAGACTCATCTGTGTGGTCATTGTCTATGGTGCTATTGACTTCATTCTTCTGGCCAATGACATATCAGTTGCACCACAATTAAGTATGAAAGCAGGAAACCTGATATATCTTCTTTCTTTTGGTAAGCATGGTTACCCCTTTGTCACCTTTAAACATTAGATTCCATAAGTTGAGGTAGAAATAAAGTGTTCCATATAGCAAATGTATTCACGGGCCTTTATTTCACAGCAGGTAGACTCATGTGTGTGGTCATTGTCTATGGTGCTATTGACTTCATTCTTCCAGACAATGACATATTAGTTGCACCACAATTAAGTATGAAAGCAGGAAACCTGATATATCTTCTTCCTTTTGGTAAGCATGGCTATCCCTTTGTCACCTTTAAACATCAGATTCCATAAGTTGAGATAGAAATGAAGTGTTCGATATAGCAGATGTATTCACGGGCCTTTATTTCACAGCAGGTAGACTCATGTGTGTGGTCATTGTCTATGGTGCTATTGACCTCATTCTTCTGGCCAATGACATATCAGTTGCACCACAATTAAGTATGAAAGCAGGAAACCTGATATATCTTCCTTCTTTTGGTAAGCATGGTTACCCCTT
Organism: Schistocerca piceifrons; assembly: GCF_021461385.2. Classification (NCBI taxonomy): domain Eukaryota; kingdom Metazoa; phylum Arthropoda; class Insecta; order Orthoptera; family Acrididae; genus Schistocerca; species Schistocerca piceifrons. The sequence goes on from NC_060144.1 coordinate 554,882,646, forward strand.
TGTCACCTTTAAACATAAGATTCCACAAGTTGAGATACAAATAAAGTGTTCCATATAGCAAATGTATTCACGGGCCTTTATTTCACAGCAGGTAGACTCATGTGTGTGGTCATTGTCTATGGTGCTATTGACTTCATTCTTCCAGACAATGACATATTAGTTGCACCACAATTAAGTATGAAAGCAGGAAACCTGATATATCTTCTTTCTTTTGGTAAGCATGGTTACCCCTTTGTCACCTTTAAACATTAGATTCCACAAGTTGAGATAGAAGTAAAGTGTTCCATATAGCAAATGTATTCACGGGCCTTTATTTCACAGCAGGTAGTCTCATGTGTGTGGTCATTGACTATGGTGCTATTGACTTCATTCTTCCAGACAATGACATATTAGTTGCACCACAATTAAGTATGAAAGCAGGAAACCTGATATATCTTCTTTCTTTTGGTAAGCATGGTTACCCCTTTGTCACCTTTAAACATTAGATTCCACAAGTTGAGATAGAAATAAAGTGTTCGATATAGCAAATGTATTCACGGGCCTTTATTTCACAGCAGGTAGACTCATGTGTGTGGTCATTGTCTATGGTGCTATTGACTTCATTCTTCCAGACAATGACATATTAGTTGCACCACAATTAAGTATGAAAGCAGGAAACCTGATATATCTTCTTTCTTTTGGTAAGCATGGTTACCCCTTTGTCACCTTTAAACATTAGATTCCACAAGTTGAGATAGAAATAAAGTGTTCGATATAGCAAATGTATTCACGGGCCTTTATTTCACAGCAGGTAGGCTCATGTGTGTGGTCATTGTCTATGGTGCTCATGACCTCATTCTTCCAGACAATGACATATTAGTTGCACCACAATTAAGTATTAAAGCAGGAAGCCGGACACATCTTATTTCTTTTGGTAAGCATGGCTACCCCTTTGTCACCTTTAAACATTAGATTCCATAAGTTGAGATAGAAATAAAGTGTTCGATATAGCAAATGTATTCACGGGATTTTATTTCACAGCAGGTAGACTCATGTGTGTGGTCATTGTCTATGGTGCTATTGACTTCATTCTTCTGGCCAATGACATATCAGTTGCACCACAATTAAGTATGAAAGCAGGAAACCTGATATATCTTCTTTCTTTTGGTAAGCATGGTTACCCCTTTGTCACCTTTAAACATTAGATTCCACAAGTTGAGATAGAAATAAAGTGTTCCATATAGCAAATGTATTCACGGGCCTTTATTTCACAGCAGGTAGACTCATGTGTGTGGTCATTGTCTATGGTGCTATTGACTTCATTCTTCCAGACAATGACATATTAGTTGCACCACAATTAAGTATGAAAGCAGGAAACCTGATATATCTTCTTTCTTTTGGTAAGCATGGTTACCCCTTTGTCACCTTTAAACATTAGATTCCACAAGTTGAGATAGAAATAAAGTGTTCCATATAGCAAATGTATTCACGGGCCTTTATTTCACAGCAGGTAGACTCATGTGTGTGGTCATTGTCTATGGTGCTATTGACTTCATTCTTCCAGACAATGACATATTAGTTGCACCACAATTAAGTATGAAAGCAGGAAACCTGATATATCTTCTTTCTTTTGGTAAGCATGGTTACCCCTTTGTCACCTTTAAACATTAGATTCCACAAGTTGAGATAGAAATAAAGTGTTCCATATAGCAAATGTATTCACGGGCCTTTATTTCACAGCAGGTAGACTCATGTGTGTGGTCATTGTCTATGGTGCTATTGACTTCATTCTTCTGGCCAATGACATATCAGTTGCACCACAATTAAGTATGAAAGCAGGAAACCTGTTATATCTTCTTTCTTTTGGTAAGCATGGTTACCCCTTTGTCACCCTTAAACATTAGATTCCACAAGTTGAGATAGAAATAAAATGTTCCGTATAGCAAATGTATTCACGGGCCTTTATTTCACAGCAGGTAGACTCATGTGTGGGGTCATTGTCTATGGTGCTATTGACTTCATTCTTCTGGCCAATGACATATCAGTTGCACCACAATTAAGTATGAAAGCAGGAAACCTGATATATCTTCTTTCTTTTGGTAAGCATGGTTACCCCTTTGTCACCTTTAAACATTAGATTCCACAAGTTGAGATAGAAATAAAGTGTTCCATATAGCAAATGTATTCACGGGCCTTAATTTCACAGCAGGTAGACTCATGTATGTGGTCATTGTCTATGGTGCTATTGACTTCATTCTTCTGGCCAATGACATATCAAATGCACCACAATTAAGTATGAAAGCAGGAAACCTGATATATCTACTTTCTTTTGGTAAGCATGGTTACCCCTTTGTCACCTTTAAACATTAGATTCCACAAGTTGAGATAGAAATAAAGTGTTCCATATAGCAAATGTATTCACGGGCCTTTATTTCACAGCAGGTAGACTCATCTGTGTGGTCATTGTCTATGGTGCTATTGACTTCATTCTTCTGGCCAATGACATATCAGTTGCACCACAATTAAGTATGAAAGCAGGAAACCTGATATATCTTCTTTCTTTTGGTAAGCATGGTTACCCCTTTGTCACCTTTAAACATTAGATTCCATAAGTTGAGATAGAAATAAAGTGTTCCATATAGCAAATGTATTCACGGGCCTTTATTTCACAGCAGGTAGACTCATGTGTGTGGTCATTGTCTATGGTGCTATTGACTTCATTCTTCCAGACAATGACATATTAGTTGCACCACAATTAAGTATGAAAGCAGGAAACCTGATATATCTTCTTCCTTTTGGTAAGCATGGCTATCCCTTTGTCACCTTTAAACATTAGATTCCATAAGTTGAGATAGAAATAAAGTGTTCCATACAGCAAATGTATTCACGGGCCTTTATTTCACAGCAGGTAGACTCATGTGTGTGGTCATTGTCTATGGTGCTATTGACTTCATTCTTCCAGACAATGACATATCAGTTGCACCACAATTAAGTATGAAAGCAGGAAACCTGATATATCTTCTTTCTTTTGGTAAGCATGGTTACCCCTTTGTCACCTTTAAACATTAGATTCCACGAGTTGAGATAGAAATAAAGTGTTCGATATAGCAAATGTATTCACGGGCCTTTATTTCACTGCAGGTAGACTCATGTGTGTGGTCATTGTCTATGGTGCTATTGCTTTCACTCTTCTGGCCAATGACATAACAGTTGCACCACAATTAAGCATGAAAGTAGGAAACCTGATACATCTTCTCACATTTGGTAAGCATGGCTACCCCTTTGTCACCTTTAAACATTAGATTCCATAAGTTGGGATAGAAATAAAGTGTTCCATATAGCAAATGTATACACGGGCCTTTATTTCACAGCAGGTGGACTCATGTGTGTGGTCATTGTCTATGGTGCTATTGACTTCATTCTTCTGGCCAATGACATATCAGTTGCACCACAATTAAGTATGAAAGCAGGAAACCTGATTTATTTTCTTTCTTTTGGTAAGCATGGTTACCCCTTCGTCACCTTTAAACATTAGATTCCACAAGTTGAGATAGAAATAAAGTGTTCCATATAGCAAATGTATTCACGGGCCTTTATTTCACAGCAGGTAGATTCATGTGTGTGGTCATTGTCTATGGTGCTATTGCTTTCACTCTTCTGGCCAATGACATAACAGTTGCACCACAATTAAGCATGAAAGTAGGAAACCTGATACATCTTCTCACATTTGGTAAGCATGGCTACCCCTTTGTCACTTTTAAACATTAGATTCCATAAGTTGAGATAGAAATAAAGTGTTTGATATAGCAAATGTATTCATGGGCCTATATTTCACAGCAGGTAGACTCATGTGTGTGGTCATTGTCTACGGTGCTCATGACCTCATTCTTCCAGACAATGACATATTAGTTGCACCACAATTAAGTATGAAAGCAGGAAACCGGATACATCTTCTTTCTTTTGGTAAGCATGGCTACCCCTTTGTCACCTTTAAACATTAGATTCCATAAGTTGAGATAGAAATTAAGTGTTCGATATAGCAAATGTATTCACGGGCCTTTATTTCACAGCAGGTAGACTCATGTGTGTGGTCATTGTCTATGGTGCTATTGCTTTCACTCTTCTGGCCAATGACATAACAGTTGCACCACAATTAAGCATGATACACCTGATACACCTTCTCACATTTGGTAAGCATGGCTACCCCTTTGTCAACTTTAAACATTAGATTCCACAAGTTGAGATAGAAATAAAGTGTTTGATATAGCAAATGTATTCACGGGCCTTAATTTCACAGCAGGTAGACTCATGTGTGTGGTCATTGTCTATGGTGCTATTGCTTTCACTCTTCTGGCCAATGACATAACAGTTGCACCACAATTAAGCATGAAAGCAGGAAACCGGATACATCTTCTTTCTTTTGGTAAGCATGGCTACCCCTTTGTCACCTTTAAACATTAGATTCCATAAGTTGAGATAGAAATAAAGTGTTCCATATAGCAAATGTATTCACGGGCCTTTATTTCACAGCAGGTAGACTCATGTGTGTGGTCATTGTCTTGGTGCTATTGCTTTCACTCTTCTGGCCAATGACATAACAGTTGCACCACAACTAAGCATGAAAGTAGGAAACCTGATACATATTCTCACATTTGGTAAGCATGGCTACACCTTTGTCACCTTTAAACATTAGTTTCCATAAGTTGAGATAGAAATAAAGTGTTCCATATAGCAAATGTATTCACGGGCCTTTATTTCACAGCAGGTAGACTCATGTGTGTGGTCATTGTCTATGGTGCTCATGACCTCATTCTTCCAGACAATGACATATTAGTTGCACCACAATTAAGTATGAAAGCAGGAAACCGGATACATCTTCTTTCTTTTGGTAAGCATGGCTACCCCTTTGTCACCTTTAAGCATTAGATTCCATAAGTTGAGATAGAAATAAAGTGTTCCATATAGCAAATGTATTCACGGGCCTTTATTTCACAGCAGGTAGACTCATGTGTGTGGTCATTGTCTATGGTGCTATTGCTTTCACTCTTCTGGCCAATGACATAACAGTTGCACCACAATTAAGCATGAAAGTAGGAAACCTGATACATATTCTCACATTTGGTAAGCATGGCTACACCTTTGTCACCTTTAAACATTAGTTTCCATAAGTTGAGATAGAAATAAAGTGTTCCATATAGCAAATGTATTCACGGGCCTTTATTTCACAGCAGGTAGACTCATGTGTGTGGTCATTGTCTATGGTGCTATTGACTTCATTCTTCCGGCGAATGATATATCAGTTGCACCCCAATTAAGTATGAAAGCAGGAAACCTGATATATCTTCTTTCTTTTGGTAAGCATGGTTACCCCTTTGTCACCTTTAAACATTAGATTCCACAAGTTGAGATAGAAATAAAGTGTTCGATATAGCAAATGTATTCACGGACCTTAATTTCACAGCAGGTAGACTCATGTGTGTGGTCATTGTCTATGGTGCTATTGCTTTCACTCTTCTGGCCAATGACATAACAGTTGCACCACAATTAAGCATGAAAGTAAGAAACCTGATACATCTTCTCACATTTGGTAAGCATGGCTACCCCTTTGTCACCTTTAAACATTAGATTCCATAAGTTGAGATAGAAATAAAGTGTTCGATATAGCAAATGTATTCACAGGCCTTTATTTCACAGCAGGTAGCCTCATGTGTGAGGTCATTGTCTATGGTGCTATTGCTTTCAGTCTTCTGGCCAATGACATAACAGTTGCACCACAATTAAGCGTGAAAGTAGGAAACCTGATACATCTTCTCACATTTGGTAAGCATGGCTACCCCTTTGTCACCTTTAAACATTAGATTCCATAAGTTGAGATAGAAATAAAGTGTTCGATATAGCAAATGTATTCACGGGCCTTTATTTCACAGCAGGTAGACTCATGTGCGTGGTCATTGTCTATGGTGCTCATGACCTCATTCTTCCAGACAATGACATATTAGTTGCACCACAATTAAGTATGAAAGCAGGAAACCGGATACATCTTCTTTCTTTTGGTAAGCATGGCTACCCCTTTGTCACCTTTAAACATTAGATTCCATAAGTTGAGATAGAAATGAAGTGTTCGATATAGCAAATGTATTCACGGGCCTTTATTTCACAGCAGGTAGACTCATGTGTGTGGTCATTGTCTATGGTGCTATTGACTTCATTCTTCTGGCCAATGACATATCAGTTGCACCACAATTAAGTATGAAAGCAGGAAACCTGAAATATCTTCTTTCTTTTGGTAAGCATGGTTACCCCTTTGTCACCTTTAAACATTAGATTCCACAAATTGAGATAGAAATAAAGTGTTCGATATAGCAAATGTATTCACGGGACTTTATTTCACAGCAGGTAGACTCATGTGTGTGGTCATTGTCTATGGTGCTCATGACCTCATTCTTCCAGACAATGACATATTAGTTGCACCACAATTAAGTATGAAAGCACGAAACAGGATACATCTTCTTTCTTTTGGTAAGCATGGCTACCCCTTTGTCACCTTTAAACATTAGATTCCATAAGTTGAGATAGAAATAACGTGTTCGATATAGCAAATGTATTCACGGGCCTTTATTTCACAGCAGGGAGACTCATGTGTGTGGTCATTGTCTATGGTGCTATTGACTTCATTCTTCTGGCCAATGACATATCAGTTGCACCACAATTAAGTATGAAAGCAGGAAACATGATATATCTTCTTTCTTTTGGTAAGCATGGTTACCCCTTTGTCACCTTTAAACATTAGATTCCACAAGTTGAGATAGAAATAAAGTGTTCGATATAGCAAATGTATTCACGGGCCTTAATTTCACAGCAGGTAGGCTCATGTGTCTGGTCATTGTCTATGGTGCTATTGCTTTCACTCTTCTGGCCAATGACATAACAGTTGCACCACAATTAAGCATGAAAGTAGGAAACCTGATACATCTTCTCACATTTGGTAAGCATGGCTACCCCTTTGTCACCTTTAAACATTAGATTCCATAAGTTGAGATAGAAAGAAAGTGTTCCATATAGCAAATGTATTCACGGGCCTTTATTTCACAGCAGGTAGACTCATGTGTGTGGTCATTGTCTATGGTGCTATTGACTTCATTCTTCTGGCCAATGACATATCAGTTGCACCACAATTAAGTATGAAAGCAGGAAACCTGATATATCTTCTTTCTTTTGGTAAGCATGGTTACCCCTTTGTCACCTTTAAACATTAGATTCCACAAGCTGAGATAGAAATAAAGTGTTCCATATAGCATATGTATTCACGGGCTTTTATTTCACAGCAGGTAGACTCATGTGTGTGGTCATTGTCTATGGTGCTATTGCTTTCACTCTTCTGGCCAATGACATAACAGTTGCACCACAATTAAGCATGAAAGTAGGAAACCTGATACATCTTCTCACATTTGGTAAGCATGGCTACCCCTTTGTCACCTTTAAACATTAGATTCCATAAGTTGAGATAGAAATAAAGCGTTCGATATAGCAAATGTATTCACGGGCCTTTATTTCACAGCAGGTAGACTCATGTGTGTGGTCATTGTCTATGGTGCTCATGACCTCATTCTTCCAGACAATGACATATTAGTTGCACCACAATTAAGTATGAAAGCAGGAAACCGGATACATCTTCTTTCTTTTGGTAAGCATGGCTACCCCTTTGTCACCTTTAAACATTAGATTCCATAAGTTGAGATAGAAATAAAGTGTTCGATATAGCAAATGTATTCACGGGCCTTTATTTCACAGCAGGTAGACTCATTTGTGTGGTCATTGTCTATGGTGCTATTGACTTCATTCTTCTGGCCAATGACATATCAGTTGCACCACAATTAAGTATGAAAGCAGGAAACCTGATATATCTTCTTTCTTTTGGTAAGCATGGTTACCCCTTTGTCACCTTTAAACATTAGATTCCACAAGTTGAGATAGAAATAAAGTGTTCCATATAGCAAATGTATTCACGGGCCTTTATTTCACAGCAGGTAGACTCATGTGTGTGGTCATTGTCTATGGAGCTATTGCTTTCACTCTTCTGGCCAATGACATAACAGTTGCACCACAATTAAGCATGAAAGTAGGAAACCTGATACATCTTCTCACATTTGGTAAGCATGGCTACCCCTTTGTCACCTTTAAACATTAGATTCCATAAGTTGAGATAGAAAGAAAGTGTTCCATATAGCAAATGTATTCACGGGCCTTTATTTCACAGCAGGTAGACTCATGTGTGTGGTCATTGTCTATGGTGCTATTGACTTCATTCTTCTGGCCAATGACATATCAGTTGCACCACAATTAAGTATGAAAGTAGGAAACCTGATACATCTTCTCACATTTGGTAACCATGGCTACCCCTTTGTCACCTTTAAACATTAGATTCCATAAGTTGAGATAGAAATAAAGTGTTCGATATAGCAAATGTATTCACGGGCCTTTATTTCACAGCAGGTAGACTCATGTGTGTGGTCATTGTCTATGGTGCTCATGACCTCATTCTTCCAGACAATGACATATCAGCTGCACCACAATTAAGTATGAAAGCAGGAAACCTGATACATCTTCTCACATTTGGTAAGCATGGCTACCCCTTTGTCACCTTTAAACATTAGATTCCATAAGTTGAGATAGAAATAAAGTGTTCGATATAGCAAATGTATTCACGGGCCTTTATTTCACAGCAGGTAGACTCATGTGTGTGGTCATTGTCTATGGTGCTATTGACTTCATTCTTCCAGACAATGACATATTAGTTGCACCACAATTAAGTATGAAAGCAGGAAACCTGATATATCTTCTTTCTTTTGGTAAGCATGGTTACCCCTTTGTCACCTTTAAACATTAGATTCCACAAGTTGAGATAGAAATAAAGTGTTCGATATAGCAAATGTATTCACGGGACTTTATTTCACAGCAGGTAGACTCATGTGTGTGGTCATTGTCTATGGTGCTCATGACCTCATTCTTCCAGACAATGACATATTAGTTGCACCACAATTAAGTATGAAAGCAGGAAACAGGATACATCTTCTTTCTTTTGGTAAGCATGGTTACCCCTTTGTCACCTTTAAACATTAGATTCCACAAGTTGAGATAGAAATAAAGTGTTCGATATAGCAAATGTATTCACGGGCCTTTATTTCACAGCAGGTAGACTCATGTGTCTGGTCATTGTCTATGGTGCTATTGCTTTCACTCTTCTGGCCAATGACATAACAGTTGCACCACAATTAAGCATGAAAGTAGGAAACCTGATACATCTTCTCACATTTGGTAAGCATGGCTACCCCTTTGTCACCTTTAAACATTAGATTCCATAAGTTGAGATAGAAATAAAGCGTTCGATATAGCAAATGTATTCACGGGCCTTTATTTCACAGCAGGTAGACTCATGTGTGTGGTCATTGTCTATGGTGCTCATGACCTCATTCTTCCAGACAATGACATATTAGTTGCACCACAATTAAGTATGAAAGCAGGAAACCGGATACATCTTCTTTCTTTTGGTAAGCATGGCTACCCCTTTGTCACCTTTAAACATTAGATTCCATAAGTTGAGATAGAAATAAAGTGTTCGATATAGCAAATGTATTCACGGGCCTTTATTTCACAGCAGGTAGACTCATGTGTGTGGTCATTGTCTATGGTGCTATTGACTTCATTCTTCTGGCCAATGACATATCAGTTGCACCACAATTAAGTATGAAAGCAGGAAACCTGATATATCTTCTTTCTTTTGGTAAGCATGGTTACCCCTTTGTCACCTTTAAACATTAGATTCCACAAGTTGAGATAGAAATAAAGTGTTCCATATAGCAAATGTATTCACGGGCCTTTATTTCACAGCAGGTAGACTCATGTGTGTGGTCATTGTCTATGGTGCTATTGCTTTCACTCTTCTGGCCAATGACATAACAGTTGCACCACAATTAAGCATGAAAGTAGGAAACCTGATACATCTTCTCACATTTGGTAAGCATGGCTACCCCTTTGTCACCTTTAAACATTAGATTCCATAAGTTGAGATAGAAAGAAAGTGTTCCATATAGCAAATGTATTCACGGGCCTTTATTTCACAGCAGGTAGACTCATGTGTGTGGTCATTGTCTATGGTGCTATTGACTTCATTCTTCTGGCCAATGACATATCAGTTGCACCACAATTAAGTATGAAAGTAGGAAACCTGATACATCTTCTCACATTTGGTAACCATGGCTACCCCTTTGTCACCTTTAAACATTAGATTCCATAAGTTGAGATAGAAATAAAGTGTTCGATATAGCAAATGTATTCACGGGCCTTTATTTCACAGCAGGTAGACTCATGTGTGTGGTCATTGTCTATGGTGCTCATGACCTCATTCTTCCAGACAATGACATATCAGCTGCACCACAATTAAGTATGAAAGCAGGAAACCTGATACATCTTCTCACATTTGGTAAGCATGGCTACCCCTTTGTCACCTTTAAACATTAGATTCCATAAGTTGAGATAGAAATAAAGTGTTCGATATAGCAAATGTATTCACGGGCCTTTATTTCACAGCAGGTAGACTCATGTGTGTGGTCATTGTCTATGGTGCTATTGACTTCATTCTTCCAGACAATGACATATTAGTTGCACCACAATTAAGTATGAAAGCAGGAAACCTGATATATCTTCTTTCTTTTGGTAAGCATGGTTACCCCTTTGTCACCTTTAAACATTAGATTCCACAAGTTGAGGTAGAAATAACGTGTTCGATAAAGCAAATGTATTCACGGGCCTTTATTTCACAGCAGGTAGACTCATGTGTGTGGTCATTGTCTATGGTGCTATTGACTTCATTCTTCCAGACAATGACATATTAGTTGCATCACAATTAAGCATGAAAGTAGGAAACCTGATACATCTTCTCACATTTGGTAAGCATGGCTACCCCTTTGTCATTTTTAAACATTAGATTCCATAAGTTGAGATAGAAATAAAGTGTTCGATATAGCAAATGTATTCACGGGGCTTTATTTCACAGCAGGAATACTCATGTGTGTGGTCATTGTCTATGGTGCTATTGACTTCATTCTTCTGGCCAATGACATATCAGTTGCACCACAATTAAGTATGAAATCAGGAAACCTGATATATCTTCTTTCTTTTGGTAAGCGTGGTTACCCCTTTGTCACCTTTAAACATTCGATTCCACAAGTTGAGATAGAAATAAAGTGTTCGAAATAGCAAATGTATTCACGGGCCTTTATTTCACAGCAGGTTGACTCACGTGTGTGGTCATTGTCTATGGTGCTATTGACTTCATTCTTCCAGACAATGACATATTAGTTGCACCACAATTAAGTATGAAAGCAGGAAACCTGATATATCTTCTTTCTTTTGGTAAGCATGGTTACCCCTTTGTCACCTTTAAACATTAGATTCCACAAGTTGAGATAGAAATAAAGTGCTCCATATAGCAAATGTATTCACGAGCCTTTATTTCACAGCAGGTAGACTCATGTGTGTGGTCATTGTCTAAGGTGCTATTGACTTCATTCTTCCAGACAATGACATATTAGTTGCACCACAATTAAGTATGAAAGCAGGAAACCTGATATATCTTCTTTCTTTTGGTAAGCATGGTTACCCCTTTGTCACCTTTAAACATTAGATTCCACAAGTTGAGATAGAAATAAAGTGTTCCATATTGCAAATGTATTCACGGGCCTTTATTTCACAGCAGGTAGACTCATGTGTGTGGTCATTGTCTATGGTGCTCATGACCTCATTCTTCCAGACAATGACATATCAGTTGCACCACAATTAAGTATGAAAGCAGGAAACCTGATATATCTTCTTTCTATTGGTAAGCATGGCTACCCCTTTGTCACCTTTAAACATTAGATTCCATAAGTTGAGATAGAAATAAAATGTTCGATATAGCAAATGTATTCACGGGCCTTTATTTCACAACAGGTAGACTCATGTGTGTGGTCATTGTCTATGGTGCTCATGACCTCATTCTTCCAGACAATGACATATTAGTTGCACCACAATTAAGTATGAAAGTAGGAAACCTGATACATCTTCTCACATTTGGTAAGCATGGCTACCCCTTTGTCACCTTTAAACATTAGATTCCATAAGTTGAGATAGAAATAAAGTGTTCGATATAGCAAATGTATTCACGGGCCTTTATTTCACAGCAGGTAGGCTCATGTGTGTGGTCATTGTCTATGGTGCTATTGACTTCATTCTTCCAGACAATGACATATTAGTTGCACCACAATTAAGTATGAAAGCAGGAAACCTGATATATCTTCTTTCTTTTGGTAAGCATGGTTACCCCTTTGTCACCTTTAAACATTAGATTCCACAAGTTGAGATAGAAATAAAGTGTTCCATATAGCAAATGTATTCACGGGCCTTTATTTCACAGCAGGTAGACTCATCTACATCTACATTGATACTCCGCAAGCCACTCAACGGTGTGTGGCGGAGGGCACTTTACGTGCCACTGTCATTACCTCCCTTTCCTGTTCCAGTCGCGTATGGTTCGCGGGAAGAACGACTGTCTGAAAGCCTCCGTGCGTGCTCTAATCTCTCTAATTTTACATTCGTGATCCTCTCGGGAAGTATAAGTAGGGGGAAGCAATATATTCGATACCTCATCCAGAAACGCACCCTCTCGAAACCTGGCGAGCAAGCTACACCGCGATGCAGAGCGCCTCTCTTGCAGAGTCTGCCACTTGAGTTTATTAAACATCTCCGTAACGCTATCACGGTTACCAAATAACCCAGTGACGAAACGCGCCGCTCTTCTTTGGATCTTCTCTATCTCCTCCGTCAACCCGACCTGGTAAGGATCCCACACTGATGAGCAATACTCAAGTATAGGTCGAACGAGTGTTTTGTAAGCCACCTCCTTTTGTTGATGGACTACATTTTCTAAGCACTCTCCCAATGAATCTCAACCTGGTACCCGCCTTACCAACAATTAGTTTTATATGATCATTCCACTTCAAATCGTTCCGTACGCATACTCCCAGATATTTTACAGAAGTAACTGCTACCAGTGTTTGTTCCGCTATCATATAATCATACAATAAAGGATCCTTTTTTCTATGTATTCGCAATACATTACATTTGTCTATGTTAAGGGTCAGTTGCCACTCCCTGCACCAAGTGCCTATCCGCTGCAGATCTTCCTGTATTTCGCTACAATTTTCTAATGCAGCAACTTCTCTGTATACTACAGCATCATCCGCGAAAAGCCGCATGGAACTTCCGACACTATCTACTAAGTCATTTATATATATTGTGAAAAGCAATGGTCCCATAACACTCCCCTGTGGCACGCCAGAGGTTACTTTAACGTCTGTAGACGTCTCTCCATTGATAACAACATGCTGTGTTCTGTTTGCCAAAAACTCCTCAATCCAGCCACACAGCTGGTCTGATATTCCGTAGGCTCTTACTTTGCTTATCAGGCGACAGTGCGGAACTGTATCGAACGCCTTCCGGAAGTCAAGAAAAATAGCATCTACCTGGGAGCCTGTATCTAATATTTTCTGGGTCTCATGAACAAATAAGGCGAGTTGGGTCTCACACGATCGCTGTTTCCGGAATCCATGTTGATTCCTACATAGTAGATTCTGGGTTTCCAGAAATGACATGATACGCGAGCAAAAAACATGTTCTAAAATTCTACAAGAGATCGACGTAAGAGATATAGGTCTATAGTTTTGCGCATCTGCTCGACGACCCTTCTTGAAGACTGGGACTATCTGTGCTCTTTTCCAATCATTTGGAACCCTCCGTTCCTCTAGAGACTTGCGGTACACGGCTGTTAGAAGGGGGGCAAGTTCTTTCGCGTACTCTGTGTAGAATCGAATTGGTATCCCGTCAGGTCCAGTGGACTTTCCTCTATTGAGTGATTCCAGTTGCTTTTCTATTCCTTGGACACTTATTTCGATGTCAGCCAATTTTTCGTTTGTGCGAGGATTTAGAGAAGGAACTGCAGTGCGGTCTTCCTCTGTGAAACAGCTTTGGAAAAAGGTGTTTAGTATTTCAGCTTTACGCGTGTCATCCTCTGTTTCAATGCCATCATCATCCCGTAGTGTCTGGATATGCTGTTTCGAGCCACTTACAGATTTAACGTAAGACCAGAACTTCCTAGGATTTTCTGTCAAGTCGGTACATAGAATTTTACTTTCGAATTCAATGAACGCTTCACGCATAGCCCTCCTTACACTAACTTTGACATCGTTTAGCTTCTGTTTGTCTGAGAGGTTTTGGCTGCGTTTAAACTTGGAGTGGAGCTCTCTTTGCTTTCGCAGTAGTTTCCTAACTTTGTTGTTGTACCACGGTGGGTTTTTCCCGTCCCTCACAGTTTTACTCGGCACGTACCTGTCTAAAACGCATTTTACGATTGCCTTGAACTTTTTCCATAAGCACTCAACATTGTCAGTGTCGGAACAGAAATTTTCGTTTTGATCTGTTAGGTAGTCTGAAATCTGCCTTCTATTACTCTTGCTAAACAGATAAACCTTCCTCCCTTTTTTTATATTCCTATTAACTTCCATATTCAGGGATGCTGCAACGGCCTTATGATCACTGATTTCCTGTTCTGTACATACAGATTCGAAAAGTTTGGGTCTGCTTGTTATCAGTAGGTCCAATATGTTATCTCCACGAGTCGGTTCTCTGTTTAATTGCTCGAGGTAATTTTCGGATAGTGCACTCAGTATAATGTCACTCGATGCTCTGTCCCTACCACCCGTCCTAAACATCTGAGTGTCCCAGTCTATATCTGGTAAATTGAAATCTCCACCTAAGACTATAACATGCTGAGAAAATTTATGTGAAATGTATTCCAAATTTTCTCTCAGTTGTTCTGCCACTAATGCTGCTGAGTCGGGAGGTCGGTAAAAGGAGCCAATTATTAACCTAGTTCGGTTGTTTAGTGTAATCTCCACCCATAATAATTCACAGGAACTATCCACTTCTACTTCACTACAGGATAAACTACTACTAACAGCGATGAACACTCCACCACCGGTTGCATGCAATCTATCCTTTCTAAACACCGTCTGTACCTTTGTAAAAATTTCGGCAGAATTTATCTCTGGCTTAAGCCAGCTTTCTGTACCTATAACGATTTCAGCTTCGGTGCTTTCTATCAGCGCTTGAAGTTCCGGTACTTTACCAACGCAGCTTCGACAGTTGACAATTACAATACCGATTGCTGCTTGGTCCCCGCATGTGTGTGGTCATTGTCTATGGTGCTATTGACTTCATTCTTCCAGACAATGACATATTAGTTGCACCACAATTAAGTATGAAAGCAGGAAACGTGATATATCTTCTTTCTTTTGGTAAGCATGGTTACCCCTTTGTCACCTTTAAACATTAGATTCCACAAGTTGAGATAGAAATAAAGTGTTCCATATAGCAAATGTATTCACGGGCCTTTATTTCACAGCAGGTAGACTCATGTGTGTGGTCATTGTCTATGGTGCTATTGACTTCATTCTTCTGGCCAATGACATATCAGTTGCACCACAATTAAGTATGAAAGCAGGAAACCTGATATATCTTCTTTCTTTTGGTAAGCATGGTTACCCCTTTGTCACCTTTAAACATTAGATTCCACAAGTTGAGATAGAAATAAAGTGTTCCATATAGCAAATGTATTCACGGGCCTTTATTTCACAGCAGGTAGACTCATGTGTGGGGTCATTGTCTATGGTGCTATTGACTTCATTCTTCTGGCCAATGACATATCAGTTGCACCACAATTAAGTATGAAAGCAGGAAACATGATATATCTTCTTTCTTTTGGTAAGCATGGTTACCCCTTTGTCACCTTTAAACATTAGATTCCACAAGTTGAGATAGAAATAAAGTGTTCCATATAGCAAATGTATTCACGGGTCTTTATTTCACAGCAGGTAGACTCATGTGTGTGGTCATTGTCTATGGTGCTATTGACTTCATTCTTCTGGCCAATGACATATCAGTTGCACCACAATTAAGTATGAAAGCAGGAAACCTGATATATCTTCTTTCTTTTGGTAAGCATGGTTACCCCTTTGTCACCTTTAAACATTAGATTCCACAAGTTGAGATAGAAATAAAGTGTTCCATATAGCAAATGTATTCACGGGCCTTTATTTCACAGCAGGTAGACTCACGTGTGTGGTCATTGTCTATGGTGCTATTGACTTCATTCTTCTGGCCAATGACATATCAGTTGCACCACAATTAAGTATGAAAGCAGGAAACCTGATATATCTTCTTTCTTTTGGTAAGCATGGTTCCCCCTTTGTCACCTTTAAACATAAGATTCCACAAGTTGAGATACAAATAAAGTGTTCCATATAGCAAATGTTTTCACGGGCCTTTATTTCACAGCAGGTAGACTCATGTGTGTGGTCATTGTCTATGGTGCTATTGACTTCATTCTTCCAGACAATGACATATTAGTTGCACCACAATTAAGTATGAAAGCAGGAAACCTGATATATCTTCTTTCTTTTGGTAAGCATGGTTACCAATTGTCACCTTTAAACATTAGATTCCACAAGTTGAGATAGAAGTAAAGTGTTCCATATAGCAAATGCATTCACGGGCCTTTATTTCACAGCAGGTAGACTCATGTGTGGGGTCATTGTCTATGGTGCTATTGACTTCATTCTTCTGGCCAATGACATATCAGTTGCACCACAATTAAGTATGAAAGCAGGAAACCTGATATATCTTCTTTCTTTTGGTAAGCATGGTTACCCCTTTGTCACCTTTAAACATTAGATTCCACAAGTTGAGATAGAAATAAAGAGTTCCATATAGCAAATGTATTCACGGGTCTTTATTTCACAGCAGGTAGACTCATGTGTGTGGTCATTGTCTATGGTGCTATTGCTTTCACTCTTCTGGCCAATGACATAACAGTTGCACCACAATTAAGCATGAAAGTAGGAAACCTGGTACATCTTCTCACATTTGGTAAGCATGGCTACCCCTTTGTCACCTTTAAACATTAGATTCCATAAGTTGAGATAGAAATAAAGTGTTCCATATAGCAAATGTATTCACGGGCCTTTATTTCACAGCAGGTGGACTCATATGTGTGGTCATTGTCTATGGTGCTATTGACTTCATTCTTCTGGCCAATGACATATCAGTTGCACCACAATTAAGTATGAAAGCAGGAAACCTGATTTATTTTCTTTCTTTTGGTAAGCATGGTTACCCCTTTGTCACCTTTAAACATTAGATTCCACAGGTTGAGATAGAAATAAAGTGTTCCATATAGTGTGTGTGTGTGTAAGTATAATCTAACTTCTGCACCATTTCAGTGCAGTAATGTGTTCATTGTAAATAAGTATTACAGTAGTTGTATTACATGTTTCTTACCTTATAAATAAATATAAAACTTTTTTATTTTAAATTCAGTGCAATAGTATTTGTAAAATGACTCTTAGTGTTCATTAAAAAATGACGATCATTCCACTTGGGACCTGTGGAATGGTACATCAGCTTATTTGTTTTAGTTTAAATATTTGTCATGTATTGTTGTTTTTCTGACATGTTCCACATCCTGGAGGACCTCCTCACTACGGATCAATTGGAATGAATGTAAATCTAATCTAATCTAAATGTATTCACAGGCCTTTATTTCACAGCAGGTAGATTCATGTGTGTGGTCATTGTCTATGGTGCTATTGCTTTCACTCTTCTGGCCAAAGACATAACAGTTGCACCACAATTAAGCATGAAAGTAGGAAACCTGATACATCTTCTCACATTTGGTAACCATGGCTACCCCTTTGTCACCTTTAAACATTAGATTCCATAAGTTGAGATAGAAATAAAGTGTTCGATATAGCAAATGTATTCACGGGCCTTTATTTCACAGCAGGTAGACTCATGTGTGTGGTCATTGTCTACGGTGCTCATGACCTCATTCTTCCAGACAATGACATATTAGTTGCACCACAATTAAGTATGAAAGCAGGAAACCGGATACATCTTCTTTCTTTTGGTAAGCATGGCTACCCCTTTGTCACCTTTAAACATTAGATTCCATAAGTTGAGATAGAAATAAAGTGTTCGATATAGCAAATGTATTCACGGGCCTTTATTTCACAGCAGGTAGACTCATGTGTGTGGTCATTGTCTATGGTGCTATTGCTTTCACTCTTCTGGCCAATGACATAACAGTTGCACCACAATTAAGCATGAAAGTAGGAAACCTGATACATCTTCTCACATTTGGTAAGCATGGCTACCCTTTTGTCACCTTTAAACATTAGATTCCATAAGTTGAGATAGAAATAAAGTGTTCGATATAGCAAATGTATTCACGGGCCTTTATTTCACAGCAGGTAGACTCATGTGTTTGGTCTTTGTCTATGGTGCTATTGCTTTCCCTCTTCTGGCCAATGACATAACAGTTGCACCACAATTAAGCATGAAAGTAGGAAACCCTTATACATCTTCTCACATTTGGTAAGAATGGCTACCCCTTTGTCACCTTTAAACATTAGATTCCATAAGTTGAGATAGAAATAAAGTGTTCGATATAGCAAATGTATTCACGGGCCTTTATTTCACAGCAGGTAGACTCATGTGTGTGGTCATTGTCTATGGTGCTCATGACCTCATTCATCCAGACAATGACATATTAGTTGCACCACAATTAAGTATGAAAGCAGGAAACCGGACACATCTTATTTCTTTTGGTAAGCATGGCTACCCCTTTGTCACCTTTAAACATTAGATTCCATAAGTTGAGATAGAAATAAAGTGTTCGATATAGCAAATGTATTCACGGGCCTTTATTTCACAGCAGGTAGACTCATGTGTGTGGTCATTGTCTATGGTGCTATTGACTTCATTCTTCTGGCAAATGACATATCAGTTGCACCACAATTAAGTATGAAAGCAGGAAACCTGATATATCTTCTTTCTTTTGGTAAGCATGGTTACCCCTTTGTCACCTTTAAACATTAGATTCCACAAGTTGAGATAGAAATAAAGTGTTCCATATAGCAAATGTATTCACGGACCTTTATTTAACAGCGGGTAGACTCATGTGTGTGGTCATTAGCTATGGTGCTATTGCTTTCACTCTTCTGGCCAATGACATAACAGTTGCACCACAATTAAGCATGAAAGTAGGAAACCTGATACATCTTCTCACATTTGGTAAGCATGGCTACCACTTTGTCACCTTTAAACATTAGATTCCATAAGTTGAGATAGAAATAAAGTGTTCGATATAGCAAATGTATTCACGGGCCTTTATTTCACAGCAGGTAGACTCATGTGTGAGGTCATTGTCTATGGTGCTATTGCTTTCACTCTTCTGGCCAATGACATAACAGTTGCACCACAATTAAGCATGAAAGTAGGAAACCTGATACATCTTCTCACATTTGGTAAGCATGGCTACCCCTTTGTCACCTTTAAACATTAGATTCCATAAGTTGAGATAGAAATAAAGTGTTCGATATAGCAAATGTATTCACGGGCCTTTATTTCACAGCAGGTAGACTCATGTGTGTGGTCATTGTCTATGGTGCTCATGACCTCATTCTTCCAGACAATGACATATTAGTTGCACCACAATTAAGTATGAAAGCAGGAAACCGGATACATCTTCTTTCTTTTCGTAAATGGCTACCCCTTTGTCACCTTTAAACATTAGATTCCATAAGTTGAGATAGAAATAAAGTGTTTGATATAGCAAATGTATTCACGGGCCTTTATTTCACAGCAGGTAGACACATGTGTGTGGTCATTGTCTATGGTGCTATTGACTTCATTCTTCTGGCCAATGACATATCAGTTGCACCACAATTAAGTATGAAAGCAGGAAACCTGATATATCTTCTTTCTTTTGGTAAGCATGGTTACCCCTTTGTCACCTTTAAACATTAGATTCCACAAGTTGAGATAGAAATAAAGTGTTCGATATAGCAAATGTATTCACGGGACATTATTTCACAGCAGGTAGACTCATGTGTGTGGACATTGTCTATGGTGCTATTGCTTTCACTCTTCTGGCCAATGACATAACAGTTGCACCACAATTAAGCATGAAAGTAGGAAACCTGATACATCTTCTCACATTTGGTAAGCATGGCTACCCCTTTGTCACCTTTAAACATTAGATTCCATAAGTTGAGATAGAAATAAAGTGTTCGATATAGCAAATGTATTCACGTGCCTTTATTTCATAGCAGGTAGACTCATGTGTGTGGCCATTGTCTATGGTGCTCATGACCTCATTCTTCCAGACAATGACATATTAGTTGCACCACAATTAAGTATGTAAGCAGGAAACCGGATACATCTTCTTTCTTTTGGTAAGCATGGCTACCCCTTTGTCACCTTTAAACATTAGATTCCATAAGTTGATATAGAAATAAAGTGTTTGATATAGCAAATGTATTCACGGGCCTTTATTTCACAGCAGGTAGACTCATGTGTGTGGTCATTGTCTATGGTGCTATTGACTTCATTCTTCTGGCCAATGACATATCAGTTGCACCACAATTAAGTATGAAAGCAGGAAACCTGATATATCTTCTTTCTTTTGGTAAGCATGGCTACACCTTTGTCACCTTTAAACATTAGATTCCATAAGTGTAGATAGAAATAAAGTGTTGGATGTAGCAAATGTAGTCACGGGCCCTTATTGCACAGCAAGTAGACTCATGTGTGTGGTCATTGTCTATGGTGCTCATGACCTCATTCTTCCAGACAATGACATATTAGTTGCACCACAATTAAGTATGAAAGCAGGAAACCGGATACATCTTCTTTCTTTTGGTAAGCATGGCTACCCCTTTGTCCCCTTAAAGATTAGATTCCATAAGTTGAGATAGAAATAAAGTGTTCGATATAGCAAATGTATTCTTGGGCCTTTATTTCACAGCAGGTAGACTCATGTGTGTGGTCATTGTCTATGATGCTATTGACTTCACTCTTCTGTCCAATGACATATCAGTTGCACCACAATTAAGTATGAAAGCAGGAATCCTGATATATCTTCTTTCTTCTGGTAAGAATGGCTACCCCTTTGTCACCTTTAAACATTAGATTCCATAAGTTGAGATAGAAATAAAGTGTTGGATGTAGCAAATGTAGTCACGGGCCCTTATTTCACAGCAGGTAGACTCATGTGTGTGGTCATTGTCTATGGTGCTCATGACTTCATTCTTCTGGCCAGTGACATATCAGTTGCACCACAATTAAGTATGAAAGCAGGAAACCTGATACATCTTCTTCATTTTGGTAAGCATGGCTACCCCTTTGTCACCTTTAAACATTAGATTCTGTGGTGTCACCGCCAGACACCACACTTGCTAGGTGGTAGCTTAAATCAGCCGCGGTCCATTTAGTACATGTCGGTCCCGCGTGTCGCCACTGTATGATCGCAGACTGAGCGCCACCACAAGGCAGGTCTCGAGATACGGACTAGCACTTGCCCCAGTTGTACGACGGCTTTGCTAGATACTACACAGACGAAGCCTTTCTCTCATTTGCCGAGAGACTGTTAGAATAGCCTTCAGCTAAGTCCATGGCTACGACCTAGCAAGGCGCCATTAGCCTTACATAGTTGGATAGTTATCGTATGAAATTTCTCATCAAGAGCGTTGTAAACCAAAGGACTATATAAAAGTTAAGTATTCGAGGAGCTGCATACTTTTCTTATTAGAATTCACTACTTATCCTGTTCCAGAATTCACGCCCGTCTGCGTTAGATAGCGTGCATTTCGGCCTCCTCTATCTACAAGGTGTTGGCACATTTGCCAACACATCATTGGCGACGAGGGAAACGTGTTCTTTCTAATTGCTTACATTTGCTTGTGTCATG
Organism: Schistocerca piceifrons; assembly: GCF_021461385.2. Lineage (NCBI taxonomy): Eukaryota > Metazoa > Arthropoda > Insecta > Orthoptera > Acrididae > Schistocerca > Schistocerca piceifrons. Next base: position 554,904,526 of record NC_060144.1, read on the forward strand.
GCTTCGCCAGATGTACTGTCCGAATTTTATAGCTTGCAAAATCAGCAGACACAGGCATTATTGGATGCCCTTGGACAGCTCGTCCAGGGTCAACGTGCCATTCAAACCGATGCGGCAGCCGCCGCTTCACCGCTACCGCAGCCACAACTCGCAGTTGCACCGCAGTTTCGCAATTGCGATGCACAGCAAGAGACCTGGCCTGAGTGGTCTCGCCAGTTTGGATTTCATCTTGCCGCCTACAGAATTCAGGGTAACGAGCGGCAGCCTCACTTATTGTCTTGTGTCGGCGTGCAAACGTACCGTGTGATAGTGAAATTATTTCCTCGACGCGACGTAGCAACTCTGTCCTACGAAGAAATTTTGTCGGCATTGGATGCGTATTTCAAAGAAACAGTTAATGTAGTTGCAAAAAGGTATACTTTCTTTCGTACAAAGCGTACGGCTGGTCAAATCAATCGGGAGTGGGTTGCAACTTTGCAAGGCCTTACTAGGGATTGTGCGTTTGAATGTGACTGTGGCCTTCCTTATTCAGATACTATGGTGCGTGATGCAATTGCACAGAACGTTTCTGATGTTCGCATACGGGAACAGATTTTGAAACTAGTTAATCCCTCCCTTCAGCAAGTGATAGACATATTGGATAGGCAAGACACACTTGACTGTGCTCAGGAATCTTTTGAAACTTCGCCAGCAGTGTGTAACATTAACCGGCCCGCCGGGCGCGCTGTGCGGCCCGGTAAACTGCCCTCGCACACTTCCGTGCAGCTGCTGCCACGCTTTAAACCAGGTGTGCCGCGCCAGCATACAAAAGCAGTGAAATCATGCCCGCCGTGTGCTACTAGACATTCGCGTGACAGTTGCCCGTCACGCCAAGCTATTTGCTTTTTCTGTCGTAAGAAAGGACATGTTCAAAGTGTTTGCCAGAAACGGCTCAGATCAGACAATCACAATCATTCCCGGCCCTTTGCTTCACGCCGGAATCGAACCAAGGACACTCAGGCTCGTGGACCTTCGCCCATGGACATTCATGTAGTTAATTCCACTTCGTCCAGTGCCACTGTCTCTACCTGTGACTGTGTTCGTCCCACAAAAAGTGTGCATCGACGTCGCCGGAAATCACGTCAGTTAGCAAGTGGGACAATAAACTTTTTGTAGATTTGGACTTTAATGGCAAGGTCATACCATTCCAGCTCGATACCGGAGCTGCAGTTTCATTGCTCAATCACGACACGTACAAACAACTGGGCAAACCTCCGTTGCGTGCCGCAAATGTTCAGTTAAAAAGTTGTTCAGGACAGAAAATTCCTGTGTTAGGACAGTGCAGCCTTCTTGCAACATACAAGGGACAAACAAAACTTGTGTCATTTTACGTTCTTCGTTCGTCTACTGCAGTGAACTTGTTTGGTTTAGATTTATTTCAGTTGTTTAACTTGTCTATTGTAAATCAGGTCCTATCAGTGAATCAGACTGTGCCTTCAGACAGTATTTCTCGTCTATGTGAAGAATTTGCAGACATTTTTGCACCGGGCCTTGGTTGCGCTACGAACTATGAAGCACATTTGGAACTGAAAGTAAACGCGCAACCGAAATTTTTCCGAGCGTGCAATGTTCCCCACGCATTGCGTGATGAGGTTGCAAGAACATTAAACGATCTAGAATCACAAGGTGTAATTGAACGTGTGCAAGCTTCTCTCTGGGCCTCACCCTTAGTAATTTTGCCAAAACCTTCCGGTAAACTGAGACTTTGTGTGGACTTCAAGGCAACAGTGAATCCACAACTCGTGATTGCGACTTTTCCCTTACCCCGCCCGGAAGATCTTTTTGGTAAACTGTGCCCGGGTAAATACTTTTCGAAGTTGGACCTAGCAGATGCGTACTTGCAAATCCCAGTGGACGCCGAATCCCAGCGCGTCTTGGTGGTTAACACGCATCTTGGTTTGTACCGATTCAAAAGACTGCCATTCGGGTGTGCATCTGCCCCTGCATTGTTTCAGCAATATTTACAAACTGTTTGTGCGTCGGTCCCTACTGCTGCGAACTATCTGGACAATATTGTGATCTCCGGAAAGACAGCCGACGAGCATTTAGCACACCTACGAACATTATTTCAGGTATTGCGACAAAATGGTCTTCGCTGTGTGTTTTTTGCTCGTGACTTACCATACCTGGGACATGTCATCAATGCCCAAGGCATACATCCGAGTCCAGAGCACCTCCGTGCCATACAAGAATTGACTTCGCCACGGAATATGAAGCAGCTACAGAGTGTGTTGGGTAAAATTAACTATTATCATCGCTTTCTGCGCAATGGCTCTTTCATTTCAGCTCCGCTTCATCGCTTACGCTGTAAGGGTGTTCCGTTCGTCTGGACGACGGAATGCGAACGCGCCTTTCGCCAATTGAAATCGGCGTTGCTTTCTAATACTTGCCTTACGCCATTCGATCCCCAGAAACCCCTTTTGTTGATGGTAGATGCATCGGATTTCGGGATCAGTGCTGTGCTTGCGCACAAAGTTGGCTCGAATGATCGCCCTATTGCCTTTGCGTCCACATTGCTCTCAACTGCGCAAAGAAATTATTCCCAGATAGAGAAAGAAGCTTTGGCTCTCGTATTTGGTGTTACTAAGTTCCATGATTTCTTGTATGGTCGTCACTTGACCATCATCACAGACCACAAACCTTTGACGTCGCTTTTTTTCATCCGAACAAGCCTGTACCTCCGTGTACAGCGCCGAAATTCATTCGCTGGTCTATTTTCCTCTCGCAGTACCGCTACGATATCTTGTATCGGTCCACTGCTAAGCACGGCAACGCTGTGCGTTGTCCCGTTTGCCTGTTGCTGATGATAAAGCATTCGATTCTTCCGAACTTGCTTGCATGTTCATTGATTCGGAAACCGATGAAGTGGTCGAATCGTTTCCGATTGATTTTCGTCGTGTGACCCTGTCCTTGCTACCGTTTTGCGTTTTGTTGCTACGCAATGGCCATGTGTCAAAGTCTCGGATCGAGGATCCGTTGGTTCGCCGATTTTTTGCTCATAAGGAGAGACTTTTTGTACGACGTGGTGTTTTGTTGTTGCGTTCTGATAATGATCAGTCCAGAGTCGTGGTCCCACGTTCGTTACAGTCCTCTGTTTTATGGCTTCTTCTCCAAGGACATTGGGGTATAGTGCGAACAAAACAACTTGCTCGTCAGCACTGTACTTGGTTCGGAATCAATGCTGCGATTACGAATATGTGTCCTTCTTGCATGGCGTGTGCCGAACAACAATCCGCACCGCCGCAGAAAGTCTTTGCATGGCCAAAAGCCACTTCCCCTTGGCAACGCTTGCACATCGATTTTGCTGGTCCATTCTGGAATGCTCGATGGTTGGTTCTGGTAGATGCCTTCAGTAATTTTCCTTTTGTTGTCCGGATGTCTTCCACGACGTCCTCTGCCACCATCCAAGCGTTGTCTGCTATCTTTTGCATTGAAGGTCTTCCGCAGACTATTGTTTCCGACAATGGCCCACAATTCATGTCCGCAGAATTTCAGTCATTCTGCCAGGCCAATGGTATTCAACATCTGACATCCACGCCGTTTTTGCCTCAGTCAAACGGTGCCGCTGAACGATTGGTCCAGACTTTCAAGTCACAGATGTTGAAGTTGAAAGAATCGCATTCTCAGGAGGACGCGTTGTTGCTCTTTTTGTCATCGTATCGCTCTCAGCCCCGAGATGGTCGCTCGCCGGCTGAGTTGTTCCACAGTCGTCCTCATCGAACCATGATGTCTTTGCTGCATCCGCCGCATCAGGTTCCTGTGCAGCGGCAGACTCCTGCTTTTGCTCCAGGCGACGTTGTATTTTATCGCAACTATCGAGGTTCACGGCGTTGGCTCACAGGGCGCATTCTTCGCTGCCTCGGCCGCGCGATGTATTTGGTTTTGGGGGCCTCTGGTGAGGTGCGTCGGCATCTCAATCAGCTGCGCCTCTGTCGTCCCACGGGTTCTGCCCCTCCCCATCTGCTTTCAGCGACAATGCCGTCCGGTCAGCGCCCTGGGGACCCATCTACTGGCTCGCCTCATCCCCAGGTGTTACCGACGATGCCTTCCATTTTGCCCCAAGGCGACACGCCGCCGCAGCTGCCGCCACCGCCGCCTGTTCTCCCGCCGGCGCCGCCCAGATTCGACGCTTCGTTGCCGCCGCCAAGCGCCTCCCTGGGTCACGCGCCGCCGATCGCTTCCAGCAACCAGCTGTCCTCCGCCATGGAACTGTTGCCCGCTCCGGACCACATGCCGTCTTCGCGCGTCGGGTACCCCGACGCCATGGAGGTCGACCCTTCGGCCCCTCCTGTCTCTTTATGGGCGCATACACTGCATGTTGACGTGCGCCCTGGACTAGGTTTTCAGGCGTTTCCTAGATCCCCTCGGACCGAATGGCCGGGTGCGGGTGGCACAAACTTGCCTGTTGTTAGGATCCCCACCTCATCGCATACGTCAACATGGGGTCCTCCCCACGGCGGGCGGAAGCCTTATAACAGGACCGTTCGCCGATTTGCGGGGGAGGCATATGGTGTCACCGGCAGACACCACACTTGCTAGGTGGTAGCTTAAATCGGCTGCGGTCCATTTAGTACATGTCGGACCCACGTGTCGCCACTGTGTGATCGCAGACCGAGCGCCACCACAAGGCAGCTCTCGAGATACGGACTAGCACTCGCCCCAGTTGTACGAAGACTTTGCTAGCGACTACACAGATGAAGCCTTTCTCTCATTTGCCGAGAGACAGTTAGAATAGCCTTCAGCTAAGTCCATGGCTACAACCTAGCAAGGCGCCATTAGCCTTACATAGTTGGATAGTTATCGAATGAAATTTCTCATCAAGAACGTTGTAAACCAAAGGACTATATAAAAGTTAAGTATTCGAGGAGCTGCATACTTTTCTTATTTGAATTCACTACTTATCCTGTTCCAGAATTCACGCCCGTCTGCGTTAGATAGCGTGCATTTCGGCCTCCTCTATCTACAAGGTGTTGGCACATTTGCCAACACATCAGATTCCATAAGTTGAGATAGAAATAAAGTGTTCGACATAGCAAATGTATTCAGAGGCCTTTATTTCACAGCAGGTTGACTCATGTGAGTGGTCATTCTCTATGGTGCTATTGACTTCACTCTTCCGGCCAATGACATATCAGTTGCACCACAATTAAGTATGAAAGCAGGAAACCTGAGACATCTTCTTTCTTTTGGTAAGCATGGCTATCGCTTTGTCACCTTTAAAAATTAGATTCCTTAAGTTGAGATTCAAATAAAGTGTTGGATGTAGCAAATGTAGTCATGGGGCTTTATTCCACAGCAGATAGACTCATGTGTGTGGTCATTGCCTATGCTCGTATTCACTTCATTCTTCCGGCCAATGACATATCAGTTGCACCACAATTAAGTATGAAAGCAGGAAACCTGATATATCTTCTTTCTTTTGGTAAGCATCGCTACCTCTTTGTCACCTTCAAACATTAGATTCCATAAGTTGAGATAGAAATGAAGTGTTCGCTATAGCAAATGTATTCAGAGGCCTTTATTTCACAGCAGGTTGACTCATGTGTGTGGTCATTCTCTATGGTGCTATTGACTTCATTCTTCCGGCCAATGACATATCAGTTGCACCACAATTAAGTATGAAAGTAGGAAACCTGATACATCTTCTTTCTTTTTGTAAGAATGGCTACCCGTTTGTCACCTTTGAACATCAAATTCCAAAGGCTGAGATAGAAATAAACTGTTCGATATAGCAAATGTATTCTGGGGCCTGAATTTCGCAGCAGGTACCCTCATGTGTGTGGTCATTGTCTATGGTGCTATTGACTTCATTCTTCCGGCCAATGACATATCAGTTGCACCACAATTAAGTATGAAATCAGGAAACCTGAGACATCTTCTTTCTTTTGGTAAGCACGGCTACCCCTTTGTCTCCTTTAAACATTAGATTCAAGGAATTGAGATAGAAATAAGGTGTTGGATGTAGCAAATGTAGTCATGGGGCTTTATTTCACAGCAGGTAGACTCATGTGTGTGGTCATTGTCTACGGTGCTATTGACTTCATTCTTCCGGCCAATGTCATATCAGTTGCACCATAAATAAGTATGAAAGCAGGAAACCTGATATTTTCTCTTTCTTTTGGTATGCATAGCTACCCTTTTGTCACCTTTAAACATTAGATTGCATATGTAGAGATAGAAATAAAGTGTTGGATGTAGCAAATGTATGCCTGGGACTTTATTTCACAGCAGGTAGACTCGTGTGTTGTCATTGTCTATGGTGCTCATGACCTCATTCTTCCGGCCAATGACATATCAGTTGCACCACAATTAAGTATGAAAGCAGGAAACCTGATACATCTTCTTTCTTTTGGTAAGCATGGCTACCCCTTTGTCACCTTTAAACATTAGATTCCATAAGTTGAGATAGAAATAAAGTGTTGGATGTAGCAAATGTAGTCACGGGCCTTTATTTCATAGCAGGTAGACTCATGTGTGTGGTCATTGTCTATGGTGCTATTGACTTCATTCTTCCGGCCAATGACATATCAGTTGCACCACAATTAAGTATGAAACCAGGAAACCTGATACATCTTGTTTCTTTTGGTAAGCATGGCTACCCCTTTGTCACTTTTGAACATGAGATTCCATATGTTGAGATAGAAATAAAGTGTTCGATGTAGCAAATGTATTCACGGGCCTTTATTTCACAGGAGGTAGACTCATGTGTGTGGTCATTGTGTATGGTTTCCATGACCTCATTCTTCCGGCCAATGACTTTTCAGTTGCACCAAAATTAAGTATGAAAGCAGGAAACCTGATATATCTTCTTTCTTTTGGTAAGCATGGCTACCCCTTTGTCATCTTCAAACATTAGATTCCAAGGGTTGAGATAGAACTAAAGTGTTCGATGTAGCAAATGTATTCACGGGCCTTTATTTCACAGCATCACAGCAGGTAGACTCATGTGGGTCTTCATTGTCTATGGTGCTATTGACTTCATTCTTTCGGCCAACGACATATCAGTTGCACCGCTATTAAGTATGAAAGCAGGAAACCTGATACATCTTCTTTCTTTTTGTAAGAATGGCTACCCATTTGTCACCTTTAAACATCAAATTCCAAAGGCTGAGATAGAAATGACGTGTTAGAATGTAGCAAATGTGGTCACGGGCCTTTATTTCACAGCAGGTAGACTCGTGTGTGGTCATTGTCTACGGTGCTATTGACATCTCTCTTCCGGCCAATGACATATCAGTTGCACCAAAATTAAGTATGAAAGCAGGAAACCTGATACATCTTCTTTCTTTTGGTAAGCGTGGCTACCCCTTGGTCACCTTTAAACATTAGATTCCACAAGTTGAGATAGAAATAAAGTGTTGGATGTAGCAAATGTAGTCATGGGCCTTTATTTCACAGCGGGTAGACTCATGTGTGTGGTCATTGTCTATGGTGCTATTGAGTTCATTCTTCCGGCCAATGACATATCAGTTGCACCGCAATTAAGTATGAAAACAGGAAACCTGATAAATCTTCTTTCTTTTGGTAAGCATGGCTACCACTTTGTCACCTTTAAAAATTAGATTCCATAAGTTGAGATGCAAATCAAGTTTTGGATGTAGCAAATGTGGTCACGGGCCTTTATTTTACACCAGGTGGACTCATGTGTGTGGTTATTGACTATGCTGCTATTGACTTCATTCTTCGGGCCAATGACATATCAGTTGCACCAGAATTAAGTATGAAAGCAGGAAACCTGATACATCTTCTTTCTTTTGGTAAGCATGGCTACCCCTTTGTCACCTTTAAACATTAGACTCCATAAGCTGAGATAGAAATAAATTGTTGTTTGTATCAAATGTAGTCACGGGCCTTTATTTCACAGCAGGTAGACTCATGTGTGTGGTCATTGTCTATGGTGCTATTGACTTCATTCTTCCGGCCAATGACATATCAGTTGCACCACAAATAAGTATGAAAGCAGGAAACCTGATACATCTTCTTTGTTTTGGTAATCATGGCTACCCCATTGTCACCTTTAAACATTAGATCCCATAAGTTGAGAAAGAAGTAAGGTGTTGGATGTAACAAATGTATTTACGGGCCTTTATTTCACAGAAGGTAGACTCATGTGTGTGGTCATTGTCTATGGTGCTATTGACTTCATTCTTCCGGCCAATGACATATCAGTTGCACCACAAATAAGTATGAATGCAGGATACCTGATACATCTTCTTTCTTTTGGTAAGCATGGCTACCCCTTTGTCACCTTTCAACATTAGATTCCGTAAGTTGAGATAGAAATAACATGTTGGATGTAGCAAATGTAGTCACGGGCCTTTATTTCATAGCAGGTAGACTCATGTATGTGGTCATAGTCTATGGTGCTCATGACCTCATTCTTCCGCCCAATGACGTATCAGTTGCACCACAATTAAGTATGAAAGCAGGAAACCTGATATTTCTTCTTTCTTTTGGTATGCACGGCTACCCATTTGTCACTTTTAAACATTAGATTCCATAAGTTGAGAAGAAAATAAGTGTTGAATGTAGCAAATGTATTCACGGGCCTTTATTTCACAGCATCACAGCAGATAGACTCATGTGTGTCGTCATTGTCTATGGTGCTATTGACTACATTCTTCCGGCCCATGACATATCAGTTGCACCACAATTAAGTATGAAAGCAGGAAACCTGATACATCTTCTTTCTTTTGGTAAGCATGGCTACCCCTTTGTCACCTTTAAACATTATATTCCACAAGTACAGGTAGAAGTGAAGGGTTTGAAGTAGCAAGTGCAGTCACGGGCTTTCATTTCACAGCTGGCAGACTCATGTGTGGACACTAGCTATGGTGCTATTGACTTCATTCTTCCGGCCAATGACGTATCTGTTGCACAACAATTAAGTATGAAAGCAGGAAACATGATACATCATCTTTCTTTTGGTAAGCATGGCTACCCCTTTGTCACCTTTAAACATTAGATTCCAAAAGTTGAGATAGAAATAAAGTGTTCGTTGTAGCAAATGTAGTCACGGGCCTTTATATCACAGGAGGTAGACTCATGTGTGTTGTCATTGTCTAGGGTGCTCATAACCTCATTCTTCCGGCCAATGACATATCAGTTGCACCACAATTAAGTATGAAAGCAGGAAACCTGATATATCTTCTTTCTTTTGGTAAGCACGGCTACCCATTTGTCACCTTTAAACATTAGATTCCATAAGTTGAGATAGAAAAAAAGTGTTGAATGTAGCAAATGTATTCACGGGCCTTTATTTCACAGCATCACAGCAGGTAGACTCATGTGTGTCGTCATTGTCTCTGGTGCTATTGACTACATTCTCCCGGCCAATGACATATCAGTTGCACCACAATTAAATATGAAAGCAGGATACCTGATCCATGTTCTTTCTTTTGGTAAGCATGGCTACCCCTTTGTCACCTTTAAACATTAGATTCCATAAGTTGAGATTGAAATAAAGTGTTGGATGTAGCAAATGTATTCACGGGCCTTAATTTTGCAGCAGGTAGACTCATGTGTGTGGTCATTGTCTATGGTGCTATTGACTTCACTCTTCTGGCCAATGACATATGAGTTGCACCACAATTAAGTATGAAAGCAGGAAACCTGATACATCTTCTTTCTTTTGGTATGCATGGCTGCCCCTTTGTCATCCTTAAACAGTAGATTCGATATTTTGAGACAGAAATAAAGTGTTCGATGTAGCAAATGTATTCACGAGCCTTTATTTCACAGCATCACAGCAGGTAGACTCATGTGTGTTGTCATTGTCTATGGTGCTCATGACCTCATTCTTCTGGCCAATGACTTATCATATGCAGCACAATTAAGTATGGAAGCAGGAAACCTGATACATCTTCTTTCTTTTGGTAAGCATGGCTACCCCTTTGTCACCTTTAAAAATTAGATTCCATAAGTTGAGATAGAAAAAAAGTGTTTGATATAGCAAATGTATTCACGGGCCTATATTTCACAGCATCACAGCAGGTAGACTCATGTGTGTCGTCATTGTCTATGGTGCTATTGATTTCTTTCTTCCGGCCAATGACATATCAGTTGCACCGCAATTGAGTATGAAAGCAGGATACCTGATACATCTTTTTTCTTTTGTTAAGCATGGCTACCCCTTTGTCACCTTGAAACATTAGATTCCATAAGTACAGGTACAAATCAACTTTTAGATGTAGCAAATGCAGTCACGGGCTTTCATTTCACAGCTGGCAGACTCATGTGTGGTCACTGGCTATAGTGCTATTGCCTTCAGTCTTCTGGCCAATGACATATCAGTTGCACCACAATTAAGTATGAAAGCAGGAAACCTGATACATCTTCTTTCTTTTGGTAAGCATGGCTACCCCTTTGTCACCTTTAAACATTAGATTCCGTAAGTTGAGATAGAAATAAAGTGTTCGATGTAGCAAATGTATTCACGGGCCTTTATTTCACAGCAGGTAGACTCATGTGTGTGGTCATTGTCTATGGTGCTCATGACCTCATTCTTCCAGACAATGACATATCAGTTGCACCACAAATAAGTATGAAAGCAGGAAACCTGATACATCTTCTTTGTTTTGGTAATCATGGCTACCCAATTGTCACCTTTAAACATTAGATCCCATAAGTTGAGAAAGAAGTAAGGTGTTGGATGTAACAAATGTATTTACGGGCCTTTATTTCACAGAAGGTAGACTCATGTGTGTGGTCATTGTCTATGGTGCTATTGACTTCATTCTTCCGGCCAATGACATATCAGTTGCACCACAAATAAGTATGAATGCAGGATACCTGATACATCTTCTTTCTTTTGGTAAGCATGGCTACCCCTTTGTCACCTTTCAACATTAGATTCCGTAAGTTGAGATAGAAATAACATGTTGGATGTAGCAAATGTAGTCACTGGCCTTTATTTCATAGCAGGTAGACTCATGTATGTGGTCATAGTCTATGGTGCTCATGACCTCATTCTTCCGCCCAATGACGTATCAGTTGCACCACAATTAAGTATGAAAGCAGGAAACCTGATATTTCTTCTTTCTTTTGGTATGCACGGCTACCCATTTGTCACCTTTAAACATTAGATTCCAAAAGTTGAGATAGAAATAAAGTGTTCGTTGTAGCAAATGTAGTCACGGGCCTTTATATCACAGGAGGTAGACTCATGTGTGTGGTCATTGTCTAGGGTGCTCATAACTTCATTCGTCCGGCCAATGACATATCAGTTACACCACAATTAAGTATGAAAGCAGGAAACCTGATATATCTTCTTTCTTTTGGTAAGCACGGCTACCCATTTGTCACCTTTAAACATTAGATTCCATAAGTTGAGATTGAAATAAAGTGTTGGATGTAGCAAATGTATTCACGGGCCTTAATTTTGCAGCAGGTAGACTCATGTGTGTGGTCATTGTCTATGGTGCTATTGACTTCACTCTTCTGGCCAATGACATATGAGTTGCACCACAATTAAGTATGAAAGCAGGAAACCTGATACATCTTCTTTCTTTTGGTATGCATGGCTGCCCCTTTGTCATCCTTAAACAGTAGATTCGATATTTTGAGACAGAAATAAAGTGTTCGATGTAGCAAATGTATTCACGAGCCTTTATTTCACAGCATCACAGCAGGTAGACTCATGTGTGTTGTCATTGTCTATGGTGCTCATGACCTCATTCTTCTGGCCAATGACTTATCATATGCACCACAATTAAGTATGGAAGCAGGAAACCTGATACATCTTCTTTCTTTTGGTAAGCATGGCTACCCCTTTGTCACCTTTAAAAATTAGATTCCATAAGTTGAGATAGAAAAAAAGTGTTTGATATAGCAAATGTATTCACGGGCCTATATTTCACAGCATCACAGCAGGTAGACTCATGTGTGTCGTCATTGTCTATGGTGCTATTGATTTCTTTCTTCCGGCCAATGACATATCAGTTGCACCACAATTAAGTATGAAAACAGGAAACCTGATAAATCTTCTTTCTTTTGGTAAGCATGGCTACCCCTTTGTCACCTTTAAACATTAGACTCCATAAGCTGAGATAGAAATAAATTGTTGTTTGTATCAAATGTAGTCACGGGCCTTTATTTCACAGGAGGTAGACTCATGTGTGTGGTCATTGTCTATGGTGCTATTGACTTCATTCTTCCGGCCAATGACATATCAGTTGCACCACAAATAAGTATGAAAGCAGGAAACCTGATACATCTTCTTTGTTTTGGTAAGCATGGCTACCCCATTGTCACCTTTAAACATTAGATCCCATAAGTTGAGATAGAAATAAGGTGTTGGATGTAGCAAATGTATTCACGGGCCTTTATTTCCCAGCAGGTAGACTCATGTGTGTGGTCATTGTCTATGGTGCTATTGACTTCATTCTTCCTGCCAATGACATATCAGTTGCACCGCAATTGAGTATGAAAGCAGGATACCTGATACATCTTTTTTCTTTTGTTAAGCATGGCTACCCCTTTGTCACCTTGAAACATTAGATTCCATAAGTACAGGTACAATTCAACTTTTAGATGTAGCAAATGCAGTCACGGGCTTTCATTTCACAGCTGGCAGACTCATGTGTGGTCACTGGCTATAGTGCTATTGACTTCAGTCTTCTGGCCAATGACATATCAGTTGCACCACAATTAAGTATGAAAGCAGGAAACCTGATACATCTTCTTTCTTTTGGTAAGCATGGCTACCCCTTTGTCACCTTTAAACATTAGATTCCGTAAGTTGAGATAGAAATAAAGTGTTCGATGTAGCAATTGTATTCACGGGCCTATATTTTGCAGCAGGTTGACTCATGTGTGTGGTCATTGTCTATGGTGCTATTGACTTCATTCTTCCGGCCAATGACATATCAGTTGCACCGCAATTTAGGGTGGAGCGGGAAACCTGATACATCTTCTTTCTTTTGGTAAGCATGGCTATCGCTTTGTCAACGTTAAATATTAGATTACATAAGTTGAGATACAAATCAAGTTTTCATTGTTGCAAATGTTGTAATGGGCCTTTATTTTACCGCAGGCAGCCTCATGTATGTGGTCATTGTCTATGGTGCTATTGACTTCATTCTTCTGGCCAATGACATATCAGTTGCACCACAATTAAGTTTGAAAGCAGGAAACCTGATACATCTTTTTTCTTTTGGTTAGCATGGCTACCTCTTTGTCACTGTTAAAGATTAGATTCCATAAGTTGAAATACAAATCAAGTGTTCGAAGTAAGGATTCTGATATCGAGAAGGCTATTTACACCTACATTGAAAATGTAGTTAATTCATTAAATAACAAATTACAAGCAGCAGGTATTACATTGAAAATGTAGTTAATTCATTAAATAAAAATTACAAGCTGCAGTTATTTTCTGTGATTTGTCAATGTCATTTGATTGTGTGAACCAGAACATCCTTTTAAGTAAATTAGAATTCTATGGTGTCACGGGCAGTGCTGCAAAATGGTTCAAGTCGTACCTCACTAACAGGAAACAAAGGGTGTCACAGCTAGGGACTAGTGAATTAAGTCATCAGTTATCATCAGAATGTGAAGAAATTACATGTGGTGTCCCACAAGGATCCATCTTAGGGCAATTGCTTTTTCTTGTGTACATTAATGATCTCTCCTCAGTTACACTGCCAGAAACAGAGTTCGTTTTGTTTGCAGATGACACAAGTATTGCAATAAATAGTATGTCAAGTGTAGTTCAAGAAAGAACTGCTAATGATATTTTCATGGATATTAATAAATGGTTTAAAGCCAACTCACTGACATTAAACTTCGAAAAGACTCACTATATGCCATTCAGAACCCGTAAGAGGTTTCCACCCAGCATATGCATAAAATACAAAGAAGAGCAGATAGAAGAGGTTGACAGTCTTAAATTCCTGGGATTACAACTTGATAATAAATTCAGTTGGGAAGAGTACACCACAGAACTGTAGAAATGCCTTAACAAATCTGTATTTGCAATTCGAGTGTTAGCAGACATAGGCGACATAAAAATGAAAAAGCTTGCATACTTTGCCTACTTTCATTCCATAATGTCATATGGTATAATATTTTGGGGTAACTCTTCAAGTCAAACAAAAGTTTTCAGAGTCCAAAAGCGTGTAATACGTATTATTTGTGGAGTAAATTCATGGACATCCTGTAGAAACCTCTTCAAAGAACTGGGTATACTAACTACTGCCTCTCAGTATATTTACTCATTAATGAAATTTGTCCTAAATAATATATCTCTTTTTCCAACAAACAGCTCAGTTCATACATACAATACCAGGAACAAAAATGATCTGCACAAAAACTTAAAAGCACTTACTTTGGTTCAAAAAGGGGTCCACTACTCAGGAACACTCATCTTCAATAATTTGCCAGTAAACATAAAAAATTTAGTTACAAATAAAGATCAGTTTAAAAGGAGCATGAAAGACTTACTAGTGGCCAACTCCTTCTATTCCATTGACGAATTTTTTAATAGAAACAAATGATGTATATATTCATACTATTAGTATTGTTATTTCTGCTTAAAAAAAAAAAAAAATGACATGTTCCACATCCACAAGGATCTCCTCAGCACGGATCTATGGAATGAAAACTAATCTAATCTAAGCAAAGCTAATGCAGTGAGCGCTCAGCTATAATCTACTCTCTTCTGCAAGAAGGAAGTCAGTACTAAGACTAAGTTATCTGAGCACCGTTCTATCTTTTGACCAACTTTGTTGTATGGGAGCGAAAGCTAGGTGGATTCAGGTTACCTTATCAATAATGTTGAGGTTACGGATATGAAAGTAGCTAGGATGATTGTAGGTACTAGTAGATGGGAACAATGGCAGGAGGGTGTGCACAGTGAGGAAATCAAAGAAAAACTGGGAATGAACTCTATAGATGCAGCAGTCAGGGCGAACAGGCTTAGATGGTGGGGTCATGTTACATGCATGGGAGATACGAGGTTACCCAAAAGACTCATGGGTTCAGCAGTAGAGGGTAGGAGGAGTCGGGGTAGACCAAGGAGAAGGTACCTGGATTCGGTTAAGAACGATTTAGGCTTAACATCAGAAGAGGCACCAATGTTAGCACTGAATAGGGGATCATGGAGGAATTTTATAAGGGGGACTATGCTCCAGACTGAACACTTAAAGGCATAATCAGTCTTAAATGATGATGATGATGATGATGATGATGATGATTTTACCTGTCATTTCCTGTTGTTTTTTTTTTTCCTCTCTCTCTCTCTCTCTCTCTCTCTCTCTCTCTCTCCTTTTTCCCTGAACCAAGAGTGCAATAATCTCTGTGTTCTCAGTATTTAACTATGGTGGATATTTTCCATTCTTACACTTATTCGGCACATACTCCTCAAGAGCTCAACTGAGAGTCCATTCAAACTTTATCCATACTTCCTCTAGTAACTACTTATCTGCTCTTTCCTGCGTAAAAACTCTCCTAGTCTTCTTGCTGAGTTTATTAAGTTTTTAATAATAATCTTTGCTATGATGACATCATAATCATTAATCCTAGTCTCTGTACTGACACTCATGATAAAGTCGACCTGTTTGTTGCTACAGGGCCTGATATATATCTATTGTCAATGGGTTGTTGAACTGACTGTTCAAGACAACACTCTGTATGTTGCTTCCAACTAATACTGCAGGATCAGGGTACTTTTGTGCTACATTTTTTGAATGAATCTACAACTATGGCGCCAAAATTTGATGCCTGGTAAAAACATCCCATTAACTTCAGTTCATCTGGGTCATCATTACTCGCATCCAGATAACTTCACAGTCGTACTCAATTTTGACCTTAACAGACACCATATTATTGTCGATTGTAATGAATACAGCAACTTATATGGCACCTAACCTGTCTTTTCAATATATGTACCATACCTCATTAAATATTTACAAGCTTTCTACTTCCCATTGCACACATCTCTCAGTTATGAGTATAATTTGAGTGCTACAGATGTCTTTGAGGGCAGTATACTCAGGACTTTATTACAAATGCATAAGCAATCTACTGTTAAAATTTTGTCATTTGTAGTGTCTTTACTCTGTATGTAATTTGATTTCACCCTATGCATATTGAATAGACCGGCCATAGTGGCCGTGCGGTTCTAGGCGCTACAGTCTGGAACCGAGCAACCTTTACGGTCGCAGGTTCGAATCCCGCCTCGGGCATGGATGTGTGTGATGTCCTTAGGTTAGTTAGGTTTAATTAGTTCTAAGTTCTAGGCGACTGATGACCTGAGAAGCTAAGTCGCATAGTGCTCAGAGCCATTTATGCATATTGAATAGTAGGCATCCATCAGAGGACCTCAGACCCCAGCTTCTTTTTATACTGGTACTTGACACTTGCTGATACAAAAATTAAGCAACTGTGACATTCAGGGGCAACCAGGTGAATGGATAAAATCATACTTCTGCAACCGCAGGCAGTATGTATCATTAGAAAACTCATACCAATCAGAAACCAAATCCAACAAATACGGAGTGCCGCAGGGTTCGGTTATGGGGCCATGTTATTTAATGTGTTTGTTAATGATATAGGTGTTGAGGGGGAAGAAAAGAAAATATTCTATGCTGATGACATGACAATACTAAATAGTGACCAAAATATGGAACAGCTTGAGAGAAGAGCATACATATCTGCAAATGTCACAGCTCAATGGCTGTTGTAAAATGAACTGGTTATAAATCCAAAAAAGACTATGTATGCAGTGTTTAAATCAAGGAAAAGGCTGTAGACATGGATTTAGAGGTTGATGGAACAAGGCTGGAAGAAGTAGAATCTGCTAGATTCTTAGGTATTCTTGTGGGTAATGAACTGAAATGGAAAAAAACATATTAATAATGTCTGTAAGAAACTGAGCTCTATCATATTCTTAATGATGCAGCTATCACAGAATTCAGACAAGAACCTTCTGTGTACAGTGTATCATGGACTTTTCAAACCATACTTACAGTATGGAGTGACTGTGTGGGGAAACTCAAACAAACAAGAGACAAAACGAGTGTTCACATTACAAAAAAAAGCAATTAGGACCATTTTAAGAAGAAAGACCTCTGAAACGTACAGGAACTGTTTCAAGAATTTAGGTATCTTAGCTTTTTCATCGTTGTATACAAAACAATAATGTACATCACAAAAGGTAGTGAGGACTGGATTACAAATGCTAGTGTGCACACCCACAATACAAGAAGGAAGAATGAAGTACGGAGCATACCCCACTGACTGGCAATGCTAGAAGAAGGACCCCAGTACTCTGGTATCAGACTACTAAGAAGTCTGCCCAAAAACCTGCAAGATAGTGTACTTCACAATGACTTTCCAAAGAAACTTAAAGACTATCTCATTGAAAAAGAGTTTTACAGTCTTGCAGAATACTTATGCCATTAAATTTGTATATATTGTTACTCATTATCAGTGATGTAAAAATGTAAGCTAAAGGTGTAGAAAAATAAGTGATAAGTGATGAAGAATGTTAATATTAATGATATGAATTAATAGAGGGAAACATTCCACGTGGGAAAAATATATTTAAAAACAAAGATGATGTGACTTACCAAACGAAAGCGCTGGCACGTCGATAGACACACAAACAAACACAAACATACACACAAAATTTAAGGACAGATATACACACGCACACACACACATATCCATCCACACATATACAGAGACAAGCAGACATATTTCAATATGTCTGCTTGTGTCTGTATATGTGTGGATGGATATGTGTGTGTGTGCGAGTGTATACCCGTCCTTTTTTCCCCCTAAGGTAAGTCTTTCCGCTCCCGGGATTGGAATGACTCCTTACCCTCTCCCTTAAAACCCACATCCTTTCGTCTTTCCCTCTCCTTCCCTCTTTCCTGATGAGGCAACAGTTTGTTGCGAAAGCTTGAATTTTGTGTGTATGTTTGTGTTTGTTTGTGTGTCTATCGACGTGCCAGCGCTTTCATTTGGTAAGTCACATCATCTTTGTTTTTAGATATAAAGAATGTTAATACTTTGACATGTCCTATATTACATGTACATTTACTGTACACAATGTAATCTTACAGGATCAAATAAAATTCAATTCAATTCAATTCAATTCTCTTAATGGAGATCCAGAAATCCGCAGCCAAGACTATCAGAGAATTGACAGAGCCTCTGGCTGAGGCACTCCACTTGGCTCCAAGCCTTAAACATGAGTCAGTGTCACAGATAGAATAGGCTGGTAAAATAAGAAATTGAGTTTTAAAATCTGTTAACTTATAACTTCATGTACAGTCAAAAATTACAACATATGAATACAAAATGACCCACTCCACATTACAATTTATCGTACAAATGATCTGTGGAAATGAATAACTCTGCAACCAGAACAAAAAGAAAATCATAAATGAAACAGGTCATAAACATTTCCATTAAATTCCATTTGCATCATAGAATGTTCAAAATTGCCTCCATCTACTAGAATACTCATTTGCAGTCCCTGTTGCAAGGATTTTCTGGTTAGACTACAGAGATTGCTTGATTATCGTTTTATGTGCTGCAACAATGCCATGTTTTAAAACCAATCATATCCTTGAAACTTCTTCATGTTCACATCAGAGAATAAAGTCTAGTGGCCTCAAAACAGCTGAATGTGTGTGACAAATGATAATGCCTTCATGTTTTATCAAGCAAACTGAATGCTCACGCAAGTAGTAAGCTAGATACTCATTGTGCTGATACCACGTATTTACAACTGACTGGGTAAGTCATTTCAAAAGTTAGAGGAAGGCAACAGCATACCACCTCCAGTCAGACAATGCTCCATACAGCACTTTTATGTTGAGACCAGTCTTTGGACTGGTGACAACTTTACCTAATTATTTGAAGTGATACTTCCTCTAGCATAGCCAGCAGCACTTTTGGTATGAAACAATGTGCATCTATTACACATTAAGGTTTCATCAATGAAGTAAGGAGCAATTAAATAATCTCCAATTCCAGAAAGAGCATTAACACTCCACTGCCTCCAGCTTTCAACCTGCCATAGCCAGTGCAAATTCCAAAGGTCCCACTAATGAATACTTCTTACATTCAGTTTTTAATAATTTTTAAGGAGTGCTTCATTGGTGAAGAGGATTCTTTGAAGAAAGAACCTCTCGTCCTGATTATGAATCAGAGCCACATGACAGAATTTCTTGTGTCTTCTACAATCCTGTTAATCTAGTGACAAAGTTAAACACAGACAGGGTAAGGACAAATGCTGTTTATGCACAAGTTGCTAACAACAGTGAATTGCAGAGGTACTTGCATTATCTCTATAGCTAGCACAGATTGTGAGCCAGAAACTATCCTCCACTCTATCCATTGCATTAGCATGTACACTATGTGATCAAAAGTATCCAGACACCCCAAAAAAAATACATTTTTCATATTATGTGCATTGTGCTGCCACCAACTGCTAGGTACTCCATATCAGTGACCTCAGTCTTCATTACACATTGTGAAAAAGCTGAATGGGGTGCTCCGTGAAACTCACAGACTTAAAAGTGGTCAGGTGATTAGGTGTTACTTGTGTCATACGTCTGTACGCAAGATTTCCATACTCCTAAACATCCCTAGATACAATGCTTCCAATGTGATAGTGAAGTGGAAACATGAAGGGGCACATACAGCACAAAAGCGTACAGGCCAACCTTGTCTGTTGCTGACAGACCGCCGACAGTTGAAGAGGGTCTTAATGTGTAACAGGCAGTCATCTATCCAGATCATCACACAGAAATTCCAAACTGCATCAGGACCCACTGCAAGTACTATGACATGCGGGAGGTGAGAATACTTGGATTTCATGGTCGAGTGGCTGCTCATAAACCACACATCATGCCGGTAAATGCCAAATGACACCTTGCTTGGTGTAAGGAGTGTAAACATTGAACAACTGAACAGTGGAAAAACGTTGTGTAGAGTGATGAATCGAGGTCCACAATGTGGCGATCTAATGACAGGATGTGGGTATGGCGAATGCCCAGTGAACATCATCTGCCAGCATGTGTAGTGCCAACAGTAAAATTCAGAGGCGGTTATGGTATGGTGTGGTCATGTTTTTCCATGGAGGGGGCTTGCACCCCTTGTTGTTTTGCATGTCACTATCGCATCACAGGCCTACAACGATGTTTTAAGCACCTTATTGCTTCCCACTGTTGAAGAGCAATTCGAGAATGGTGATTGCATCTTTCAACACGATCCAGCACCTGTTCATAATACACGTACTGTGGCCGAGTGGTTACACAACAATAACATCCCTGTAATGGGCTGGCCTACACAGAGTCCTGATCTGATTCCTATAGAACACCTTTGTGATGTTTTGGAACGCCGACTTCATGCCAGGCCTCACCGACTGACATCGATACCTCTCATCAGTGTAGCACTCCGTGAAGAATGGGCTGCCATTCCCCAAGAAACCTTCCAGCACCTGATTGAACATATGTCTCTAAGAGTGGAAGCTATCATCTAGGCCAGGGCTGGCCAGAAATTCTGCACGCGTGCGGTGCTCCTGCACACGTCCAACTTCCGGGTCACAGCGTGCACACTGCAGCCGTCAGCGTTCATGTAGTGCATGTTTCTATGCACAGATGTCGCTTTATCCTCTTGCTGAGATACTCTGTACCGGCACATTCTAGTGCTCTTTCCACAGCTTGCAAGCCAACCATGGGAAGGTATTTCGCGTATTAAACATTTAAAATACTGTCACAGTCTACTCATTGAGACATCTACTTTTATGTTAACAGTTTAAACCAGTAAGACATGTAATACAGTTAACAACCGTGGGTTTTTATTAAGGAAGCTTAACTGACGGCAGGTAAATACGCCTAATGTTTTTGAGCTAGTATTTGAGAAAGAGAGCACTTAGCGACTGCCAACGAATCTTATTCATGATTTCAAATAACATTAAACTAGTGCAAGGTTTCCTATAACTAATTCTCGGTGCCCTCAGTTACACCCACATAATTTCTCTCTCACTGACCTTTGAACAGAATGATAACTGCAGACCTCTCAATGATCACCTGCTATTTCAATACCATTATTGCTATATCTTTCATCAAGGTTTCCTATAACTAATTCTCGGTGCCCTCAGTTACACCCACATAATTTCTCTCACTGACCTTTGAACAGAATGATAACTGCAGACCTCTCGATGATCACCTGCTATTTCAATACCATTATTGCTATATCTTTCATCAGTTCCGTCTGAAATCTGCATAATAACCGACAGTTAGATGAATGTTATGTTTTATCGACTTCAGCTGAGCGTAGCCCTTCACACATTTAAAAAAAAATCCTATATGTAAGTATACATTGAAACAATTGGTTTAATGACCAATTTGTCTCTTGGTTGTACCACATAAACAGGAAAGTGGAGCCGCCGCAGTTCATTTAGGACACGTCTAATAACAGATGGCGCTGCCGCACATGTGCAGCACTTCCAGCACTTCCACACACCTGCACACTGTGCAGCATTTGGCCGGCCCTGATCTAGGCTAAGGGTGGGCCAACGCTATATTGAATTCCAGCATTACTGATGGAGGGCACCATGAACTTTTAAGTCATTTTCAGCCAGGCGTCTGGATACTTTTGTTCACACAGCTATATACACTATCGAGAGACCATCCAATACCAATTTTTTGCACATTCCTTGAAATGTCATTCTTGTTGTACACCATTTATCAGATTACTTTTGTACTTCCCAAAAGGAGGAGGAGAAAAATTAAAGTATTCCATTCTGATCTTTTTAATTAAATAATTATAATATGCATGCAAATTTTATGTTTCAGATGCAGCACAAAATTCATATGAACTATATTTATTGATATATATGAGATCTGTTCAAAAAATTCCAGAACATTCATAATTTCGCATCGATGGTGTGTTGGAGCGAGAAGCAGTTGGCCTCCCTGCACATGCCTGTCTTTAGTGTGTAACTGCCAGAAGTTTCATTGCTGTATGTCAGTTATTGTTCAGTGGTGTCTTGAATAGAATGTTGTGTCCCACAATTTGTGAATTTTGAGATGGCAGAGTTAGAGGAGCAATGCATAAATTTTGCACGACACTCAAAATCTTTACAGAGACACAACAAATGATGCAGGAAGCCTACAGTGATGAGTGCTTAAGCCATACTCAGTATTACAAATGGTTCACATGGTTCAAAAACGGCCAGATGGAAGTTAAACATAATCCTTGTGCATGATGCCCTTCAATATCAACTGCAATGCTCTTATCAGAAACATCAACGAAATTGAGTGTGCCAGTCAAAGACCGACAGAGACTGCAGAAGAATGTGGTGTTTCAGCTGGATCATATAATAAAATCCTGACACAGCACCTTGGAATGCATTGTGTTATCACCAAGTTTGTCCCATGGCTCATGAGTCAAGACCTGAAAGACCTTCTCCTCCCAATCTGTGAAGAGCTTGTGGATCGATCAAACAAGAACAAGATGTTCCTTTAGAGAATCATAACTGGTGATGAAATGTGGGTCTACAGTTATGATGTTGAGACCAAGGTTCAATTTCCACAATGGATCAGCAAAGGTTCTCCAAGGCCAGAAAAAGCTGGTCAGATTGGGTCAGGTCAAATGTCAAAGCCATGCTGATAGTTTTCTTTAGCTTTGAAAGATTAGTTCATAATAAATTCACACCACAAGGTCAAACTGTTAATCGATGGTACTGTTGGGACATGTTGCAACACCTTTGAGAAAATATGAGAAGGAAATGTTCTGGAGTGTGGCAAGACAATTCATGCCTCTTGCACAATAACACAACCAACACATTCATCCCTGTTGGTGCACGACTATTGCACAAAAAATGAACTCATTTTGCTGCCTCATTTGCCATACTCTGCAGACCTGGCCCCTGTGGACTTGACTTCCCCTCCCCTCCCCTCCCCCCCCCCCCCCCCCCCCGCCCCCCAGCCAGAATTAAAAGCCCCATTGAAATGATACAGATTCATAATGATAGACAAGATACAAAATTCGCAGATGGTGCTTTATGTAATCCAGCAAGAGGTATACTGAGTCTGCTTCTGGATGTGGAAACAGCGTTGGGAGCAGTGTATCAATTTTGGAGGAGAGTATTTTGAAGGATACCATACACAATAAGTAGAAGGTAAATGTACGAAAATTCTGAGGAACACTTCTGGAATTTTTTGAATAGATCTCTTATATATGTTAAAGGAAGTATCATAAATAAAACTCTTTTACTACAAAAATTGCCTGTATTTTGCATACATGGTTATAAAGTGTGTATATAATAAATTAATGACAGTCAGCAATTGTTCTCCAGTCCGTGAGTGCCTTTCCCTTCACCTCTGATGGCTCTGCACACAGCGATGGTGCCAGAAGCACAGATGGCTGAAGGCGTCCTTTAGCAGCCAGCTTGTCCAGTACTGGCTTCAGACTGCAGTCGCATCTAGAGAGAAACCAAAGGATATTTACACAGTTCTAATAAGTTTAAGCAGGATAGTGGCCAAACAACAAGGTCCAGAAAATATACCTGACAATATTTTGTTAGTAGTTACACTACATTTATTTTTCAAGTACTACGTATATAACCAGATTATCACCAGCCTGGCCTAGGTGAAAAACATGGTATAGCCTAAAATAACAACATTAAGGAAATCAGATCTTATTTGAGTATGAAGTCAACAATGAGCAAGTCACATGGCAAAATATCAGCATTTATCAGGATATGTTCATGACAGCACCATTTCAGGAAGTTCAAACTTATGTCACACTGATATGCAAGTACTTATGAGAACAAGGGGAAACTCCATGATAAACCCAATGTTAATGCCAATGACCAGCAATCAATCAAATCAAATCAAAAATTATCTCCCTTAAGGACAATGTACATTCATAAGAAAATAAGGATAAAGTAAACAACAGATTTAACCAGCTTGCACCAACAACATCATTCCTCAAGTGAAATTCTAGCTGGAAAAAAAAAAAAAAAAAAGAGTTGTTTCTACCTTTCTTGACAAATAATGGAGGAAAAACTGTCAGACACTGAAACAAACTAAAAAATTAGTGCTATTGTCACTCCATAGACTATACTCTGAGTATTTATTCATAGTACTTGTCTTGGGATCACAGACAGATCCGAAAATCAAATTCACGGAAGATGTAAAGATGAACTCCTGAGGGATTAGAGCCATTGCCTCTATACAACCCACAGAATTTCCATGTTCTGTGTCATAGGGGCAATGGTTCTGGTTTTTCAGCTGTTCACCCAAAATATTATGTCAATTTTATTTTAGGGTGAGGCTGCAAATTCAAAAAACTTACTACCAATCCATACTAATGATACTTGTCTCCAAAGAAGAGCAGCCACTAGTCATCAATTATTAAGTAATGATATAAATGAGGTTCAGTCCTAATTAAAAATTGGGACTCTGTACTGAAAGTCATGACATTTGATTGCCCAGATTGTTGTTGAATACCTGCACATGTTCCATGCTTTCCAGATAAATACTTAAACAAGAAATTGTTTATCATTAACAATTCTATGGGACATTCCTAACGTGCTCGTAATGGAACTTCCCTTTCAGTTTTATGAAAGTGTTTGTAGTGTTCTATAGATGTACTGTTTCAATAAAGTTAATGTTGTATATCATCCATATCACAAATCCAGCTAAGTGTGTATAGAGTGTTCACGACATTTTATAAAAAAATAAAGAATAAAAATTCTGAAACTGAAAATCAAAGAAAGGATGAAATCGTGAAGGGTACTGAAATACATGGAGCAACACATGTATATTTCAATTACAAAAATAATTTGTGATTTGAAACAGAAAGATGCAGCCTTTCAAAATATGATGAAAGACAATCTACACAAGAACAAGTACAAGAAATGGTTTGAGAATGAACATAATATATCATCTATAACTGGTTGTGGTTCAATGTAATAACTTCACACAGTGCATTTCAAGGCTTAATACCTCACCAGACATGTCTACTACACAGTGTGGCTTAGTGTTTGCCTGAATGACATTGTGATTTTGTGACAAACATTCCCATTTGAAATAAGCACATAAGATCAGGTAAACTAACATTGCAGTAAACGTTTTAATTTAATTGGGTGGATAAAAAGAGCTACTCACCAAGCAGTGGCAGAACTCACACATAAAAGAGGGTTGTAATTAGGCAAGCTCTTGGAGCCAGTGGTACCTTCTTCAAGCAGAAGGATTGAAGGGGAAGGAAGAGGAGTAGATTTTGGAAAAGTCACCCAGGACTGTGGGTCAGGGGAGACTTATCGCACATGATGAGAAGGAAAGACAGACTGTTGGTGACTGCATTGGACAAGATTTGAAAACCTGAGAGAGCTTAAAAGTGAAAGAGGATAATATGCAAGACAGAGATTACTGCTAAAACATTGTACATGAGTTAATAAGAGTGAAAAGCTAAGTGCATTGTACATAGCAGAGGTGGGCAGGGGGTAGGGGGTGAAAAATAGACAGGTAAGATAAAGAAAGATATAGAAAATTAAAACTGAGTGAAGAGAAGAGTATTTTCTGTAAATAAATGCTGAGATGGAAGAAATTAAGGCCACATGGGTGGCAAGAACCAACAACATACAACATGTTGTAGTGCTAGTTCCCACCTGTGGAGTTCTGAGAAACTGGTGTCTGGGAGAAGAAGCCAAATGGCGCGTGTGGTGAAGGAATCAAGGTTACAATTGTCATGTTGTAGAGCATGCTCCATAATATGATACTGCATGTTGCCAGTATACACCCTTTGCTTATGCCCATTCATCCTAATTGATAACTTCGTGGTAGTCATGCTGATGTAGAAGGCAGAACAGTGCTTACATAACTGCTGATACGAGGTGTTGTTTCACAGGTGGCTTCCCCTTTGATAGTATATGTATTTACAGTTACAGGACTGCTATAGGTGGTGGTAGGAAGATGCATCAGGCAAGTTTTGCAGCAGGGACGGTCACAGTGGTAGGACCCATAGGGTAGAGAGATGGGTGTAGGGGGAGCACAGGATCTGACAAGAATATTGCGGCTATAGGGAGGGTGATGAAAAGCTATTCTGGGTGTGGTGGGCAAGATTTCATTTCATGGCATGATTTTAGGAAGTCATGGCCCTGTCAAAGTAGCCAATTAATACATTCCAGACCAGGATAATACTGAGTCACCAGTGGTGTGCTCCGAAATTGTTTTTTGGAGCGATAAGCAGTACCAGGATTTGATGTGATGGTCCAGGAAATCTGCTTTTGAACTAGGCTGGTTGGGATCCATAAGTCTTCAGCCCCTGGTTTGGTATAGCTACATTGATGACTACATCTTTACTGCATGAACTCATGGTGAGACTGACCTGTTGAAATTCCTGCCGTCTCTGAATACCTACTCCCAGTTACATTTCATGCGGTTCTATTTCAGTTCCCATGCCACTTTGCTTGATGCTGATCTCATACTCACTTAAGGCCAGCTACACACTTTCGTCCACATTTAACCTACCAACAAACAATAGTACTTAAATTTTGATAGCTGCAATCCTTGCCATGTCAGACATTCCCTCCCATACAGCCTTGGCTTTCAAGGCAAACATATTTGTTTGTATGCAGACTCTGTACAGCAATGCCCACCA
The DNA here is from genome assembly GCF_021461385.2 of Schistocerca piceifrons. Classification (NCBI taxonomy): domain Eukaryota; kingdom Metazoa; phylum Arthropoda; class Insecta; order Orthoptera; family Acrididae; genus Schistocerca; species Schistocerca piceifrons. Next base: position 554,931,190 of record NC_060144.1, read on the forward strand.
TTCTCGTCTCAGCATCACTGCACATAATTTCCCAACCAGACTAGTTCAAAAGCAGATTTCCCAGGCCATCACATCCAGTCCTGGTGCTGCTGATCCCTCTGAAAAACAACTTCGGAGCACACCACTGGTGACTCAGTATTATCCTGGACTGGAAGGTATTAATTGGCTACTTTGACAGGGCCATGACTTCCTAAAATCATGCCATGAAATGAAATCTTACCCACCACACCCAGAATAGCTTTTCCATCACCCTCCCTATAGCCGCAATATTCTTGTCAGATCCTGTGCTGCTCCTACACCCATCTCTCTACCCTATGGGTCCTACCACTGTGACCGTCCCTGCTGCAAAACTTGCCCGATGCATCTTCCTACCACCACCTATAGCAGTCCTGTAACTGTAAAAACATATACTATCAAAGGGGGAGCCACCTGTGAAACAATACGTTGTATCAGCTGTTGTGTAAGCACTGTTCTGCCTTCTACATCAGCATGACTACCACCCAATTATCAATCAGGATAATGGGCATAAGCAGAGGGTGTATACTGGCAACACGCAATATCCTGTTCCAGAGCATGCTCTACAACATGACAATTGTAACCTCAATGTCTGTTACACCACAATTGCCATTTTGATTCTTCCTCCCCAGACACCAGCTTCTCAGAACTCTGCAGGTGGGAACTAATGCTACATCATGTCCTTGGTTCTTGCCACCCACCTGGCCTTAATTTACATTAATTTCTTTCATTTCAGCATTTATTCACAGTAAATACTCTTCTTCACACTGTTTTAGTTTTCTACATCTTTCATTGTCTTACCCGTCTATTTTTGACCGCCCCCCTCTCGTCTGTGTTACATACAATGCACTTAGCTTTTCGCTCTTATTAACCCGTGAATGATGTTTAAGCAGTAACCTCAGTCTCACGTCTGCCACTTTTAAGCTTCCATATTTTCAAATCTCATCCAATGCAGTCCCCAACAATCAGTCTTTCCTTATCCTGTTCAGTAAGTCTCCCCTGAGCCATGGTTCTGCATGCCTTTCTGAAAATCTACCCCTTTTTCTAGACCTCTATAGTCCTTTTCCTTTGTCTCTCTTCCTTCCCCTCCAACCCTTCTGCATGAAGGAGGACCCACTTGCTCTGAAAACTTGCCTAATTACAACCATCTTATGTGTGTGCTGCCACTGCTTGGTAAGTAGATTTTTTAGCTATCCAGTTACATTATTTTGTCAAAACTTAATTGCTTTTGTTCTTACACTGAAAATGTTTTGTTTTATGAAACTGACTCTTGTAGATATGTACCCTATAGTGAGTTATTAAGCCTCAAAACACATTGTATGATAATGAGCTGTTAAGACATTGTAAACAAAGACCACCTTTATCCCTGTTTGCAGTCCTTGACATGGCCAAGTACATGGTATTATTAAAATAGTGCAGGATGCAATTTTAATTCCATGAGACTTTGTTAATGATAATAATTATTTGACCCTTCAATGTTACACTTAATTTGCAGGTATTTTATATGAGTCATTCCAACTTACTTCCATGGGTTGTTGTTTAGCCCAAGTTTATCAAGGTCTACCAACACTTTCTCCAGTTCATAATCTTCTGGTAGTGTGTGTATCTTATTGCCAGAAACATCAAGGTAGGACAGTTTTCTCAATGAGTTTCCTTGCCACCACACAGATTTCAAGCTTGTGAGCTCATTGTTTGCAAGCAGCAGAGACCGCAGTTTAGTTAGCGGAGACAGGATGCCTTCAGGAAGATCTGTCAGGTGGTTTTCTGACAGATCAAGTGTTTCCAACTTGGCTGTGTTCCTGTAATGAGAGTAATTACACAGTTAAACCAAAAAACATTTTTACTTTTGGCAAAAAGAAAATAATGTTATATTAACAGGAAAGACTGCAGCTGTTAGCTGAAATTGCTGACAGTGGTATGTGAAACCCGTGTTTCCAAATGACTGTGCTATAATATCATTGCTTATATAGTTTTGCAAAAAGTCCTGCAAATACATGTTTCTGTGAACACTATATTACATTTATTTACAATTTATGGTGTTTTGTTACACGCACTGAAATGAACTTATTGAGTATTATAAAACATTAACGAAAACCTGCTTTCCTTGCACGATCTTTTTGATGTTTTTAAATAGTTCTATTCATGTTCTGCCATCATGAGGACTGTCATTTTTTTCTTATGTTCTTTTATATCATTTCGAAAATAAAAACAATTTGTGTCTTTAACAGTGGAAGTGGAAGATTAGTAATGTATATTAGAAGCAAAGGACCCTACACAGAACCCTCAAATCACGATTCCTGATGGCTTCATATTCAGAATGTCTATCGTCATATGGAGGACATGGAACTGACAAACATTTCATCATACAGATGTGATAGAATCTGTTTGCTGTGGGCAGTTCAGAAGAATGCCCACAAGGAGTGGATTAGCAAGCATGGAAAGTGTGTCTTGCCTTTCCAGTATTGCTGGCAGTGGTCTGTGCTATTATCCATCTGAAAAAAATATTCCCATACTTAATAGATGTAATTGTCAGCCTTGTGTTATATTTCATTTGATCACTGTTTATGGCCTCTTTTTTATTTCTTTCTTACAGCACCAGTCCCAAATGGGAAAATTTTTGTGAAATATGCATTCAGATCATATCTTCATTGTAAGTGAGAAACAAAGGGAAATATCTTTCCACTCGCAATATTTCAGGGAATAAAACAAAATTTGTGGCATGGTTTATAAACAGCTAACCATGGTACTAAATTAATTTGTTGATGGATAAATCATAATTATGCGTTTGTCCAATGAAGTCAATAGGCATGACACAAAAGGATATACCTTCACGGGCAATGGCAGCCTCACTTGTTACACAAGAGTCAATATTTACAGCAAGGGCTCTGGTGTGTGTGTGTGTGTGTGTGTTGATTATAACCCTACACTACTTGCTTTTCTCCTGGGCTGTGATTTAGCCTTTGTTGTTACCTATCAATATTTGGTTACTGCACAGGCTTGCCCCTCTGCTGAGTGCACCACTGTCTTCGCTTAATGTTCAACCAACATTTTTGTTTTCAGTGGACAAACTGATGGAATATGGATGCACAGAGTGCTTCCCAGTTGACACTTTATACGGTGTTCTCCAGCACTGATGTGAATTATTCAACAAACTTTCAGAGTAATATATTGGCAAGAGGTGTCCACCTCAAAGTCATTTTGTATATTTCTAGAAAATCAGGAACTATTACCTTCTGTGATTTAATTGTAAATAACTTATGCTTAATAAAATCTGGTTGTTGAAGAACAAGACTTACAACACTTACCTAAGTCAGACCTATACCTGGTCAGCTCCAATTAAATAAAGAGCCATGTATGAAATGACTCACATTGTATACCAACCAAAAAGCAATCTTTAGTCAGCTTTTTACATAATGATAACATACCAGCACAATAGCCAATGCTTTATGTCTGTTGCATGCTATTTTGATTCCTCTTCTTTATACAAGCTGGTAAACAGCAATCTATTTTCTCCTACACTGGTAATTTTTCCCATGTATTTTCTCACCAATTCTGCTATTTTCTCCTTTTCTATGTTGCTGCCTATTTTATCTAACTTGTCCTTCCATTTTCAGTCTACAGACATGAGTTGAGAGCAATTTTTTCCCCATTGTGGATCAAATGATATGTTACTCATAACTACAGGAAAAGTCCACATTATTTTTTACCTTCTTCTTTCGATGGATATTCACCTGAAAAAATCTGCAGGCAGTGATGAGATTTTGTTGGACTCAGCCCAGAGATATTTCAGCCGTGTTGCAGAACTGAGTAGTCCTGATGGCAGAGTTGTCAGCTTGTTATGACAGAGTGCCAATTTTTCCAAGCGGGATGCAGAACTGAAAAAAAAAATTGACATGGGTGTAATTTGCTTATTTTTTGTAAACTGACTGTGCTAAACCATAAATTTAATTAAGAAGCTTATTTTGAAGTGTGTTTGGTACTTTTAGAGTATGAAGTTCAACATTCAGTGAACACTTTGGCCATCAGGAGCTAAATTCTGTTTTCCAGCTTTCTATAAAATATTATTTAAGATGATCCTGAATCTACCAGTCCAGAGACACTAAAAACTTGCAAGGTGAATACCACAGTAAGACAGTAATGTTACAACCCATAAAAAACTGTTTTAATTATATTTAAACATTTGAGATTTCATTTCAATTTTGTCCTTAGGTTTCATTAATATGAAGATTTGTAAAATTAATTTCACTGCCTAGAACTTCATAATGTTTGATCCACTAATATTCATAAACAATTTTAGAAATACAAAAAGTTAAAATACTGAAATATTTTAGTTAACTAGTCATGAATGTCATACTACAGCTCAGTTCTCAAAGCTGCTTAACAAAAGCAAAGCAGTCCTCAGCATGGTTTGAACAGCAGAGAGCTTTATTAGGCATGGCCCTATTATAGCTATTTCTTTGCCTTACTCTGACATATGAACTGACAGATCAAACCTTTTCCCAAGAAGGTCTACAGTTTTAATGTGGATTCAGAATAATGGAGCAGTCTTGCATTTTTCACATGTACAAATCATTGCCAGAGGTAAAAGGAAGGAAAGATAACTATTAAAGAAAGTCTTGGAACTGACAGAGGATTGAATCCCGAAAATCTGTGTGTCATCATAACCACATTATCAGTAATTCACCCATTACAAATACATACACAGAATTATGAATTCAAAATTGAGATTAACCATAGTGGGGCACCCAGGAATCTCAATGAAGATTATCTGCTGATAAAAGCAATAATCATATGGGAACCAAGACCATCTATAATAGTACTGAAAGTTTAGGATGGTAAAATAATGATTTCTCATTGAATTTTTTGCCCATTTTTGTTCACAAAACATTGAAAGGCATAAAAATGAACTTACTGGTATGTTTCTAAACTACTGAGAGTTCAAATATTACTAACACCATAATGCTTAGTTATTAGTCTAAAAATTTTAACTCTTTAATTTTTTCTGTCAAATCAGCTGAAATACAATCTCTCCAGGTCTAGTGCCCAATAACCCACTTATGAGAAACGTTCAAAAATTTCTACCTGACAACCACCAATAGGTTTAAGGGGAAGCATCTAATTGCACCCTAGAGACACAATATGTTCTGATCATGCAACAGATAACACTCAGAATAATTCCTAATTCTTAGATGAATGGTTCTTTTGGCTCTTGAGAGCAAAGATCTTAATTCCTCTAAATTCTCAGTTATACTTGTCGTTTTATCAACTCTTTAAGATATCATGTTATAAATGAAGAAATATTAATGATCAAAGGGGCAGGGGGATTCAAAAGTGCTAGAGCATAAATTACAGATGAGCAGCTCTACCAACACAACTTTAACAGTATGTCTATGTGAAGGAAATGTGACTCAACAAATTTGTCATTCATCAAGAACAGGAAATGTGGAATTTATACAATGACAAAGCAATTAGCCTACACCACTTAGCATTTCTGAGGCAGCAAACAGCTGCTACATAGTCCTCTATGAGCTGACACAGTTAGATCGAACTTTTTACATATAGTAAGGTTAATCTGACATGAAAAATCTAAACATGAAAGACAAGAACTGTTCTTATTCTTTTTAGCTCATTCAAGCGTGCTATAAACTCACCTCAAGAGATCATTAGGAATTTCAGTTAAATAGTTGCCACTAACATCTAGTTTCTCCAGCCTTCTGTTGGAAGCACACAGCCCTTCAGGCAACCTTTCCAGTTTATTGTTGGATACATTCAGTTTTTCAAGATGAGTCAGGCTGCTGAGTAGTGTAGGTGGAAGCTCTGTCAGTAAATTGTCCTGAAAAATAAATGTTTTGTTTCACAAAAGCAACATTTAATGAATAAGATCACAAATACTGATAAAAAGGAATCAAGAATCATCATTGGCAATGATTTAATGGTCATTGAGAATACCATTAGAAACAGAGCCTGTCCTTTATTTCAGAATGTACATAGAAGGAGCATAAAAATTATTGTTTAGTTGTTTCCAAGTAACCAACAGGTCATAATTGCAATCTTTTCACAATGAAGTGCCTGACAGTGTGCCTCGAAATTTCCTTCATGCTATTTCTCTGTTGTTCTGCTCTCAAACAGTGTGCAGGACAAATGAGCACTGTATGAGCTCTAATTTCTCTTGTATTGTGACGATCATGCCTTCCTATGCAGCTGGGCACTAACAAGAAATTTTTGCATTCAGAGGAGAAAGCTGGTAATTGAAAATGATTTGTTTTAATTTTTGGCTGTCCCAGTTTGTGTACCATATCAGTGTCACTCTTTTTACCTATTTCATGATAATACAAAGTGAGCTACCCTTCTTTGAACTCCTTCAATGTCCTCTGTCAGTTTTACCTGATGCAAATCCCACACTGTGTAACAATACTCCAGAAGAGGACAGACAAGAATAGTGTAGAATCTCTTTTCTGTGTTCTGCCAATAACTCACAATCTTTTGTTCACTTTCTTTTTGTGAACCATACAGATATCTTGTCTAAATCATTTTGCAATTGGCTTTTATCATCTGAGAACTTTATGAGACGTTAAATAACAGCATCATCTGTAAACAGTCTAAGAGTGCTGTTCATTTTGTCTTGTGAATTGTTTATACGATCATAAACAGCACAAATACAAACAACGGAATTTTTTTTTAAATGTACCATGCATGTTTTCATGTATCAAGATTTTACTTTAGTCAGTGTGAGTACAAAAATGAATGAAATGACAATGTGAGAGACTTTTACTGGTTTCATACAGATATTATATGCATATAGACTGGAAAGTGAGTGATAATTTGTACTAAGGACAGGAATCAAACCCAGGTCTCATACTTATTAGGCAGGTGTGCTAGCCACTAAGGCACCTTGGTCCAACAGTTTGCACAACTGCATGAATTACACTGGGGCGCCTCCCTCCTCGATCGAAATTCTCACTGCTGCTCCAATGTACTTTAAATTCCCCCTCTCACACAAACAGAATTGCTGAGGATTTCCACGTTCTCACTCACTGCTTCAGTCTATATAGGTAAAATCTTATCTGTACGAGACCAGTGAAGTCTCTGAAATTGTATCATTTCATTTGTATGATGCTGAGGTGCTATTCCAGTACATGGAGAGCCTCAGCAATTCTGTTCATGTTTAAGGGGACATGTAAACTAGGCTGGGGTGCCAGTGGGAATTTGGATCGAGGAGGGAGGCATGCAAAGGTAATTCGTGCAATTGTGTGAACTGTTGTGCCAAGGTGTCTTAGTGGCTAATGCACCTGTCTAGTAAGTAGGAGAACTGGGTTTATTTCTTGGCCTTGGTACAAATTTTCACTCATCACTTCAGTCTATATACATACAAATATGAATGTGCCATTAGTGTATGCCACAATATAAATTCTTGTTTTGTTGTATAATGTCCCATATTTGCTTTCATGTATTAAGTTGTCATTTGATACAAGTTATAACATGAGTATACAATGGTCAGTTGTGCTCTTAGTAAAATCAATAAAGAAGTTAAAAAACAGGCTCACCTGTAGCAGGAGATCTTCAAGTTTAACAAGAGGATCTAGCAGATGTGGAGGCAAAGATTCTAGTTCATTTCCTGATATGTACAGGTCCTCCAGCTCAACCAGTCCATCAAACAATCTTTCAGGCAGAGATTTCAGCTTATTGTTGCTAATGTCAATTTTCTCCAGCTTGCGGAGGAGAAAAATGGTATTATTAGTAGAAGATTTATTTGTCATAGCCTCCATAATAAGCTGATGAGGAATTCTGCCTATCATGTGCTGAAATGAATTGAGAGTTTTGCTGTGTACCACAAAGACAGTAAAACAATGGACTAATTGTGCCCTAGGCAGAAAGAACAAGAATAAACAAGAGTTTAAGAATGAAAGTATGTTTAAATTATCCTAAAATTTGTTTTGATAAATATAGTGCCACAAAGAAGGTAAAAAATAAAAACATACTACCTGGGACAGCTTTAAGTAACTTCAGTCATCAAATCTTACAAAGGCATGAAGCAATAATACTAATATGAAAAAATAGATAAATCATTATTTAGAACCGGATGATTCCTCTCTATGGTGGAAAAACAAAAGAGAAAAAAATTTTTTAGCATGGATTGTCACTTCCATTTTTACCTATTTTACTTTTTTCTCTCTTCATGTTTTTCACATGGAATCTGTTGAATCAGTGGCTTGGAGATCATAGTGTCAAAGATTTGATGTCAGCCAAAAAAAGAACATTTAAATGATAGAATAGTTAGCTATTTTTGTGAACTATTGAGGTCAACAGTTTTATAAAACCAATATTTAAGGTCCTAATTTCATGGAAAGCAGATTTTTACATTTCCGTCACAAATAGAGATGTTTCATTATTCAGAAATGTATCCAGAAAATCTGCTACTCTACTCATTTTCTCTCTCAAGAGAGATCCTCGCTTCAGCACTTTTGTAGCATTAGTAACACAGATATCTTCTGTGGCTTCTTTCTTCTTTCTCCAATAATTTCTTTTTTCTTAATAATTCAGGTAAGAAGACCACAATTTCAAAGTTTAGAATTTAGTATCAATCTCTTCCACTGAAAAGTCTTAAGGAACATGAAGTCCAAAAAAATTCTTACCATATTCATCATTGTTGTTGTTGTTGTTGTTGTTGTTGTGGTCTTCAGTCCTGAGACTGGTTTGATGCAGCTCTCCATGCTACTCTATCCTGTGCAAGGTTCTTCATCTCCCAGTACCTACTGCAACCTACATCCTTCTGAATCTGCTTAGTGTACTCATCTCTTGGTCTCCCTCTACGATTTTTACCCTCCACGCTGCCCTCTAATACTAAATTGGTGATCCCTTGATGCCTCAGAACATGTCCTACCAACCGATCCCTTCTTCTGGTCAAGTTGTGCCACAAACTTCTCTTCTCCCCAATCCTATTCAATACTTCCTCATTAGTTATGTGATCTACCCATCTAATCTTCAGCATTCTTCTGTAGCACCACATTTCGAAAGCTTCTATTCTCTTCTTGTCCAAACTATTTATTGTCCATGTTTCACTTCCATACATGGCTACACTCCATACAAATACTTTCAGAAAAGAATTCCTGACACTTAAATCTATACTCGATGTTAACAAATTTCTCTTCTTCAGAAACCCTTTCCTTGCCATTGCCAGTCTACATTTTATATCCTCTCTACTTCGACCATCATCAGTTATTTTGCTCCCCAAATAGCAAAACTCCTTTACTACTTTAAGTGTCTCATTTCCTAATCTAATTCCCTCAGCATCACCCGACTTGATTCGACTACATTCCATTATCCTCGTTTTGCTTTTGTTGATGTTCATCTTATATACTCCTCTCAAGACACTGTCCATTCCGTACAACTGCTCTTCCAAGTCCTTTGCTGTCTCTGACAGAATTACAATGTCATCGGTGAACCTCAAAGTTTTTATTTCTTCTCCATGGATTTTAATACCTACTCCGAATTTTTCTTTCGTTTCCTTTACTGCTTGCTCAATATACAGATTGAATAACATCGGGGAGAGGCTACAACCCTGTCTTACTCCCTTCCCAACCACTGCTTCCCTTTCATCCCCCTCGACTCTTATAACTGCTATCTGGTTTCTGTACAAATTGTAAATAGCCTTTCACTCCCTGTATTTTACCCCTGCCACCTTTAGAATTTGAAAGAGAGTCAACACTGTCAAAAGCTTTCTCTAAGTCTACAAATGCTAGAAACGTAGGTTTGCCTTTCCTTAATCTTTCTTCTAAGATAAGTCGTAAGGTCAGTATTGCCTCACGTGTTCCAGTATTTCTACAAAATCCAAACTGATCTTCCCCAAGGTCGGCTTCTACTAGTTTTTCCATTCCTCTGTCATAAACACTTTGAAATTAAGTTCTAGTTGTTAAAAATGCTTTGAATGAAAAATATGCCCCAAACAAAACAATTTCATTGTGTTGTTCCCAAACATGTGTAGCATCAAGAATCATCTTCATCTTTTTAACTATTGCAATGTCCAATTTGGATCCCTGACTTAAGGGTTTACAGAGTGGCAACACATGGTTTAAATTTGAAATTTTGTCTTATTCCAAAGACAAATGTAAAAACCACACTGTCTTTATAAGAAAAATGAATTAAAATAATTTATGGAGTACACATTTTGAACATACATTGACTGTAAGTTAATTCCTTAAGTTAATATGAGCTGTCAGAAATACTAAACATGATTAAATGGGTGTATTGACTATCAATTAAAATTGTCAGTTGACGCTTCTTCCAAATTTTACTTCCACATTCAGACATCATGAATATGCCTTAAATGAGACAGCATCTATTAGAAGAAGTAGTACATCACCAAAGCCACAGGATATGAAAACTTTCTATTCACATTATTTATGTTCTTGCCATAGTAACACGTTCTTGCAAATGGGTGTGTGCACCACATGAATGTATGCCAAATAACATACTGAAATTTCACTTCAGAATATTTTAATTATAATTATAATGTAATTATGTTATTTATGAAAAGGCATTATTGGTGACCTGTGCTTGTTTTAAGGTGAATGCTTTTCTTCCGCAAAATCCCCAGTATAGGGTTTTCTTGTAAATTTTTAATGTTGTTTCACCTTAATATACTTATAGACTTACTTGAAAATGTCTGATGGCAATGAAGTGAGGCCATTATGGGTAAGTTCAAGTTCTTCCAGTTTGGGATTGTGAGAAAATAGACCAGATGGCAAGGTGGTAATCTTGTTGTATGATAAGTCCACTTCGTCTAGCTTGGGATTATTTGCAAATATTGTTTCTGGAACTTCTGAAATTTTATTGTCTGAAAGATTCACCTATAAAACATATATACACATATTTAAGTAAGAAATTTTTAACACATGCTTCTTTATGAATTGGTTATATAATTATTCAATCAAATAAAATCAAGGAAGTCTAATGGTATCAGACAGATCCTTGGGCAGGTAACAGTATCACCACTGCAAGCTGCTCATGAAGTTTACTCCTAGCAATTTAAACACTGTAATAAAGTGAAAGAAGAACAGCATGAAGGAAATGTGATGAATTAGGAGAAACTGGAAGATGTTCTGAAACCTAGGCATAAAAAGATTAAAAAATAAAAATTAATAATATTTTTGATTTTGTGCAACTTTTTGGTTTTGTGCTTCACATTGATTTTACACACTTCAGCTTTTCAACGGTACATATACGTTATAGGTCAACACTGTATTGTGTCCCTTGCAGTTCACTTTTTTATAATTATTTTCTTAAGAATATGAATAAAAAGCCAAAAACTGAAATAAAACAATATTTCACACCTTTTGAACTACTTGTGAGAATTCTTTGTTAACTTTCTCTTGCACATTCAGACTTATCTGGAGGTAATTTATTCAACATAAATTCAGTTTATACTATTTTTCTTTTGTAATCATTTTTCTACCAAATTAAAATAACAGCATGTCTTTACAGTTTATGCAAGTTTTGATTTGTTTTCCTTTTCAGTTTCTTTGTCTCTTACAAAGAAAATCCATATTTTTAACTTTTATTACACAGAATTTAATAAATTGTAAAGCAGCTACATTACATCTGTTGTCACTAATTCGCTACCGTTTTAGAAATTCTGCCATCAAGACCTTCCTTGAACATTTGGCATTTTATACACAAGTGAAAAACTTTGGACCATTAATCAAAGTAGTCATTTATTATGTGCTAGATGTTACTCACACCTTCTAGCAGTAGTTTTTAAGTGATAAGTTATGGTGAGTAAGTAAACAACAGTAAGTGCAATAACATCTGGTGCCCTCACATGCCCGCTGGCTTGGGTAAACACATCTCATGATGCACATCCTGCTCTACCCCCTCCAAAGCAGAGCAACACATGATGCATCAGCTTGCAAAGTGTTGTTATCAAGTGCATACAGAGGGGCACAGGCAAGAGTGCACATGGATGCATCGTAGTAGCTGTACATTATATAATGTGTACAACATTAAGCAACAAATAATGATGAAGTATGGATTGAGTACACTGATGATATATAAGCATTGTATTCACTACTTTTAATTGTATCAATTATGACAAATGGAATATCTCTGAATACACCTTCTACTTGTCAGTATCCATTACATGTTCTAGTTTTCTTCAAAGTAGTACTGAACCGATGTGCGTTTGCTGGAGAACATACATGAGACACTTATACTGCTCCCCAATTTTTCCTTCTCCTTTCATTCTTTCCTTGTTGATATTTTCGTTTCATAAATTTCTAGTTCACTGCTTCTGTTTTACATAACAGCTTTAAAAATAATGTATAATTAAATGTAAAGAAATGTGTGTAATGCTATAAACCAGAATATTCACCTCTTCAAGACTGGGGTTGGTGGCAAAGGCATCAGCTGGAATTTCACTGATTTCATTGTTACGGAGGACAACATCTTTCAGCTTTGCAAGGCCAGTCACTGATGGTAGCTGCTTAAGAGCGCATGATTTTACTATAACCTGCCTAATCTGGAAAGATATTTGTAGACACATTAGAACAGAAGTACACATGTGTAGTCTGTCGAATTTATTCACATAAAATGGGTGGATACTATAGTTACTTATACACATTAGTTTATGTTAATTAAGATAATATGTGGGTTTACTTAAAACAACTTTCTTTGAAAATAACATCTTTTACTGACAGCAGCATAAACAAAATGAAAACTTTACAGTAGCATAAACACAACAGAAACTGAGACACCAATCTAGCTGTAGGTGAAGCCCAAGAATTCAAATAGTGCTGCCTTCCTTGGTGGAAAGCTACTGATGAGAATTGGTAACAGGTTATGAGCTGCTCATCTCTCTGTTGTCTACATGCTGGTCAGAGCAAGCCAATGAAAGAACAGCTTCACCAGAGTTGCTATGTTGCACAGCATACTACTAATATAATTATCATATTATTCCTGCCATTTGAAAGATAAAAAGCTTTTAATAATACATTTTTGTTTGCAGACATATTACAGACTGCCAGCAAAACTAATTACCGAACACAATAGTGAATTAACTATGTCTGAGTAACATTAAGTTACCTGACATAGTAGGAATCTATGATAAGTTAGTAGGCCCCTAAATAATAGAAACCAGGAAAATCACAACAGTTTCAAAGGACATTATCTGATGAAACAAGAGAATATTGTTGATAAGAAATATTACTGGAAACACAGCATGAGCAACTTATGTATGAAATATCTATAAAAACTTTTTTGGGGTCAATTGGTAATGCAAGCTTGTGAATAACAGATCACAATCGGACAATAAAATACTGTACCAGATATGATTAAAATCATGTTCAATTAGTTTACCTAGTGTCACATATTTTATTTGTGATAATGAATGCAAAAATTAATGACTCTTTCACAGAGCGCATTTTGTCACTTATAAGTGATGGAGGACGGGTCTCCATTAGCAAATAACCAAATTTGCACCACATTCTCTGGTCTAAAGCTATCAACACATGTTTTCAGATGAATGCACCTGGAAAAAGCTAAATAGATGCTTTTGTAATTTTCAATGCGACAGGGTCCGCAGCTGCGATGAATTTTTTGGATGATTTCTTGAAGCCTTCAGCTGCCTTTTTTTATTTCCCGTTGTTTGTTGTTGTTGTGGTCTTCAGTCCTGAGACTGGTTTGATGCAGCTCTCCATGCTACTCTATCCCGTGCAAGCTTTTTCATCTCCCAGTACCTACTGCAACCTACATCCTTCTGAATCTGCTTAGTGTATTCATCTCTTGGTCTCCCTCTACGATTTTTACCCTCCACGCTGCCCTCCAATACTAAATTGGTGATCCCTTGATGCCTCAGAACATGTCCTACCAACCGATCCCTTCTTCTGGTCAAGTTGTGCCACAAACTTCTCTTCTCTCCAATCCTGTTCAATACTTCCTCATTAGTTATGTGATCTACCCATCTAATCTTCAGCATTCTTCTGTATGATTGTACAATTTCAGCCTTAGGCCATTTTCAAGTATATAAAACTGAAGTTTCATACAGTGGATACATTAGTGACACTTGTGTTTTTGATATAGGAACAAGTAATATCTGTACATATACTAGACGCATTATAACTTACTTTACGGATGATTTTTTGGTAACAGATCATGTCATATATGTTGTTGCTCCTATGACATATCATACTCATAAATTAGGTCAAGGAGTTCACACTATTTTAGGAGCACATTACTTACAAGCAGTTGTTGCAAAGCTCTTATATAACCTACTTAACACTAGGAAGATTATAATTATTTTACAGAATGTTGCTACTTAACCTGCATATGCCTTTGTTCTCAGTAATATTTAATTATCGTTCATCATTGGTATAAATATGATTGTATGGAATTTCTTTAAAATAACTTTTAAATATTTGTTCCATTATTGTAGGAGCACGTCATTTTTGAATAGACAAAATAACTAACTAGAGACAAAAACAAACCACAGAAAAAATAATGTCCTTGTACGCCCATGTCTAGGAATTATCTCTGACAAAATTACTCGATGATTCAAGGATACAAAACTATAGACCAGTTACTTTTCACAATCAGGAATCTACAAAATTAGCTGTGAAGAATGCCCAAAATTTTATATTGGACAAACAGGAAGAAAATTTGGTACACGATTCAAAGAACACATGACAATAACCCATCCACATTGGCGGCACACTTAAAAGACACCAACCATTCACTTCAGATATTACATAAGCTACAGGAAGGAAATGTCATGGACGTAAAGGAAGAAATTTAAATCTACATACATCTAAAAGATCAGTCAGACAAAGTTTTAAATGGGAAATTCCTAGACAATTTTCTACCAGTTCTAGGGCAAAGCATTACAGAAGCATAGAATGTACAATTGTTGCTACACTCATTAATAAATATGACTAATGCGAAACATCAAGCAACCATAAAGCAATTTTTACCAGACTCTCGTGGTTCTCAGTACTATCTCATTAGAGTACTGTGATAAATGTGATATATAAGATCTTTGTACCAACTATTCAAAAATGACGTGCTCCTACCATAACAGAACAAATATTTATACGTTGTTTTAAAGAAATTACATTCAGTCATATTTATACCAATGATGAACAATATTTAAATATAACTGAGAACAAAATCATATGCAGATTAAGTAGCAAAATTATAATCTTCCTAGTGTTAAGGACATTATATATAAGAGTTTTGCAACAACTGCTCGAAAGTAAAGTGCTCCTAAAATAGTGTGAACACTTTGAACTGATTTATAAGCATGATATGATGTCGTAGGAGCAACAACGTATACGACAATCTGTTACCAAAAAAATCATCCATAAAGTAAGTTATAATGCGCCTAGTATATGTACAGATATGACTTGTTTCTATATCAAAAACACAAGTGTCACTAATGTATCCACTGTATGAAACTTCCGTTTTAGATACTGAAAATGGCCGAAGGCTGAAATTGTACAATCGCACAGGAATAAAAATAAAAAAAATGGCAGCTGAAGACTTTTTAAAAAAAGGGATGCTTTTATCTCTGTCATCTTGGAAACGTTCATCTGTGTTAAAAATATTAAACAAAGCATGACAAACCTGAACACCTAATACATACACACAACCTTCCCTTGACATGGTACCAACAAAATACCATATAAGTATATCCAATATCATCACCCTGAGGTTGCCTACATCCCCAAGGAATTCTTTATTTAACAATAGGAAGTAATCTATCCAACTCTCATTGGATCACATCACATGTCATTGTGTAGTGTTGACTATGTCCCCCATTCTAATTCATTCTTCACTGGCCACAAAAACAGACGATTAATGTGGAAAATATGCTGACTGGGTCAGACAACATTGGCACTTCATTCGCTCAGGGACATATTCTGAGTATTTTGGTGTAAGGGACCCTTGGCCTTAAGTGATTCATCAATTCATCACGGAGGAATTGTTTTTTAGTTTGATTCCTCTCACTCCCCCCCCCCCCCCCCCCCTCTTATTTATCTTTGCATCCGTACTGCACTGAAAATATTTTTCCAATAAACTAATAGCATGCATTGTGTGGATAGGTTTAATGATTAAGAATTGGCCAGTATGCATCTCATGTGCATGTGCTCACTGGATGGAACTGAAGAGTAGCACAATAATGCTATGCTGAAATTTTCAGGAAGCAAAGCAACCATATACACATTACTTCTCTGTCTGTACAGGAAATCAGTGTTGTACATTCTGATAACTCAACAATATGAAGGTGTTTTCATAGGAACAAAGATAACTGGGGGAACAAACAAATAAGTCATAATTACATTATTACTCCATTACATATGTTGACTTAAAAAAAAGCATACGACTCCATAGTCCGACAGACGCTCTTTGACATACTGGAAGAATATGGCAGTGACAGAGAAACGGCAATTATACAACAGACACTCACAGACACCACCTTGAAGGTTAAGTTCCTGGGAGAAATTTTGGAACCCTTTCAGATACAAATAGGTGTCCGACAAGGAGAGGGGCTTTCACCAATCCTGTTTAACATAGTCTTAGACAAATTGTCAAACAATGGGAAGAACAAGTTAAAGGAATACAGCTAGGAAGAACATGTGAAATCACAACAATCATAAAATGTCTGGCATTTGTAGATGACATAGCCATACTTAGTAATAATACACAGGAGGCAAAGGAAGCACTGTAACATCATGAAATAGCTGCCAAAACAGATGTACAGATATCATATGAGAAGACTCAATACAGGGAACGACAAACCAACAATGTACACATCATGCAAACAATGTATGGATCCGTAAAAAGAGTCAAAAAATTTAAGTATTTAGGGGAATACATACAAATAGGAGGATAAAACAAGGCATCCAAAATAGAACAAACCAAAAGACTCCAGAAAGCATATAAACTCACATGGTCACATTATAATAAGAAAAGCATATCAAGAGAGGCCAAAATTAGACATTACAAAACAGTTGTATTACCGGAAGCACTATATGTGTCAGAAACGACCACAACTGGAGCATCAGGCATTATAGAGACAGAAAAAATAGAATGCAAAATTCTCAGGACAATATTTGGACCAATACACAAAGATGCATATGGACGAAAAGACCAACACACTGACAGACACACAGACATGATCAGAAAATGCAGAATAAATTTCTATTGATGCATACAGAGAATGGACAACACCAGACTTACAAAGAGAATCTTTGATGTAATAAAACATTCAAGCCTTAAGACAAATTGGTATCATGAAATAGAGGAAGACATAAGGCAGCTGGGGATCAATAAACAAATGATAAAAAGACAGAAAGGAATTCAGGAACAAAATTAGGAATGCAAAATTTATGGTAAATGAGAAGAGGAATACGGGAGCATTATGGACAGAACAAAGGCATATGCAAAGGATTAAGAGATTTTGGGACAAGAAAAGGAAGAAAGGAAAGAAGTGCAAATCGTGTCGTCATGAGATATTTGAGTTCAAACACTGTCCATAAGTGCAAAAACAATATGAATGAATGAAGTTACTCCATGATGAGATACTGGAGACCATGTGTCCCTTATACTAAAATGCCTAGAAAATATCACCAAACAACCTCTGAAATTTTATCAGCTTTCAGGTTTGTGCTGTATCGTACACCTAAGTAGGGAATACAGAAATGTTTGCCCCTCCATTTTACCATCTATATGATATAATGAGTTGTTTCCAGCAGCTCATAATATGATATTGCTTCTTAATTCATAATGGTATTCAACATTCTCTGTAAATCCCAGTAATAGGATTTTGTAGTATGAGAAAAATAATAGTTTTTTCACCTTTCTGCAATTACTACCAGACTTCCCCAAGTGAAGGTTCCTCTACAGCTGTTCTAGGTCTCAGGGGAATCCAGACAACTGATATCTACTAAGAAGCAGTCACTTTATTATTTATGTCTTTTATTAGAAGCTCTCGTTAACTAATCTACGTGTACACAGATACTCCACAAGCCACCATACGGTGCATGGTGGAGGGTACCTTTACCACTACTACTCATTCCCTTTCCTGCTCCACTCACAAATAGAGCAAGGGAAAAAAAACCAACTATCTATATGCCTCCATATGAGTCCTAATTTCTTTTATATCTTCGTGGTCCTTACTCACAATGTATGTTAAAGGCAGTAGAATTGTTCTGCAGTCAGCTTCAAATGCCAGTCCTCTAAATTTTCTCAACAGTGTCCCTCAAAAAGAATGTTGTCTTCTCTCCAGGGATTCCCATTTGAATTACCGAAGCATCTCCAGAACACTTACATGTTGTTCAAACATGATGGTAGCAAATCAAGCAGCCTGCCTACGAATTGCTCTGATGCCTTCTTTCAATATGACCTAGTATGGATCCCAAGCACTCTAGCAATACTCAAGAATAGGTCACACCAACGTCCTATGCAGTTTCTTTTACAGGTGTACCACTCTTTCCTAAATTTCTCCCAATAAACTGAACTTGACCATTCACCTTCCTTACCACAGTTCTCACATGCTTGTTGCATTTCTTTTCACTTTGCAACCTTATGCACACATATTTAAACCACTTGACTGTGTCAAGCAGGACATTAGTAATAATGTATCTGAACATTAGAGGTTTCTTCTTACTACTACTACTACTACTACTACTACTACTACTCTGCATTAACTTACATTTTTCCACATTTAAAGCTTGTTGCTTGTCATCACACCAACTAGAAATTTTGTCTAAGCCATTTTGTATCTTCCTACAGTCATCTGACTCCAACACCTTACCGTACACCACAGCACCATCAGGAAACAACTGCACATTGCTGCCCACCCTGTGTACAAAATCATGTATGCATATAGAAAACAAGAGTGGTCCTCTCATACTTCCCTGAGACACTCTTGCTGATACCCTTGTCTCTGAGGAACTCTCACTGTCGAGGACAACATACCAGGTACTTAAGAAGTCTCCAAGCCATTCACATATCTGTGTACTTATTCCTTATGATCATACCTTCTTTAACAGCATGCATTGGGACACCATGTCAAATGATTTTCAGAAATCTAGAAGTATGGAATCTGATGCCTTTCATCCACAGTTCGCAGTATATCATGTGAGAAAAGGGCAAATCTATTTCTCATGAGTGATGCTTTCTAAAACAATGCTGACTTGTGGCCATAAACTTTCTTTAGACTGAGAAACTTAATATATTCAAACTGAGAATATATTGTATTCAATGAATCTGCAACAAACTGAAGTTAGGTATATTGGTGTGTAATTTTGTGGGTCCGTTCTTTTACCTTGCTTATATACTAGTCACATGCACTTTTTTCCATGCACTTAGGACTCTATGCTACGCAAGACATTCATGATAAATGCAGACTAAGTATGAGGCCAGTGTCATAGAGCACTCTTTGTAAAACTGAATTGAGATTCCACCCAGACCTGGTGATTTATTTGCTTTCGAATCTTTCAGTTGTTTCTCTAGACCAAGGACACTTATTACTATGCCATCCATACAGGAGTCTGTCCAATGGTCAAATGATGGTATGTTTGTACAATTCTCCTGTGTGAACAATTTCTTGAGCATGAAATTTGAAACTATTTCTTTTGTTTTGTTATCTTCAACTGCCACACCAGACTGATCATCAAGGAGCTGGATGGAAGCCTTAGTGGCACTTAGTGATTTCACATAGGACCAGAGACAACTTATCCTTCTGTATTTCAATTTCACTATCTATTTTCTCACGTGATTGTAACAAGAAGTGACTTGAGGATGGTTGTTACTCTTATATCTTTTGATAATCAAACATATTCCTTCTTTACCCACAGTAAAACAGAACCTGGGGGTAACGAAAACCAAATTTCAATAATGCTGCACAAGAAAAACTAAAAGCAGCTATTCAAGTATATGGAACTTTCACAACTTTGTAAATGTATCATATATACAAGAAGAATATATAGTAATTTGTTTTATTGCTTTTTGTAAATAGCACACATAACAAGAAATGACAATAATATTTTGATTATTACCTGTGGGCAGTGTGACAGACCCTCCACCTCCCAGAGTTTGGCTACTTCTGTCACAATGATTTTTTCCAAACTGGCACAGTACTGTGATGATGGCAACTGCAGTGTCTTAAATCCACCTTCTTGTAGTCTTGAAATTACTAGCTGTTTTATTGATTTACCTGAAATAAGAGCAAACTCATCAGCTGTCTGGAAATCAGAATAGATGTCAGCAGGTGTGTGTCAAACATAGTGATGATTGGACCTACTGTGTAATAACTTCACTAGACTGAGATAATAAAAAACTTCCAATCACATATCAGAAAAGGATGTTCCAAACTGTCATTAATGAAAAATATACTGTGTATAATTGAGTGTATTGGATAGTACACTGTTGAGAGATAATACATACAGGTAGTATACATTACTAAAGAGTGTTGATGTTCTGACAACATTCATGGAAGGTTTATAACAGTAACATTGTGACACATCTAAGTCTTGGGTCCTGCAGTGTAATTCAACCATATTTTATTAAAATTAATTTATCTCATTTGGAAATTTAAATAGAGCCCTATTCCACAAATAAAATAATAATCTGTGAGGAAAATACAGTGAGAAATCTTACTATTTTTGTTTATTGTTAATCAATAGGCATTGATTAACCCATTTTGTGTCATCAAATCTTTAATTAGAACTTTTATATTATTGCACTGAAATTCAGATTGGTAAGTAAGCAATTACAGTTACAGGTATAGTCAAAATAAGGAAACAAGAAACAGTTATTATAAAATAATAAACAGAAAATTATTTTAAATGAGAAGTATGATTATATTCAAGGTATGTACATTGCAATAGTAAATGTAGTAATAAGTCATTTTTTGCATTTATTTTCTTTCTTTTGGTACCATTAGTGCAGAAGCACATGGCTGTGAAAATAATCTCTATGAGAGTTGGTAGTTCTAAGTGAGAGCTCATAGCAAGCAGTGCAAAGGTTGAGCTCATTGTCAAAATTTGTGTTTGGAGCCAGCGGGTAGATCATAATCGGAATTATTTGAACTGAAAATGTAAAATCTTTCAAATACAAGATGTTGTAATAATAGTAAGTAAATGACTGGAAGAAAATTTGTGCAAGTTACACATACATTCGCAGGACCTTGAAGAGATTTCTGTGTCAGCTACAAGAATGTATGTAGAATCTAATTATATACTTTTCAAGCAAGCTTACAGTATGCGGTGGATAGTACTTTGTGCGACACTGTCATTTTCCTCCTTTCTGTTCCAGTCATGAATGGCTCATAAGGAGGATTCTTGGTAAGCCTCTGTGAGAGTTCAAGTTTCTGATTTTACAGTCATAGTATTTTCTTGAGACATATGTAGGAGGAAGCAATATATTAGTTGACTCTTCTAGGAATGTATGCTCTGTGTTTTAAATGCACACCTCAGCATTATGCAGAATATTTCTGTTGAAGTGCCTGCTGCTGGAGTTGGCCGAGTGTCTCCATGATGCATTTGCACACTGCTCTTCTGCAGATCTTTTCTGTTCACCCCTCATCAATACTATCTGGCATGGATCTCAGACTGATCAACAATAATCAAACAATGGAAAATCCAGGAGTCGCAGATAGGCACAACAAAAAACACCCCCCCCCCCTTCTCTCTCTCTCTCTCTCTCTCTCTCTCTCTCTCTCTCTCTCTCTCTCTCTCTCTCTCTCTCTCTCTCTCTCTCTCTCTCTCTCTCACTACAAGTCTGATATTCCATCCTTCTTACCTATGGTACACTTCTCCTAAAATAGGAACAAGTTCTTTCACATACTCTACTCAGAACTATAATGGTGTCCCATCAGGTCCAGTGGCTTTCACCCTGTTGAGTGGTTTTAGGTGCTTTTCTATCCCATGATTACTTGTTTTGCTACCTGTCATTTTGACATTTGTATGATGATTTAAAGAAAGAATTGCAGTATGATCTCCCTGAGTGAAACAAACTCAGAGAAAGGCATTTACTATTTTGGCCTTATCTTTTCTCTGTAAGTCTCCATTTTGACCATTATGGTCAGACAGTCTGCCTAAAATAAGCTGCATACCGTATTTACTCGAATCTAAGCCGCACTTTTTTTCCGGTTTTTGTGATCCAAAAAACTGCCTGCGGCTTAGAATCGAGTGCAAAGCAAGCGGAAGTTCTGAAAAATGTTGGTAGATGCCGCCACAAGTAACTTCTGCCGTCGAATATATGTACCGCTACACAGGCATGCTTTGCAAAGATAAATACTGGCGCCAAAACCTCTGTGTCAGTAAATAAATTTTAAAAAAAAGGTGGAAGACGAGCTTTTTTTTCTCCGCCCTGTGTTTCGACCACTGCATTTTCATACATTATCCAATGAAGTAAATACAAATTCCGTATTGTTCATCTTGGAATGTAGCAGAATTTCTATGTACTACGAAAATCCGACTGGCAAGACTGTTGGGGATGTTTGTCAATATGGCCAACTCTACGTTCTGAATTTTTTTCTACCTGTGAGAAGAGATGGTTGCTAATAGGAACCTGATGAAATGTGAATCGCATGCAGTATTCTCTTCACCATAAGAATAATATGAATATAAACATTTTGCCATGTATTCTTTCCTGTTTGCTGCTATCCCATTTAAACCCTGTCTGTCTAATAAGCTACGAAACTAGAGTGAGACAACAGCAAACGCGGAAGAATATACGTATCGTATCATGTTTATATTCGTATTATTCTTATGCCTAATAGTGATACAGTCAGAAATGAAGCACGGCAACTGACTAGATTTTTAAATCTAAGATGACTAATTTCTGTGCAGAATTTGATGTACTAAAGAAGCGGCCGCAAAGATTTTCAAACGGAGAAAAATTTTCACCTAACTCTCATTCAGAACATGTTCTATCATACACAGTCTATTATTTGGTTCTTGTTGATCATTATCAAAGAAAGCAGCAGTGTAAGTAACAACAAATAGCAGTCTCTTGCCATTGTTTTGCCGAGACGGTCCTCTCCTCTTTTTTTCTTTTTTTAATTGTAAGCGGCGGTAGCGCGCACAAAAGCAAGCCATGCCGCGAGCGGCGACAGGCCGTAAACACGCTCTATCAGAATGTGACAAACAAGGCATGACACAGTACAGTAATGCATTTTAGCGTAGAGTGACGTAAACACCTATAACAAAGAAAACGGCAGTTATCAGATCAAATAAAAATAAGCAATCGATTCAAACCAGACGAAACACGTGAAAAAGGAAGGGTACCCGTATAAATACGAACGGAGCGCCTGATGCATAGCAATGGCTACCTGGTAAAGCGTAACTGCTAAGCTTAAGACTCGAACCAAACTACTGTAGCTGTATCGTCTTTCATTCGACCTAAATTGTGTCTCATATTACAATGGACCAACTTTGCTTCGATTTGGAGGTGCGGCCTAAAACTTTTCTCTCCCCTTGAATTTCGAATCTCAAATTTCAGGTGCGGCTTATATTCGGAAATTTTTTTTTCCGTTTACTTCGAGTCCCATTTTTCAGGTGCGGCTTAGATTCGAGTGCGGCTTAGATTTGCGCAAATACGGTAAATATTCACCCAAATCTTGACAAGATTTCAAAGCAGTGCACAGACTGGAAACTTGCTTTAAACATTTAGAAAATGCATTTCACAAACAGAAAACAGTTTCCTACAAATGTAATATTAGTGACTCATGAAGGGAGTTGGTCAATTCTTACAAATAGCTGGATCTAATAGTTTCTAGGGATATCAAATGAAATGATCATGTAGGTTCAGTCATGGGCAAAGCTGGTGGCAGACTGATTTATTACTAGAATACTGGGGAAATACAATCAGTCTATAGACAGCTTTACAAACCACTTATGAGACCCATCCTAGAATATTACTTAAGCTTTAGAGACTTTTGCCAAAATAGGAGTAACAGGGGATACGGAATGTATACAGAGGAGAACATCACAAACTGCTACAAGTTTGTTTTACCTGTGGGAAAATGTCATGGGGATGCTGAAGAAACTGAACTGGCAGGCACTTTAAAAATAGACAAACTACCCCAAGAAAGCCTACTTACAAAGTTTTAAGAACTGGCTTTAAATTATATATTATAATCCCTTATATATTTCTCCCATAGGGATCAGGACAACAATAAGAGATTAATCACAGCTCATGTGGAGGCATTTAAACAATCATTCATTCCATAATCTATATGTAAATGGAATGGAAAAAAACCCTAATAACTGGTACAATGGGACATACCCCTCTGCCATGCACTTCACAGTGGTTTGCGGAGTATATGTAGATGTAGAGTGTCTGGATTGATGGCTTCTGATTTAACAGAAGACCAAACTTCTTAGGGCTATCTGCAAAGGCAGTAGACAGAATTTTACTTTTGAATTCACTGAACACTTCACATATGGCTCTCCTTATGCTAATTTTGATTTTGTTCAGTTTTTTGTCTGTGAACTTTTGGATACATTTAAATTTCCAGCTTTCTTTGCTTTTGTGGCAGCTTTCTAATGTGGCTGCTGAACCACTGCAGGTCTCTCTCATCCACCACAACTTTTTCACCAGTTGCGACATAGTCGCATATACGAACAGCAATCCAATACTACGATAGGTTTTTTATTCCAGTCTTTGATCACAATATCAATTTATATTGTGATCAAAAACATTTCACCACAATTTTTCTTCTCACATATCTGAGCAATAATGTAGAATACTCAATTTTTTTTTCTATTCATGCTCAGAATTTTGGTCCAAGAGATTAATTTTGAAGTGATCTAAAATCTGTGTTTTGTTGCTCTTGCAAGGCAGAAATATCTTCCTTTCTTTTCTTTACATTCCTACCTACAGCCCTATTCAGTTACTGCTGTAATGGCTTTAATGTTGTCTTAATCAGACAGTTCTCTGATTAGCTATTCAAGATAATTCTCAAATACATCATTTATAGAAACTTAATATGATTCCCTGTCTTTGCAACCCCCCCCCCCCCCCCCCCCCGCCCCTTATAGTTGGTTAAGTTGAAATCTCCACCTACAACTAATACTGATCAGAGAACTTATACAAAATCTTCAAGTTTCCTTTCAAATGTTCCACCACTACTGCTCCTTAACATTTAGCTTCACCCAAATTATTTCACATTCAAAATCTTACTAACCTTACCAGATGATATCATATTTTTATAGCTATAAAAACACCTCTACCATCAACATTCAACATATCTTTGTGACGTGTATCACTGCTATTAACATCTAGCTTCTGACAATAATCTGATAACCACTTGTCA
This sequence comes from Schistocerca piceifrons, assembly GCF_021461385.2. Taxonomy (NCBI): domain Eukaryota; kingdom Metazoa; phylum Arthropoda; class Insecta; order Orthoptera; family Acrididae; genus Schistocerca; species Schistocerca piceifrons. The sequence goes on from NC_060144.1 coordinate 554,956,520, forward strand.
ATTATCGTGGCAAAATGCTTCAACATAAAGAAGTTAAGTTTTGTGTACATGTGTTTAATATAGAGGTGATTTTAGATTGGAAGTAGTGGCTATTTGCTTCCCTCAGAATTATGAATATATCAATTTATAATAGTGTATGGAGAGATCAAGATGAATTTAAAATTCTTGGAATGTAATTTGATCTTACTGACAATATAATTATTAAGCAATATTTTATATACATATATAGATCATCCACAGTGTGCAATTTATGTTTGTAAAGAAGTTATGGCAATACAGCATATTAATGGCACAAGCTTTATGGCTGGCAGTTTTCAGTCCCTAACATCACACAAATTCATAAGATGATCTACTGCAGTTGGAAACTTTCACAATTCTTTTTAAAGGTCTCCACACAACTGCACAAGTAAGGACATTATTTAGCTGTCTTCCTTTATAATGGAAATGCAAGTATAATGAATACAATATTTCAGTTCCAGTACACACTAAGTATGCTGCGACTCTGAAAATCTTTGCTGTTACAAATGCTTGATGGCATTATTGTGCATTCTTCCTAAAAGGATGTATGTACTGGTCTGTATTTTATTCCTATTCTGCTCTCAACATGTTCCATTGAATTTCATAGTACTGTAAAAAGAATTTACAACCCAAGTGAAAGAAGCCTACAATGTGATGCCTGTCACCTTCTAACAATATTGCACAGACTTTTAAACAATACATTAAAATTTTAACAAATAAATTGTAAAAATTACTTGTAAAATGTATACTTGACTTGTCCAATACCATATGTACAAATTGTACAACAGTGTGATTTGTTGAATCCATAAAATACAATGTCACATGAATAGTATTCCAGGTGCCATTGAACTTGCACCTTAGCATTTCCTACAGTTGCAGAAGATGAAAATTTTAATTATATCAGTACTGTACCTGCAAAGCAAGACTCTGGCGGTGAAGCATCAAGTTTGATACCAGTACAGATGAGCTTGTTCCCACTGATGTTGCAGGGGCACTCCTCACCCAGAACAATGCAGCAGGCTGCTGCTAGAGCCAAAGCCACCAGCTTCCACATTCTGTAACATTGTAATGCTGATAAGTTTAAGAATGCTTGTTATTTAAGGCTACCTTACTTATGCACAATGCATTGACAACTTAAAAAAAAATTGTTGCCACCACCTAACAGTGTTGTTACACAAAACTCCTGCAATTCATGATATGAAGTCTACAACTCTTTCGTACATCCAACTACAAATGGTTATGTGTTCACTAAAAACCACAATGAGAAGCTTTAAATACTTCTAGCTTGTGCTCTGCATCATGTGTGTTTCAGAGGTTTGATATTTCGACATTTGTAAGCTGGTACATTGACAGGAATTTAGCCACAAGCTACTCTAATAACTGTTGTGTTCCGTTCTTGTGTCATACTGAAAGATTCCACGTCTGGTATGGACGACATCAGCTGCAAAGGATTTGTGGCTAACAAGAATACAACTGCCATCATGCCTTTGGTAACAACTGAGTGAATACATTTGTTTCAGAGCAAATCTGCAACAATGCGTTATGAGCAGTGTGATCCAAACAATGTTTGTCTTCCCAGGAATAGTACTCGGCTTCCACTCGCTTTGCACATTGCAGTCTACCCTGTTCACTGACTGAGCAAACAAGTAAAGTCCAAGTTGTCAGAAGAAACCTAGATGTCCAACGGCAGTTTCACTGCTATTCATCCACTTTTACTACTGAAAGTAGAATATCAATATACAGAATACTGTTGCCATTTCCATGACACTGCTCCCCATTTAGTGAGTCATCACAAACTATCTTTCAGTAAAGTTGTTTGCAGATGTAGCTTCCCTTTTCTCTTCACATTTAGCTAATTGAAACTGCTGAGGTGTCGATGCAGAGAATAGAAGCGCTCGCCACAAGAAAACGTATGTAAAAACAAATACAAGCGCGTAAACAAAACTAAATTACATTCTAGAAGATAGGTTAACTCCCAGCAAGAAACTTTCTCATCAACATCGTTTGGTTGCAGATGACAAGCTACCTGTAGTAATTAACACGCAAGTGATCCAGAAAATTCATGCACACCAAATATAAAGGTATTTACAAAAAGAAACAGTCTGTCGTTTGAACTAAATATGCACATAATTCTATAATCATTTAACAAAAATGTTCACATTGCAGAATAAATAAAAACGAAAAGCCACTGATGATGGCACAGTGGTGCCGAAACATGTCTGGGTACTGAGAAAAACGGTGTTCTGCATGACTGGCGGACCTCACATCCAAACAATTTTAACTGCAAACAGAGCCAATACAAGAAGCTGCAAATCAAAATGATGGATACAGTGTCATTTCTGTTTGTCTCTCTACGCATTTCTTTTAGTTACCTTCTTGCTATACTGAAGCAGTTCAGTCACTGTACAGTCCCAGGTTTCATCAAGCTATGTTACTTGGCAGTGACATATGAAAGTTACTTTCATTCAAAAGTTTTGCACACCAGAGTACAATGATACATTTAATTGGTTGTACACAGTACGGTTCCATTAAGTACCATAATTTCGTTTCCAGTAATGCTTCTTTTTATTAAATTTACTTACAAAATGGAGGGGGGTTCAGCTTTTGTAGTTCTGCAAAGAACACGAGATGACCTCGGTACAGCTCTGCATAGCATGTGCCACTCTGAATGGGAAACCATTAAACATATGCTCTGTGCTTAACAGGTCTGCAAAATGCAGCGTCGTGTCACTATCTGCACCATGTTGGTCACTTGTAAGTTACGTTATTGGCACAACTATGTATATGGGAGAATTTGCTTGTTCACTTTCAAATGTTGTTCTTCACAAATTATTTGAGTTTTGTATATGCACCCTGACAAGTTTTGGCAACATCCGCTTTAAAATGCAGTGAAGATAGCAGTGCCTATTTTAGCTATAATCGATTACAGAATTAGACAAGTATCCTTGAACCAGGGCTTAATTTTGGCCGGAACGGCGCACCGGCATCTCCCAGAGACTTCCTTCTTTTAGCTTGACTGAAAAAAGTCGGCAAGTAGTACACGTGATGTCGAATCGGAAAGTACCGCTAATTGTAGACTGCCGCTGCGCCGGCTGCAATGAACTTGTAAATGCTCCGAGGACAGACAGTTAACACCTGTTTATATTAAATCTTGTGGCGTTATTGTTTTAGTCGTAAGAAATTTTACTATAAAGCCCTGGATTTCAGAACAGTATCTTGTAAAAAGTGATTTCTCATTGTAAGTTTGGGGGAGGTTGTACAGTTGAAGAGGAGAGTTCCGGCACCTAAAATTTTAGAAATTAAACACTACCTTTCAACACTCCTACTCCTTATTGTTTCAAACAACAGTATTTCGGAATCCGGTAACAGGGCACGTGTTTTATTATGATATTTTTCCTCCAGACCTCCAGAGGGGCCCATATTATTGTCTCTAAATGTTTGTCCACATCTTCCAGAATGCCCTGCCGTAAGACCTTCTCGCTGTTCTGGTCCCCCCCTCTCTCTTCAATAACACTTGCTTGTGCGAACAATACCGGTACTGTACACAAATGCGCACAAGAAACTGAGTGCTGACAATGGCAATGAATCAAGAACTAACCATAGCCTGGCGGGATGTTTTGCCAGTTGCCAGTACAGAAGTGGTTAACTGTGACTCACCGATTTGGCACAGCTGTCGAGACCAACTTCCTGCTTTATGGCGCAATTTTCTCGCAGTTAGGTCCGCTCCTGCATCTGTAATGCGCGACATTGGGCGAGTGGCCAGAATTTGTCTCGCCTGCATGGGATTTCAAGTCAGCCCCGCGACTATGGAGTTCCTTACTTCGTGCCTCATAAGCTTCACTCGTCTAGCAACGCACGACAACTCATTTGCTCAAAATAATTACAAGAGTCACACAGATGCCCACACGCTGCGTTTTTTAGTTACCAACTTATGTCAATCTCATATTAATGTGAAATCTGTGTTCTTTCTTTCATTTGTTACACAAAACGAGCAAATACGAAAACTCGCGGCAACTAATGGTGATAAAACTTGGACTTAGCCATTTTGGAAGCCAAGCGCAACACTAAAGACGTCCTGATATCGGATCTCTTGTCGGCTAATACCGTACCACATCCGTTCACAATTGTGTATTTCACGTCACGATCGAATCCGTCGAAAGAGAAAAAAGATGTTGCCAATTAGAGCACACAGACATCTGAGCATGTTTCTTCATGAACCAGGAATGACGCAAAACAAACATCTACGCCGGCCGGAGAGGTCGAGCGGTTCTAGGCGCTACAGTCTGGAGCCGCGCGGCCGCTACGGTCGCAGGTTCGAATCCTGCCTCGGGCATGGATGTGTGTGATGTCCTTAGGTTAGTTAGGTTAAAGTAGCTCTAAGTTCTAGGGGACTAATGACCTTCGAAGTTAAGACCCATAGAGCCAAACACTACTGGTAGTAAATTCTAACTGCGACTAGTTAACAAGCGGCATGAATTATTTGATGTGGCAGTGGTCTTGACTTCACTGTAATGCAAAACGAATACACTTACGTAAGAGAAGAGTACTGAAACTGTTGGAAGACCTGAAGACACTAACTTTGTTGAGTGTGTACTTTTCCTATAATCGCAGTATTCAGAGAAACATGAGGAACCCGATCTAGGGATTATCACTGTCTGCCAGGTAACCAGAATGATGGTTGTCAGGTACAGTATGGCGGCCGCTGCTCATTTAATCGCTTCTCTAAGGAACTGGGCCATTTTATTTCTTAATAAATTTTTGTTTAACTATGTGTGCTTCGTCTCATTATCGTACGGAATATTTATTTACAGCCTTTTCTCCGAAGTTCACTTCTTAGCAAGTATTTTGCTGATGAACTGTACGGGTTACTCTTAAATGGCAGTCAGTACATTCAGGTACGTCCTGGTACAAGTGGTAATGTTGCACATCGCAGATCGTATGTTGGTTAATTACTTTATTTTTTGCTTTACGGATCTAAATGTGGCGCATGTGGAACCGAAACCGACCACAGTTTTTAAAAAATGTGATCTAAACGGACAATAAAATGTTTTTTACAACAACCGATTGCGGATTTTATCTGAAAAAGACAATTCGTCAATTTTTGCGACGCTAACTGGTTTCTCCAACGTATTTGTTCGATCTGTGTTCATTGCGCAACACTTTACCACTTATCACGTACCAGCCTCGCTTTTCAGTGTCAGTAATCGGTATAGAAAGGAAAACAAATGAAAACAAGCGACATGTTTTATCGGAGGAAACTTAGCGCTCGTAGGTCATCTCAGTGGCGGCTGTAGAGTTCGCGATAGCCCCTAACCTGTGCAGATAGGAGAGGGTAGAGGTGACAATCAGGCTTGGGATCACACTCATTTCTGCCTCTTTGTCAACAAACACATGATCTTTTACACCTCTCACCCTACTGTCCTCAATCTGAGTGATGTAATACCAAGGTCTTAGTCTAACCAAATCCACGCTGACATAACAGGCAATGTGGACTGAAGCAACAGAGTCAAGTTAGTCAGCTGCATCTGCTTGCATTAAATAAAAGATCATCATCTGACCGTGGAAATGTCTCTACTGTTATAAGACAGGAGCTGATTCTGCATCCACCCGTAATTACAATGACGTGTCACGAATTTACGAACGTCCTTCGTATTTCAAAACGGGTTGAGACACTGAAACAATGTTGTCTGTAAGAAAGGTGACTACTTCACGGTACGACTAATACCTGAACGTATAACAACATTGGTAGTGAAACTATCTCGAAAAGTCAGGATCAGAAAATGTGAAAACAGTGACTGCAGACTCACTGCAGGACTACCCTATTAACCTGGATTTACGGATAAATCAGATCAAACTGCGCAGTTCTTTGCTTCCGTATTTTTAATTATATATGAGATATCACGGAAATTCCTCTTACGACTGACACCTTGTTTATAAATGACATTCCCAACTTAACTTGATATGAAGCAGAAATAGTTCTCCGTGTTGATAAGAAATTTAATAAAGCTTAGCGTGGAAGCGTCGACAGACGAAATAGTAAACGAAACTTTCACTTTCCTGATTTGCTTTTCTATGGTTCTTGTAAATCACATAAGACAAATGCCGGACTTGTTCCTTTGAAAAGGAACTTTGGCTTGCACGGCCAATGCTTTGTAGCCAGGTTCCTACATACAAGGCTGGGCCGATGCGTTGGGCAGCCATCGCGCGCTTCCTCGTGACGTCACCGTCGAGAACCTTCAGCAGCACGAGACGTATTCTCACGTTCGCGTATGGCGCTATTCCTCTCATACTAACATTTATTTACGAAAACTGAAGGGCCGCGCTTCCTCGTGAGTCACCGTCGAGAACCTTCAGCAGCACAAGACGTATTCTCACGTTCGCGTATGGTGCTATTCCTCTCATACGAACATTTATTTACGAAAACTGAAGGGCCGTGTAATCAGTCATGAGTTCGATAGACGTTTACCTATACAGGTACTGAATGTTACTACCTACTGCGTCTATGAAACTCTTACACTGTCTTTCTAGGAATGGCAAAACTATTGATTGTGGCCTCCTTAACATGTATGTTCCGTTATTCGATATTTTTCATTATATAAGTCATAATTTAGCATACTTCAGTCAGTTTTCAAATATTATACAATTTTCAATTTTACGTAAACGCAACAATGACAAGAGCTTCCAGTTTAGAAAACATTTTTTGCGTCACAATCGGAAATAGTGTATAACACTTTTGTCATGCAGATATTAAATAGTAAGGAAACGCTGTAAGTCCAGTTACTTGACACATTACTACGCATGATGATACAGAAGTTACACGATTAATCGCCTCATTTTCAAAAATGTGAAGAATAATTTAAATGTCTTAATCCGTTCTGGAGTGAACCGCAGATGCTGTCCACCAGCGTGTTGTTCTCTGCTGCTACTGGTTGGCCGTCTGTGCCTTTGCTGATGTGTTGAGGTGTCTTGCCCGGATAATGGCCTTAGCATATACTGTGATGACCTCTTGACAAAAAGCTGGAAGCTTCCCAATCGGATGTCTCGTTAGGTTTGGCGTCTTTACACAGACTGCTGCCATGAAAATTTAAAAATAAGTGAAAAGCCGGCGGCTCACGGCTTTCTATTATTTTAGTTTTAAGAATCGTTAGCTCTGTATAAGAATGGAAAATCTTTATAGTGCGTATGGCTTAAGCATACGACCTTTTTTTCTATCTCAGGGCTTCAAACTCGTGGTCCAATATTCAAACAAAATTCCAGATATGACTATTGTAAAAATTGTTTTATATCAAATTGTTTTACTTTTGTGAAAATACAAGGCTAAGTTGACTCTTGCAATTTCGTTAAACGAGGATTGAAAAAATTTACTGAACTCAATTTACTCAAATATGATTCAATATTGAAAATATTTATTACTTTTATTGTTGCAAAGGAAGAACCGCTAATCAAGAGAAATCTCCTGCATTTACATTTATTTTTAGTTGTCAAAATTAGAGAATGTTAAGATATTTATTACGACCCTGGGCCATTATCGTTTAGAATAATGGCGCTGACCTCTGCACCAATGTACCAAATAAAATTTGCACAAAAAATTAATTTTACCACTTCATGAAATTTAGAAGCTGGTGCATATAAAAATTGACAATACTTTTAAGTAATATTTGATTATATTTAGGCTAAATATTACACGAAATTTACAAGTTTTCGTGCCTCTTCTTACACTACGGCTTCTTACACTACGAAAAAAAGGGAAGAGAAGGTATCTTTTTGCAAAAAACAGACTGCAGTTACATTTGCAGATCATATTAGAGACTTTGTTATTTTCCTTAGAAGAGATAATATTTATGTCCTTGACAGTTCACACAGTAACGTATTTCTTTACATCAGTTTTGGTATATTTGTGAAGTTTATTTAATGTTTTTATCACGTTATGAGGCGTACCGCCACAACAACCGATATGTCAACCCCTGCCTGGTGACTCAGAGACAGACACCACATACGGGTCACATCGTCAGATACAGTTTGTTATGGCACATGGTTTACGTGGGACCTGGAAGCAATCTGTGTATTATAATTTTGGTATTACAATGAATCGTGTTTTTCTGGTCAGTATCATCAAAGAGACGCAGAAAGTGGGATGTATTGTAGATGGTATTGTGTCTGATTTGGGAGGTAAAAATGGAAAAGTGTGGAAGAAATTCCATATAGACTACGCAAGCACTTGCTTCATCAACGAAACGAAACGTGTTTTGGTATTTGCTGATGTGTCACATATGGTGAAACTTTTGAGAAATCACTTTTTGGATGATGATTTTGCATTAAGCGATGGAAAACCATAATAAAACGAGCAGTCAAGCAGCTGTTGTAAGTTAATGACGAATTAAAACTGTGCCCTAAACTTGCTGCTCGTCATCCGAAAGTTTTCGGAAGGGATCGACAACGTGTTCATCTTGCCTGCTAGCTCTTTCCAGCACCGTGTCAGATTTCTTTCGTGATCTCAGAAGAAAAAGACAGAGCAGAATTTTTTAAGTTGGTGAAAGATATCTTTGGCGTCATGAATTCCAAGGCGCCTGTTGTCAAGCGACCACTTTCTAGTGCTTTTGGATCGTGAATGGAGACAAAAGAGGAAGTTGTTCGCAGATTCTACTCCATCTGTGGAAAAAGAGAGAGAGAGAGAGAGAGAGAGAGAGAGAGAGAGAGAGAGAGAGAGAGAGAGCTGGAACGCAACTCGATAGGTCATTATTGGGCTGTTTCTCTGATTTGAAACATAGCTACTATTTGAAGTATGTATTGACCTCAAGGTTCAACCAAGTCTGCCTGGAAAACTTATTTTCCCAGATAAGAGCAACTGACAGCGAATGTGATGATCCGTTACCGGTGGAGTTCAAAAGCCGTTTGCGTATTTTAATTATGAGCTAAAGAACTGCTGACAGTTACGTAATTCTTCACCAGTCGCAGTGGAAACTGATACAAACTGGCTGTCATGTTGTTTACCGGACTTGTGCCCGGCGTTGAGGAAGCGTTGTCAATGACTGATGAGCAACAAATGAGAGAGACTACACTAGATGATTTAACTGTTTTCGCAGTTGATAGAAGCTTCAGAGTGTTCTATAGAAGGTTTCCGCTACGTCGCTGGATATATTGCTTCCAGATGCGCCTCCATAGACAAATCATTTGGCCATCCTAGTAGCAAGATAATGAAAGTGTCAAAACCTACAAGATCTGGATGGATTGAAACAGTTATATACTTGTTAATTTAGGTCGTACATTGTCATATGAATGAGATGGCGTCTCTTAATATAAAAACACCGTGTACGGCACATTAACTGCGAGAAGCGCCACAACTGAGTCACTGACGCAAATAATTTTCCAGTTGAGAAGCAGGCACAATAACATTATCTTCAACTTTTCATAATGTATAAAATCCAATACATAAAGCACCACCAAATCGTGCACTTGAGGGGAGTAAGAACGGAAAAAAAGTTTCCCATTTTCAGATTTTTATCTCATAAAATTTGCAATTTTCCAAATAAAATGATGTAGCTCACTTATAAACTCGCATGGGAAGCATATTTTATTTTTTAAATATGATCTACACACGTTGAAAATGTTAAAATTTTTACGTGCATTACTTCAAGATCTAATAAAATCTTTAATTTTTTATGTAGCAGGCTCTGGGTTGCTGTGTTATAAAGGTCAAATTACGTATTCAGAATGAGATTTTCACTCTGCAGTGGAGTGTGCGCTGATATGAAACTTCTTGACAGATGAAAACAGTTTTAATCTGCCAGGAAGTTTCATATCAGCGCACACTCCGCTGCAGAGTGAAAATCTCATTCTGGAAACATCCCCTCGGTTGTGGCTAAGCCATGTCTCCGCAATATCCTTTCTTCGAGGAGTGCTAGTTCTGCAAGGTTCGCAGGAGAGCTTCTGTAAAGTTTGGAAGGTAGGAGACGAGGTACTGGCAGAAGTAAAGCTGTGAGGACGGGGCGTGAGTCGTGCTTGGATAGCTCAGTTGGTAGAGCACTTGCCCGCGAAAGGCAAAGTTCCCGAGTTCGAGTCTCGGTCCGACACACAGTTTTAATCTGTCAGGAAGTTTCGTTAAATTACGAGTTTGTATTGATAGCACTGTCAAGGGTGGATGGGCACCAGGTTGAGGAAGTGGAAAAAGTTTGAGACACAAGAAATTTTCTGATGGTAAAACCATAAGAGGCTGGCTGACAGCCAAAATGGTCGATTAACTACAGCAGTATTATTGGATGGCCATTAAAATAATACTGAGGATTTGTTAAAAATGAAGCAGGCAGTATGGGCTACCTTCTTCCACAGACTGTCAACTGATGAAAAACCAGTGCACCACCTTTGCCCTCCTGGACCTGATTCATGATGCAATTACCGCAATACCCACTACTCAAACAGTTCATACAGCCATAAACAATCCATCCCAGCAGCTGTCATGAACATCATAAACCTTTTTTACAGAGACCTGGCAATCCTGAATTACTGAAGAAGTGTCTGCATGGTCAAACTCAAAATCCCAAGAGTCGTTCGATAATTTTATATGGACTCGCTTACCAAAAAAAAAGTTTTTGTTGGAATGAAGACACTGAAGTGGGGGGAGGGGGCGGTGTCAGTGATGCTGTTATCGCTTGAACGGATGGACAAGGTTGGCATTGATAAGGCAAAGTATGCAGCACATTTGGCCACTAAGGAGTCCAGAAAGAAGAAAAAAATTGGAAAAAGATCAAGAGGATGATATACAGTATGGTGCAGGATGCCTCTGAGTGACTAAAAATAAAAAAATTAAGCATATATTGAGTTACAGTCTTTTGAAACTTCAGAAGCCGTTCCTGAAAATTTACATTTTCTGTTTCATTTTTCCCTAAATCTCAGAAATCACTTCGAGTAGAGTATTCAAATTTTTCAGGGAGTAATACATATCCTGAGTCTACTGAACTAAAAGAAGAACATACTGTTATGTACAATTAAAATTATTTAGGATAACATACAAAAAAGTACACAAAATTTTAACTGTGTAATTAAAAAATTGTATTTCCGAAAGCAGTGGCTAAATGCAATTATTGTAGCTCAGTAGACTCAGAACATACAGTTTAATCTCCTGTAAAAGTTTCATGTCAATGGCTACAGTGGTTCCTGAAATACAGGGAAGCCAAGTCACTAAATTTAACACTGTAGGGATAGGGAGTTCCAACTTCCCTAAAGACAAAGGATGGGACCGGGAGGGGGGAGAGGCGAAAGGAGGCATTGCCCCCTTTTTTTTCTTAACTTTTGGTTTACTTTCTGTTCATTACAGAATTCTTACGCATTTCTAACAATGACTGGCTGGGATCTTACTAAACCGTACATTCTGCATTGTCGAGCGCTATGAGAAAAACTATTTGGCAAGTTCGCACAAAGTTGTGTCAAACTGGGAAGACGAGGACCACCTTGGTTCAATTCCAGGCTGCTGAAAATAGGTTCCATCGGCCAAGTGGAGGGTAGTTTCGGGAGGTTTCCCCCACATTCATTTAGTCGTTTGTTGGTCCTAAATTACATTTTATCGAAACTAAAAAAAAAAAAAAATAGCTTTCAAGAGATTCAGTTATGCTAGATAACATCAAATAGCACAAGGCATGGTAAATTGTGCAACAGTCTACTAACACGGTCAAATGTGAAGTTTTGTAAGTAAAAAGACTTGCAGAGGGCATGAAAGTTTAAAAGCCTTTTTAAAGTTCTTTACCTGTTTCTTCACTTTGAGCAGCATTACTGTGACTTTTTCGCTGGTTGTTTTATTTCTTTTCTTTCGTTCTGATTTTTGTAGACTAAGTGTCAACCTAACTTTATTGATATATGAATAAAATAATATTTTTTGTAAATGACTCTACACTGGGTTTAATCACAATAATGGTGTAATTTCAGATAGCTGAATGAAAAAGGTGGAGCTTATATTTGTATTAATAGCATAAAATTATTTATTTTGTATATACTAATAAAATATGTTTACGGTCTGGGTATAATTCGGTAGATACCAATTATTCGTTTGAGATATAATAAATTTTGTGTGATTCCTGTCAAATACAGTCCTTGGGAAACAGCTCCTTTTCGAACTCACCAGTCACATCAACAACTGCAAGTAGGTCTTGGATGAATTTCTGTGGACACCTTTTTTCAGACAGAGCGTCTCTCATGCGCGAAAATGCGGCCGAGTTTAGTTGCATGTTTCTACAAAATCGTAAGTTTAATTTTTCAAACTCAACTTCTTGTAACCGCAGAAACACTTAAAAATCAACAAAGCTAATACCACACGAAAACCGCATGAATGAATGACGCTGCGAGTCGTGTTTCATGAGCGCTCCTGGTCTCCGGTCAAGCAACGTTTTTCACTTTTCTGGTCCCCCGTTTCTGTCTAGCATCCGCAGAACGCAAAAGGCTGCTCTCCTACAAAGGGGTTTAGCCATTGCCCTACAGAACAACACACTATAAGAAATTACATACGTTAAACAGGACGACGCCATTCAGAATTGCTGTTTTCGAAATGGTGTATGTCTAAAAATCTGCACGTTGCACAGTGGTACAAATTTCAATTAACTCTGATTTCGGAAGAAAGTTGCAGCAATAAACACTAATATCCCTAGCCCAGCTCTCTTGAACATATCTACCAGAGCGGAGTGAGCAGACGCCAACCTTCAGTAAACATTTTGCATAACAGTTATAGTTGACTGAAGTTTACATCTTTAACCAAGCCGAACAATGGAGCAGACACTTTTGGTGCAACAGTGCGAAGAACTGTTCCATCGTACCGCTGAAGATATAAGGAAAGCAAATAAATGTGCAAATGACGCAGCTTAGCACTGAACCGAAAAAATGGAATAAGCTTATAATTTGTTGTTGTTGTTGTTGTTGTTGTGGTCTTCAGTCCTGAGACTGGTTTGATGCAGCTCTCCATGCTACCCTATCCTGTGCAAGTTTCTTCATCTCCCAGTACCTACTGCAACCTACATCCTTCTGAATCTGCTTAGTGTATTCATCTCTTGGTCTCCCTCTACGATTTTTACCCTCCACGCTGCCCTCCAATGCTAAATTTGTGATCCCTTGGTGTCTTAGAACATGTCCTACCAACCGATCCCTTCTTCTTGTCAAGTTGTGCCACAAACTCCTCTTCTCCCCAATTCTATTCAATACCTCCTCATTAGTTAAGTGATCTACCCATCTAATCTTCAGCATTCTTCTGTAGCACCACATTTCGAAATCTCCTATTCTCTTCTTGTCCAAACTATTTATTGTCCATGTTTCACTTCCATACATGGCTACACTCCCTACAAATACTTTCAGAAACGACTTCCTGACACATAGATCTATAGTCGATGTTAACAAATTTCTCTTCTCCAGAAACGCTTTCCTTGCCATTGCCAGTCTACATTTTATGTCTTCTCTACTTCGACCATCATCAGTTATTTTGCTCCCCAAATAGCAAAACTCCTTTACTACTTTAAGTCTCCCATTTCCTAATCTAATTCCCTCAGCATCACCCGACTTAATTCGACTACATTCCATTATCCTCGTTTTGCTTTTGTAGATATTCAAGACACGAAAAAAGTAAAAGTCTTCGGTCAGGGAGTACTCAATTATTAGACATTGTACGAATAGGCTGCGAAGTATAGGTCATCATAGCAACATTACACAGTTATTGCTCTGAATTCGTTATCCATTTCATAGTTAAGGGCAGTCGCCGAAATTCCCTACATCAACTCTCGAATTAAGACGTCTCGCCCGCGACTGATTCAACTGCGTAGCTGCGTACGCCGCGAGAGGTCTGTGTTGACGTGTCACTAGGGCTTGCACGAGAAGAATAGTGGCACGCAGTCTGGTGCATTCAACTTCGGGCGCTTATTTTTGATGAGGCTACCCAGCTGGCCACACAGAGACCGTATCCTTGGCGAAACAATCCAGTGCAGTCTATACAGGTCGTCACTTGGAATCGAACCTCGAACCCTTTTATCAATGCAGGTCGCTGAAGTCACTCTGAACGGGTAGTCCATCGCTGAGGCGGAGCTAAAAGGGCCACTGCTGTTCATTTTATCCCATGAGACTTACCAACTTTGTTTACCTCATATATTTCGGGAATCAGTGGAGGCACAGAAGCAAATTTTTCAATAAATGATAAAACGCAAAAAGGTAAGTATTATGATGCATGAACAATACCCATTGTTTATTAATCTAACGATAAACACAAGCAATTGGTTTTTATTATATGGAGCTATGTACTGTTCTACATCCATACCACTGCGAAGTGTATGATAGTACTTCCATCGTCCCACATATTATGATTACTTTCCGTTCCATTCGCATATAGAGCGCGTGAAAAATGATTCCTTAAATGCCTTTCCGCGTGCTATAAATAGATCTTGCCTTCACGATCCCTACGTGAGCGATATGAAGCGGCATTGGAGAGCACTTAAATAGAGGACATTCAGTAGAATACGTTTCTATAGATACACTAATGTTGATGTTGAGACTGGTTGTACATTAGTACGCTGTCCCATATATATACCAAGCTCGAGTTAAGATTCAAAAGTACGATCCCTGCTTTTGGAAACGACACTACACAGATGTTTGCAATGCACCTAACCAGTTATGTACATAGCAGGTCAGATCAAACTGCACTTTGCCTGGCCCAGATATTCAGGCATGGCCCCCTCTTTTTTTTGCGAAAATTCACGCTGGGAACCCTAACAGTCTTTATCACTACACCCTTATTTTTAAAGGATTTCAAATGCTGCTCAAAACAATGTAATTATCTTTTTCTATAGACGCTTTCATAGTCGAGAGAAAGACGAAGAGCATTGTCCACGCAGCGAAATACAACCCTTCTGTGCGTCTTTCAGCTTTTCTCTATAAAGAAATGAAGAGAAAAGCTGAAAGACGCACAGAATGGAGACAAGCTGCCATTGTAGCTGTTGCAAACCAATCCTTGGATTGACCACTACAGAAGAAGAAGAAGAAGAAGAGTTTCCTTATTGAGATACTTATTTCTAAATCTTTGACGGTTTCGAAAATATTTGAGCTGAGCTACTTGGGCAACATTCTGTGTTTTAACGTCTGACAGAGTGTTAGCTGCTGTCTCAGATTTTATTTTAGATGACGTTGGAACCCGTGGAAAAATATTATACGATAAAAATTGGGAAGGCGGTAGAACATAGTGCAACACAATACGTGCATCGCAGGCTTACGTGTTGACCTCTTTGGGTACCGCGAATGTTAAGATTTAAGTACGAAATAATTCCTCAGTTACCAAAACTGGTATGTGTGACTCACGTCAGTCATGCATGACCTCTGACGGACTCAATGTGCATATAGTGGTATTTCATTCGTTAACTACTTCAGTTTCAGGTTGCTTCGCAAATGTAGCTGCAGCAAGTGCTGAATGAAATGGTGGTTTTTCTCAACATAAGGGGATCTATAGGCACTTACATTTTTCTTGTGCCGGAATTTTGATAACTTCTAACACCAAAGGCTTACTGAGAGAAGCGACATATAGCTCGGAATCGATATAAGGGAAGTTAATATCTCCATCCAGCCATACTGACTTACGTCTTATGCTGTTTTTCTAACAAGGGAACCTCCCCATCGCACCACCCTCAGATTTAGTTATAAGTTGGCACAGTGGATAGGCCTTGAAAAACTGAACACAGATCAATCGAGAAAACAGGAAGAAGTTGTGTGAGTCTATGAAAAAAATAAGCAAAATATAAAAACTGAGTAGTCCATGCGCAAGATAGGCAACATCAAGGACCGTGTGAGCTCAGGAGCGCCGTGGTCCCGTGGTTAGCGTGAGCAGCTGCGAAACGAGAGGTCCTTGGTTCAAGTCTTCCCTTGAGTGAAAAAGTTTATTTTCAGACAATTATTATCAGTCCGTCCGATGCGAGGTAACTGCGCCGTAGTATGGGGACGCTACACCTAAACACTTCTTTGGGAGTGATTATCACATCCACACGAAAACCTAAATCGGACAAGGTAGAAGAATCTTTTTACCCATTCGCCAAGTGTACAAGTTAGGTGGGTCGACAACATATTCCTGTCGTGTGACGCACATGCCGTCACCAGTGTCGTATAGACTATATCAGACGTGTTTTCCTGTGGAGGAAACGGTTGACCTATGATCTTGCGATCAAATGTTTTCTGTTCCCATTGGAGAGGCACGTCCTTTCGTCTACTAATCGCACGGTTTTGCGGTGCGGTCGCAAAACACAGACACTAAACTTACTACAGTGAACAGAGACGTCAATGAACGAAAGGACAGATAATAAATTTGCGAAAATAAAGAAAGTAAACTTTTCACTCGAGGGAAGACTTGAACCAAGGAACTCTCATTCCGCAGCTGCTCACGCTAACCACGGGACCACGGCGCTCCGGGGCTCACACTGCCCGTTATGTTGCCTATCTTGCGCATAGATTACTCAGTTTGTATATTTTGCTTATTTTTTTCATAGTTCCACACAACTTCTTCCTGTTTTCTCGATTGATCTTTGTTCAGTTTTTCAAGGCCTATCCACTGTGCCAACTTATAACTAAATCTGAGGGGGGTGCGATGGGGAGGTTCCCTTGTAAGTGTGCGAAGCTAACGCCGGCCATCCTGATTTAGGTTTTCCGTGATTTCCCTAAATCACTCCAGGCAAATGCCGGGATGGTTCCTCTGAAAGGGCACGGCCGATTTCCTTCCCCATCCTTCCCTAATCCGATGAGACCGATGACCACGCTGTCTGGTCTCCTTCCCCAAACCAACCAACCAACCTAACGCCGGGATGGTTTCTTCATAAATCATTGCCTCTTACTATTCTCCTCCTATTGCAGCATCTCCATGTCCACCAGTACGTTAAATTCTGATAAAAATTTCGGCCAACAGTAGCTAGAGATATGTACGTGCGATGGTTAAAAGTATAAACATCCATAACAAATGGGGAAATTTAAGACACTAATAAAGGGCGACTCAGAATCAGATTTCATGTTATTTTATAGTTAATACACTGAGCTCTCACAGACGATGGAGCAAACAGTTCTCAAAAATTTACAGCGCCTGGGAACAAAAGACAGAAGTTTTAGTCTGCCGAGATCATTGGGCATGTCAAAGATAAAAAGTTTAAAACGGGTACTTAGAACGGTGATCGGAAACTATAGGGGGAAAAAAAAGATATAATACAAATGCAACAATGAATTTAGCTACATTTACATCCACCGTATATTCCGCGAGCCACTTCAGAGTGTGTGGTGGCTCGTATTTTATTTACCACTGCCAACCTCCCTCCCCCCCTCTTTCCTGTTCCAGTTGTGGGAAGAAGTCTACGCGTGACCTCGAATCACACTAACCGAATCTTCAAAGTCGTTTCGCGAGGTTTATCTAGGATGAAACAATATTGGCTTTCTCCTCTATGAAGAGATGTGAAACGATGACAGAGTACATAGTAAAATGCAAGTGTGATGCGAATGTGTATGGAGATAAAGAGAACACGAGAAACGAAGAAAAATGAAGTTACCTCAAGTTGTAAAAATATATGTTATTTAAAACGAACTCAGGAGGAAAATGAAAAAAGAGAATGAATTCAAACGTCCTACTGGCGTCAATAAATTACAGCAAGAAAAAAATTCCACGGTAATGAAAATGTCGTGTGGCTAGGGCCTCCCTTCGGGTAGACCGGTCGCCTGGTGCAAGTCTTTCGAGTTGATGCCACTTCGGCGACTTGCACGTCGCTGAGATGATGATGATGATGACTACACAATCCCAGTCCCTAAGCGGGCCCCTTAGCATGACAGTCCGCCGCACTGACCACTCAGCTATCGGGACGGACAATTACAAAAAAATGGGTCAAATGGCTCTGAGCACTATGGGACTTAACTTCTGAGGTCATCAGTCCCCTAGAACTTAGAACTACTTAAACCTAACTAACCTAAGTACAACACACACATCCATGCCCGAGGCAGGATACGAACCTGCGACCGTAGCGGTCGCGCAGTTCCAGACTGTAGCACCTAGAACCGCTCGGCCACTCCGGCCGGTGGACAATTACATCTATGATATTTCATAAACCAGAAAAACCAAGCTTTCCGATAACGAGTAAGGTTTATCTTATTTTCCTGCACAGCTCGTATCCTTAACTTTTTATACACCAAGGTGGTGAGGGAACAACTGTTTTTCTTATAAAGAGAGGACCTTTCCAAACACATTCGAGAGCTCTTGAGAAGGCCAGCAAGAATGGATGATGACGGTCAGTGTTTGAAATGAAGCATTTACCATGAATAGACAGGCAAACTACTGCAAGTAAATGCCACAACAGATAGAGCTTCGGTTTCACCTCCTTTTTCAAAACTATCACGGATCACCCTGAAACTTAGCTATGTTTGCATATTTTGCCCTCGCATTGTTATACAGTTTCTATTTTTGTGAAACGTCTCACTGCAAACATTAACAACCAGTGTTCCGTTGCACTCCTCAAGAGCAATTCAATGGCGTTAGTAACAAATCCAGCAAGTAACCATTGTTTCAAAATCTCAGCTAAGGATTACGTTAAAAACACGAGCAGCATAAGAAAGATCGACTCTTTGCATATCGGAAATTCTGTTTCATCATCTTAGAATGTTCATGATACAGCTATTAGCATTGTTTATTGCTGTGAGACGCCCTGTTTATTAATCACAGTAGATCGTTCCAACTTTGCCATAATTTTATTACCATTTTTCTCTCACCGATACCAAACACAAGGAAATTTTTCGGATTACGAAAGAAGTTCCAATAAGATATGACATTTATGTGGGCAAGATTTAACTTGTAACAGTGAGGGAAGAAGAAAAGATACCACAGATTTTAATGCGTAAATTACATAGCTCCAGCAGCCAATAAAATACTGATGGTCCATGTCTCGTAAGCTCCACACATATGAAACAGTACACGCCATCCAATGATAAACTTCGTCATGCGTATAAAGATTAATAAAATTAATATGCGACAGACGAGGGATAACAATAAAACAAAAGGCACGCAGACTCAAAAGTGTACACATTTGTTGGTTACAGAAGACCAGGTGAGAAATGAAACGTAGTAACGAGGCAGAAATGAGCTGAAAGCGTTAGCGGTCAAATTAAGGTTCAAAAATGGTTCAAATGGCTCTGAGCACTATGGGACTTAACCTCTGAGGTCATCAGTCCCCTAGACTTAGAACTACTTAAACCTAACCAACCTAAGGACATCACACACATCCATGCCCGAGGCAGGATTCGAACCTGCGACCCTAGCAGTCGCGCGGTTCCGGACTGAAGCGCTTGGAACCGCTCGGCCACCGCGGCCGGCGGTCAAATTAAGGGATATGCGGCCAGAGAGTCAGTGTCCGTGATTCATTCTCTAATACATATTTTCAGGAAGGAGAATCCTCTGCGAATGTAGATTGTGTCATTTTAAATGGCAGGGGAGAGAATTATCAGTTATAAATTAATTAGCTATTCACCGAAATTTATATAATCTGATCCCTTTCTTGTTAAAGGCTGCAAACAGAGCAGTAGTGGTGAAGTCCCCATTTAGTACAATTAATAAAGATGCTTCTTTCCCAGGTTTGCGAAGTAGGTATTTATCGACCATTGTGTTTAGTATTTACATGAGTACAATAATAACTACCAAACAATTATATATATACTGTAAGAGCAAAAGCCTGTTTGTAATGAACGTCATACTGCTAATAGGCTTGACTTGTTCTAGAATCGAGGTATCAGGCAATCCGTAGATATAGTGACCAATAAGATGGGATTGTAATGCTATTGTTAAAAGTCTTTGCAATAGAATGCAAAAACGCTTTCTGATCCCTCCTGAAGAAAAGTAAGTATTTGTAGAAATTAGTTTAGATCTTGCATTGTGTTTGTGAAAATCGCAGCTAATTTGAAATTGAGTAATGCTCTTAAGTATACCGGCATGTGAATTTAAGAACTTTTGAGGAGGTATAAGTTTCGTTATCTGTTTTAGTCAGTATTTT
The DNA here is from genome assembly GCF_021461385.2 of Schistocerca piceifrons. Lineage (NCBI taxonomy): Eukaryota > Metazoa > Arthropoda > Insecta > Orthoptera > Acrididae > Schistocerca > Schistocerca piceifrons. The sequence goes on from NC_060144.1 coordinate 554,976,547, forward strand.
TTTTCTTATTCAATTGATACTAGCTACACTACTACAGAAGGTAATTACACAAGGACCAGGAGATGATTGTATAGAAAATAAACTAGTTCCTTCGTTTCGTCAGTGGGAGACGACAAAACACTGAAGTAACAATGAACTACCATCCTATAGACAGAAAACGCCTAGATGGGCGAGAGAAGAGGTGTAAAGAACAATGAGACGAATGCGACTAAGTAGTAAGTATAAGATGTAACTGTCTGGCTTAAAGTAACGAAAACAAGGAGAATAAGAAAGTAAACAGTTGGTAGATCGTTACCTGATGCGTCGCGCGCTGAGCAGCCGAAACGCAGAACTGGAGAACAGCCGGCCGGCCGTCCAATATATCGAGGCTGCCCCCACTTCCCGGCCTTGGCCTTGCCAGTGACGTCACCGGACGCCGCCGATGGTCAGTGTCCCGTGCGCTGCTTACTGGAAACCTCTCCGTTATCGCCCCTTTAACATCTCAGCTCTTACCAGAAGTCGCATAGTGCTCTCGACTACGAACGGGTTTAGAGAACCTCTGTTAAATGCTCCAAATGGACTCCCAGCACACACCGGCATTGTAAACATCGGTATACAGTTGTCGTTTTTCGATTGCTTCAGTACTGTTAAGTCATCCTGTGTGAGCGAACAAATATTTATGTTTGTGCGGATACTATTAGCATCTGTGTCACTCCCTTGTCTAATTATAATTAGCAATGGCTTTACGCTATCAGCGGATGAGGTGTCTTACCCGGAATGACCTCCTTCATGTTAACCAGTGTAGATTCCGTGAGCACTGGTCACGCGAAATCCAATTCGCGCCTTCCTCACATAACTTCCTGAAAGCCATGAATCGAGGCAGCCAAGTGGATCCAACATTTTTTGATGAGTGGAAAGCATTTCACTTAGTACCACACCATTACTCATTAATGAAAGCACTATCATATGCGACTGGATCAAGTACGGAAGACACAGCTATATTACCTTGGAAGCAGAGACATCGAATAACGTAGAACTTCAGATGTGTCTCAGAGAAATGTGTAGGGATCCTTGCTGCTGATGTTGTACATTAATGATCAGCATCAAATATTGTTGCAAACCTCCGATTTTTCGTGGATGATGCAGTTATCTATAACGAAGTACTGGTCGAAAAAAAAAGCTGCACAAACATTCAGCCGGATAGGGATAAGATTTCACAGCGGTGCAAGTCCGGCAACTCCCTTTAAATGTTCAAAAACGTAAAATTACACCATTCTCAAAACAAAAAAGCGCAGTATCTTATGACTAAAATATCAACGAACCACAAATGGAATGAGTCAACTCATATAAGTACCTGGGTATCACAATCTGTGGGGCTATAAAGACGTGTGGCTACAGGCTCCCGTGGGATAGACTGGTTGCCTGGTGCAAGTCTTGTTAGTTGACACCGCTTCGGCGACTTGCGCGTCGATGGGGATGATATGATGATGAAGACAACAGAATACCCAGTCCCTGAGCGGAGAAAATCTCCGACCCAGCTGGGAATCGAACCCGGACCGCTTTGCACAGCATTCTACCGCGCTGACCACTTTTTTTTTTAAATTTTATTTTGTTCGGTATTGTTCGTTGCGTTTCTCCGGGGCGAATTCCCGTGACACATGTTGAAGTTTATCGTTAATCTATTCACAAAGTTTTTTTTTTTTTTAATACAGAGGGCAGATAACCCTCTGACCGAACACGCTGCCGTGCGGTTCTAGGCGCTCCAGTCTGGAACCGCGTGGCCGCTACGGTCGCAGGTTCGAATCCTGCCTCAGGCATGGATGTGTGTGATGTCCTTAGGTTTAAGTAGTTTTAAGTTCTAGGGGACTGATGACCGCAGATGTTAAGTCCCATAGTGTTCAGAGTCATTTGAACCATTTTGAACCGAACACGCTGAGCTACCGTGCCGGCAACCCACTCAGATATCGAGGAGAACTGTGGGGCTATGAAAGTGAACGACCACGTAGAGTTAGTAGCAGGTGTCAGGTGGCCAGACTATTCTGTCTGTCGATTTATATCCTTCTTTATTTTTTATTTATTATTAGGACCAGAAGAGATGCTTCGCATTCCCTTTTTTATATACAGGACGTTTGTTTTATCTTGAGACGACTAAGTATCTCGTAAGCGATGGATGGTACGAAAAAAATTTCTAGCTGAAAAGTTAATATTAGTAAAGGGAACATCCGTCTGTGCTACAGACGGGCACGTCCTAGCCACCCCTCCTGCGTGGGCGGAGTCTCCTTTGTATTTTCAAAACGAAACTCCCCTTTTTTTTGCATTTTCTTATTCTATACCAAAAAATATTCATAGTTTACTCAAGGCATTATTTACCATTCGTCTTCGAATGTAAACCTTTGTGTGGTAACGGTTCATGTTCAAACGTTGCATGAGTTTTACAAACGTTATTGTACGGTACAAATAATATGACTAGACATTGACATTTCTGGCAAATGAGCTACGTGTGTGGTAACGTAGTTTTCTGTTCCCTATAGGTTTGGTTGTGGTGAGTCCTCAAACCATCGCATGCTTGATTTCAGTGGCCGCCCTGGAGCCGCGTCGTGTGGGTGACTGATATCGGTGTGTGTTTCCATCCAATCGCCGTAACTTTCACGCTGGTAGCTACGCAGCTACTGGCGGAATACAAATCACGAACACTGTAATGAGGCAAAATGTCAATGAGTTGTTGTGACAGACCCGCTTGCCATGGATACTGACCGTAAACAACCACCCCGAGTGTGAGTCCGATGGAAACAGAAAACGATCACATCCACGTCATTGTTCATGGATCACGCTAGACGTAGTTTGTAAGCAGACACTGAAACGGCTAACCATGTCGTACTTTACGATCAAATTTGCAACACTAAAGTAAATTTCGAACATAAATATCAGCTGTTACAACATAAAAGGTTTACATTTACATCCTAAATGAAATGTAGATTCAAATACGTCGGTTCTTAATCGCAAAAGCAGTTACACTCTATATTTGTCGATTACAGCGCCATCTACCACAAATGGAAAACAATGGTTTGAGTAAACTGTACGTATTCTTTGGCGTATAATCCGAATATACAATAAAAATGGGGGTTTCCCACTTGAAAATACAAAGTTCACCCCGAGCGCGCAGGAGGCGGTCCGTTGTAGCATAGAAAGGTATAATATTTTCGTCTAGAACACTTTTTCACGAAACATTTCATTCACTGCAGCTTAAATAGCCTTGCGTCCGGTCTTCACGAACGCTCAATATCACCTGCTTACGGAAACTATTTACTGCGTTGTTGTAGTAGAAAACTGTTGTAGGAACAACCTGCATCGCTTTGAGGTAGGTGTGTTTACGATAGAGAATCTGGGAAGCAGGAAACTGAATTCTCCTCTTCATGTAGGAGCTGTGTTAAAGATAAAGGGCGACAATTGTCTGTTGATTTGCTGCAGTGTGGTACTTCAATATTTTTTACAAGAAAAGGAAGGTTTAAATGTTATTCTAACGAAGTTCCGAAGAGACAGTTTGTAGATACCTAATGCAGATCTCGTTCCACTCTTCACCAGGGAGGAACCAACGAAGCATTTTCCGCGTTATCGAGAGCCACGCACGTCCAGTGTGCTACAGATCTGACACACGGGTGGACCAGGACCAGCCGTTTCCTCTTGAGCTGTGAAGATGACGTAGACATATCTGTACTGTTCACCATGTGATTTGGCATTCTGTTGTTGGAACACTGCGACTGAATAGTGCTTCTTACCGTTTGTGGTTTCTTTGTTCGAGAATAACCAGAATTAGTAACGTTCTTCACCGATGACAGTAAAGAAACCGCCCCAGCCTCACGTACGTCAAACGTCCGGGTTTGATTTTTTATCATATTTTGATTAACTGGTTTTGAGTTGTTCTCAGTTCATTGCTGTATTATATTGTTCCATTCAGTTCCGTGTACCCACCACAACCGAAATCATCGATAATCTGCGTTACATATTGCAGTCATTCTTCTAGTGGTAATTAATAATTCTCAGCCGTTGTCCACTAATTAGTCCTTTCTTCTACCAAGACTTCTAACAACATTTGTTTCTTTTATTCCAGTGTATGTTTTCAGTCATGGTGACAATCGTCAGATGGCTATGAACAGTAGCGCCGTGGTGACTCTGTTCGCACCATATTTATGTCCGACGATGTCTGGTTGATTTTGTTTGCACCTCTTGGCGATTTCACTCTGGCGTTATGATATTAGAATACGTTTTAATCATATCTGAAGATAAAGCGATAGTCTGAGAAAATTTTTTTTGCCTTCATAGACTAGAATTGTTGAACGGAATGGACAGTGTCTCGAAAGGAGGATATAAGATGAACATCAACAAAAGCAAAACAAGGATAATGGAATGTGGTCGAATTAAGTCGGGTGATGCTGAGGGAATTAGATTAGGAAATGAGACACTTAAAGTAGTAAATGAGTTTTGCTATTTGGGGAGCAAAATAACTGATGATGGTCGAAGTAGAGAGGATATAAAATGTAGACTGGCAATGGCAAGGAAAGCGTTTCTGAAGAAGAGAAATTTGTTAACATCGAGTATAGATTTAAGTGTCAGGAAGTCGTTTCTGAAAGTATTTATATGGAGTGTAGCCATGTATGGAAGTGAAACATGGACGATAAATAGTTTGGACATGAAGAGAATAGAAGCTTTTGAAATGTGGTGCTACAGAAGAATGCTGAAGATTAGATGGGAATGACGAAGTTTGGAATAGGTTTTTTTTTGGGGGGGGGGGGGGGATAAGAGAAGTTTGTGGCACAACTTGACTAGAAGAAGGGACCAGTTGCCAGGACAAGTTCTGAGGCATCAAGGGATCACAAATTTAGCATTGGAGGGCAGCTTGGAGGGTAAAAATCGTAGAGGGCGACCAAGAGATGAATACACTAAACAGATTCAGAAGGATGTAGGTTGCAGTAGGTACTGGGAGATGAAGAAGCTTGCACAGGATAGAGTAGCATGGAGAGCTGCATCAAACAAGTCTCAGGACTGAAGACCACAACAACAACAACAACAACAACAACAGACTAGAATTAACTAAACAATTTGCTGGATTACTGTTTTTATTCGCGACTACGATGCAGCTTGTGAAGGCGTTCAATAGTTTCTTTCGTCCCATATTCTTCCCAGTATATCTCCATTTCGGCGCCAACGTAATTCTTTCATCGGTTTTTGAGATTACATTTCGAGTGTTCCTAATTTCTTGTTCATTTTCATCACTTACACTTCAGTGCAAAGCTGTACTTTACACGCAATTTCAAATAGACCTTTCTCAGTTGTATGCTAAGCTTTTATGCCAGTAGAGCTATTGTGACGAAAAAAAAGGTATTTCTGCTCCAGATGTCTCCCTTGCCTTCGCTGTGTTGAGTAACCTTCGCTCTCGTGGTCGTGCGGTAGCGTTCTCGCTTCCCGCGCCTGGGTTCCCGGGTTCGATACCCGGCGGGGCCAGGGATTTTTCTCTGCCTCGTGATGACTGGGTGTTGTGTGATGTCCTTAGGTTAGTTAGGTTTAACTAGTTCTAAGTTCTAGGGGACTGATGACCATAGATGTTAAGTCCCATAGTGCTCAGAGCCATTTTTTTTAACCTTCGCTCTTAAATAGGCAAATTCTACGACCTCCACTGTTTCTTCCTTGATTTTTTATTTGTTTCAATTTTTTAATTGTTTTGGAGAGTCACTATTCGTTTTTCTATTACTGTTCATATTTTCATCTTTCCTTTTTCTATGCTTAATATTTGTTTTTACTTAATTAGGCCGACAGTGCTGTAGTATTCTGCCTCAGTTCCGAATGGAAGGGCTATGTTGTGTACGAATCTACGTCTTAGTATTTGTTCTCCTTATACGTGTATAACTCTTCTGTAATATCCTTTTCCTTCTTCATATTTCCTCATCCATGGTTGAAAGAACGGTGGCAAAAAGGCAGAACTTTACCTTATACCTTTCCTAACACGGATTTATTTTTCGTATCATTCTACATTTATTACATCGTCTTGGATTTTACATATGTTGTAAACTTCACGACTATCTGTGTTCTGTTCCCATTGTTATCCAAATTTTGATGATTTTCTTCCACCTTATATCGTTGGTGACCTTCTGTAGGTCTTATAGCACCCAGTAACACATCTTAATAATGATCTCAAACATTAGACCCTTCCGGGTAAGGATAGCAAACTACGTGTATCGTAGCTACACTCAGTAACATTTGCCCAGCGCTAAACGGATATTTCAGTGCACTTTTGGTCGCGTTCACAGGCCAAAAGCAGCGTTAGGAATTAGTAAGTATAGGCTGTTCCTAATTACCACGTACCCTCCGGGCACTGGTATATCTGTGGAACCGAGCGAGGTGGCGCAGTGGTTAGCACACTGGACTCGCATTCGGGAGGACGACGGTTCAATCCCGTCTCCGGCCATCCTGATTTAGGTTTTCCGTGTTTCCCTAAATCGCTTCAGGCAAATGCCGGGATGGTTCCTTTGAAAGGGCACGGCCGATTTCCTTCCCATCCTTCTCTTACCCGAGCTTGCGCTCCGTATCTAACGACCTCGTTGTCGACGGGACGTTAAACACCAATCTCCTCCTCCTATGTCTGTGAAGATGTAAAAGTCGAAACAAAGTCTTTGATGCATTTTCTACAGGACAAGCGATGGTTTCTTATCGTTAATTGCCAAATGTTTTACTCAACATAGCTGATAGAACACACCATTTCTTCTTTGATAGTCTGGAGAGCAAACGTTTGTTGAGCGCCTCGTACCCACAAACACACACGAGCAAACGTATCGCAGTCTAGAAGCAAAGAATATTGGGTCATAACCTTTTGTCAATAACGAGATAATTAGAGACGGATCGCAAGCTCGGATAAGACAAAAACGAGGACTAAAATCATCCGTGTACTTTTCAAACGAATCCTCTTGACATTCAGCTGAATCGATTTAGGGAAACCATTGACAGAAACCCAAGATCCGGATGGCTAGACAGAGTTTTAGCCTTAGTCTTCCCGAATACCAGTGTCTAAAACAATGCGACATCTCGATGCATTACTGTAATTTAGAATCGCGTGACATCAGATCGCGTGGCAATTGACTTCACTATTTCCTGCAGCACTTGTATCTGAAAACTGCGAATTCTTTACGAAAGAATGTGACACGCTATGTTTCAAACGTGTGTTACACATTTCTCAAATCTGATGCTTTGATGCAAGTATCCTTGACATTGCTCCGGTTTAATAAAAAAATACAGTCATCTTTTTATTCTAATAACACACTGGTAATCTGTAACTTTAATAGTTAATTAACAATTATCATGAGTTCCGCAAACACCTATCGTGTGAAACCCGTTTTGCTTTCTTTATTCATGAGAAGCAGAAATCTGTTACTACCACAGCCCAGGCAGTTGCCGTATTTGCTGGAGTTCCGGACAGCCATCGACACACTTCTGCACTGCCGTCCTGTAAACACAATGCCTGCTAACGGTATATCGGTCTATACGAGCGTATTCACCTCTTAGTCAAACGGGATTTAGTTCGTCGTTCCCAATAAGGAGATATGTTCATACGCAAAAGTAGCATTGGATACACCGGTATCGCAAAGAAGAATAGGACTAGAATTTTTAAGTCACGACATAAACAAATTATCTCCTAGATAACACTGGTTCCTCTCTGAGGCTGTAGAATGACTAAACTGAATACAGGCAGGCTCCTCTTTCGAAATTCAGGAAAACGAGCAAATGATTAGCGCTCGGGGAAAGGCTGGTACTTGACCATTGTCATCAACAGCATCAGCATGATCATCATCATCATTACCATCACCAATCCTGTGACATCCACTGCAAAACAAAGATGTCCTACGGATTTTTTTTATGTTGTGTTCTTCAGGTCTACCCGTTGATACGTAGCAGATTAGTTTAGAAAGTATATTGTACTGATTGGTGTCACAATTCTTAGTTCTTTAAGGGCAAGTGATAAACCAGATTTCAATTAACAAGATAACTGCAATATCAGTACCAGTAATCTGTACCTTGTGGATGATGTAAAATGTAAACAATTATGATACATCAATACATCAAACCTAAAGAACCCGACTAGGTGGTCGGAATTATCCTATCTGTTGTAATTATTATATAATGATATCGTTTAATTCAGTGTTACTCGTTTTCAGTCTGTTAGCCAAAATATCCGAAAAATAGTTTGGAACAACTTGTAAACTCCTATTATCCAGCTGTACAACAAATGTACGCGACGAAAGTCACTAATTTTTGAAGTAATTAAGACAGTGTGCGGTATTATGCAACCTGAAAAACGACAGGTCGTCAAAAGATACTTTCTGTGTAAAAGACAGTATTACTGTTAGTACGATTAAAAAGTTCTAGTTAAATATATATCGAAAACATTGTAGAAGAGTTATGCTTAATTTCATCTTCAAGTAAGTAAGGAAATTGTAACATTCAATGCGTGTTCTGCATTTTTATTTAAACTTGTGTGATAATATAATTTTTTTGGCTGACTTGTTTGTCTGAAACTGATAAGAGGTTTTTTTTTAACATAGCTGCACAACAGCAACGGTTTCACGTAATAAAATTATAAACAGCCGACCAGTTGCAATGGATAAAGAAATTCTTTACCTAGGTTTCGACAAATATAAATTTGTCTTCTTCAGAAGGTAACCTAAGGACAATGAACATCATAGCTTACATTAGAAAAGTATGAAACTTATAAGCCAAGAATAAATTTTAAGACAAATTAGAGAACTCTTGCATTACAGAAGTATGATAACGACGACTGGTACTTACAATTTTACATTAGTAAGGACTAATGTACCATCGCCGTTTTTACAATTGTCGGCATAGATCCACGTGTCAAAAATAAAATATAGCCCTAGAATTAGGGTTTGTCACGTTAATATAAAATAGCTCATGGATCTTGCAGAGCTTACAACCGACTGAGTGTAATCGGCGAGCGTAGTTACTCTGAAAACAGGGCAGGTGGCCCTCGTGCCGAGAACCATGTGCCAATTGGCGTACAGAGGCAACGTGTAAATTATCAGTATTAATAACGTCCTTAGGTAGACTAACAATAAAAAAAGGATGGAAATTAACACTCCCGTTATAACAGTATGGGAGCATTGGTACAAATAATGTAGTTATACATAAAAAAGGCAGGTTGCGCTTATGCCGAGAAACTTACGCCCAGTGGCATATACAGCCAAAATATAAAAAATTACATTACTATATTAGTGAAGCCCACAAACGGTATACATGTCAGAACTTTAAAATTGACAATAATGGCTCTTGTCAAGAAAGAATTACGAACACTGGTACACGATCCTGTTAATACACATTCACAGGAAAAACAAAATTTTAGAGCCAGGCAAAATCACATAAGGGCCGATGTAGTAGCAAACATACATCGTGACAAACCCACCGTTACATAAGGGGTAGTGAGCTTAAAGCACTGAAGGTGCATCATAGCTTCCTGAGGAAATAAACCACTAAGGTTACCAGCTTTAATGTTATACCGTAGACAGTACAGGTTTAAAGCCTTCGAAAAATTGTCTACAAGCAAGGTTCAACTGGTCGTTCAGTATATTACCGTCCTTGAGCTCAAGATGTTTGAAAATTTGTAGCTCTTCCCACAGATCTAATCTACGCCCTTTGTCTTCTCTGTGTAGGATAACAGTGTTTTCTAAATGTTCTGGCGTATGACTGGCTATCAGAAGGTGTTCAGCAAAAGTAGAATTGCGTATATTCGCTCCTTTTTTACCTAACAGGTGTTCTTTATATCTTGTCTTCACAGCTCTGCCTGTTTGACCAATATGATATGAAGGACAGTTGTTACAGGTTAGTTTGTAAACCCCTGAATTGGAAAACCAATCGCCGGCGATCTCTACTGAATGTACAAGATTTCTCTTTAAACTGTTATCTGTAGAGAAGGAGACGTTACAGTTATATATATTTTTAATATATATATTTATCGAAACCTAGGTAAAGAATTTCTTTATCCATTGCAACTGGTCGGCTGTTTATAATTTTATTACTGATAAGAGTATTTGAAATAATTTTGTACGAATGTCAAAATAACTTAATGTGATGATATTTAATTGTAATATCTAAAAATCCTCAGGGACTCACACCGACCTAGAGAGTACGAGGCTGGTGATCACGGGGCCCCGAGCTGAGTCCTGGCATTGCTTCCACTTACTTATGCCACGCTCCTCACTTTTATCTTCCCTATCTGGCCACCCTCGGCCAGCTCTTGTTCTTTTCCGACCCTGACGCTATTAGATTTCGAGGGCACGGGTCTTTCATTTTCCAACCTATACTTCTCATGCAGCGTCTGACCAGGAGCGGGCGGCTACAAAAGGCGTCTGTATCCCAGGTTAGTCCCCCATTCGATCTCTGGGGTGGGCGGGGGGGGGGGGGGGGACAACTTGAAAGGAGGCAGAAAATCAAAACGAGAATTGGTACTTGGAATGTTAGAACTCTGCTACAAGCAGGAAAACTAGAAAACCTTAAAAGAGAGATGGAAAAGAATCATATGGACCTCGCAGGAGTTGTTGAGGTAAGATGGAATGGATGTGGAGAGTTACTGTCGGATGAATATGTATTGTATTACTCAGGAGGACAAGTAAAAGGAATGAATGGAGTAGGAATGATTATGACAAAGGAATTGGCTAAATGTGTGGGATATGTGGACTATGCAAATGACCGGGTTATTGGTGTAAGGCTGAAAGGAGCATAAAAAGATTTACTGATTGTCCAGGTGTATATGCCAACTTCAGAACATGATGACCAAATTGTAGAGGAAACGTACAATGTAATAGAGAGAATAATGGCCGAAAATAAAAAATGCTGCAAAATAGTAATGGGAGACTGGAACGCCATTGTGGGAAAAGGGAAAGAGGGAAACATAGTAGGCAGTCATAGTCTTGGAAAGAGAAATGATAGAGGCGAGTAGCTAATAGACTTTTGCAGGGAAGGTGCTGATAGCGGCAATCACATGGTTCAATAACCACAAGAAGAGGCTCTAAACTTGGAAATCACCAGCGGATAAATACAGAAACCAAATCGATTTTATACTGGTAGAAGAAAGATACAGGAATGGAATCAAGAAGGTGCACGCATTACCAGGTGCAGATATTAATAGTGACCACAACTTACTTATGGCAGGAATAGAAATAAGAATGAAAAAACTGAAGAAGGCGACCATGGTGAAGAAGTAGGATCTAGAGAAGATAAGATCCAACAAAGAACAAATTACAGAAATGGTGTCACGTGAGTTCCTAAACACATTACGAGACAAAGAACCACCTGATAATGCCAACGAGTACGGGAATATGCTGAAAGAAGGTATCATTAAAGCAGGCCAATCAGCCTCATTTCACATGCAGCCAAAGTGATGTTAAGAATAATTAATACGAGACTTGAAAAAGTAATGGAGGAGAATCTAGGCGAGGAGCAGTTTGGCTTTAGAGGCAATACGGGCACCAGAGGTGCAATAGGGCTCCTATGAACCTTGGGAGAAAGGTTTATTGAAAAAGGAAGAGGCCTATATGATCACGAGGCAGAGAAAATCCCTGACCCCGCCGGGAATCGAACCCGGGAACCCGGGCGTGGGAAGCGAGAACGCTATCGCACGACCACGAGCTGCGGACTTTGCTGATGACATGGTCCTTCTAGCCACAGGGGAAAATGAATTACAGGACGTGATGGACACCATTGAGGCTAACGGAAAAAATTATGGAATGAAATTTAACACAAAAAAACAAAAGTATTGGCACTAGGAGGAAATAAAGAAATAAAAATTATGCTGAATGGAGACATATTAGTACAGGTGCAAAATTTTAAGTATCTTGGAAGCAGAATAGACACCGACTGGAAGTGCACCACAGAAATTAAAACAAGGATAGCAATGGCAAAAGAGGCATTTTATAAGAAAAGGAGAATTTTCTACAGCGGTCTGGACGGAGAACTCAGGAAGAGACTCGTAAAATGTCTTCTATGGAGTGTTCTTAAAAAAAACTCATGTCAGAATTAAGCAAATCTCGCTTTGTTTTTGTTTTTTTGAATTTAGTTTAATTATTTTTCAAAGGCATACAAAATACTATTAAGAGCAATGGTTTATGATACAAATCACAATAATTACTAAAAAATATAACACCAGTACTGTCATCAACTAGATTACATAAAATGCATTCTTCTTATTCTGTGGCATTTTCAGGTTCAGTTGGCCAGGAAAATAGTTCTGTGTAGAAATACTTGTGCTCTTGAGGAATGTAGGGTTCGATTTTCTTTAGGTCTTCAATCTTAGCTCTTTTGATGTGAACTTTCCTAGAAGAGTACGATGGTGATGATGGCGGAGAGGGGGGCATTGAACTGAGAGCCATGAAGGATGTGTGGAAGACCAGACCATTTATTGTCGAATACCTCTTCATGTAACCCTTTCTTTCATGGGAATAGACAAAGTGATAAAGAGCACTAATTGAAAACTTTATTCTTTCATTTCCAGATTTGCTTTTCGTCTCTTCAGAGGTAGCATACTTTTTGTAGTGCAATGGCCACCAGCTTTTGAAATCCAGAATTTCTGTGGTTGTCACTTCTTTACCACAAACTTTCCTGGTACAGAACTCTCTATAATATGACGAGCAACCTCGTGCACTGAATAAATTCTATCATTTTTTGGAGATGTTTTGCGATGATTCCAAAATCACGGTCACAAGGTGAAAAACTGTGACCTCTCCCAAGGAAAAATTGTTGTATTTTCTTAAATCGACCTGTGTCTGCGAGGGAGAGAAGATATCGAGAAAGTGTCTGATTTTTGTTTTGGCCTGTGCAATTATCTGAAAATAAACAGAGCTCTGTTTTATTTTGAGGCACCTCTTTTACAAAATCTGATAAAAAAGAACAGACCTCATCTGGGTACTTTCTGCCATTCTCTTCATGGTAAATGTACAATGTACTCTTCTTTTCTTTAATGTTACTGATGCAGAATATATTAACAGTAAGATGTCTTAAACAGAGAAGCTCCTGAACTGGAATCTTTGGTAGGGTTATATTCTGCATGTAGTCAATTGCGATGGACAAAACATGGCTGTCTTTTTGCCTCTCTACAGATAAATCAAGCTTTAGAACAGAATACAACTTCCTACCCCTGCGTTTAAGTATTAATAGTTCGGCAGTAGTTGTCCTTTTAGTAACCTCATTAAGATGTGGGGCTTTAATTTTCTGATTAAGTTCTTCACAGGTACAACATACACCTACTTGAGGCCTATTAAATCTGTAGCCAAAATTCTTGTTAAAATCATTCCAGTATGGGTAGTATGAGACAGTTCTGAATTAAGGATATTTCGTTCTGAACAGTTACCACACTGTTTTTATTGATAGATGAGGGCTCAGGTAGCATATTTTGCCCTGAGAATACTGTGATTCATACAATGCGAAAGATCTAATACGATCGTGAATCGCCTCATGCATTTTAGGTGCAAGACATCTGGTAATACCTCTACCTCTTTTATCTTCTGGAGTACATCCAGCCATTTTTAAATTTCTAATTCTACTGACTCGCTTTTCACTAAGAGAAAAAACTGAAAGAAAAGCTTTCATGCACACCTTCATTCGATCACTTCCTACAAGAATTTGGTAAGAGAAAGTAGCACTTTTCACTACCTTGGGATTAGGTCTACCCTTTGGTCTTCTCTGTTTAACTTCATCTACATCAATCAAGTCTTGTAGATACAAATACTGGGCATTCTTACTAAGAATATTGTAAAATTTTGAAAACACATCCAAACGGTCGTCTTCCCCCAGATTGTCTAAACACTTTCTTGTACATCTAACAGAAGAAAGAAAAAGAAAGAAACAAATGAGTAACTGTTGCAGTAAACACAACTAGTACATGGTCGTTCTGAAGAAGAGGGAGGCTACCATTTAAAACAATTTTGGTTACCTATCAGTAATATTGTTATTAATTGTTTTAATTATAAACATAAGGTATAGCTTTGAAATAATAATGTATTTCTAAATTATTAACACAAAAAAGGAACAAAATAATGGAAGCAAAGCAGCTTACCTGCAGGAAAATTCAGTTTTTTTAGCCTCAAGAATGTTGCCTCTGTGGTTAACGTAGCCTTCACCCCTAAGTCGAGCTGCTTGTACTTTGTTTGCTTCATATAATGACGGATTTGCACCACGTTTTCTTTTGCATGGTTTGTCAGCGTAATCACCACTACACACGCTATCAATGTCACTCATTTTATCGTTTGATGTGAACTAATTGTCAACTGAACAGCAATGGAACAAAGGCTGTATGTCACAGGTTAGAAAATAAGCAGCAAACTGAAACAGCTTTTTACAATGCTGCCAACAGATTTTTTTTTTAAGAGACGGAATTGTCAGTGACATTCGTCCATTTAAAAAGAAACTGCGACCTTTGGTCTGGGATTCTCGCTCAATGTGAGGCATTAGAAACGCCCTTTTAGAAATAATCGATAGGCGTATCTATCGGGTTTCTGAAACAACAAAAAACTGAAAATTGGTGAAATGATGAGTTACGCCCCTTTAAAAAAACTCTTTGATGGTGGCACTGTACTGTTTGCCGCTAGTGCAGATAAACGTCAACGACTAATGGAATAGTTGAATAGAGCAATTTTGAAATTAGGCCCGAAAATCAACTGTAATAAGACTAAACAAAAGTGTGATATGTTCTATATGTTAACAAGGAAATCGACTTAGGTCATCTTCCAGTGCTCTGTCAAAGTGTCCTCGCAATATCATGTCTCCCATCTCATCTTCATCCACGTCCTCTTCCATTTCCATAGTATTGCCCTCAAGTACATCTCCCTTGTATAGACCCTCTACATACTCCTTCCACCTTTCAGATTTTCCTTCTTTGCTTAGCACTGGTTTTCCATCAGAGCCGTTGACATTCACATTGTTGTTTTTCTTTCCTCCAAAGCCCTTCTTTACGTTTCCTGTAGCCAGTATCTAACTTTCCCTCAATTTTTCATGCTTCTACAGATGTAAATTTGTCTTCTAGCTATCCTTGTTTAACTATTTTGCGCCTTCTGTCAATCTCACTTTTAGACGTTTGTATTCCCTTTCGCTTGCTTCATTTGCTGCATTTTTAAATTTTCTCCTTTCCTGAATTAAATGTAGTTCCACCTATGATATCCAGGGATTTCTACTAGGCCTTGTTTATTTTATCTATTTGAACCTCTCCTGCCTTCACTGTTTCATCTCTCAAAGCTACCCTTCGTCTCCTACTGTATTCAATTCCTCTGCATCAGTCAGCTGTTGCCTAACGCTTCCTTTGAATTTCCCAACCATTGTGGTTCTTTTAACTTATCAAAACCCCTTCCCCTAAATTTCCTACCTTTTTGTAAATTATTTTGTTTCAATCTACACGTTGTAACTTATAAGTTATGGCCACAGTCCACATCTGTCCCTGGAAATGTCTTACAGTTTAAAATCTAGTTCCGAAGTCTTTGTCTTTCCATTCTACAAGTATGACCAATCTGGAACCTTCCAGTACCTTCAGATCTCTTCCACGTATACAGCCTTCTTTCTTGATTCTTAAGCCAAGTGTAAACGATGATTATATTATTATGATCTGTGCAGTATTCTACCAGTCTGCTTCCTCTTTCGCTCCTTACTCCCAGTCCATATGCTCCTAACTTTTTTTCTTCTCTTCCCCTGCCTATAATCGAATTTCAGTCATTAATCACAATTAAATTTTCCTCTCCCTTAGCTGTCAGAAAAATTTCTTTTATCTCACCACACATTCTTTCAACCTCTTAATCATCTGCGGAGCTAGTTGGTATATAAATCTGTACTACCGTGGTGGAGAAGTAGAAATGACATGTGGTGTTTTTGATATAAAAATGGGGAATTACAACCTGGACTTCCAATGTGTCTGAAGATGAAATTTTACTATCAGTATGTATTATCTGACGTTACCGTAGCCAGGTAACACGGAATTACTGTAAAATTTCGTGATCAGATACTTAGGAAGCTCAGGTTGTAATTCCCTATTTATTACATCATAACCACTCCGGCTCATTTTTACTTCTCTGTTTCTTGTTCTGGCCATCCAGTCATTGTTTTCACCCGTTTTAATAACAAAAAATCATCAACTCGTTGTGTGAACTTCCTTGTTAACATGTACAACATATCGTACTTTTGTTTAGTCTTATTACAGTTGATTTTCGGGCCCAATTTCAAAATTACTTTATTAAGTTATTCCATTAGTCGTTGACGTTTATCTGCACTAGCGGCAAACAGTACAGTGCCACCATCAAAGTGAAGATGGTGCACATACGTGGGTTATTTGTTAGGTCCGGTAAAAAATCAAGGAAAAATGTTTGTTTGGTAAACAACTCAGCTTACTTCCCGACATAATCTCCTTTGAGGGGTATTCGTGGTCCAGCGATCCTTCAGCTTTTCCACCCTACCGGAAAAATACGAGGGCAGTTCAATAAGTAATGCAACACATTTTTTTTCTCGGCCAATTTTGGTTCAAAAAACCGCAAATTTCTTGTGGAATATTTTCAAACATTCCCGCTTCGTCTCGTATAGTTTCATTGACTTCCGACAGGTGGCAGCGCTGTACGGAGCTGTTAAAATGGCGTCTGTAACGGATGTGCGTTGCAAACAACGGGCAGTGATCGAGTTTCTTTTGGCGGAAAACCAGGGAATCTCAGATATTCATAGGCGCTTGCAGAATGTCTACGGTGATCTGGCAGTGGACAAAAGCACGGTGAGTCGTTGGGCAAAGCGTGTGTCATCATCGCCGCAAGGTCAAGCAAGACTGTCTGATCTCCCGCGTGCGGGCCAGCCGTGCACAGCTGTGACTCCTGCAATGGCGGAGCGTGCGAACACACTCGTTCGAGATGATCGACGGATCACCATCAAACAACTCAGTGCTCAACTTGACATCTCTGTTGGTAGTGCTGTCACAATTGTTCACCAATTGGGATATTCAAAGGTTTGTTCCCGCTGGGTCCCTCGTTGTCTAACCGAACACCATAAAGAGCAAAGGAGAACCATCTGTGCGGAATTGCTTGCTCGTCATGTGGCTGAGGGTGACAATTTCTTGTCAAAGATTGTTACAGGCGATGAAACATGGGTTCATCACTTCGAACCTGAAACAAAACGGCAATCAATGGAGTGGCGCCACACCCACTCCCCTACCAAGAAAAAGTTTAAAGCCATACCCTCAGCCGGTAAAGTCATGGTTACAGTCTTCTGGGACGCTGAAGGGGTTATTCTGTTCGATGTCCTTCCCCATGGTCAAACGATCAACTCTGAAGTGTATTGTGCTACTCTTCAGAAATTGAAGAAACGACTTCAGCGTGTTCGTAGGCACAAAAATCAGAACGAACTTCTCCTTCTTCATGACAACGCAAGACCTCACACAAGTCTTCGCACCCGAGAGGAGCTCACAAAACTTTAGTCGATTGTTCTTCCTCATGCACCCTACAGCCCCGATCTCGCACCGTCGGATTTCCATATGTTTGGCCCAATGAAGGACGCAATCCGTGGGACGCACTACGCGGGTGATGAAGAAGTTATTGATGCAGTACGACGTTGGCTCCGACATCGACCAGTGGAATGGTACCGTGCAGGCATACAGGCCCTCATTTCAAGGTGGCGTAAGGCCGTAGCATTGAATGGAGATTACGTTGAAAAATAGTGTTGTGTAGCTAAAAGATTGGGGAATAACCTGGCGTATTTCAATGCTGAATAAAACAACCCCTGTTTCAGAAAAAAAATGTGTTGCATTACTTATTGAACTGCCCTCGTACATTCTGTTAAACCCTGCAAAATACTTGTTGACTGCAACAGTCGCTTCCTCCCAGCAAGCCAAACTTTCAAATCAGGGAACAGGAAGAAGTCACTTGGGGCTAGGTCTGGTGAACAGGGTGGATGAGGAAGCCTAATTCAGCCAATTTCCCTTGTTATCGTTGATGTGTGGGATGGTGCATTATCCTGATGAAAGAATCCTTTTTTGCTTGCCAACCTTGCTGTTTTTTCAGCAAATGGAAGATTCAAACGATCGAGCAATGAAGCATAATAGGGTCCAGTTACGGTTCTGTCTTTTTTCAAGTGATCTAAAAGCATCATTCTACGAGAATAAAAAAAAACTGTGGCCAGACCTTACAAGCTGACAAAATGTCTTTGCCTCCTTCGGTGATCTTTCACCAGCCTTTGTCCGTTGTTCTGACTCTGGTGCGTAATGATGGATCTAGGTTTCATCAACAGTCACAAATCGGTGGAAAAAGTCTTGCTGGTTGCCATTACACATCGCCAGACATTGTGTTGAAATGTTGTGCCCAATGCGCTTTCGGTCGACTGTGAGCAACCGCGGCACCCTCCTCGCATACAGGTTCATCATAGCCAATTCTCTGTGCAGGATATTATGCACTAGCTCAGTTGAGGTGCCTACAGTCTCAGTTGCCTCACGAATTTTTATTCGGTGGTCTTGCATTACCATATCATGGATTTTGTCAATGGTTTCCGTTGTAATGACCTCAATTGGACAACCGGAGCGCGCTTCGCCTTCGGTGCTCATCCGACCACTTTTAATTCATTAATCCAAAACTATATAGTCTTGAATGATGGTGAAGAGTCCGCATGAACTTCATCCAATTCTTTTTTGATTTGTGCCGTAGTCCAACCCTTCAAATGAAAATGTTTAATAATCACGCAGTGGCAGTCGACACTGACAAATTTTGTCGGCTGCCAACAATTAACTGTTTTCTGCACATTGTTGAAATTCTGTATACCATCCATGGAATAATCATGCTTATCGACCATGAACTTCCCCCATGAACCATGGACCTTGCCGTTGGTGGGGAGGCTTGCGTGCCTCAGCGATATAGATGGCCGTACCGTAGGTGCAACCACAACGAAGGGGTATCTGTTGAGAGGCCAGACAAACGTGTGGTTCCTGAAGAGGGGCAGCAGCCTTTTCAGTAGTTGCAGAGGCAACAGTCTGGATGATTGACTGATCTGGCCTTGTAACATTAACCAAAACGGCCTTGCTGTGCTGGTACTGCAAACGGCTGAAAGCAAGGGGAAACTACAACCGTAATTTTTCCCGAGGACATGCAGCTTTACTGTATGATTAAATGATGATGGCGTCCTCTTGGGTAAAATATTCCGGAGGTAAAATAGTCCCCCATTCGGATCTCCGGGCAGGGACTACTCAAGAGGACGTCGTTATCAGGAGAAAGAAAACTGGCATTCTACGGATCGGAGCGTGGAATGTCAGATCCCTTAATCGGGCAGGTAGGTTAGAAAATTTAAAAAGGGAAATGGATAGGTTAAAGTTAGATATAGTGGGAATTAGTGAAGTTCGGTGGCAGGCGGAACAAGACTTTTGGTCAGGTGATTACAGGGTTATAAATACAAAATCAAATAGGGGTAATGCAGGAGTAGGTTTAATAATGAATAAAAAAATAGGAGTGCGGGTTAGCTACTACAAACAGCATAGTGAACGCATTATTGTGGCCAAGATAGACACAAAGCCCATGCCTACTACAGTAGTACAAGTTTATATGCCAACTAGCTCTGCAGATGATGAAGAAATTGATGAAATGTATGACGAGATAAAAGAAATTATTCAGGTAGTGAAGGGAGACGAAAATTTAATAGTCATGGGTGACTGGAATTCGTCAGTAGGAAAAGCGAGAGAAGGAGACATAGTAGGTGAATATGGACTGGGGGGAAGAAATGAAGAGGAAGCCACCTTGTAGAAATTTGCACAGAGCATAACTTAATCATAGCTAATACTTGGTTCGAGAATCATAAAAGAAGGTTGTATACCTGGAAGAATCCTGGAGATACTAAAAGGTATCAGATAGATTATATAATGGTAAGACAGAGATTTAGGAACCAGGTTTTAAATTGTAAGACATTTCCAGGGGCAGATGTTGATTCCGACCACAATCTATTGGTTATGAACTGCAGATTGAAACTGAAGAAACTGCAAAATGGTGGGAATTTAAAGAGATGGGACCTGGATGAACTGAAGGTACCAGAGGTTGTAGAGAGTTTCAGGGAGAGCATAAAGGAACAATTGACAGGAATGGGGGAAAGAAATACAGTAGAAGAAGAATGGGTAGCTCTGAGGGATGAAATAGTGAAGGCAGCAGAGGATCAAATAGGTAAAAAGATGAGGGCTAGTAGAAACCCTTGGGTAACAGAAGAAATATTGAATTTAATTGATGAAAGGAGAAAATATAAAAATGCAGTAAATGAAGCAGGCAAAAAGGAATACAAACGTCTCAAAAATGAGATCGACAGGAAGTGCAAAATGGCTAAGCAGGGATGGCTAGAGGACAAATGTAAGGATGTAGAGGCT
The DNA here is from genome assembly GCF_021461385.2 of Schistocerca piceifrons. NCBI lineage: Eukaryota > Metazoa > Arthropoda > Insecta > Orthoptera > Acrididae > Schistocerca > Schistocerca piceifrons. The sequence goes on from NC_060144.1 coordinate 554,996,927, forward strand.
TATCTCACTAGGGGTAAGATAGATACTGCCTACAGGAAAATTAAAGAGACCTTTGGAGAGAAGAGAACCACTTGTATGAATATCAAGAGCTCAGATGGCAACCCAGTTCTAAGCAAAGAAAGGAAGGCAGAAAGGTGGAAGGAGTATATAGAGGGTTTATACAAGGGCGATGTACCTGAGGACAATATTATGGAAATGGAAGAGGATGTAGATGAAGATGAAATAGGAGATAAGATACTGCGTGAAGAGTTTGACAGAGCACTGAAAGACCTGAGTCGAAACAAGGTCCCGGGAGTAGACAACATTCCATTAGAACTACTGATGGCCTTGGGAGAGCCAGTCATGACAAAACTCTACCACCTGGTGAGCAAGATGTATGAGACAGGCGAAATACCCACAGACTTCAAGAAGAATATAATAATTCCAATCCCAAAGAAAGCAGGTGTTGACAGATGCGAAAATTACCGAACTATCAGTTTAATAAGTCACAGCTGGAAAATACTAACACGAATTCTTTACAGACGAATGGAAAAACTGGTAGAAGCGGACCTCGGGGAAGATCAGTTTGGATTCCGTAGAAATGTTGGAACACGTGAGGCAATACTAACCTTACGACTTATCTTAGAAGAAAGATTAAGAAAAGGCAAACCTACGTTTCTAGCATTTGTAGACTTAGAGAAAGCTTTTGACAACGTTAACTGGAATACTCTCTTTCAAATTCTGAAGGTGGCAGGGGTAAAATACAGGGAGCGAAAGGCTATTTACAATTTGTACAGAAACCAGATGGCAGTTATAAGAGTCGAGGGGCATGAAAGGGAAGCAGTGGTTGGGAAAGGAGTGAGACAGGGTTGTAGCCTCTCCCCGATGTTATTCAATCTGTATATTGAGCAAGCAGTGAAGGAAACAAAAGAGAAATTCGGAGTAGGTATTAAAATTCATGGAGAAGAAGTAAAAACTTTGAGGTTCGCCGATGACATTGTAGTTCCGTCAGAGACAGCGAAGGGCTTGGAAGAGCAGTTGAACGGAATGGACAGTGTCTTGAAGGGAGGATATAAGATGAACATCAACAAAAGCAAAACGAGGATAATGGAATGTAGTCAAATTAAATCGGGTGATGCTGAGGGGATTAGATTAGGAAATGAGACACTTAAAGTAGTAAAGGAGTTTTGCTATTTAGGGAGTAAAATAACTGATGATGGTCGAAGTAGAGAGGATATAAAATGTAGACTGGCAATGGCAAGGAAAGCGTTTCTGAAGAAGAGAAATTTGTTAACATCGAGTATAGATTTAAGTGTCAGGAAGTCGTTTCTGATAGTATTTGTATGGAGTGTAGCCATGTATGGAAGTGAAACATGGACGGTAACCAGTTTGGACAAGAAGAGAATAGAAGCTTTCGAAATGTGGTGCTACAGAAGAATGCTGAAGATTAGATGGGTAGATCACGTAACTAATCAGGAGGTATTGAATAGGATTGGGGAGAAGAGAAGTTTGTGGAACAACTTGACTAGAAGAAGGGATCGGTTGGTAGGACATGTTTCGAGGCATCAAGGGATCACAAATTTAGCACTGGAGGGCAGCGTGGAGGGTAAAAATCGTAGAGGGAGACCAAGAGATCACTACACTAAGCAGATTCAGAAGGATGTAGGTTGCAGTAGGTACTGGGAGATGAAGAAGCTTGCACAGGATAGAGTAGCATGGAGAGCTGCATCAAACCAGTCTCAGGACTGAAGACCACAACAACAACAACAACGACCATGAAGGCGCAATAAAAATGTTTCATTCTTTCATAGAAATTTATCAGACTTATCAATCCACCCTCTTCAAATATTTTCCATTAACACGAATTCCTTGGACGCTTTTGCAATTTAAGGATTTACTCTGTGTAAGACGTGTATATTTCTAATGTCTATTGTCAAACCACAATTTATGAAAGATGTTTATATTTCATTGATGGGATTAAGTAGGAATAATTAATATTTGTCATTTGGAAATAATTGTGGCAGCAGGGAATGTCTGCACCAAGGTATTGTTGGCAGGAGAGACCGCACATTGATATAATTTTAAAAATGGCGGGAGAGACCACGTATGGATACATTTTAAGAAAAGAGTGGGAAAGACCGCGCATCGATACATTTTGTAATGGTAGCAGGGAATGTCTGCACCAAAGTATTGTTGGCAGGACAGACCGCACATTGATATAATTTTAAAAAGGGCGAGAGAGACCGCGAATGGATACATTTTAAGAAAAGAGCGAGAAAGACTGCGCATTGATACATTTTTTAATGGTAGCAGGAATTGTCTGTACCAGAAAGCATTGTTGGCGGGAGAGACCGCACTTTACTGTTCGTAGGAAGTCAGTAGTAAGCGAGAAGTGAAGCGAGTCTGTAGCAGGTCTGAAGCGAGAGGTTGAGAGGAGCGGTGTGCCTGCCAGCCACCAGCTATGATTTACAAGAGATTATAAATGGATGTACAGAGACATCAGCTAACTATTATCATAAGAGGAACTAACATTATTGAATTGAACGTTTGTAAAAATCATTTCATTCAGAATATAATTAATTTCTGCCACCAATATTGCATTACTAATTATAATCCATCCCAAAAATTATCAACGTAAAACTTCGCAAAATTTTATTGTTGTCAAGAAAAAGTTTAACTATGAATTACGTAACTTAAGTAAAACTAATTAAAGAATAACGTCAGCTTTGGTAATAAATACAGCCACTTATTATGACAGCCCATCAGCAGCCAATAGAGTATAGTAAAAACAGAGTAAGTATATTCATGTCGCAGTTCGGTGTAGCAGTCAGATGGCGATCCAATAACAGTAAAAAAGGTAAGGAACAGTTTTGGGTTATTGCGGGTAACGACTGAGGGCCACGACGACTACTCATTCTGTGTTTCGTAGAAATAATCATAAAATCACTTTTAATAAGCAGCATTTAAATTTGTATGCGAAGATTGAGAAAGAGAATTAATTTCAAAGGGAAGATTTCATTTCTTATTATTAAGCAGGAGATAGAAATCCTAAGGGAAGGTTTCATAGGTTATTGTAAAAGGGAAGGTTGCGTAACAAAAGAGATATAGAGGAGACGGGAAGGTTTCATCTGGAACTACCGAGAATACTTCTGGTGATGTTGAATCTCCTTGCTTCATTGCGTCAATTTAGAATATCGCCTTACCTTGAAGAATTCTTATGGAAGCAACTGTACTGACTTTTATATTCTTCACTTTACCGGCTTATGTTCACTCAGTGGGTTGTTTCTCTAGGGCTTCTAGCACAAGTTTCAATTGAATCTCTCAAATTCTATAAAACCATCCGTACAGAATTCTGAGTTCTCTGCTTCCATTCAAGATTCGCAAATGGTCCTTTGTGCTATATAAACTTCTAAAGCCAGCTCTTTCCTCTGCTTGATTAAAATCCAATGTTTTCTTTCCTATGCGATCAGTCTTGTAGCTTTTTTGTCTTATCTCTTTCCGTCCCCGTGAAGCAGACAGATCACAGCACTGTTCCAGTTTCGGGGAATCGTCTTCCTCTGCAAATATCCTGTAAAATGTTTTGGTGTTACTTGCCCTCCGGCATTAATCATTTGTATTGATAGTCCGTCAACTCCAGCCGCCTTTCTTACGTTCACACCTCAAATTACATCGCTGACGGAGTGTGATTATTTTCATTATCAACTATTTGCGTTCCTAATTCAGCTCGAACTGCACAGACGTTTGAAGAAGTATCGAAATGTATCTACAATTTTCTCTCTGTTGTTAGCTACTGAGCTGCCTACCACCTTGACTAATGAAATATGGAGTCTACACGACAAAGCTTTCTCTTTTGTTTTCTTCAAAGTCTTTTTGTTTCAAGTCGTTAATCTTATCATGTTTTCACTACATCGTCTCACACTCCTTCGAATACATTTCTCATTGACAAAACCATCTGTTACGAAGAATTTCTGTTATTATAATGTGTGAAAGGTGATGCGTAGGAATTGCTAACTCACATTTGTATATTAAAAAATCAAGACAAAAAATCTTAAAAAGCTTGTCCTGAATCCAAGTAATTTTAAAACAATAAAAGGAATAAACGTAAAATTATAAGACAGGGCAGCAGTTTTATAAAGTTAACTGGCAACATGTCATACGCAAAAGAGAGATCCTATAACTCTAAAATAAAAAAAGAACCCTCAGAGTACTTGGATACAGGTACAAGCTTTTCAAGACTTTTGTCTTGAATTATTCCGGCAGGTTTACAACCTGGCCCTGGCTCTCTCTCTCGCTGATGCTTTTAATAGCACACTGTTCTGATCTTGTTGACTCATACAATACGAATGCGTGCCACTGCATGACTGTTACTAATGATGGTGTTTTTCAGTGCATAGTCAATCCCTTTTTTACAATTTGAACGGAAGGTTGTCTTAAAATGCGGCAACATGTTCCCTATACAGCACTTTCAGTGGACTGACATACGTTCATTTTTACTATCGGAGTTGGGTCACCTTACATGATTTCTTCAATTTTTATAAATATTTTATATTTCTGCATTACAGTACCAAATTTTCTTAGTCGGTTTTTTTCCTCTGCTTGCTTACAAATCTAAAGATGGCTGTTGTACACAACCGAAACTAGTCACCATGCTTCAATTGAATAATGTACATTGCGGTGTATGCAATAAAAGTTTTTATATTAAAAATTATTTATTCAGTAAACCGGTATCTAATTTTGCTCTGTAGCTAACTAGTATATGATGATTTAAAATCTTAGAGTGGTTTTAGGAGTGTTGTAACCTCTACAATTTCCTTATTGCTGGATAAAATGTGAAATGTTGTCACATACTTTTTTAGTTCCATTTGGTCTTTGCCAAGTCTATTTTTTCTGGAAGTAGTGTCGGGATCGGACAAACGGTTACTGCGGTCAAATTCTAGTAACATCATCACCCTGGTATCAAATTCGAGGTAAACTCCTGAATAATCGTTTTTCAGTTTTTGTTCTATTTTCGCATTAAAATCTCTCGTTATCATTTTCCCGTTGGTTATGATGTCATTTACCTTCTTCTGTAAGGCTCCCTAAAGTTTTACCTCCTCATCGGAACGGGAGAAAGTTGGTGTACTCACTTAGATGATTTCCATAGTATATTTTTAAAAAGGTCTTGCTGTTCCGTCTCAGAGTCCTTTAATATCTTTCATAGTTTTTTTTTTCAAATCTTTTGTTTCCAATAAAACCTACACCTAAACTCTATCTCCCTCTTTTGTCTGCTCCTCTGTAATAAAATGTGTGTCCCGTTTTTAATGCTTTTCGATATTAATTTTTTCACCTTGGTTCAAATAACCGTATTTATACTTACTTGATCTTATTTAATTTCTCTTTAAATCCAACTACCTTATTTCGAACCCCAGAGTTATGCAGTTTATTGTTTCTTCATGAAAAATAGTTGAAGCAAATGTGTTGATATTGCTATCAGTAGAGCGAAATTTCGTGTAGCAAAGTGCGTGAGCAGTGTAGCCATTGTCTGAGTCGCTCGATTCACTACTAACGGGATTGTTTCACCTGTGCCTGAATACCAACGTCCTAAGAAGTCAGTCATGTCACTGGGATCTCTAACAACTGTCCGACAACCTTATCTGCCAGGATGCAAAGAGTTTGGCAAAGCACGGGGATAGTGCTAAAACCTATTCAAACAGCTATCTTAGCATGGACCTGAATGATACATCATAGGGTCGAGTATCAACATGACCAGGTCGTGACATGATAGCGCGCCAGATGAGCCACAAAGTCTTCAGTCAACAACGCCCTTTGGCATTAGGCAGACTTTGGATCTCCTGTAAAAAAAAAAAAAATAAAATAAAATAAAATAAAAAAAATGGTTCAAATGCCTCTGAGCACTATGGGACTTAACTTCTGAGGTCATCAGTCCCCTAGAACTTAGAACTACTTAAACCTAACTAACCTAAGGACATCACACACGTCCATGCCCGAGGCAGGATTCGAACCTGCGACCGTAGCGGTCGCGCGGCTCCAGACTGTAGCGCCTAGAACCGCTCGGCCACTCCGGCCGGCTCTACTGTAATACATTTGGTATAGAGTGCAGCAGACTTTGACATATACTTCTTTGTTCCTCATAGAGTAACACACCAAGATTGTTACCTCAGAGGTGCTAACATCTAACCGGCATGTATGGACACTGGGTGTCTGGAATCGACACTGGGACCCATCCTGGTTGGTTCCCTTAGTCCTAACAAGCGCTCGATAGACGAAAGATCTGAGGAATGGAAAGTTGTTCATGTCAGATCAATTCATAAGAAAGCAAATAGAAGTCTGTCTATCTATCTATCTATCTATCTATCTATATCCGGATCCCGCTCCAGTTACTGCAAATAGAAGTAACCCACTGAATTAGAGACCTATATCATTCACATCGATTTGTGGATGGATTTTCGAATGTATACAATGTTCCAACATTATAAAATATCTGGAAGAAAAGGATCTTTGTTGGTACAAGCCACCACGGATTCAGAACACGCCATTCTTGTGAAACACAACTGGTTCTTTACTCACACGAAGTAACGAGTGTTACGGGCAGGAGATCTCAAGTTGATTCCCAGTTTATAGATCTCCAGAAGGCTTTTGACACCGTTTCTCAAGAGCGTCTTCTAACAAAACTGTGTGCGACTGGATTCGCGATTTCCTGTCAGAAATGTCATAGATCGTAGTAATTGACGGTAAGTTAAACCAAAGTGTTATCTGGGGCTCCCGAAAGAAGCATTATAGGCCCTCTTCTCCTCTTAATCTATGTAAATGATTTAGGAGACAATTCGAGCAGCCCTCTTAGGTTGCTTGCAATTAACACTGCCGTTTACCGTCTAGTAAAGTCTTCAAAAGATCAAAACGAATTTCAAAATGATTTAGGTGGAATATTTGTGTGGAAGGGTTTCCCAAACTGTGTGAAGTGAATAAGTGCTCTGCAAAAGCTATTAATACCATGGTGTAATTTTCCGACATTCTGTCGGCACTTTTTACGGTCTCCTTGCAAGTTTTCTTACACTACTTCTACGTCTGGGTTGGTTTTTGAGAATTTTTTGACTCATTCGATCGCTCTTCATCCGTAGTTCATGATCTTTCCCTGACGTGTGATTCTGTACTGTGTTGAGAATTGGTTTTACTTTGACATCTTTACGGATATCATCAGAGCTTTTCCTGCTCCGTAGTGTGTATCCAGCTGCTGTTTCGTAACCCGCCTCTCAATGCTCTTTGTTATCCGCTCGTCATCTCTACGGAGTGTCTAAGCTTTACTGCCACACAAGGGGGTAGGTTTGATCAAGATGTTGTATAACTTGAGTCCGTCTTTGAGACCTGAAAGCAAAGCATTTAGTCCTACCAGTCGGTTGCTGGCCAAAAGGCAGTAAGTGTGGCTATGGGGCTGCCACATTTCCGCTACCAGGTTTTTGTCGGTTCTCTTTTCGAACACGGCTGATCGTAATGGGATCCTTAGTATATAGGATTGACGGAGGACACTGAAGAAGTTCAAAGAATGACAACTCGTTTTGTATTATTGTGAAACACGGTAGAGAGTGCCCGAGATATAATAAGAGAATTGAGGTGGCAATCATTAAAACAAAGGAGTTACCGCGAGATGTTTTCACGAAATATCAACCAACGTTTTCATTCGAGTGACAAAATACTTTGTTGACTCCCGCCTAATTAGGGGTAAATGACCAACATAATATAATAAGAGAAATCGGATCTCTTACAGAAATATTTAGTATTCATTTCCAACGTGCTATTCGGAGTGTTAACGACCGAGAAATAGTCTGAAAGTGATTTGATGCTCCCTCAGCAAAAGACTGAATTGTGAACTGCAGAGTAACCATGCAGATGTAAATGTAGATGTTGTTATACCTAAAGCTGACGTCGCGTTCTGTATTTGCATTCGCAACGTAAGTCTCACTGGCTTTAAAAGCCTGGCTTCCCCGGAAGCCAAATTTGGTTTTGGAATATATTCTGACGTATGTGCTGAGTGAATTACCTCCAGTACTAAAACAAAATTTTGTACAAATAATTCGCTAGGTGAGCAAGGGCCAGATTAAATTTATGACTAAGCTGCACACATGGTGAAGTCAAAGTAGTATGAATATAATGTTGCTCGGCGTCGTGCGCCCAGAATATCTGATTTGGGATATATTGTAACAATCATAACCACTCTCAATAGTTCCACTGCTGACAATAGCTATCAAATTAGGTGAGAACCTAGACGTTTGGCGAGCGTACATTATAACAGATCCTTTCAAAAACTAATTTCTTCACGATCATTGGTTCAGGTGTACGTCAGAGCCGAAATGTGAAGCAACTTCCAGTATGTAGCGTCTATGTCAATATAACCTGCAGTGCCTCCTATTCATTAGGAGCAGAGCCCTATCTAATTTGGAGCGCGACTTATTTAAGAGCACATCGCAGGATTCGCCTCAAGTAATGTAGGGAAAGCAAGGAAAGTCTGTATCAGAATAGCAAGCCAAGGATTTGAACCCTGCTCCTCCCGAACACGAAACAAATGCCTCCTTATTCGCTGCTCCACCTGGCTCGATCACGCTGCATTTTCTTTCAGTTTTTCTTGCTTTTAGAAAATAATATTAATTCGTTAATTATGAGTAATAGTAAGGAAAATAAGTGATATGTAAGATCCCGTGGATTACACAACGGATGTCGTGAAACGTGCTCGCATTTTGGTCTGCTAAACGCAGGAAATTTCAAATGGGCTGAAGGCAATACGGAATAGCTGTAGCTGTTTACACTTAACCATCACTTGTTCAGAAGCGCCAGTTGGAAATTCGGTTGAAACAATCATTAGGGTTGCCTTAGAAAGAAGCTTCATCCTGAAAACATTACCGGAACATGAAGGAGGTGGGACATCAAATAGGTAGAGCTCTTAAAACCATCCAAAAGCGTATACAAATTACAAATGATCAAATTCGCAAAATTCCAAAAACTCAACTTTGACAAATTTTCATCATAGTCGACTTAACATTTTGACTTACTGTTAATTTTGCCATTTGTCCTTGTTTTGTGAAAATGGTTTACTTGAAACCAGTTGCGTCTTTTCATTGTTTCAGAGCTACAATTGTGACTCCCCACAAGACCGTTTTTAAAAACTATATGTTGAAATTAACGCAGTGTAAAGATGTCATTACGAGAATAATGTCAAACTTCTCTTAATTTTGACCTAGTTGTGGAAAAGCTCTGACGCCATTTCTTGAGCTCCGAACAAAAATTGAAATTTTTGATGAAAAGTATCGTTCTCTGACTGAGTTACAAAACAAATGAGTGGTTATGGAAGATATCGTTTTATATTAACGAAACATATGAACAGGCTTTATTTAAAATTACAAAGTGAATACCAGCTACTGCCTGGTTTGTACATTCATATTAAATCCGTTACACAAAAAATTGATTTCTTTCAGTCTCAACTGAACAAAAAATGTTTCGCGCATTTTAATAGTCGAGAAACATTCATTCAGCAATCAGAGACACCGTTTCCGATAGATTCCGCTACTGAACCTTTGAGTGCTTTAAAAATAAATTGAGTCTAGATTTTCAGATTTTGATGCAATTGCCAACGATATCAAGATTTTTCGAAATCATTTTAACACAGATGTAGAAACTTTTGCCACATAACTTCAGATTCAAATGGTTGATTTGCGATGTAGGGCTTTTTGTAAAGATAACTATTTATATTCATCATTGCTGCAATTTTATAAAAGTCTTTCACTGACACAGTTTGATCAGCTGCATAAGTTTTCTCGTGGCTTTGGTCAGCTTCCGCCACTCCTTACCTATGTGAAAAAAGTTTTCTCCAAAATAAAACACAATAAACATTTACAGATATAAACTAACGGATGAGCATTTGAAGTTGCTGCTGATAATTTCCACTAGTAAACTTGATCCACAACTGCAGACAGTTGAAAGTGAGAAGTTACAGCTACATAAATCTCTTTAACCATAATTACAATGCTTAATTTCGGTATGTGAATTGACTATGTATCTCACTTAGGTACTATAAATTTTCAGGAAATCTCATATAATTAATTATAGTTAAAAATTTCAACTGCATTATGCACTAAAGCGCCAAAGAAACTGCTATAGGCATGCGTATTCAAATACAGAGATACGCAAACAGGCAGAATACGGCGCTCCGGTTGGCAAGGCCTATTTAAGACAATAAGTATCTGAAGCAGTTATTACATCGGTTACTGCTGATTCAATGGCAGGTTATCAAGATTTAACTGAGTTTGAACGTCGTGTTATAGTCGGCGCACGAGCGGTGGTACACAGCATCTTCGAAATAGCGATGAAGTGGGGATTTTCTCGTATGACCATTTCACGAGTGTACCGTGAATATCAGAAATCTGGTAAAATATCAAATCTCCGTCATCGCCGCGGCCAGAAAAAGATCCTGCATGAATGGGACCAACGACGACTGAAGAGAATCGTTCAACGCGACGGAAGTGCTACTCTTCCGCAAACTGCTGCATATTTCAATGCTGGGCCATCAACAAGTGTCAGCGTGCGAACCATTCAACGAAGCATCATCGATATGTGCTTTCGGAGCCGAAGGCCCACTCGTGTGCCGAGCGAAGTGGCGCAAGTGGTTAGCACACTGGACTCGCATTCGGGAGGACGACGGTTCAATCCCGCGTTCGGCCATCCTGATTTAGGTTTTCCATGATTTCCCTAAATCACTCCAGGCAAATGCCGGGATAGTTCCTTTGAAAGGGCACGGCCGACTTCCTTCCCCGTCCTAACCTAATCCGATGAGACCGATGACCTCGCTGTTTGGTCTCTTCCCCCAAACAACCCAACCCAACCCACTCGTCTAGCCTTGATGGGTGGACGACACAAAGCTTTACGCCTCGCCTGGGCCCGTCAACACCGACACTGAACCTTTGATGACTGGAAACCTGTTGCCTGATCGGACGAGTCTCGTTTCAAATTGTATCGAGCGGATGGACGTGCACCAGTATAAAGACAACTTCATGAATCCATGGACCCTGCATGTCAGCAGGGGACGGTTCAAGCTGGTGGAGGCTCTGGAATGGTATGGGGCGTGTCCAGTTGGACTGATATGGGACCCCCGATACGTCTAGATACGACTCTGACAGGTGACACGTACATAAGCATCCTGTCTGGACACCTTCATCCATTCATGTCCATTGTGCTTTGCGACGGACTTGGGCAATTCCAGCAGGACAATGCGACACCCTACAAGTCCAGAATTGCTACAGAGTAGGCCCAGGAACACTCTTGTGAGTTCAAACACTTCCGCTTGCACCAAACTCCCCAGATATGAACATTCTTGTGCATATCTGGGATGTCATGCAAAGTGCTGTTCAGAGGAGATAATCCGCCCCCTCGTACTCTTTCGGATTTATGGTCAGCCCTGTAGGATTTATGTTGTCAGTTCCCTTCAGCATTACTTGAGACGTTAGTCGAGTCCACGCCACGTCATGTGTGGCACTTCTGCGTGCTCGCGGGGGCCCTACACGATATTAGGCGGGTGTACCAGTTTCTTTGACTCTTCATTGTATATAACAGTTAGTGTGTATCGCAATTGGTCGTAAAATTAAAAATAACTGATTATTGAACGTATTTTGCACGATTTATTTGTACTGTAAATTTTACACTGTACAGTGTTACTTCGCTTAATGAATGTGATTCGTTCGCGAATATTACTGGTAATTAACATTCGTAAGAATCCATGTAGAATATGTCAAAGCGTTGCACTCCAAAAGAACAGGTACTCAAACAGATTTATGATACAGTATTGCAATTTTTTATTTGTAGTTCAATACATTTTAGAAGAAAGTTGTATAATAAATATACTTGTTTGTGCCTGTGTTTTAAAATTTGTCGAATAAGGGGCATAGTATTATCCTAAATTAAATTCATAGCGTGCATAGCGACTGCGTTTTTGGCATATTAAATGAACTCAAGACAGCTAACGACGACAAACGAGAATTGGATTGAATTGTTTGGGGGAAGAGACCAAACAGGGAGGTCATCGGTCTCATCGGATGAGGGAAGGACGTCGGCTGTGCCCTTTCAAAGGAACCATCCTGGCATTTGCCTGGAGCGATTTAGGGAAATCACGGAAAACCTAAATCAGGATGGCCGGACGCGGGATTGAACCGTCGTCCTCCCGAATGCGAGTCCAGTGTGCTAACCACTGCGCCACCTCGCTCGGCTGAGAATTGGAATTCATAAATACAGTGTATACTAGAAGGGAATGTGTAGGTTATCACCCGTCGGCGAAGAATAGATCTTCCAACGGTTGCAGAGAATTTGCGACATCTTTGCAGAAGCCCGACTAGTGGTACGGGTGACAAAAATTGTGGCGCGACGCCCATTGCGATCACTATACAACTTATTCAGTACAGCATGTTCGGGCTTGTACTGTACAGTGCGGTAGGTTATATAGGGGAACGCGTGGCTTGACGTTCATTTACTGTGGGCAAAGAAACAGATTCAGGACAGAAGGGGCTTTTTGAAATGCCTATCAAAGACTGAAAAGATAACACTAAACAGACGCTTTACGCGAAATATTATTTGTTAGAAGAGGCAGTTTGTACCATTTTCTTCTATTAATTGTGCCAATCAATTTTTATGGGAGGTCCCCGATAAGAAAGGATTAACTGCAATAAAAAAAAATTACGGTGTGCCGCATACCACGCATGCGTGACTCGTTACTGCCGGCCGGATTCGTGGTGGTCGCGGGCCGGTGTGGCAGTAGTTGGAGATACCTGCTGTGCAGGTTTCGTGAGTTCGACATTCGTCTTGCGATAGGTTACAGTGTATTCGCCTAGGTTACGGGTGAGTGAGTATACCTTCAGAAGAATGCTTACACTCTACAAAATTCAGTTTGCTTTTGCAGTCACAGTCAACTTGCTGTAAGCAGTCAGATGGAGATCCGTCCCTTTCTAGCAAGTATAAAACAATTTGTACGTTCGTAATGTTTCTGAGTTAACAGAAAAGTGGACCATCGATGTTCAGGATGGACCAGTGTTGTTAGAAGAGACATCATTCACCTATTTTAGAAGTGCGGATTAGGTTTGTATGTCGTTGTCACCGAAAGAACGTTGTTCTTGTGAATGACTAACAAAATACACATTTTTTTCAGCTGATAGGACGAAGACCAGCGGACAACGTATTTATCCTTATTAGGAATCAACGGGGAAGATCAGGTTGGATTCCGTAGAAATGTTGAAACACGTGAGGCAATACTGACCTTACGACTTATCTTAGAAGAAAGATTAAGAAAAGGCAAACCTACGTTTCTAGCATTTGTAGACTTAGAGAAAGCTTTTGACAATGTTGACTGGAATACTCTCTTTCAAATTCTAAAGGTGGCAGGGGTAAAATACAGGGAGCGAAAGGCTATTTACAATTTGTACAGAAACCAGATGGCAGTTATAAGAGTCGAGGGGCATGAAAGGGAAGCAGTGGTCGGGAAGGATGTGAGACAGGGTTGTAGCATCTCCCCGACGTTATTCAATCTGTATATTGAGCAAGCAGTAAAGGAAACGAAAGAAAAATTTGGTGTGGGTATTAAAACCCATGGAGAAGAAATAAAAACTTTGAGGTTTGCCGATGACATTGTGATTCTGTCAGAGACAGCAAAGGACTTGGAAGAGCAGTTGAACGGAATGGACAGTGTCTTGAAAGGAGGATATAAGATGAACATCAACAAAAGCAATACGAGGATAAGGGAATGTAGTCGAATTAAGTCGGGTGATGCTGAGGGAATTAGATTAGGAAATGAGACACTTAAAGTAGTAAAGGAGTTTTGCTATTTGGAGAGCAAAATAACTGATGATGGTCGAAGTAGAAACGATATAAAATGTAGACTGGCAATGGCAAGGAAGGCGTTTCTGAAGAAGAGAAATTTGTTAACATCATGTATAGATTTAAGTGTCAGGAAGTCGTTTCTGAAAGCATTTGTATGGAGTGTAGCAATGTATGGAAGTGAAACATGGACGATAAATAATTTGGACAAGAAGAGAATAGAAGCTTTCGAAATGTGGTGCTACAGAAGAATGCTGAAGATTAGATGCGTAGATCACATAACTAATGATGAAGTATTGAATAGAATTGGGGAGAAGAGGAGTTTGTGGCACAACTTGACAAGAAGAAGGGACCGGTTGGTAGGGCATGTTCTGAGGCATCAGGGGATCACAAATTTAGCATTGGAGGGCAGTGTGGAGGGTAAAAATCGTAGAGGGAGACCAAGAGATGAATACACTAAGCAGATTCAGAAGGATGTAGGTTGCAGTAAGTACTGGGAGATGAAGAACCTTGCACAGGATAGAGTAGCTTGGAGAGCTGCATCAAACCGGTCTCAGGACTGAAGACCATAACAACATAACAACAGGAATCAACTGTTAATCATTCCGCTTAAGCTAGCTATCGATCTTTATCATACTTCTGTGTGTATTTTGTTGTCCTTAGACTTTCATTTCTTCTTTCTGCGTTTATTTTCTCGTCATCGTGCCCTGTGGTTCTCTGCTCTTCCCCATAGCTCATGTCGCTATAGCCGCCTTCCTATTTTTTAGTTTGAGTCTGGTTGAGAAGTAACTCTCACTACCTTTTTAAAATTTCATCAAATGTGTTTAGTTTTCAAATTTCTGTTAATTGTGCCATTAATGTCATCGAACCTCCAAACTTTTTTGCGTTTCTTAACCTCTAGTTCTAAAGATAATTTTTTGTCTTTGTTAACCTCTAGTTGTAAAGATAATGTGTTTACTAGAAAAACGATTAAATTCATAGTCCCCTTTTTTTAATTTTCAGTCCTTATTTTGCTCTGATAGGTCTAAATGTTTAAATGATTAGATCATAATTGTTTTTAAAGATGAAAAACTGAGTCTAAGCTCCGTAACTATCGAGCGAAGTTCATTAATGGCTCATTGTATGCTATACTTACCGTCGGTAATATTACGTCGTAATCAGCTAGCAAATCATGTTTAAACATTTAGTATCACGTAAATTGTTTGTGTGTATGTGAATTGTTACATGCATTGCCATAACGTGTAAATCGTTATAAGAAACTAGGTTTAGGTGAACGAAACGAGTATAATACGTATCTGATACTAACTTGTACACAAGACGTTGAGCCACGGTTGAAGCATGAAGGTTCCTCTGTGATGTTTTGAACAGCAGCTTCATGGTATTTCACCGGTCCCGTTGTTATTCTCCAAAAGACAAAATACTGACGAATATAACCCAAATATTGTAGGCAGCATTCCTTCGAGAAATCGTTAGTTATTTATAAGGTCTATGCTTTACAAGACAACAAAGGGTCTCTTTAACATTATCGAGTTTGTGCGGTCGGCTTAGGGCAGATAATCCAGGGAAAATGTTGTCCCCCGTCATTGATGATGGAGTAACTATTTCACTGTGTGACAAGCCTACAAAATTCTCTGAGAGATTCGTGAGTAATATGTGTATAGTCCATGTTAAATAGGAGATCCAAGCCCGAACCAATCACGCACAGAGCGCATCCTGTTTCTTGCCAAAAAGAGTATGGAGACCTGGTTGCATCGTTATTAAAATAAATGCTATTATTTGCCTCTTTAAGGTCCGCACAGTCTTTTTGGAACCGTATTAGTAACAGAATGTTACCGTCTCGAAGAAGGCCACATTGCATTTCTAATTCAACATTTACGTGTGGGCCGGCCGGTGTGGCAGAGCGGTTCTAGGCACTTCAGTTTGGAACTGCGCGACCGCCACCGTCACAGGTTCCAATGCTGCCTCGGGCATGGATGTGTGTGATGTCCTTAGGTTAGTTAGGTTTAAGTAGTTCTAAGTTCTAGGGGACTGATGACCACAGATGTTAAGTCTCATAGTGCTCACTGCCATTTCAACCATTTACGCGTGGAACAGTGGTAATGTTCGTGAACTACAGTATTTGCATCTATTATGTTGATCTACACATTGCACATACGCATGTTTCAGGACAGAAAATAATGCCAAGTCAGAGTCCACATTTTAAGAGAATCCTTACTAACAAGGACCTTCTCTCCCATATGTTGTTGTTGTGGTTTTCAGTCTGAAGACTGGTTTGATGCAGCTACTCTATTTTGTGCGTCCCTCTTCATCTCCGAATAACTACTGCAATAGACATCCTTCTGAATCTGCTTACTGTATTCATCTCTTGGTCTCCCTCTTCGATTCCCCCCCACGTTTCCCTCCAATACTAAATTGGTTTAGTATTGGAGGGCAACCTGGAGGGTAAAAATCATAGAGGGAGACCAAGAGATGAATACACTAAGCAAGATTCAGAAGGATGTAGTTTGCAGTAGGTACTGGGAGATGAAGAAGCTTGCACAGACAGGATAGAGTAGCATGGAGAGCTGCATCAAACCAGTCTCTGGACTGAAGACCACAACAACAACAACACTAAATTGGTGATCCCTTGATGTCTCAGAATCTGTTCTATCATCCGCTCCTTTCTTTTGGTCAAGCTATAGCACAGATTCCTTGTCTTCCCAATTCTGTTCAGTAATTCCTCATTAGTTACGTCATCGACTAGTCTAGTCTTCATCATTCTTCTGTAGCACCACATTTCTACAGCTTCTTTTCTTTTTTTGTCTGGACTGTTTATCGTCCATGTTTCACCTTCTTACATTGTTACACTGCAGACAAATACCTCCAGAAAAGACTTCCTAATACTTAACTCTATATTCGATGTTAACAGATTTCTCAAATAGCAAAACTCATCTACTTCTTTAGATATCTCGTTTCCTAAACTAATTCCCTTAGCATCTCCTGATTTAATTCGACTACATTCCATTGTCCTTGTTTTGCTTTTGTCATTGTTCATCTTATGTCCTCCTTTCAAGATACTGTCCGTTCTGATCAGCTGCTCTTCCAAGTCCTTTCCTGTCTCTGACAAAATACATCATCGGCAAACCTTAAGGCTTTTATTTCTTCTTCCTGAACTTTCCTTTACTGCTTGCTCAATATACAGACTGAATAACATCGGGGATAGGCTACAACTATTTCTCATTCCCTTCTCAACCCCTGCTTCCTTTTCATGCCCCTCGACTCCTATAACTGCCATCTGGTTTCTCTACAAGTTTTAAATAGCCTTTCGCTTCCTGTATTTTACCTCTGCTACCTTCAGATCTCAAAGAGAGTATTCCAGTCAACATTGTCAAAAGCTTTCTCTAAGTCTACAAATGCTATAACTGTAGGTTTGCCCTTCCTTAACCTATCTTCCAACATAAGTCTTAGCGTCAGTATTGCCTTGCATGTTTCTACATTTCTCCTGAATCCAAATTGACCTTCCCCGAGGTCGGCTTCTACCAGTTTTTCATTCTTCTGTAAGGAGTTCGTATTAGTATTTTGCAATCATCGCTTATTAAACTGGTAGTTCGGTAATTTTAACACCTGTCAACAATTGCTTTCTTTGGAATTGTAATTATTTCAGTCTTCTTAGAGTCTGAGGGTATTTCTCCTGTTTCATACATCTTGCACACCAGAGAAGAGACTTTTGTTAGTGTTGTCTCTCCCAAGGCTATCAGTAGTTCCGATGGAATATCGTCTGCCCCAGGGACCTTTTTTCGAGTTACGTCTTTCAGAGCTCTTTCAAATTCTTCTCGCAGTATGATATCTGCCATCTCATCTTCATCTGCGTACACTTCCCTTTCTATAATAATGCCTTCAAATTCATCTCCCTTGTACAGAGCCTCTACATACTCCTTCCACCTTTCAGCTTTCCCTTATTTGCTTAGGATTGGTTTTCCATCTGAGCTCTTCATATTCATACAGCTGCTTCTCCTTTCTCCAAAGTTCTCTTTAATTTTCCTGTAGGCGGTATCTCTCTTTCCCCTGGTGAAATATGCTTCCAAATTCTTACATTTGTTCTCTAACCATTCCTACTTAGCCATTTTGCACTTCTGTCAGTCCCATTTTATATGTCTGTATTCCCTTTCGTTTGCTTCATTTTTAAATTCTGTATCTCTTGTGCTATCCAAGGATTTCTACTAGGCCTCGTATTTTTACTTATTTGATCCTCTGCTGTCTCACTATTTCACCTCTTGTAGCTGCCTATTCGTCTTCTACTGTATTCCTTTCTCCTGTTCTAGTCAACCGTTGCCCAATGCTTCCTGTGAAACTCTCAACAACCTCTTGTTCCTTCGACTTCTCCAGGTCCTATCTGCTTAATTTCCTGCCGTTATCAATTTCTTTACTTTTAATCTACAGTTCATAACCAATAAACTGTGGTCAGAGTCCACATCTCCCGTGAAACATCTTACACTTTAAAATCTGACTCCTAAATCTTGTCTGACTCTTATATAATCGATCTGAAACCTTCCGGTGCCTCCAGTCTCTTGCACGCATACAGCATTCTTTCATGCTTCTTAAACCAAGTGTTAACGATGATTAAATTATGCTCTGTGCAAAATTCTACCAGGCGGCTTCGTCTTTCATTCCTTTTCCCCCAATCCATATTCACCTACTATTTTTCCTTCTCCTTCTTTTCCTACTATCGAATTCCAGTCCCCCATGACTATTAAATTTTCGTCTCCCTTGACTATCTGAAAAATTTCTTTTGTCGCAACATACATTTCTTCAATCTCATCATCTGCGGAGCTAGGTGGCATATAAACTTGTACTACTGTGGTAGACGTGGGCTTCGTGTCTATCTTCGCTACAATAATGGGTTCACTATGCTGTTCGTAGTAGCTTATTCGCGTTCCTACTTTTTTTTATGTTATTAAACCTACTCCTGCATTACTGTTAATTGATTTTGCGTTTATAACTCTGTATTCACCTGACCAGAAGTCTTGTTCCTCCTGTCACCGGACTTCACTAATTCCCAATATATCTAACTTCACCCTGTCCATTTCCCTTTTTAAATTTTCTAACCTACCTACCCGATTAAGAGATTTAATATTCCACGTTCTGTTTCGTAAAACGTCAGTTTTGTTTCTTCTGATTACGATGTCCTCCTGAGTAGTTCCTGCCCGGAGATCCGAATGGGGGACTATTTTACCTCCAGAATAGTTTACCCAAGAGGATGCCATCGTCATTTAACCATACAGTAAAGTTGCATGCCCTCGGGAACAATTAAGGCTATAGTTTCCCCTTGCTTTCAGCCTTTCGCAGTACCAACACAGCAAGGCTGTTTTGGTTGATATTACAATACCAATTCAATCAGTCATCCAGACTATTGCCCCTGGAACTACTGAAAAGGCTGCTGCCCCTCTTCAGGAACCACACGTTTGTCTGAATCTCTCGATACCCCCCCCCCCCCCCCCCCCCCCCGTTGTCGTTGCACCTACGGTACGGCTATCTGTATCGCTGAGACACGCAAGCCTTCCCACCAACGGCAAGGTCCATGGTTCATGGTTTCCCATATAGTCGATTACAAAGACTGCAAGATCATCCAAAGCAAATTCAACTGTAATTTATACATTTCTGGGTTGTTAAAATTGTATATCTGACAGTAGTACCTTGATTTACTTCAAACAAGGAAAAGCACAACTATATTCAATGACAGACTTTAAGAGTGCATAGTCTGACAAAATAAAATTTATTTTTCCCTTAATCTTACGATTCATATTTGATATTAACCACGTATTGCGTTTTGAGTGTCAGTTACAGGGGAGGGAAATCTGACAATAATAAAAGCACAGAATTTCCTTGTGTCAGCATTGAAGGTATCTAGGAACAAGAAACTAAAAATTAATAGCAAACAAGATATTTGGGGACAAGAAACTAAAAATTTATATTATACATCATTTCTTATTCAGGACTGTATAACATATTCGGTCTATGAAAAGAACTAAAAGGATACATTTGGACTGCGATTTACTTTGCATCCATTATTGTGGGCTGCCTATAAAGCTAAATGAAGAGGCTACCTCACATTTTTCTAGCTATAAGTTATAGTTGATATTCTGAAATCAGTATTTCAAATATGACGTTTGTTATAAATTAGTTTCCATATAACACTCTGAAAATGTTGCACGAGTAGTACAGAAAATGAAATTTACATTCCATTGTTACCGTTGTTTCGATAAATATCTGCAAGTATTCTTCCTCTTTCAGACTACGTGAATTTCCCAATGAAGTCATTTTCGTCTGTTCCTCTCATCCTCATTCATTTTACAATATCTCTTCAATTTTCACTTTAATTTTTTTTTTGTTATTTCTTATGTCTAGCAGTCATTTTTTCCTTCTTGTGGAGCTTCGAAATTTAGTATCAAGTTACTCGATGTAATTTTGTTCTGAATCGCGTCTTTCACTGTAGCCATTTCTGTCAGTTTTTTTTTTCTTTACCTTCTGGTTGCCACATTTACTCAGGTAAACGATGCAGAATCTTGCTTTCATGAATCTATTGTCCTTCATCTGTACAACGAGCTTCGTGGACCTAATTCGCTTCTTTATCGTAGTAATAGCCGTTTTTCCTTTTATTCTTGTTGACACCTCCATTTCCCGTCTCTAATGACCGCGTTATCGATGAGATATTAATCTTCCTTCCTTCCTTCCTTGCCTCCATTTCTTTCGTGGCGAAAATCAGTTTTTTTTTCTGTTCTGTTTGGCCCATGTAATTTTCTTAACCTCTCTTTTGTTTTCATTCGTCTTTTCTATTTCTTCGGATGAC
This sequence comes from Schistocerca piceifrons, assembly GCF_021461385.2. NCBI lineage: Eukaryota > Metazoa > Arthropoda > Insecta > Orthoptera > Acrididae > Schistocerca > Schistocerca piceifrons. Next base: position 555,017,574 of record NC_060144.1, read on the forward strand.
AGCGTGGACAACATCATGCAGCTTAAGGATTTGACTATTGTATTAAAGTGTTACTTTTTTCATTCATTGCCACCGATGCGCTTCTCGTGGAAGGCTCCTAAAACGAAGACTTCGTTAGAAATCTTGAAGGAAACAAGAATATACACAAAAAATTTCTACAGAAACGTACGGAATTCGACGCAGTGTAAATCATATGAAGCCTTCATGTGGTCGAAGAAAAATTATTTAAAGGCAACTTCTTTACATAAGCGGTTTTCTCCGAGTTAGTCGCTGCAGGGAGGAGGGGTCGCAGATGGGTCCCCCTGAATAGGTCAGGCGTGCACTACACGCAAGAAGCGGCTACAAGGGTAGCGGAGTACGTGTGGAGTGCACATGTGGGTTTTTTAGGTTAGAGAATTCCCTCCCTAGGCCCGACAAGACGCCTCCTGAGACGCGGCAAGGTAGGAGTAGGCAAAATGCAACAGGGAATAACAATATTAATTTGCTAATAGTAAACTGCAGGAGCGTCTATAGAAAGGTCCCAGAACTGCTCTCATTAATAAACGGTCACAATGCCCACATAGTACTAGGGACAGAAAGTTGGTTGAAACCAGATGTAAACAGTAATGAAATTCTAAAGTCAGATTGGAATGTATACCGCAGAGACAGGCTGGACAGTGAAGGGGGAGGCGTGATTATAGCGATAAGAAGTGCAATAGTATCGAAGGAAATTGACGGAGATCCGAAATGTGAAATAATTTGGGTGAAGGTCACGGTTAAAGCAGGCTCAGACATGGTAATTGGATGTCTCTATAGGCCACCTGGCTCAGCAACTGTGGTGGCTGAGCACCTGAAGGATAATTTGGAAAATATTTCGAGTAGATTTCCCCACCATGTTATAGTTCTGGGTGGAGATTTTAATTTGCCGGATATAGACTGGGAGACTCAAACGTTCATAACGGGTGACAGGGACAAAGAATCCAGTGAAATTTTTTAAAGTGCTTTATCTGAAAACTATCTTGGGCAGTTAAACAGAGAACCGACTCGTGGCGACAACATATTAGACCTTCTCGTACAAACAGACCCGTACTATTTGAAACAGTTAACGCAGAACAGGTAATCAGCGATCATAAAGCGGTTACTGTATCGATGATTTCAGCCGTAAATAGAAATATTGAAAAAGGTAGGAAGATTTTTCTGTTTAGCAAAAGTGACAAAAAGCAGATTTTAGAGTACCTGATGGCTCAACACAAAAGTTTTGACTCAAGTACAGATAGTGCTGAGGATCAGTGGACAAAGTTCAAAACCATCGTACAATATGTGTTAGATGAGTATGTGTCAAGCAAGATCGTAAGAGATGGAAAAGAGCCACCGTGGTACAACAACCGAGTTAGAAAACTGCTACGGAAGCAAAGGGAACTTCACAGCAAACATAAACATAGCCAAAGCCTTGCAGACAAACAAAACTTACGCGAAGCGAAATGTAGTGTGAGGAGGGCTATGCGAGAGGCATTCAATGAATTCGAAAGTAAAGTTCTATGTACTGACTTGGCAGAAAATCCTAAGAAATTTTGGTCTTATGTCAAAGCGGTAGGTGGATCAAAACAAAATGGCCAGACACTCTGTGACCAAAATGGTACTGAAACAGAGGATGACAGACTAAAGGCCGAAATACTAAATGTCTTTTTCCAAAGCTGTTTCACAGAGGAAGACTGCACTGTAGTTCCTTCTCTAGATTGTCGCACAGATGACAAAATGGTAGATATCAAAATAGACGACAGAGGGATAGAGAAACAATTAAAATCGCTCAAAAGAGGAAAGGTCGCTGGACCTGATGGGATACCAGTTCGATTTTACACAGAGTACGCGAAGGAATTTGCCCCCCTTCTTGCAGCGGTGTACCGTAGGTCTCTAGAAGAGCGTAGCGTTCGAAAGGATTGGAAAAGGGCACAGGTCATCCCCGTTTTCAAGAAGGGACGTCGAACAGATGTGCGGAACTATAGACCTATATTTCTGACGTCTATCAGTTGTAGAATTTTGGAACACGTATTATGTTCGAGTATAATGAATTTTCTGGAGAGTAGAAATCTACTCTGTAGGAATCAGAATGGGTTTCAAAAAAGACGATCGTGTGAAACCCAGCTCGCGCTATTCGTCCACAAGACTCAGAGGGCCGTTTTTCTTGACTTCCGTAAGGCGTTCGATACAGCTCCCCACAGTCGTTTAATGAACAAAGTAAGAGCATATGGACTATCAGACCAATTGTGTGATAGGATTGAAGAGTTCCTAGATAACACAACGCAGCATGTCATTCTCAATAGAGAGAAGTCTTCCGAACTAAGAGTGATTTCAGGTGTGCCGCAGGGGAGTGTCGTAGGACCGTTGCTATTCATATATATATATATATATGTATATATATATATATATATATATATATATATATATATATATATATATATAAATTTCCTTGTGGATGACATCGGAAGTTCACTGAGGCTTTTTGCGGATGATGCTGTGGTATATCGAGAGGTTGTAACAATGGAAAGTTGTACTGAAATGCAGGAGGATCTGCAGTGAATTGACGCACGGTGCAGGGAATGGCAATTGAATCTCAATGTAGACAAGTGTAATGTGCTGTGAATACGTAGAAAGAAAGATCCCTTATCATTTAGCTACAATATAGCAGGTGAGCAACTGGAAGCAATTTAATTCATAAATTACATGGGAGTACGCATTACGAGTGATTTAAAATGGAATGATCATATAAAGCTGATCGTCGGTAAAGCAGATGCCAGACTGAGAGTCATTGGAAGAATCCTAAGGAAATGCAATCCGAAAACAAAGGAAGTAGGTTACAGTACGCTTGTGCGCCCACTGCTTGAATACTGCTCAGCAATGTGGGATCCGTACCAGATAGGGTTGACAGAAGAGATAGAGAAGATCCAACGGAGAGCAGCGCTCTTCGTTACAGGATCATTTAGTAATCGCGAAAGCGTTACAGAGATAATAGATAAACTCCAGTGGAAGACTCTGCAGGAGAGACGCTCAGTAGCTCGGTACGGGCTTTTGTGGTTTTTCGAGAACATACCTTCACCGAGGAGTCAAGCAGTATATTGCTCCCTTCTACGTATATCTCGCGAAGAGACCATGAGGATAAAATCAGAGAGATTAGAGCCCACACAGAGGCATACCGACAATCATTCTTTCCACGAACAATACGAGACTGCAATAGAAAGGAGAACCGATAGAGGTACTCAAGGTACCCTCCGCCATACGCCGTCAGGTGGCTTGCGGAGTATGGATGTAGATGTAGATATAGAATTGCACTGTTACTATCTATTCGGAATGACATTATATATGCTATGTGATAAAAACTGTAGTAGTATCGACTCACACAGAGCCAAAAATTGTTTGTAAGATACCCGACAAGCTCTTAGTGTAGCGAAGTGCTAATATAAGAAATCTGAAAAATATAGTAGCCTTTGACTGCAAGATCAATGAGTCACAAGAGGAATACGATAATGTCATATAAATACTTGAAAGTAACAACGTCTGACTGTATGAAATGGAACCATTACATAGAGTCAGTTGTATGTAACCAATATCGCCAGCTTCGATTTATCAGCAGGATACTTGGAGACTGCGCTTTGTCTACTATAGAGATTGCTTGGAAAGAAAATGATACAGTAATTTAGGTACCTGGAACAGTAGCCTATATCATTGGATGCAATATCGCACGCCCGGGTTTATATCATGGAAAGTACGAAAGGATATATTTCTAGTTTTTCGGAACGTTGTTGCGAAAACTTGTCTACTTAAATGTACATAATGTTCATGTGTACTCTTGTATGTCGAGAGTTAGTAATGAACATTGGTTGAGACATGATTACAGTAAAGCTTTAAAATGCTTCTACACTGTGCTAATATAACGTCTTTTCAAATTTAAGATTATCTATGGGACCCTAGATATGCTTCCATCACTCATTAACAATAAAGTGATAGGACCTCATGGATGATGTTTGGTTTCTAGGGCGCTCAACTGCGCGGTCATCAGCACCCATAAGAAGTCCCAATTTTGAAGCAGTCCAATTTTTTCCCGGGCAGAGGAAATCCCCAACCCGGTGGGGAAACAAACCCAGGATCCAGAGGGAGCAACGCTAGCATCTCATGGAGATACAAAGTCTTCATCCCACGCCTCGACCATGAGCACAATTGGATGATATCTTAATGTATGGTACGATTAAAGTTACGCTCTTCAATGAAATTTACAAAGAATAGAGTAGTATAAATGTGTATATATCGTATAAACAAAGATTATTTAGTCGCGTTTAATCTGTAACTAGAAACGGAAAAGAATACGATGTGGTTGAACATGTAGGAGAGTTTACGGAACTTTCTGACAACTCCCCCCTAACATGTAGCCAACATGGTCTATGCAGTAAAATTGAAACGAGTACAGCTGCATGTCCCCAATTTAGTACCTCGCGCACGGCGGCGAATCGGTTTCGAACACAGGAGTACTGTTACGGTCGAGAATAACTTCCGGGGCTGTTTGTGGCTTGGCGCTGTTTCGGAACAATCGTCCTAAATCAGAGAACTCCGTTAATAACGGCAGGTGTGTGTCCGCGCATCCTAGACGGAAATGGTACGCGGCCAAAGAGGAGGTGCCGCTTGCATCGCAGACATCGGCACGAACTCTGACAGCACGGCAGCGGCCAGAATCTCGTGACGAACAGAGTGAAAGCAGTCGTAGAAAACTCCAGTCTTTTATTATAATTTGAGGCGGCAAGAATACTGGGAATGCTTAATAAAAGAATCGTCGGCGCTCTTAGCGTTGCAACCGAGACAACTGGAGTCCGAGATGACTGCAGTGTCTCTGTAGAGATTTGTGATATGTATGAAACGAAAGCGTATCCTTAACGTTGGCGTAAATCTTTGACCACTGTACAGATGAGTACGAAGTGCTTTACCCAACACTTGCGAGGGAGGTGGCATAGTGATTAGTATTCTGGATTATTGCTCGGGAGGGTGGAGTTTCGAATCCCCGACCGGTTATCCAAATGTCGGGATGATTTCTTTGAGTAGTACACGGTGAGCTTCCTCTTACAATCGTCTCCTGTTCCAGCTAGCTCTAAAGAGCTTGCTATGGAATTGATATTAAATTCTAATCTTCCTTCCTTTTTTATTGGCCATTAATGTGATGAGAATCTAGTTAGTCGTGAATCAGAGATGATTATTATTATACTTATTCCTCCTTTGATCATATTGTACAATCGTTCGGATAAATCCTGTTAGTAAGAAGTACGCAGTCTGTCGTGCAATGATGAAATAATAGCACAAAGAAGAAACATTTGTATACTCAATACGTATGTAGTAACACAATGAGTAAAGGATATTCTCATCGTATCACATATCTGAAATATATTTCAAGTCTTACTCAATCATCACGCTGCACATCACCATTCCTCTTCATTTAGTAATCAAATACAAAAAAGTCGCAAGTAATTTTAGTATCCTATTAAAAATTAGTTAGATTATGATTTCATGAACAATTGTCTCGTGTTCTGCTCGAAGTTATTCCAATACCGTATCAGAAAACAGTAAATAACTTGGATGTAACTTTGGATGAGCATCTCAGTTGAGTGGAAAATGCTGTCGCCATGTGCAGGAATACTTCAGTTTGCCTCTATGCCTTCAAAAAAATGTTTCGGAACATATTTCCACAGGATGTGAAACGTAAACTCGTGAAATCACAAAGTCCTAACGAAGCTACACTATTGTGACGTAATTCAACCCGGCACGAATAGTGAAATCACCAGAAGGTTATAATTAACCATGAATACTTTTTTGCGTTACATCTGCAACATTCGTCAATATGACCTTGCCAGTGCTTCTGGTAAGATGAAGACGATCAAGAGAATCACGAAGTAGTGGCCGCAGAGTTTAGTCTGTGGACCCATATTTTGAGATCTTTACATAGTATCCCTCCTAAGAGAAAATGGATGAGGACAAACACACACACACACACACACACACACACACACACACACACACACAGACGGGATTGTCGCATACGCTGTTGATCTGTTGGCTCTGGTATCAGCGAATTCAAGAACTGGAAACCAAAGCCAGCGGCATTTTACACACTACGGACAGATAGTGACGGAAAAACAAACTGACTGTGATTCCGGGCAAGACAGTCTACATATTACGGAAAGGAAAACTATAGAGAGACCCGATTATAAAGCTGCAGAATGCAAATATTCTCAGAGAACACGTAACCAGGTACTTTGGCGTACAGGTTGACGGTCGACTGACGTTTAACCAACACTACAAACTGTAATAACTTATCAGTGTGCCTTGTTTGAATCAATAACACAAGTATGTTTCACGGCGAGCACATGGACACACACACACACACACTCTCTCTCTCTCTCTCTGTCCCACAACGATCAGAATCGTTGTAAGGCACTGTCAAAGAAGTGTCCTGTAGAGACCTTTAAGGGGGGTAGGATGTCAAACGGGCCGACCTGGAGCAGGAGAGGCACCACAGGACATTTTATTTTCTACTGTCTATAATTTTACCAACAAATTCATAAAACTTTGTCAGCATGACCAGGAAGGATTCAGGATTCACACTCATAGCAGTGGAAGTGCAAAAACATAACAAAATAATTTTTTTTTTTAGATATGAAATTTCATCATTTTTTCACTCACTGATGGCTGCATTTGTTGCTATAGGTACATTTTTCTTCATAAGTAAGAGAGATTCTTTGATGAATTTTGCACAGCATAAAAAACCATACTTTCAGGTGTATGAAACTCTAGAATTTTCCAAATCTATTAAAAACTGTGGTAAAAATAGAGAATTAACTACAAAATTTGATTTTTTTCTAAATATAAAGTTTAAAACGTAACAACTCATTCATTTTTTCATGAATTAAATAGATTCTCGAGTTTCAGACACCTGTAAGTATGGTTTGTATGTTGTGCAAAATTCATCGAACGGTCTCTCTTACTTATGAAGAAAAGTGTACATATAGCAACAATTGCAGCCAATAGTAAGTGAAAAAATGATGAAATTTCACAAGTAAAAAAATAATTTCGTTATGTTTTCGAACTTCCAGTGCTATGAGTGTGAATGCCGAATCCGTCCTGGTAATTTTGACAAAGTTTTATGATTTTTTTTTGTAAAAGTATAGACAGCGTAAATTAAAATGTGCTGTGGTGCCTCTCCTGCTTCAAGTCGGCCCGTTTGACGTCCTACCCCCCTTAAGAGCTTCCAGCACCACATCAGTGGATGCGTTGTGCATAGTGCTCGGAATATGACAAGAGAGACCTAACAATCCGTCAGCGAACTGCGTCGTAAGAGTGGCAGACTAGACAAGGTAATGGAAATCACAGCGGACAAGCGTCAACTAAAACAATGACAACTGAACGCGCGGCAGCGTGAGTGGGCAACCTGTGTTAAAAGCTGCAGAGTTTATTCCTTTTTCCCCGACCTCCAGGAGCGGTTGGAAATGCGACTTGCAGACCATAGTGGAGGCGTGTTGCACTTATCTACTGCACGTTCGTCAAAAGCACCTCTGTCAGTTAACATTCCTGTGGGGAACTAGAAACCCGGGAGTATATACTTATACACGGCACACTACAAATGCGGACCCGACAAACTAATTTCACACATGACGACATCTACGAATCCCTAAGGGGCCCAGACAAATGGCAAGACCTGCCGCTTAAGCTACACTACGTATACTGTATGACGGATACATAGGAACGAGACTGTACAGACGTAGCAAACAGACAATTTCTCGAGATGACCCTGGTCCTTGGGAAGTATCCGATACAGAACAGAACGAAAATACTGATTCGGACAATGACAGTTTTTAATTGAGGCGTAACACCACTGTAATGGCGTTAAAAAACGTTTTCTTGGCAGTTTTTTGGAAGGAAGGAATGGTGATAGAGAAATAATACTTGGGGTAGCTACTGAGCGAATACTTAAGTAAATTGCAAAAATTTTTGTCGGAAAATATTATAAAACGGCGACACTGCAGCAGTGCTCCCGAAGCATGTTGAATTAGAAGCGATCTGCGGGACGCACTATATATGGTGCCAATTTGCATCTGGAAAAAAGAAAGAAATCTATGTAATCTACATCAGCGTCGCTAGTGAACCAGTTAGGGGATTTTCGAAATATTGATTTTTGTGCAATTGGCGAGTGTTTGAATCAAGTTGTTAAATTTTCACTAAAAAGGACAGGAATTTGATAATACCTATTGTTTACATTAACTAATCGAAAATACCATACGTGGTTCACTTTGGAATTTTATTTCTAAGTCGTGTCAAATTTTCAAACAAAAAGATTGAAAATTATTGGAGTTATGCTGCTTGCCGTTTTGAAAAATCATATTCCGAGAACGCGTATCAAGTTTTGAAGTATGTTATAGACAGGAATAAACGAAAAAAACTACTTTTAACAAACTCTTACCATTAATCTGGTATCCCAGGCCTGGCCTGTTGTAGTGTTGCATTGCTATCGAAATCATGTTCGTTAGTTCATCACAGAGCGATTGAAATATCGGTCGTGGCAATTCCATCAACACACAAAACTTTGCAATCCATGTTGCCCTACTCCAAGGAGGTGCATTGCTCGGTCGATTCGACGGTTGTTTCATATGCATTCCGTATAAACTTAGTGCTTGTTATAACAGTTTCTCGGCAGTTTGGACAACCAATAATTATTTTGGGTCCTAAGCCCCGAGGACTTCGTTCTTACAGCGTCATGGCTGCATCGCGCGTTTTGCATTTCACGCTTTGGAAGATAACAGAGAACACGGCAAAAAAATTTAGAATCCTGTAGCTCGATCCGTAATTCACAACAAACTCACGGTTACTGTCTTTCAGTTTGATTCCACAGGCAGTGATTTTATGTCAACTTCTCTCAGCCTCATAATTATTCTTTGGACGCTTTGATGACACACAGCTTCGACGCCGCGTTGGATACGAAATTTTCGTACTTTTTCTGCCCGAGTACACTTTCTTACCATTAACTGTTACTTTAAAGACAAAACTGTATACCTTTTAAGACAGTAATAAAAAATTATTTTTTGAAAATTCTGCTGTGTTGTCACCCCTTAATGAGAGATGCAGTGGAAGCGAAATAGGGCACACAAAAATGACAGACTGACGGCTAACAGTTCCAAATCAGCAGACACCAAGATGGAACATCTATAAACTATAACTAACTACAATCGTGCTAGGTTGTGCCCTAAATAGGCATGTTGAACTTGTTATCACTAGATTGTAAATGAAATAAACTAACAACACACGTAGAACTATACAAGCATATATAGAAAATTGGAATAGAATAGTAATTAGAATAGAATAGCGTAGAAGACGAAGTAAAGGCAACGACTCCACTTTCATTTAGAGTTACTTCCCTACAGTCAGTCAGTCACTAGGATTAGAATCAGTGTCCATGCATTAGGATACAACAAAAATGTCTTTTGTACAACTTACACTAAAATGTTATAAAAATTCCATTTAGCTCATGAACTATCAATAACTGTATACGACAGTGCTTCATAAGCTCAGTTACGCTAGCTACGGTCAGACGAGTTACGTGACTACCATACGCTGTGTCTACTTCAACGGCCCCTCAATGTGCATGAAATCCAGAACCTCGCATCAGAAATTAAGTGCCTCTCGTCTCATCACAAACGAAAGATAAGGTCCCACTTATCTAATACCATAGCTGTGCCCTCTCATAAGACAAAAACATTCCCAAATTTCTTCGCTGTTGCCACTCCCTGGAAGAAGCTGTTCTGCAATCTGCGGACAGTTTTAAGTCCTGCTGCTTTTAAAAAGAGGATGAAGAGCTTCCTTCTGTCACCCTCATAACATCTCCCCAAAAAATACCGTATGTGGCCAGTTTTCCCTCAGTTTGGCTCCTATCTCCTCCTACTTAAGTTTCTTTCTCATTTCCCTGTTGTATGAATCACGCCACTTCCTTTGACCTCATACCCTTTAACTCGATGTTATCACATTCCTATTTCTCTCGCTCCTTCATCCCTTTCTCTCATGCCCATTGCTGCTAGCGCTCATAATTAATACCGCTCTTCCCGTAATTTCTGTTTATTGTTGTTGTTATCATGTACGAATATAAAAAGTGTATGTTTTTATCTGTCCCATTGTAATTTTTAATTTCTGAATGTAGCGTAATATGCGTAAAATGTAGAATTCTTGATTAGACGTAAGAAAGTACCGTTATCCAAGATGGTGGCCATGACGTCAGAGACAGACCCCCCTGCGACGTCAATCAATATGGCCGATTTTGGCGGTAAGTTTGAATTTTGGCGGGAAGATGAGGCAATTGTCTATTTCATAACACCGTCACCATTCCAAAGCAACAACAAGGCCGCACCAGGGTATCCACCTCGTCGTGCGTGTCTAGTTCCTATCGTCGTGGCGCGGGGATGCGAGAGAGAGAGAGAGAGAGAGAGAGAGAGAGAGAGAGAGAACCCCCCCACTCCTACATACACGCGCTAGGCAGGAGCTATATAAATCACTGCACGGTCCAACGCACTCTCACTCTGCTGGTATACTTCGTTCGTCCAATACTTGTCACGTCATCGTAATTAAATGTGCAAAGATGAAGCGTTCAGGATCCACCAGTGACAACAGCAGCAGCAAACGGGTTCATATGGACCAAGTTCCATTCCCTGGTAAGTACATTTTCAGTATTCCGATATCTGTACCCTTTAACTCTGTGTATGAGTGCTACATATCTTTTATAATGCTCTCTACAAAGATCGCTCGTCCCCGTGTTATGTGTGTGTGTGTGTGTTCCGGCTTACGTCTTTTACCCCATTTGGACCTCTCTCTCTATAAAAATTGTTTGTCCACGTCTTGTTTGCCTCTATCATGCGTGTCTGAATCTTTTATTTTACGTGTTATATTTGTTTTGTACTGCTCTCTATAAATATTGTTCGTTCACGTGTTGTGTGTTTGTTCTGTGTTGCGTGTTATATCCATTTTGGATCTCTCTCTGTAAAGAATGACTTTCCACGTGTTGTGTGTTACGTGTTATAATTATTTTATAGTGCCCGCTATAAAGATAGAGCTTCCACGTGTTGTGTGTCTCTTATATTTGTTGTGCAGTGCTCTGTATAAATCTGTGGCTTGGTGCTAAAAAGGATGTCCAAAATCTCCGTTTTCAGCTACAGCTGATTGAAGTTTTGCTGTGCAATTCTGAATGGAATTAAACTGCAACAAATTGGTGTACTGACTTTTTTTTCTTTCATTTTATTATTTTGTGTACATTGTGGCCCATATATACTTATTTTAAAAAATTACCTATTTCTAATTTTAACAAGGACGTTAGCCTTTTTAAAGTATTTTCCTTGTGTTTTAATATAGGACATTGGCCCTTATGTAATGGATACATGACTGCTTTTTACGTTGTTACAAATTATTATTACTGAAATACGACATCTATTTGTCACGAAATGCACAAATGCGGGCTAATAACAATATTTAGAAAGTATTATAGCATTATGTAAGAGATATGAACATACAATTAGAATACTGTATGTCTCAATTTTTTTTATTTTATAGTAATATTTCATGTACAACATGCAGATGATACTTTCAAAATGTTCAAGAAACAATGTAGATACAACATGTAAAAACGGTTTAGTTATTACTAGTTTTAAGTAGTAGTGTCATCGATTACAACTTGTTTGCACACATACATTAGAAGTTATGAACAAAGTAGAAATTAGAACTTTATGGGATAAGGAATGACACTAGGTCAGTTAAAACACACACTAGTTCGCCTGGTCTTTGAACTCGCAATCAGTGTCATCATCCCCATTGGAGGTGCATGCACAACTATTGACGAAAGTGGTGTAGTACATCCTGCCACTGCTATTTATGAATGGCGTCAAAGATTTCAGGTCATTTAATTTTTCTTTTGACAGGGGAAGTGGTTGGTTTGATATAGGCTGCAGGCTAGCTTGGTTTTTGCTCCCATGCCGTTTCCCTTTTTTTCTACTTATGTCCAATACTTTGAACGGTACATTATCTTGAAGAGTGGTTTTGTACAACAACTTGCCATGTGAATCTTCATTAAACACATATTTAACCCACCCAACACTGTTCCAATACACAGTTTTCGCTTCGGTATTTTCAGTCCTGTGGATGAAGATGTTTTTCATGAGGGACTTGAAATCAAAGAACTCCCTTTGCTCCATCTCGAATACAATAAGATTTGGATCACACTGTATGTACCTGATGAAGGTCACCCAATCCCTTGGAATTTCAGTGGTGTCTACAGATTTTTTCTTTGCTCTCTCAATAAGGGCATGAATTGTGTCAGCTTCCATACGAGTATGACCTGGCTTTAAGAATTTATGGTGGGTAACAAGTGGATGCCCTTCTTCGTGACGTTTTTGCACGACATAAAGGTTGCGCTAACAAATATGTTTCTTGTTTGACCTGGACAACAGTCACTGTAGAATACTTCTTTGTCTAATACATTGTTTAGTTACTTCATCAGACACGAAGCAATTTCTTGGCTGCCACATTTGGCAATGGTTTCATCCCAAATGAAGCACATTTTTCGTTTTGGATTGGCTTGGTTACATATTGTCTCATATAGTGTGAAATTATAGGTCCAGAGCTGCCTCTTGTAAAAAGACACTCCATTCTCTAAAAACGGCGTTGCAAGGCACTTTTGCAAATCGAAGGAAACGACAGCTAGCTTTTTATCCTTCAAAGACAACTTCTTGTCTATATCCTTTTGTTTATACGCAGCTTCGGCAAAGTCAAGGTGTTCATTTTTCAACTTTTCAGCATTTATTCGCTCTTCTTCTTGGTCGGTAGATTTAATAATCATATCAAATTTATCTCATTTTGCGCAAGTATCATTTTTGGGCTTTTTAAATTGATAGTTGAAATTTTCCACAAACACCTGCCTGTAGTAAGACCTACTCTGAGGTATGATGTTGTTCTCTGTACAAAAGTCCACATATAGTTTGTACATTCTAGAAATTGACAGTTTAGGTGAAAGGTACTTTCTTGCAGTATGTGAACAAGAGTAATGAGATTCAGTGGCAAGAAACATCTGTATATGATCGAGAATAATCTTCCGTGCCTCTTGAAACACTTTTGGCTGGTTCCCATGCTTTCCCCACAGATCTTCAGCACACATACCTGAGTTCGATTTCCATTTTTTCTCCGTTACAACTCGGATTTTTTTAAGGTGATGTCAAGTGTATTTAAAAACATTTTTTGCCAGACTGCAATATGCTCGCCAGATTTAGGGAGTGAAAAGAGGTGAGTGAATTTTCGCCTACTCTCCAATTCTCTACCATCTCGTAATCTTTGGCGAGCTTTACCTTTTTCACAAACCAATCCTGCTATTAATTGGTTTTTTGCTTCCTTACTTAATGAGTAATAGTCTGCAAATATAGTTTGTCTTTCAATTTCACCGAATTTTTCGAAACACTTCAGCCTACATGTACAGGCTGCTTTAAGACCTTTGGCCTTAACCGTTTTTCCTATAGCATTTTTATATTCTAACCCTGCATTTCTTCTTTTCTTCCTTATTTCTCTTGCCCACGAGTTTGGGTTCGTCATCCTTTTTCTGGTAATATTTCCTTCAACCTTCTTTCTTTTACGTTTTTTCGTTGTCGTTGTATTTTGTTCCTAAAATAAATTGTCCTGTTCGTTCTCGTCATTATTCAATTCACTCAAAGCATTCATTTCATTTGGTTTGTTCACGACATTCAGTTCATTCGCTTCATTCCGTCCATTCACTCTACTGCCTGTATCGCTTGTATTACCTTCCGAGGGAAAATACTCATCAGAGGAAAAGTCATTTAGATCGCCACAATCAGGTGGTGAGCTGGTGACATCAGTCTCATTACTAAGTTGTAAAAATTCTTCATCAGTGCACGACAGTGCCTGTTGCTGGGGCTCCCGAGACGGACCTGAAGAGAACGCGTATGCTAATAATTTGTTTAAAACACAAATGTACTAATAATTGCTAATTTTATACTGATTATTATAGCGTAAAGCAAACAAAACTAATGCTTAAGAGTCAAGGGTAATAAAGTAAAAGGAATAATACAAGTTTTCATTACCTTGGCTTGGAGTTTCTCTGAAACCCATTTGTAGCAGCTTTTTCCCTCTTGTTGCCATCTTGTAACCTTTGTAACAATGGTCTAACTGGCGTTTAAACAAATACTGCAAAACAATCTCGACATGCGATTTCAATACAGTCTCAACACACAATTACACAACAATGTCAACACAAGGTTGTACAACAATGTCAATACACGTTGCTTGACGGGGGGCCAATGTCACAAACACATATGGGTTAATTTATACAAAAATATATTTCAAACGGGCTTAAGTGTATATTGGCCTTTCTTCCCATTAACGCTATTCTGACATTCAGTTTGGACATATGCCCTAAATGAATCTGTTTCTCTGTTAATAAAGGAGCTGGACATTGGTCTTTTTTACACCAAAACAATGACAGTGTCGTAGAGTCAATAACTGAAAAACATTAATTTCGGACATTGGCCCTTTTAGCACCAAGACACAGAAATATCTTATTTCTTTCCTTTTTGTCTGTATGTGCTGGTCTGCTTATTTCTCTATAATTGAAGTGAATTCACACTTCCCTTTCCATACGCTATATTATATTCAATCTTCTCCATCTTTCCAGATTTCATTCATTAAACCTTGTCTGATCTAGACAAGCAGCTCGAGATGGAGAGGGCCCAAGTGCAGCTCGAGTGTAAGTACATTTCTGATAAAAACATACTTTCTAAACTTAAATAATTTCACGTAATATATACCCGTTTCCCGATTGTATACATTCAGTCTTCATAATCTTGTCTTTTCTTTGTAGATGCAGCTCTCCATGCTACTCTATCCTGTGCAAGCTTCTTCATCTCCCAGTACTTACTGCAACCTACATCCTTCTGAATCTGCTTAGTGTATTCGTCTCTTGGTTTCCCTCTACTTTGTTTACCCTCCACGCTGCGCTCCAATACTAAATTGGTGATCCCTTGATGCCTCAGAACATGTCCTACCAACCGATCCCTTCTTCTAGTCAAGTTGTCCCACAAACTTCTCTTCTCGCCAATTCTATTCAATACCTCCTCATTAGTTATATGATCTACCCGTCTAATCTTCAGCATTCTTCTGTAGCACCACATTTCGAAAGCTTCTATCCTCTTCTTTTGCAAACTAGTTATCGTCCATGTTTCACTTCCATACATGGCTACACTCTATACAAATACTTTCAGAAACGACTTCCTGACACTTAAATCTATAGTCGATGTTACCAAATTTCTCTTCTTCAGAAACGCTTTCCTTGCCATTGTCAGTATACATTTTATATCCTCTCTGTTTCGACCATCATCAGTTATTTTGCTCCCCAAATACCAAAACTCCTTTACTACTTTAAGTGTCTCATTTCCTAATCTAATTCCCTCAGCGTCACCCGACTTAATTAAACTACATTCCATTATCCTCGTTTTGCTTTTGTTGATGTTCATCTCATATCCTCCTTTCAAGGCACTGTCCATTCCGTACAACTGCTCTTCCAAGTCCTTTGCTGTCTCTGACAGAATTACAAGGTCATCAGCAAACCTCAATTTTTTTTTTCTTCTCCATGGATTTTAATACCTACTCCGAATTTTTCTTTCGTTTCCTTTACTGCTTGCTCAATATACAGATTGAATAACATCGGGGAGAGGCTACAACCCTGTCTCACTCCCTTCCCAACCACTGTTTCCCTTTCATGCCCCCCGACTCTTATAACTGGCATCTGGTTTCTGCACAAATTGTAAATAGCCTTTCGCTCCCTGTATTTTACTCCTGCCACCTTCAGAATTTGAAAGAGAGTATTCCATTCAACATTGTCAAAAGCTTTCTCTAAGTCTACAAATGCTAGAAACATAGATTTGCTTTTCCTTAATCTAGCTTCTAAGATAAATCGTAGGATCAGTATTGCCTCATGTGTTCCAATATTTCTACGGAATCCAAACTGATCTTCCCCGAGGTCGGCTTCTACCAGTTTTTACATTCGTCAGTACAGAATTCGAGTTAGTATTTTGCATGAGTGACTTATTAAACTGATAGTTCGGTAATTTTCACATCTGCCAGCACCTGCTTTCTTTGGGATTGGAATTATTATATTCTTCTTGAAGTCTGAGGGTATTTCGCCTGTCTCATACATCTTCCTCACCAGATGGTAGAGTTTTGTCAGGACTGGCTCTCCTAAGGCCGTCAGGAGTTCTAATGGAATGTTGTCTACTCCCGGGGCCTTGTTTCGACTCAGGTCTTTCAGTGCTCTGTCAAACTCTTCACGCAGTATCTTATCTCCCATTTCATCTTCATCTACATCCTCTTCCATTTCCATAATATTGTCCTCAAGTACATCGCCCTTGTATAGACACTCTATATACTCCTTCCACCTTTCTCCTTTCCCTTCTTCGCTTAGAACTGAGTTTCCATCTGAGCTCTTGATATTCATACAAGTAGTTCTCTTTTCTCCAAAGGTCTCTTTAGTTTTCCTGTAGGCAGTATCTATCTTACCCCTAGTGAGACAAGCCTCTACATCCTTACATTTGTCGTCTAGCCATCCCTGCTTAGGCATTTTGCACTTCCTGTCGATCTCATTTTTGAGACGTTTGTATTCCTTTTTGCCTGCTTCATTTACTACATTTTTATATTTTCTCCTTTCATCAATTAAATTCAATATAGCTTCTGTTACCCAATGATCTCTACTAGCTCTCGTCTTTTTACCTACTTGATCCTCTGTTGCCTTCACTACTTCGTCCCTCAAAGGTACCCATTCTTCTTCTACTGTATTTCTTTCCCCCATTCCTGTCAATTGTTCCCTTATGCTCTCCCTGAAACTCTGTACAACCTCTGGTTTAGTCAGTTTATCCAGGTCCCATCTCCTTAAATTCCCACCTTTTTGCAGTTTCTTCAGTTTCAATTTATGGTTCATAACCAATAGATTGTGGTCAGAGTCCACATCTGCCCCTGGAAATGTCTTACAATTTAAAACCTGGTTCCTAAATCTCTGTATTACCATTATATAATCTCTCTGAAACCTGTCAGTATCTCCAGGTTTCTTCCATGTATACAACCTCTTTTAAATGTAAATCGTAGTAAATCATATAAATCGTAATAAATATAAATCTTTTAAATGTAAATCATTAAATTAATGTTTTTCTTATTTATGTTACAGGTATATCAAACGGCGTAGATCGTGTACCTAGAGCGGTGGTTGCGGGGGCGGGACTCGGCCGCACCGAACCGCAAAGCCACGCCGCGCCTTGCGTAGCCCCCATAAGGGCTTCGCGGGAGGCGGCTGCAGAAGACGCGCCATCTCATCCCCCAGCGCTGCCGCAACAGCTGTGGCGTCCTGGCGCAACTCAACCGATTGGCCGCGAACCACACCGGGTCCCCGCGCCACACGCGGGTAGAGGCAGCAGCGGCAGTAGCGCAGCCCATCCACCGTCGCCACAGCCTGGCCCTTCAAGCCGGCTGTCCCCCCCTCCTCCTCCATCGGCAGCAGCTCGCCGCCGCCGCCCACGCAAGGTATGCGTTCGGAGACGTATACCTGTCCCTGCAAATGATGATCACGATGCCCCATCACCAGCCCCTTCATCTACCGAGTGCACTCCTAGTTGTAGTAATAGTAATTTTCCTGTGGCTAGCGGTAGATCTCTCCCCCGTCCTATCGATAATGAATTGGATCAGAATAACGGCGAAATGACCCCCTTAGAATACTCAGAAGTTGCTAGGGCTTTTGAGGGGCGAATCTCTTTCACCAGAATTGAGAATCCGGGCGGCAGGTATCGCGATCCTGTGAGGTTTTCGGAGGCGTGCCCCCCCCCCCCCGTCTTGGAGACCGAGCTCCTCAAAGTCTAAAGCTGGGTTTACACTAGCAAGTCGCTTGCAGAAGTTATTGCTGCAAGTTATTGCTACCGCTTGCAGCTGTGCTTACACAGCAGTGCAAGAATTGAGCAAGATTCTTCCGCAAGTTCTTTGGCAAGAAACTTGTGTCAACATCTTGCTGATACTGTTTACATATGCTTATTTTATTTTGATGATGATTCCTCCCTATGTAGGTTGGGCTCAACAAAATATTTTCGCATTCGGAAGAGAAAGTTGGTGACTGAAATTTCGTAAATAGATCTCGCCGCGACGAAAAACGTCTTTGCTTTAATGACTTCCATCCCAACTCGCGTATCGTATCTGCCACACTCTCTCCCCTATTACGTGATGATACAAAACGAGCTGCCCTTTTTTGCACCCTTTCGATGTCCTCCATCAATCCCACCTGGTAAGGATCCCACACCGCGCAGCAGTATTCTAACAGAGGACGAACGAGTGTAGTGTAAGCTGTCTCTTTAGTGGACTTGTTGCATCTTCTAAGTGTCCTGCCAATGAAACGCAACCTTTGGCTCGCCTTCCCCACAATATTATCTATGTGGTATTTCCAACTGAAGTTGTTCGTAATTTTAACACCCAAGTACTTAGTTGAATTGACAGCCTTGAGAATTGTACTGTTTATCGAGTAATCGAATTCCAACGGATTTCTTTTGGCACTCATGTGGATCACCTCACACTTTGCGTTATTTAGCGTCAACTGCCACCTGCCACACCATACAGCAATCTTTTCTAAATCGCTTTGCAACTGATACTGGTTTTCGGATGACCTTACTAGACGGTAAATTACAGCATCATCTGCGAACAACCTAAGAGAACTGCTCAGATTGTCACCCAGGTCATTTATATAGATCAGGAACAGCAGAGGTCCCAGGACGCTTCCCTGGGGAACACCTGATATCACTTCAGTTTTACTCGATGATTTGCCGTCTATTACTACGAACTTCCTGACAGGAAATCACGAATCCAGTCGCACAACTGAGACGATACCCCATAGGCCCGCAGCTTGATTAGAAGTCGCGTGTGAGAAACGGTGTCAAAAGCTTTCCGGAAATCTAGAAATACGGAATCAACTTGAGATCCCCTGTCGATAGCGGCCATTACTTCGTGCGAATAAAGAGGTAGCTGCGTTGCACAAGAACGATGTTTTCTGAAACCATGCTGATTACGTATCAATAGATCGTTCCCTTCGAGGTGATTCATAATGTCTGAATACAGTATATGCTCCAAAACCCTACTGCAAACCGACGTCAATGATATAGGTCTGTAGTTAGATGGATTACTCCTACTACCCTTCTAAAACACTGGTGCGACCTGCGCAATTTTCCAATCTGTAGGTACAGATCTATCGGTGAGCGAGCTTTACGAGTGTCAGCCGAAGTGTAAAATGACAAGTAGGCGGGTGAGATCTGCTGCAGCTCTTGTAATTGTAATGCAAAACGTGAAAAAGGAAAAGAGAAGTATTTGGGTTAGAGAGTAGATAGTAAGAAGATAGCAAAATGGTGCCTATAATAACCTTTTGCAAGAACTTAGTATCGAGAGCATGGATACTTTTGAAAACTTTTGCAAAATGTCCTCAAATGATCTGGAGAATTTGTTGATGTTAATAGCGCCCGTCATATCAAAACGAGACACAAATTTCCGTACTGCTATTTCAGAAAGGAACGTTTGCTAATCACTCTACGATTTATAGCTACCAGTGAGCTACGAATAAAATAGGCATTTCATTTATTTATGTGAAACATACAACCAAAAAAAATTTGAATTTTGAAATCTGTTCTTTGTAGGAGACTCATACTATGTACTTGTTTCACATTCCCGTCAGCACGATTTCATTGATCGTACCCGATGTATGTAGAACCATTTTTAACGTCTTGAAAAGGGAAAATTATTTAAAGGTATGTGAAAACACAACAATGAAATTAAATTTTTATTGAAATTATCTGCATTTTACAGAATGATATGCTTATAAAAATCATTTTTTCTAATGTACATAAAATGGAAAGTGACAAGCCAATTAAATAGAACATGTAATAATTACAAATCATCTTTTTCTAGACTCCTAAAACAACAAGCGAGTGGATGCAGGTGGCAAAGGGGTTGTGTCTTTAAGTTATGCTACTTACTCTGTACTTCTTTCACAGATGTGTCGAATATCGACGAGATTTCATTTAATGCGCTCATCTTCTTCACTCTATCCTTAAAGTCTCGGTTATGCACGTTCCATATTTCGGGGTAGCTCTCCACAACTTCAATCAAATGTTCTGTATTCTGCTTCATCCATTCCCGTTTCTCCTCCATTTAGGAAGTTTGTTTGCATATAATACGTAAGATGGTTGCATAAAATTAAGTCACCACATTAAGTAAAATGTTAAATATGATTGTTATGCAGACGATATACTTACTAAAAACTTGCGCTTCCTACTTGCAGGAAATAGAAATAAATCCTAAAAGCTGCAAGTTACTTGTAGATACTTCTTGCGTGGTGTTCACACTAGAAGCGGAAAAGGTGCAGCAAATCACTTCCGCAATAAATTGCTACAGTCGCAAGTCGACTTGGCGATATGTTTACAGTTGCAAATCGCGCGGCAAGTTCCTCCGCGCTAGTAAATTGCTTCAATAACTTGCTAGTGTAAACCGAGCATTAGAAGGTTCGGCATTTAACGCCATTAAATGCAGTGCAGTATTATGCTGTGAATTGAGTCACCCCCCTAAACGTCAAGGTGACGCGGAGACGACGGCTCTGCACTATATATGGGGTGACAATGGCGTTACTTCTCGGAGCACATCGATTGCGGAGTGGTACCGAGAATCCACCTTGAGAGCTATTATGGCCCGATTTTCCGAGATGGAAGTACGTGGATCCGCTAAAGCGCTCAGCAGTATGCCATACCTCGACATCCATATACATGTCTATGATCCAATGAATTGAGTGTCCAGTTGTATTAAACTCCCTATAGATATTGAGAAAAAGCGGGCGTGCATTAATGTTCAAAATAAGTATGATGACGCGTGTTTTGCATGGTAAGTACTGGATTGCGAGAGAAATTACAATTACAAACATCATCCCTAGCGTCCCAGCAGTTACAAAGTCAAACATATTGAGAGACAGTATAACTTTGATGAAGTAGAGTTCCCTGTAAGAATCCAGGACATACCTAAGTTTGAGGCTCAGAATACCAGAATATCGGTCCACATTTATGGCCTGGAGAAGAAAAGCAAGTCAGATGAGCAGGACAAGCTTACAGTAGTAGGCCTCCTCCATTTCTCAAAATTTGCAGGTGAGCGAGAGTTGCATGTCAACATGCTGCTCTTCTCCGAACGTGATAATTATCACTACGTCTGTATCAAAGACATGTCCCGACTCCTTTCCTCCCAGTTAAGTAAAAACGATCATAATCAACATATTTGTTTAAGGTGTTTGAATTATTTTTCATCTCAAGAGTTATTAGCGACACATCTATTAGATTGTGCTTCCAAGGACCCTGTATGTGTTGTTATGCCCACTGAGGAAAATAACTTCATTAAATTTAAAAATGCTCACCACCAGCAGCGTTGTCCTTTTGTTGTGTACGCCGATTTTGAATGCTTGCTGGCTCCTATTACACGTTGTGAAGGGAGCCCCCTAGCCTCGCACAAAACCTTCGCACAAAAACACGTACCTTATGCAGCGGCGTTCCAAGTTGTGTGTGCATATGATTCTAAACTTAACCGCTATCAGTCTTATGTAGGGAACGATCCGGAGGCAAGTTGGCAAGCTCTACAGCATCAATATTCTCATGACCAAATCAAAGGAAAATGATGAATTGTATGAAAAGGCTGTTAATTGTCATATTTGCGGCTGGCCTTAGATAGAAAAGCGGAGACTCCTCGTAGAGACCATTCTCATCTTACGGGTAAGTTCCGCGGTGCAGCTCACAACGCATGCAACTTGAAGTATCAGTTACCTAGACACATACCTGTCTTTTTTCATAATTTGAGCGGGTATGACGCTCATTTTCTCGTTGACCACTTGGCTAAGTTCGGTATGAAGAATGAACAGGTCGGTGTCCTCCCTGAAAGTGTTGACAACCACATTTATTTTCAAAACGAATGACGCCAAAAATTACGCTCCGCTTCCTTGACTCTCTACGATTTATGCAGACTTCGCTCCAGAAACTGGTTGAGACTTTACCTCGGAATGACATGCATATCACTCGATCTGCATTTCCCGATGAATAAAAGTTTCAACTTGCGACTAGGAAAGGAGTTTTCCCGTACGAGTATCTTGATACTATGGCAAAACTCAATGAAACCAGGCTTCCCGATATAACTTCTTTTACCAGTACTCTCGCAGGCGATACCGTGATTACCACAGATCATGAGCATGCCATTAATGTCTGGCGGGAATTCAACATCCCCATTTTGGGAGAATATGCAAGGTTATACAATGTCGCGTCCCGGGACAGGTCCCGGATATCAAATAGAGTTGATCGAGCCTGCGTGGCGCAACCGGGACGTTGACGACAATTAAGGGTTTGTGGTTCCCTTTAACTAGCCTTTATTACGAAGGTGAGAGGGAGTAGAATCTCCTCGACTGTCTAAGGGCGTGTAGGAGGTGTAGGTACATTAGACAACACTTTGAATAGGTAGCGGGTACAAGGGGGGAATTGGCAGTACTGAACTGTCAAAACAGTAAGGTGAGATTTCTCCTTTAACGCAATTTATTGAACTAATATCACAAAGGACATGTCAGGTGTCAGACCCTTCCCCTTACTCTGTACACTTCAATAGATTCAGCCAGAATCTCCACTTCTCACTCTATGTCGGAAACGACTACTCACGAGAACTACCACCTTTGAATTCACTCTTCGTTTAAATAATGGACCCTTGTCCTATCTCACAGGAGACAAGCACCAGCCAGTGGCTTGTTCCTTCTATTGCTGAAACTAACTGTAGAGGCTACTTGAGACCGAGACAAACTGTCCCTGTTCAAAACTATTCCAATGCAAAACTTCTATTTAACTGACAGTTGTCTCCTCGTAGTTGCAGTTCCTACAGACTCATCAGTAGCGGCTGCTACCCTCTCGATGTTGCCGGGCCTCGTCTGCTTGTGCCCTCTTCAACTTCTGCGACGGCTCTCCTTCTTGCTGCTCGTGGATGCCCTTAAATACCCTTTTTGAAGGACTGCCCTGCTCGGACACAACCCTCGCATCCACTTTCTCTAACTTACTTTTCGGTCTACCGGGACATTTCGTCACTGTGGACCTGTATTGGTTTCGATATGTCCGGCAGAGTCCCGGGCCGCAAAGTTCCTTCTCAGACTATTTGTACTGTGTGACACTTTCCCTTCCGTGTCTGCGGAACTCCGGGTTTCACTGTGTGGCGTCCGCGTAAGAAATACTGGCTGAACCTTTACATTATGCGTTGCTAAGAATAGCTATGTCATTTTGTTAATTATATCCTCTGGGGACCTGACACCTCCCCCCAAAAGTACATTAATGCACACTGCTCAAAGTGCCGTTAATACATCAAATTATTACAATTCTTTTTTTTCTGAAAGAGAAACAACTTTACGTCACAGTATTACAAAAAATTGTCCTTATATTACCCTGAAAGAAAATGACTACTTGCTATGTTCTATCGTCTATTCTTTATAAATACTCTGTCATTCGCATCTCGTGGATGCCTTTCATAAATTACTATTTCTTCGTCTCTGTCTCCTGATCTTACAGGTAGTCTAGATGTTTCAGTTGCATTAACTACAGTTGTTCTTACACAAATCGAGCGACAACAGCTCCCTCCTCGCTTCTCATCAAACAACTTCTGGTATAAATGTTTACAACAATTACACTTCACACAACACAGAAATACAATGACTATGGTAATTAAACTTATACTGATATACGTAGTAATTGAATATGTTTGGACTCTTTTCTCTCTCTCTCTCTAATTCAATTTGTTCCTTGTCTATGAATTTACTAATTTCTTCCAGTCTTTTACGTGCTACTCTTAAATCATCTAGATTGGAAGTGACGTGCTTCAAAGGTAAATCAAATCTTATTTCCGACTCATTAATTTTCGTTTTCACTTCCTCACAATAATCTAAATTAATATCTACGTTAGGTATAATATATTTCCTAGTATAATTGCTTTGAATCACTTTGTCTGATTGAAAATTATATTTGTGTACCTTATCCTTTACAATTCTTTTTGAATTTTATTATTCCTCTCCCAAGAAGTTTTACGTCCTGTGACGGATGTGAACTGCATAAAATCGTCATGTATTCCTCCTTAGGTACTATATACAACCATTCATTGGTACGTAACCGAGTCCATAAACTTCATTCCAAGGAAATCATTTTCTTAACACAATTAGTTGGGATTTGTGAATCTTGTAATAACCACTTCACAGTCCTCTTGGTCATACATTGGTATTAGGCCAAACGTTTGTTTACATATTTTACTATTCTTATCTATTTCCTTACATTCTAAATGCTCGTAGGATACCTTAGCATATAACTTTTTAGAGCTATCTAACAGTAAATATTCCTTTTCCGGCTGTATGTAAGTAAACTGTCCTGTGCCAGCCGTTACTTCCACTGGTAGTGATAACATCTTATATAGACTAAATTCCTTATTTTCAATTAGGGGTATATACATAACCTAATACTTCCTTGGTTACAAATACATCTAGATCCATAACTTTTAAAAGGGATGGGAAATCTTACGTCTCTTAAGTCGTCTTGAATTAATCTTAAATTCTGAACAATCTGCACTGGATTCACAATATGAGGTCCAAGGATACCCTTCTGTGCGTGAACTATGGCACTTACTAATTGTTCATATTGCGCACCTATCTCATTAAACAAGCCTTGCAACTGTAGGAGCTGCTCATTGATCGTCATGAATGCTGCCATCCGTTTCAACCCATGATCAGTTGTTTTCAATGAATAAGTGATAAATTGTTCCAGCTTGGACATTCCGTTCTTGAGCAATTGCTCATTCGAACTGATTGATTCTACCGTTCTACACTCCTGGAAATTGAAATAAGAACACCGTGAATTGATTGCCCCAGGAAAGGGGGAACTTTATTGACACATTCCTGGGGTCAGATACATCACATGATCACACTGACAGAACCACAGGCACATAGACACAGGCAACAGAGCATGCACAATGTCGGCACTAGTACAGTGTATATCCACCTTTCGCAGCAATGCAGGCTGCTATTCTCCCATGGAGACGATCGTAGAGATGCTGGATGTAGTCCTGTGGAACGGCTTGCCATGCCATTTCCACCTGGCGCCTCAGTTGGACCAGCGTTCGTGCTGGACGTGCAGACCGCGTGAGACGACGCTTCATCCAGTCCCAAACATGCTCAATGGGGGACAGATCCGGAGATCTTGCTGGCCAGGGTAGTTGACTTACACCTTCTAGAGCACGTTGGGTGGCACGGGATACAAGCGGACGTGCATTGTCCTGTTGGAACAGCAAGTTCCCTTGCCGGTCTAGGAATGGTAGAACGATGGGTTCGATGACGGTTTGGATGTACCGTGCACTATTCAGTGTCCCCTCGACGATCACCAGTGGTGTACGGCCAGTGTAGGAGATCGCTCCCCACACCATGATGCCGGGTGTTGGCCCAGTGTGCCTCGGTCGTATGCAGTCCTGATTGTGGCGCTCACCTGCACGGCGCCATACACGCATACGACCATCATTGGCACCAAGGCAGAAGCGACACTCATCGCTGAAGACGACACGCCTCCATTCGTCCCTCCATTCACGCCTGTTGCGACACCACTGGAGGCGGGCTGCACGATGTTGGGGCGTGAGCGGAAGACGGCCTAACGGTGTGCGGTACCGTAGCCCAGCTTCATGGAGACGGTTGCGAATGGTCCTCGCCGATACCCCAGGAGCAACAGTGTCCCTAATTTGCTGGGAAGTGGCGGTGCGGTCCCCTACGGCACTGCGTAGGATCCTACGGTCTTGGCGTGCATCCGTGCGTCGCTGCGGTCCGGTCCCAGGTCGACGGGAACGTGCACCTTCCGCCGACCACTGGCGACAACATCGATGTACTGTGGAGACCTCACGCCCCACGTGTTGAGCAATTCGGCGGTACGTCCACCCGGCCTCCCGCATGCTCACTATACGCCCTCGCTCAAAGTCCGTCAACTGCACCTACGGTTCACGTCCACGCTGTCGCGGCATGCTACCAGTGTTAAAGACTGCGATGGAGCTCCGTATGCCACGGCAAACTGGCTGACACTGACGGCGGCGGTGCACAAATGCTGCGCAGCTAGCGCCATTCGACGGCCAACACCGCGGTTCCTGGTGTGTCCGCTGTGCCGTGCGTGTGATCATTGCTTGTACAGCCCTCTCGCAGTGTCCGGAGCAAGTATGGTGGGTCTGACACACCGGTGTCAATGTGTTCTTTTTTCCATTTCCAGGAGTGTATTTAGACCAGTCAGCGTGGCTCTGGCTACAGCCACTTGCTCTTTTGACAACTTCAATAACTGCTCGGATCTTGCTTCCATCCGATCGATATGCGTTTTATAATATGCAGCATCCGCCTCGTCCAGAGTGCCGAACAATATTTTACTGATTTCTCCTACAAAGTTAAAAATACCTCTTTTCTGCCACCTTCCGGGCCTAGTTAATTGACGTATAAGTGATTTCGTTTCTCGTAACCTTTCTACACTCTGTTCGACTCCATTACTTAATATGTTACACTCAGTTCTGCTAATGTTTAAACGCGCTAGCTTTTCACTACATTGTTACACCGCCATTGTTCCCATCCTTGTAGCAGCGTAGAATTTCTCATCCAATGTCTTAATGTTAACATACGTTACCAGTTTCCACGTTGTACTAGTAATTTCTACTTCTCCTTCATGGTGGTAGCACAGACCTGGAGACGCCTGTATCGGGTGAATTTCCACGACATTGTCCGCTTCTCCAAGCGCTTGAAAACAGTATGACCACCCCACGCGGATGACAATCCAAATCTAAAACGTCATGGGTCTGGGCACCATGCTGGGTCTGTAAGCGAAATTTTATAGCCTAATAATATGGCTTCAGCCTGTTAGCATGTACTTTTAATTGATGCTTTCTATGCGTTTTCAATACTACATTAGGCAAATCTACTTCCACTACTTCGTAGGGACCTCTAAATTGGGAATCTAGTTTCTTCGACCTCCCGCGTCTTACGGTCTCGTCGTGTACCAGCAATCTGTCTCCTATCTTAAAGTTTCGGGAATTCTCTGTCTTGTCATAGTGAGCCTTGTTGGTAAATTTTGACTCTTTTATTTTCTCTCGTGCTATCCTATGTTCTTCCTGCATTCTTGTTTTGAACTGCTCTACATAATCGTCATAATTGTACCCTATTGTGGCTGTCTCTTTCTGTAAGATTCCTGGTACAATCACAATTCTCCCAAACAGTAACTCGAATGGGGTATACCCGGTGCTGCTATGAGGGGTAGTATTAAAAACAAACGTACTGTAGGGAACCCACTTATCTCAATTGCTGTGGTCCTCGTTTATAAAGTGCCTTAAGTATTCCACTAGCGTTCGATGCGTCCTTTCTAACGCTCCATTCGTCTGGGGGTGAAAAGCAGTGGTCTGGATCTTTTTGATTCTCAATATTTTACATAATCTCTTAAACACTTGACTCAGAAAGTTTGATCCTTGGTCTGCTAACAATACTGATGGAATTCCATATCGTAATATAATTTCTTCAACGAATTTCTCAGCTATTGTATCTGCGTCTTGCTCCGCCACTGGAATAGCTACCGTGAACTTACTCAAATTATCCTGAAATGTTAAAATATATCTATTACCTCCTGTTGTTACGTCTAAAGGACCAACTACTACGTCCATATAACACTTCTCAAACACAGTTTCGGCCGTGTCTGCAACAACTAATGGCATCTTTATCTTACTCTGCGTAAACTTATTTCGCTGTCATTTATCACATGTTCTAAAGGATTGCTCGACATCACCTTTCATTACTTTCCATGAACCGTATTTCTTTAAACGTTCTAGAGTTCTAGAGTTTTAGGTCGTGCATGGTTTATTCCGGGACTAGTAAATGATAGAATACAGACAATTGTGCGCAGCAGAGGGGAAGAAATAAGTCTTGGGGATTCAGTAGAAATAGCACAGCAGGGGGAAAATGCACTGCTATCGATGAAAGAAAAGGGACGATTTCATAAAGGGGCTCGTAGAGAGACGGAAATTAGAAATAACTGGGGAGAAAAATGCTATAATTGTGCTAACATAACATTGCTAGAGAATGTAGGAAACCAAAGATGATTAGTAAAGTACGATGGGTAAAGACACCCACTAGGGCAGAGGAAGCTAGGAGGTTCCAGAATTTTTGTTATAATTATGATGAGTCAGGGGATACAGATGCTAAGTGTAGTAAAATTATAATTTGTGAGAAATGTCAGAGACGTGGGCATAAGGCGATGCACTGCCGAACCCCCAAGTAATGTAATAAATACGGGCATACCGCATACCAATGTATGGAAAAAGTAGGAGTAACCTCGGGAGAAAAGAAAGTGGTTTCGGGAAACTAAGGAGTTGGGGCAGGGAGCAGTCACGTGTTTCCACCATCAAATGGCCCGAGGTTAGGGTGATAGACTGCGAGGCAGAAAATGATGTTATGACGACTCATTGCGAAAAAATCGGTAAAGGATTGAAGTTTTTAATAGATACAGGAGCACATATTAGTCTAATTAAGGAAGAAACTATGATCCCAGGCTTACCAGTTAACAGAGCACAAGTGCGGAGGTTAAAAGGGGTAACTAATGGTACAGTAAGTACGCTTGGTACTGTGATATTAACTTTGAGAATAGTCGAAACTGTGTTGGGGGACACACATTTCACGTGCTAAGCAAAGGAACAGATGTCCCGTATAATGGTTTGGTAGGCAGAGATTTTCTACAAAAGCAAAGAGCAGTCATTGATTACAGAAACAAAAAGTTAGAAATAAATGGATGGACAACGCCATTATTAGCAGTGCCCGAAGAGGAAGCAACAAGGGAACCAAGGGAAGTACAAAGCATGAGAGAGATAAACGCGCATCAGAAGGGTAAGGAGCCGACAAATGGAAAGTGTGGGAAGAAACCATGTTATAGGCCGCGCCACGAAAATTTAAAGGACAGTGTGTCGTCGGTGAGAGTAACGGGCCGAAACAGCCAACAGGCGGGAAGACGCACAGCCAGGAACGCGAAAGTCGCGACAACAGTGGAACAATCGGACCAAGGGAGGAGAAAGTTATGAGAATTTGCGTCAAGGGACAAGGAGCTATTTCAGAAGGCGAAGAGATTGTTGTACCGAAACAAGAGATAACACAGGGTATTTATGTTCCAGAAGCGATTGTACGAAACGTACAAGGGAAGTGTATCATTAGTGTACTGAATACAAGAGAGGAAGAATGTGATTTAAGTTCCATACAATTGGTGGCAGAAAAGAAGCCGCAGTACGAAGAGTGCAAGACTCGCCGGAACAGGCAAAAAGTTATAGGAATCGCAGCTTACATGTCCGAGAAGCTTTACGAACGGAGCATTTAAACGAAGAAGAAAAGCATGAGTTGCAGAAATTGTGTAGTGCATATTGCGATGTGTTTCATTTAAAGGGGGACAGGTTATCCTTTACAGAAACAGTAAAGCATACACTTCCGATACTGCCTGAGCATGATGGCAAAGTTATCAATGTTCGACCATATCGGATTCCAGAAGCACAGAAACAGATATTGAGGGAACATATAGAGAAAATGTTGGCTGATGATATTATTGTGGAAAGTCAGAGTCCCTGGAACGCACCAGTATTGTTAGTTCCAAAGAAGATTAATGCTAGTGCGCAAATGAAGTACAGGTTGGTGACGGATTACAGAAAGTATGAAACGTCCCCTTTGAAAAATTATACATGACTGTGCTTAAACTGACACACAATATTTTTTGGCGCAACGCAATCTGACTTTCAGTAATCCCTACAAAAGAATGGTCGTGACTAACATTAACCTATACGTTTCACAAATCACTTACCTCACAAAAATCGTCGTTACTCGAACTACTGCAATACAGCGAGCACCACTACTGCCAGCTAAATAAAAGATTCAAACTACGGAAGGCACTAACTACTGATGAGCATAGTTAGCAAATGAAAGATTTTAATAGAGAACAAAAAATGTATTTACCTCAATAGTCATAATATATATAGCAGTTCATGACATCCATTCTTACAAATCTACTGTTTCTGATGGACACACCTCCAGATTATCCATTCTCAAAAATCCGCCATCTCACTTTCCCACATCCACCACTGCCGGCGGCTCATCTCCAACTGCGCAGCGCTACGCGATGTTAACATCCAGCTGCCCAACACTACAATGGCAGACAACAATGCAAACTAGCCATAGACTGCACACAGCACGGCCAGTGATTTTCGTACAGAGCGCTACGTGGCGTTACCAATAAGAAAGCCTAAATAGCCTACTTACAAAAGTTGAATGAGATTTCAGTAGGAGAAACGTTCCTAATACCGAATATATCGGAAATACTGGAAAAGTTAGGAAAGGCCAAGTATTTTTCCACGTTCGACTTAGCAAGTGGTTACTATCAGAGTGCGTAAGCCAGTTGTAATGCGCCTTTCAGCTGCGCCTTCTCTGTTACTCGTGTTAGGCAACTCTGAACGCTTTGGGTAGCTCGTCTATCCTATTACCCCAAGATGCTACAGATTCTCCCGGATATTGCCATGCGACATGCGTAGAAATCTATGGTTCTCTTATCCGAATAATTCTCTTCCAGTATGCTTCGAACCTTCGGCCAATTATTTGTTTGATCCCTCATTAATAGCTTCGACCTGGCCTCCCCTGTTATTTTGGACTTTACATATTGGAACAATAACTTCTGGTCCTCACTTTTAACAACATCGAATGAAGCATTCACATTCTCAATGAACTCTTGTAATTCCCTTTGGTTACCCTCGAAAACCTTGGGAACTAAAAGTGACTAATCCTTCGCGGTTATGCCATTCTTATCAGTACTGGAGGACGTCATTGTTTACAATTACAAAGGACCTTATTACTACTTCGACGCGCCGTCTTGCCTGTGTCTGCTGCTTGCTGCTGGGCCGCTTCTCCCGCGCGCTGGGCTCTGCTAGGCCTCCCTGTTGCTGGCTCTGCTGCTCGATCTCTCGCTGGGCTGCTGGGCTCCTCTGGTCTGCCGGGTCTTGGGCGCTGCTACTCGTACGGGCCCCTTCTTCTTGTGGTGATACTCGGTGGTACAACTCTCTGCTCCTCCATATCTTTCCCCCACCCTGGTATTATGGATCTACACATACACGGCACCACCCCACACCTGGCACCAAAAATTTTTTGTCGCGTCCGGGTACAGGTCCCGGATACCAATATAGAGTTGGTGGAGCCAACGTGGCGCAATCGGGGCGTTGACGACAATTATGGGTTTGTGGTTCCCTTTAACTAGGTTTTATTACGGAGGTGAGAGGGAGTAGAATCTCCTGGACTGTCTTAAGGCCGTGTAGGAGGTGTAGATACATTAGACAACACTTTCAATAGGTAGCGGGTACAATGGGGGAATTGGCAGTACTGAACTGTCAAAACAGTAAGGTGAGATTTCTCCTTTAACGCAATTTATTGAACTAATATCACAAAGGACATGTGAGGTGTCAGACCCTTCCCCTTACTCTGTACACTTCTATAGATTCGGCCAGAATCTCCACTTCTCACTCTACATCGGAAACGACTACTCACGAGAACTACCACCTTTGAATTCACTCTTCGTTTAAATAATGGACCCTTGTCCTATCCCACAGTAGACAAGCACCAGCCAGTGGCTTGTTCCTTCTATTGTTGAAACTAATTGTAGAGGCTGCTTGAGACAGAGACAAACTGTCCCTGTTCAAAACTATTCCAATGCAAAACTTCTATTTAACTGACAGTTGTAGTTGCTTCCACCAGGGCATCACCGTCTCCTCGTAGTTGCAGTTCCTACAGACTCATCAGTAGCGGCTGCTACCCTCTCGATGCTGACGGACCTCGTCTGCTGGTGCCCTCTTCAACTTCTACGACGGCTCTCCTTCTTGCTGCTCGTGGATGCCCTTAAATACCCATTTTGAAGGTCTGCCCTGCTCGGACGCAGCCCTCGCATCTGCTTTCTCTAACTTAGTTTTCGGTCTTCCAGGACATTTCGTCGCTGTGGACCTTTTTTGGTTGCAATATGTCCGGTAGAGTCCCGGGGCGGAAAGTTCCTTCTCGCCCTCCAAGGTCCAGGAGACGCGGTGTTCGTATCCTCGACGTGTTTCTAGCTCAGGCTATTTGCACTGTGTGACATTTGCCCTTCCGTGTCTGCGGAACTCCCGGTTTCACTGCGCGGCTTCCACGTAAGAAATACTGGCTGAACCTTTACATTATGCGTTGCTAAGAATAGCTATGTCATTTTGTTAACTGAATCCTCTGGGTAGCTGACACTAGACACATACCCGTCTTTTGTTCATTATTTGAGCGTGTATGACGCTCATTTTCTCATTGAGCACTTGGCTAAGTTCGGTATGAACAACGATCAGGTCAATGTCCTCTCTGATAGTGTTGAGAAGTACATTTCTTTCTCAAAACGAATGACGCCAAAAATTACGCTCCGCTTCCTTGACTCTCTACGATTTATGCAGACTTCGCTCGAGAAACTGTTGAGACTCTACCTGGAATGATATGCATATCACTCGATCTGCATTTCCCTATGAGGAAAAGTTTCAACTTGCGACTAGGAAAGGAGTTTTCCCGTACGAGTATCTTGATAGTATGACAAAACTCAATGAAACCAGGCTTCTCAACACCACTTCTTTTACCAGTACTCTCACAGGCGATGCCATAACTACCACAGATTATTAGCATGCTGTTAATGTCTGGCGGGAATTCAACATCCCCAATTTGGTCGAATATGCAAGGTTATACATAGACACGGACGTGCGTTTGCTTGCAGATATTTTCGAAAAGTTCCGGAGTGTATGTATGACCACGTACTCTTTGGACTCCACCTCTTATTACACGGCACCTGGGTTGTCCTGGGACGCTATGCTCAAAAAAACGGACCGCAGCATTGAACTTTTGACTGATGCTGCAATGCTTCTATTTTTTGAGCGAGGGATCCGCGGCGGACTTTGTCAATGAGTGTGCTTGATTCTAGTTACAGTTTGTACTTAGATGTTAACAATTTATACGGGCATGCTATGATGCAACCGCTGCCGGTTGGTGGATTCCAATAGGTGGCCGAAGACGAATTGAAGGGATTAGGTTGACAAATAACGGGTCTTGCGGCTGATTCGAATGTAGGGTATGTGCTTGAGGCAGACATCTCATACCATAATAATCTGCATGGAGAGACAAGCGACTTGCCGTTATGTCCAGAGCAACAAATTCAACGAGGAAGCACCATCCCTAAACTGCTGGCCACTGTTGGGGATAAGCAGAGGTATATTATTCATTATCGTAACCTCAAGGAGTTCCTCTGATTAGGAATGGAGCTTGTTAGAGTCAACCGGGCAATCTCCTTCAAGCAGTCCCCCTGGCTGAAGGATGGTTCAAATGGCTCTGAGCACTATGGGACTCAACTGCTGTGGTCATCAGTCCCCTAGAACTTAGAACTACTTAAACCTAACTAACCTAAGGACATCACACACATCCATACCCGAGGAAGGATTCGAAACTGCGACCGTAGCAGTCGCACGGTTCCGGACTGCGCGCCTAGAACCGCGAGACCACCGCGGCCGGCCCCTGGTTGAAGGAGTATATTGAACTAAATACCGAAAAGAGGGCAGTCGCGAGTAATGATTTTGAAAAAGACTTTTATAAATTAATGAATAATTCCATTTTCGGGAAAACTATGCAGAATGTACGAAATAAACGCGATATTGTCATTAGAACCGCATGGGAAAGGCGTTATGGCGTGAAAAAATGTATAGCCAGACCAATTTTTAAGCATATCACCATCTTCAATGAAAACTTTGTAGCTGTGGAGATGTCGAAGACTGCAGTAGAGTTTCTGAAGCCTATCTATTTGGGGATGTGTATACTCGAGATCTCCAAATTCTACATGTACCGATTCCTCCATGTGTTTGCGAAACCTCATTTCGTAGATCCAAAATTACTTTACATGGATGCAGACACCTTTATCTACTGGATCAAGAACTGTGATCCATATGAAGCAATTAGGTGCAATGGTAAAGAATTCGACACCTCTTCTTATGAGTTCAATAATCCTTATGGTATTGTTCAACAGAACAAGAACGTTATCGGTCTCATGAAAGACGAGTCGAATGGTTTACCAATTGTAGAGTTTGTGGGACTGAGGTCGAAAATGTATGCATATCGTACAATAGATGGGGGCACTCTGAGGCGGGCAAAGGGCGTTAGACGGATCGCGTCTCGTGCGCTTACGGTCCAGGACTACTTGCAGTGCCTGTACGGTCGTAGCGTTGAAGGCGCTCGTCCACACATGGTTCAACAAACTAGCATTCGATCACGAGCTCACGAGGTGTACACTGTGCTGCAGTCTAAAGTCGGACTGTCTCCTCATGACGATAAAAGAGTCATTTGTGAGGATGGGGTGGGAACCCTCCCATACTCACACTATTTACTTGAAACGAAAGTAGGGGCTGGGGACTCTGGTTGAGTGTTAGAGAGGGAATGAGCGTGTGAATGTTATGAATGTGGATTATGCATGGAAATAGTATGGCTCTTTTATCATAGTGTAAATACTGGATGAGAGTGTTTTTTAGTGTGTGTCAGTTTGCGTGCTTCCATGTATGTCTGAGTGTGCGAATGTGTGCCAACTTGTGTTAAGTGTGTGTGTATGTAAATATATTCATTATTTTTTCAAAGAAAATGATAAAAAACAAATAAAATTGAAAAAATTATTTAAAAAGTTTTTATATCTACATATTGTTGGTCATTATTAATATATATATGAAAAGACTATAAATTTTACCAATTAACTTCTGTATGAACAAAAAAATAATAAAATTTTCTCACTTTATATGTGCTTCAATGTTAGTCGTTATAGAGCTTAGATTTTAGTTTGTGAGTTTCACCTACCGCTAGCCATCCAGTCAGAACTAGTTTTTAAGTGTGTGAGTTTCACTAATTAAATTCTTTCTATATGTTCACTTGCTTGATCTAGTGGAAAATGTCTACAGGCGACCACTTCAAAGAAAAATATATATATATTCACCTTGTTCTTGTAGTTGAAAATCTTTAAATGGACTTACTCGAGAAAAAATATATATTCAATTTGTTGTTCTTTTGGAAAATGTTTAGAGCCATTGACTTGAAACAAATACGTTTGCCTTTACTTAAAAGTGTTTTCTTTTTTGTGGTGGAACTTCACTAGCGATGTTATTTACTTTGTAAGATAGTGTGTAATTAGCTTGTAGTAGTACCTCTGCATTAGCCTTAAAACTATATATATAATTTATCTGAGCAGAATGCTTATACATTTCTGAATGATGTAAAATTTTTTTAAAACAATTATCTAGAAAGATGTGAACGTTCATATTTTTCGTCAAAAACCAATCTTGTATCTGTAAACTCATATGTATATAATGTGAAAACTGTGAAATTCTGAATTCAATAATGAACTCAGTTATTTCATTCTAAAAAAAAGTTATTATTATTTCATGCCCTAATAATCATTATTATTTTTATTAAAAATATTATGAATTTATTTGTGTGTGTGTGTGTGTGTGTGTGTGTGTGTGTGTGTGTGTGTGTGTGTGTGTATGTAGAATACGTAGATACAGCCACACTGCACTGCAGAAAGTTATAAGGTTTCCTGCTTTTACTGACAAGTGCTGGACTTGGGCTGATTGTCACGAACACACGCAGCGCCCTGCAGCACTATCTCTTACAGCCCTACGTCAGCAGCTACTTTCGAGACCGTAATCTGACGCATCGGCACCTAACTATGACAGTAGGTGCATTCCACGTCAAAGGCCGAGGTATGTGTCTCTCTCGGACAGTTCCAGTGGAATTTCTTTCATCTACAATATCAACGAATAAACTTATAATTCTAGGGACGTTGGGTGTCATAGAAAGAAAAAACAGTCAGTCTTATAATTTATTATTTATTTCTAATAAAAGTTAAAAGTAATTTTACATTCTCATATGCAGATACAAAAGCACTTTTTTGGTAAATGTTCTTCAGTCGATGGATAGATGGGCATCCGTAACATTCAAGGTCTTAAATAGATGCAAATTTAAATATTCGACGCATCCAGGAGAGTTTGTCCTTTCCCTTCACGTAAACGATGGTGTCCTTGTGATCGAATAATTTAAGAGTAGTCACCATATCTTTATAGGGTATGCCAGGATCATCCTAGAGAATTCCATGATAAAAATTAGTTAACTACAGTGCAATGGTCCGTGTTTTACAAGATTTCACTTGCTTGAACGGTCTTGGTGATAGCATATTTGCAGAGAAGGTTTCAATTAAATGATAACTAACTGAAACCCTCAGCTGCCGACGGGTGTTGTCGATATACCTCGATGTGGACAGCTGAAAATGTGTGCCCCGACCGGGACTCGAACCTGGGATCTCCTACTTACATGGCAGACGCTCTATCCATCTGAGCCACCGAGGACACAGATGAATAGCGCGACTGCAGGGACTTATCCCTTGCATGCTCCCCGTGAGACTCACATTCCCAACTGTCCACAATTCTACTTATGTAATGTACCTTATAGACATTTGCCCATCCACTCATTACTCGCGCACGCTTTAGCGATTCCCGTAAGAGTTTGGGCAACCTGTGCACATTCGCACAGACGAAGGTCAATGGCTGGGTAGCCTTTAATTATATATACGAAGACAGTAACAATTCTCCAAAGAACAGAATACTGTTGATGACAGTGCAGCTTTTCCCTGGAATAAATGATAACTAACTGAGGCAGCTGAGGGTTTCAGTTAGTTACCATTTATTCCAGGGAAAAGCTGCACGGTCATCAACAGTATTCTGTTCTTTGGAGAATAGTTACTGTCTTCATATATATATAAGGTTTCAATTATTCCTGCGTCTTGTGTGTAGGCTACAAAAGCAACATCTTTAAATATGAACTGTCTTCGCTCTCCATCATGGAACCCTTGAAAACATCTACAACGATCTTCACCGGCTGAGACGCCATCGTCAAATGATCAATGCACAGGACAGCACATATTCATTTACACAGCTCGCTGCACAACACCTGTGAGCGGACAGTAATTGATTATTCTGTCGTGCAGGACTAAGGCATATGCAGCGGTGTGTTCTGGGGAATTTTTCGATGATTCAAATTAAATTCGAACGTCTATAGGTTCAGACTTAATGATCTCATTCTGTTTAGAGCAGTCTATTACAATGATCGGTGAAAGCTCTTTGAACTTACGAGGACTCAGTAGACCACCACCACCCCCTCCCTCTCCTTCAGCAATTTCATAATAAGAATGACGAAACCTTGCATACATGTCATACGCGAGGCTAATTGAGGTAAACTTTGGCGTTAGTTAACTTGCAGATATCGAACACGGTGGAATCATTGGCTATATTTGCTCTTCTATCAGTCTGAAACGCAAGTATAATGTTGGTAAGACCTGTCTTAGGTGTGCTCTGTAAAGACAAAAGAGTGGAGAAAATGGTATGCATGTGAAATACTTAAGAGTAGTTTGGAATAATTATTTCTCTATTTCAGGAACTTTTGGGGGGAGAATTAAATGACAGGCGGGAAATGTTAAGAGGATCGTAGTAATCTTCGGAAGTGACCAACGGTCACAGTGAAACCACGTGTAGCAATAAGTTGAAATACTTGCGAGTGCTAGTACTAAGTTGGAATACTTGCGAGTGCTAGTACTAAATTGAAATACTTCCGAGTGCTAAAGTTAAGCTGAATTACTGGCGTGAGTACTATAAGTTGGAAATATTTAAGAAATGGCGTGTGCAGGACTTGAAATTAGTATCAATTGAGGACTCCCGTGTGTGACGAATATGTTCTTAATATTACTTTGTGTGTTATGTTTCCGTGTGACGCTGAATTCAAACTCTAATACTCTGAGAGAGAAGCAAGGTGAGTCAGCCGTCTATCCAGCAACGCCACTTGGCTTGCATTGCACAGGAAGACGTGCATATATCCTACAGAGTTCGTAGTAGGAAAGAAAAGTTACGAAGTGGGGCAGTGTCGTGTGAAACTGGGATGAATACTAATTGAAGTGGGAAAGCTGAAAGTGAAGTGATTCTAAAGTTGTGACTATTCTATGTGATGTATGTTGCCAGTGTGATGTATTTCATGTAATTTATGTGTGGTTTGCATGGGAGAGTAGCAAGATAGGTTCAGAGGCAGTGGGTTATGAATGTTCCTTTTTGTACCGCTCAGTCTGGAGTAAATTTTCGTGATGATGGGTGTGAGAATCGAAGTGTGAGATATAGCAAAAGATCCACCATCCTATCCAGAAAGTGCACTGTAGCGTTAGATAAGTACGAGACCATAAGATAGAGAATCACCAATGTAAAGCCATGCCCACTGGGCGGAGTTTCTCATGTGTAGTTGTTGTATAAAATGTAATGGTGTGTTTAGGTTATCTTTGAACCATAATAGAATTTATCAGAATAAAAGAGATAGTGAAAAGAAAAAGATTGGTGGCCTTGTTCTTCAAATAGTGTGTAGTCATGATACCCAGAATTTATAATGTGTGCGCCACTCATATTCAGTGCGATGGCCACGTGTTGGTCTAACCCGTTGGGTAAGAAAGAAAATGTGGAATTGCCAGAGCTTAGTGAACAATCAGAGTTGTGTAAATTACTAATAGTCTGATGTGCGTTATCCGTTTCCGTTGCGTAATATTCAAACAGGAGAATAATTTGTAGCTTAATTGTGGGTACTAGAGCTCATAATCAGTCATTGATGTTACACGAGAAATAACAACAAATTCACTCGCTTGGCAGACCACTCATCTTGCAGGCCTGACTGCTTGATGCCACAGTATGAGCAAGGCATGTGGGTGCCTCTCAACTGATTCGACTTGTAAAATTTAGTTGGATCTTTCTTCAAAATCTGCCCTTTTGTGAATCCAAGCAGGGGTTCTTTGAATGTTTCTAGTTAAAGTCAATCGTTGTATTTAGAGTCCTTATTTCAGATTTAAGTGTATTGATGTTTGCACGTAGTTCAATACCTTTTCCAGACTGTTTTAAGAGTTCGTTTAAATCGTCAATATCGTATGCATCAGATTCTATTTCAAGAATATCTTTTTTACCATTAATATCGAGATGCAGTTTATTGTTAGTGTCGGTGATATTCGGGATGCTGTTGTACGTCTTCAGTCCAATCAATGCAACATTCTATTGACCTGCACTCAAATCAATTGGTGGGAAGTAATTTGCACGCAATATAGATGACCATCCTTTCAACGTCAAAGTGTACGACATTGCATCTGAACGTCAACTGATGAATGAATGTATAAACATCCTGCTTATATACGTTAGTTCTTGTTCTTATTCTTCTCTGTGAACGTCAAGAGAGAGATGATGCAAAGATGTCCGCAGAGGTATGTATTAAAGTCCTGATACCGTTGATAATTGTATAGTACACGTCTTCTGTGAGTGAAGTATTGTTGTAATTCTTCGGGTGGCTGCAGGTCACCAAAGGAGTCGAAATAGTACACTGCCTTTCATAACGTACGCCACCCAGTGGGTGCCAGGACCTCCGACAACATCTAAATTCACAATACCGCATTCACCAGTTTTCCACATAGTATTAGGTTATGTATCCCTCATAAACACACCACGGAATCTTGGTATCTTGAATTTATGCCTAACAAACTTAAGAAGGTCTGTATTTGTGAGTGGTCGATCTGGTAGGACCGCTAATGGGCTTTTTTTTTTGTTTATGTATAGACCAAGACCCTTCCTGTACGGCTTCAAGTACAGGCCTTTTCCAATGGCTGCGGCTTCCATCATGCGGTTATGTCTTCTCGTCTCTTCTAACTGGGCTTGAGAGTTTTGCGCATTCTTGACTGTTCGAGCGATAGCTGCAGCCCCATCGGCGAGCGAACCTATCGCTAAGGGCGCGGAGAGGGCCGGGATGAGAAAAGGAATAAAACCGCCCGATGTCTTGGGTATTGGTAGAACACGAGGTGCTTTAACCGATCTTCTTGTTCTTCTCGTTGGTGATTCTTTTTCCTCCATTGCGTTTTTAGCTGCATACATCGCTGTCAGGATACAGTTCTTCAAACAACCCTTCTTGTTCTTCTTGTTTAGTGCGCGACGTGCAGCGTTCATAACTCGCTTGAAATTCGTCACTCCTAATCCCAACTCGATTTTTCCGCGCATGGTTTTATCAACTGCGAATGCAGCGATGCGTTGACCTATACCAATATCTTTTCTTTTCCGTATCGCCTTAACCTTATCAGCTATAATCCTAACTGCAATGTGACGACTTGATAGATCTTTATTTGCTGCGTATGCAATGTCGTGTTGCATACACGCTTCGACAAGCAGATTCACTCCCTTATCGCCTCGCGCCAAGCGTTTCTGAAGCTTTGTCCCAGGTCCGCAGTAGTACCCGGGATGTGTAATTCCACAGGTAGTTCGTCCAGAACACCACCGCCTCCCCTAATGTGTCTTCGATCCCGCATGTCAGGCTACTGTGGCGGTTGTGGGCGATGAATGCTCATTATATAGCAAATTCCTGGCATCAATCCAACTGTTTTGTGTAGCAGGAAAACCAAGCCATTTGACTAGGGCCTTATTTCCAAGTCGTCTTATGACTCTCTCCACGAGAAAAAGATCTGGTTCTGAGCTTTTCCGCATCTCCTCAGTGTAGAAGGAGCCTGCAATTTCTTCACCTTCACTGTCTTTCAATAAATAAGTTCTAGGATTCGTTCGCTGCACATTTGAAACTGTAAATATCTCAGTTGACCAGTTCGGTAGGTATTATTTCTCAAATGCGGTCTTGTGTTTTGAGATACGCACCAAATCACCTACATTAAATTTCTGTTTGCGTGGATCGAGTATCTTAATGTGAAAGTATATGGTATCCATGAGTGTGTTATCACGAACATCGATTGGCCGTATTTTTATTGTGCTATGTTTGGTTCTATTATATTGAGCAATTATTTCTGGGGGGATATCTGTCCATTTGTATGAGCCGCGAAGGTTAAACCGCATCCACATTCGGCCTTTTATTGTTCTGTTCAAGCGCTGAGTGAATAACGAGCAGTGGTGTATTCCATACCGCTGCATCACTGTCTTCAAGTACCTATTGTAGAACTCACCACCATGATCGGTTTGGAGTTTTCTGGGCATCGATTGGTTCCTGTCTGTAGCAAAGCGTTCAAAAGCATCAGCGACATTTGGACCGGTTTTTGTTTGACTGGTAACTCCCATGCAAATTTGGAGTATGTATCAATAACCATTAAAATGTATTTGAAGCCATTATTCTCACGTGAATATTGCCGCTTATCTACAAGATCAGCTTGCCACAAGTCATCCAACCCTTTAATCATGACATGCCTGCGCGGGTATGTTTTGCGTGCTGTTTTGTGTAGTTCTCGAACTACGGTCTCCATACTTATTCGATGATACCTCTCTCTCGAAGCTCAGAGATTATGGAGACCACTTCATTGGAATGAGCTGTATTACCTGCAGCAGCTGATGCCATGAGCAGACGTAGTCAATCTATTAGTTCGTTGGGGTCGTCATAATATATATACTGAGGGATTCGATTGTTCACTGCTTTAAGACCAATGTCAATACCATCACCGCTGCTGCCACCGTTGCTGGTGATTTTGTCTTCAAGTATTGGTTTTATAATGGTTTTATACTTCCTGTTGGTTAGGCTGTTGGTGATCTTGTGTACACCAGTCATGTGTAGTATTTGACGGTACGTGTCCTTATCACTAACTGAATAATTTATAGGTTTTTTGGTTGGTCTTAGGAAAATAAGGTTCATTAATCCTGGTGTTCGGTCAAACTGTCTATCACCTATTTGTATTTTGTCTTCTGTTACAGTTATGGGATGCGCGCCCAACATGTACGGTCTTCCCGGGCTAACGCCGAATGTTCTATTTATCTGACCCGGTGCGTGACTAATAATGAATTCATCAATGGCAAGACTGTCGTTATCGTGCGTTTTTGTTATTGGTGAGAGCTGTCGGAGAGATTCAGTAACGGGCTTAAAGGTCTCTCTTAGTGTTTGCTGACGATCAATATGCCCTAACCTCAGCAGCCGTAATTTCTCACGGAGTGCTTTACGCGCTTGAATGACTTTCTGCTTGGTCGTCGACATCTCAACGTATACTAATCAGACATCTCTGCGACGTGGGGCTTTATATATCCATTCATTTTCTTCCACCGAGCGAGGTGGCGCAGTGGTTAGCACACTGGACTCGCAGTCGGGAGGACGACGGTTCAATCCCGTCTCCGGCCATCCTGATTTAGGTTTTCCGTGATTTCCCTAAATCGTTTCAGGCAAATGCCGGGATGGTTCCTTTAAAAGGGCACGGCCGATTTCCTTCCCAATCCTTCCCTCACCCGAGCTTGCGCTCCGTCTCTAATGACCTCGTTGTCGACGGGACGTTAAACACTAACCACCACCACCATCAATTTCTTCCGCTTCTTATTATGATCGTGATCGCCCTTATCGACAACAAGCAGGTCTACATCTATTTTTCCGTGAATAGCATCGACCTTTTCTCTTAAGTCGGTTCCTTTCTTACCGACTCGATTAACTAGCTCATTTAACGCATTCACCATTCTCAGAAGGGTCTGGTAATACGTCTCTAGTTCCCTGTGCATACCTGCAACTTTATGCGCCATAGCCTGAATTTTCGCATCCACGTACAAGCGAATGTTCTGTCTGTGTACACCGATTCTCTCGGGTTGAGAGGTGGACATACGCGGGAATTTGACCATGGTGTGGCGTAGACTGATGTGCTAACATCTATTTCCTTGCTACATATGCAAAAATTCTTGAAAGTTTCGTCTGTACCTACCATCTTTCAGTTTTCTTGTTTTATCAATAACGAGAAACCCATACTGTGAATGGTTCCAGCAGTCTGCACATATCTTAACAAAATCATTAAACGACATACCCGTTCCCACATGTGTTTGGTAAATGTGTTTTAAATTACGATAGTCTTGCTTGAAGGCTATAATGAGGTTTGCGTTATCCCTAACAAGTTGTTTGGGGATTCTGGAATATGTTTGACTTAGATAAAATACGTCAGCACCCATATGACGACCCAAAGAGAAATATTTTCGAATTTGGTCTTGGTTTTCGACGGCAACATCGCCAAATATGAATACTGTGTTCGGTTTTGCTTTTTTAGGTGGGGGGGATATCACAGCTTTCACTGAATGTCGTGTATGTAACACCACCTACACCTCGAAATATCTCGAGCAATAGCTGATAGTTGGGTTGAAAGAGTGTTTTTGAGAATAAACAGACATGTTCAAATCGGACACTGTCTACTTGCGTTAGCAGAGTCATGAGGACATCAGTCTTGGCGGAATTGGATGGGCCTACAATAATTATTCGTATATTATCGGGAAGGAGAAGTCCGTTTTTCTTGTTCTTCTTCTTCTGCTCTTCACTTGAATCTTCACATGGCCAATCACCGACAACAAAGTCCTTGTGGCGAGGGTGCTTCACCCAGCCAGCCATGATAGTAAGTGAGCCATGTACAAACAAGTACTTGACATATAAATAGAAAATATAACTGGCAGGATAATAATAATAATATTTGTGTGTAGCAAGTATAGTTCGATCACTTAACCTATTGAGCTATACTGTCTACAAGAAGAAAACAAATATGAAGAGTAAGATTATCGTAATTAGAGTAGAATTTAAAAAAAATTATTGGAATAATTTGATTATAATGGGAGTGGTGGTATGAAATAAAAGACAAACACGAGTTGAGATTAGATATAAATTATTTATTTAAAAATCGTACATTGGATGTACTATTTC
The DNA here is from genome assembly GCF_021461385.2 of Schistocerca piceifrons. Taxonomy (NCBI): domain Eukaryota; kingdom Metazoa; phylum Arthropoda; class Insecta; order Orthoptera; family Acrididae; genus Schistocerca; species Schistocerca piceifrons. The sequence goes on from NC_060144.1 coordinate 555,061,528, forward strand.
CGGGGTATCATCATAATCTGTACGTTTCTTCTTAGAACCTGTACAATATCTACCGAATAATTCTCTTTGGTTGGCAATAAATTCTGCACGTATCTCACGCAGTACAATAGGTGACTCTGAGTACTCTGGTTTTTGACACACGTATTTCAACTGGAAGTCTGTAGGTTTAAGTGTCATATGCGAACGAAGGTGCTGCTCAAAATCGTCAATATGTATATTATTAACACGTAGAGAGTTTCGAACATCACTTTATGCTGCCTCTTTGCTAGGCACCCAACGATTCAGTCTCTCGAGAGCAAGCCGTATCGCGGAGTCTAGGTTGAATAATTTCATAACTGACGGATGTCTTAGATAGACGCAGTCGACACCTGATTGAACGCATACGGCGCTGTCATCATATACAATAGTAATAGAAAGTGTAGCATCTGCAAGACGAATGCCTGGTGGGGAATGAGTTGGATTATATTCAGTGGTCATCTGCTGATTGATGTAGAGCTCTGCACGGCACATCTCGACCCAGTCGAACTCGGAAATCGGCACTTTAACACTTTTGGAAATATTTTCAATCTCCATTATAGCTTGGATCCCCCAGACATGATGGACGTCTATAGCAATGTTCACACATTTGGAGCCATTGGGGGTTAAATTATATGTCGTGGTGAATAGCGTAGCGGCACTCGATGTATTCTTTTGATCTACAGTATCTAAACTCGGTGGTTGCACTATCACAGGAGTGTTCGATTGGGATGAGTTATAAGTCGGCACTCAGTACTGACCTCCATTTAGTTGATCTTTAACGCCACCAGTGGTTGGAGTCGTTGTGTGGTGAGCAGATCGCGCGTCTCCATCACACAAGTTGCTGAGTGGGACGGAGAGCAGCAGCTCCTTGTCCTGCTCCAACATGTGAGCTAGGTGGGCTTCAGGATCCCAAGTGGTCGCTACTGGATCCGGTGAGCCGGCTGCCACTGGTGTAGGTCCGGATGAGACGGTTGACGAGGCTGATGATGATGCAGGTACGGACGCGTCTGCGGAGCTAGGCATGGTGGCGTCGACTCTGTTGAAAAAAAGACGAGGAAGCATTAGATATTAGCGAATACATGAAAACTTTGAAGAAGAATAATAAGAATAATGAAAGAGATAGAATAATGTGAAGTATGATACTTTTCCGTTTGATCCTGTTCTGAGTGACTGCGCTGGAGGTCGACTGGCACTTCATGATTGTTCTTCTTAGTCTCCCGCTGACTGACTGACCAAGACTGAGGCCCTGGAGCTGCTGAGCTTAACCTATATCTCCTGGTAGAAGTCGAACACGTGACTCAATTAAGGGATCGTATTGGTTCCAGCCATTTCCACCACCCCACAACGTCATCAGCTGACGTGATGACAGAGCCCTTTGGTTGTGGCGATTGGAACTATACACGCACCACGTGGTGGATACACCGCGTGCAACCATGTTGAATAACGGTGCTTTGGAATGGTGGCGGTGATATGAAATAGACAAGTTTGAAGTTGGCGTTTTTTTTTTTTTTTTTTTTTTTTTGTTGAGTTAGTGGAGGTAGGCCAATTGCCTCATCTTCCAAAATTCAAACTTACCACCAAAATCGGCCCTCTTGGTTGACGTCACAGAGGGGGGGGGGGGGGGGGGGGTGTCTCTCTGACGTCATGGCCGCCATCTTGGATAACGGTACTTTGGAATAATATTGGCTTTGTTCTAATACTATCAGTAACCCAATAATAAGTTTCAGCCACCGTGAGCCATCCTCAGATCTAGAATAAAACCACAGAGGCGAAAGAAACTAAAAGTGGCAGTACAAAAAGTCATCAAAATACAAATAACAGGATACCTGTAGTGTCACTTGTCTGCTTTAATGAGACTATGAAGTCTTCGCACTACCATCTATCGTAGTGCAAATGAACAACATGAAGTCAGAAACCCAAACTATCATGTGATGTAGCGTAGTGATGTGATTATTTTATTCTAGATTTGAAGAATGCCCACAATGGCAGAATCGGGTTATTTGGTTCCTGACTATCCAAAATTGTGTTGGCGGCAAACATTATCTGATCAGTGGAACCAACTTTGTTGAAATGATCATTCTTACAGCTGAAAAAAGTTTATATTAGCAGGTAGTTCGAGCACTGCATGTGGAAGATAAGAAATCCAGTTTTTTTTATACAAAATAACGTCGAAGAGAGATGTAACTTGTTGAACCACCTTCCGATCAGTGTACCAAAACCAACAAAGTAGAGTCCATATGAATCACAAGTAGAGTTGCAAAACCACCGTAGACTGCCGTAAGTAATCTTAGTTAAGGTCGCACCCACGTTACCTGTACGTTAGTTGACGTGCGGAGTGGTCGCGTGGTTCGAGGCGCCCTATCACGGATTGCGCGGTCCCTCCTGCCGGAGGTTCGAGTCCTCTCTAGGGCATGGGCGTGTGTGTGTGTGTCTGTGTGTGTGTGTGTGTGTGTGTGTGTGTGTGTCTGTGTGTGTGTGTGTGTCTGTTGTTCTTTGCAAAAATTAGTTTAAGTAGGGTGTAAGTCTAGGGACCGATGACCTCAGCAGTTTGGTCCCTTAGAAACTCACACACGTTAGAACATTTGTACATTAGCTGTGTTGCGAAACTATCTGGCGTTAACTCATAACGATCGCTTTCTTTACGTATGCCATCAGTGTCTTACTAGATACCCCTAAAAACCGGATGCGGTGAACCCTCCAGAAACTGAGGATATATAACCTACGGAGGCTGCATAACCTACGGAGCGTTTCTGTTCTACATATTTATCCTCGTTCCTGTTAATTGAAAATGAACAGTATTTACAAAAAAAACTGAAATTGTCAATGACTGGTTCAGGTTTTATTCGAAAACTATTGATTTGTAATGTGAAAGAGAGGATGTAGTGAAAATTAGGAAAACAATACAGATTCATCATATAGCGCTAGAAAACGCAATTTTCTCAACAGAAAGGTAAAATGAAAAAAGAAAGCGCTAAACAAAAACATACCAAATATCTCTTCAGTACTTCGTCGAACTTATGTAAAATCTGTTAGTGTTAAAAATGGTTCAAATGGCTCTGAGCACTATGGGACTCAACTGCTGTGGCCATAAGTCCCCTAGAACTTAGAACTACTTAAACCTAACTAACCTAAGAACATCACACACATCCATGCCCGAGGCAGGATTCGAACCTGCGACCGTAGCGGTCGTGCGGTTCCAGACTGTAGAGCCTTTAACCGCTCGGCCACTCCGACCGGCTGTTAGTGTTATTCATAAAAATTTTCGCATTTATGAATAATGGCAGGAAATTCTTCCCTTTGATCATAATGAACTTTCTCTTGAGTACAAAATAACAACAATAATTATACATATTTTTATGTTTGTGCATGCAAATTATACTTGCATCAAAAGTAATTGCTTTAATTTTATAAAAGCACAGAAATTAGGCGATCAACTAATTCTCATTAGTTATAAAATGTAATTTGTATTCTGTAAGGATGTAAAATACACAATGAACTAACACTGAATTACGTGCGATTCTAATTAGGTGCAAAACAAACAACCAAATAAATGAAAACGAAGTGAATGCGTCGGATCCCATTTTCTCTCTTACACATTCATTTATGTTTATTTCTCTATCAATTCTACGAATATTACCGATAATCCTAGAATTTACTACGTCATGTATGAAGTATGCCAAAACTACCGAACCGTTGTTTCGGTAGAGCGCAACTATAGTTACAAACCAATGCTCTATATGACTTCCAAACCGAGAATGTTGCCGTGTTTGGTGCTTACAGCATTCTAAATGACAACAATTCAGATCTCTGGTTTATTTGTAATTTACGCACTATGTTGCTCAAGTGCATTGAGCGTTTGGGATCTCACTCTTCATCATCCAAAGACTTATATCTACATAATTATATTCTTTCCAAGGCACCTTCAGATGTGTACCGGTGGATAATTCTGTTCCACTACCACGTAACCCACTCCCTTTACACTGTCCCATTCTTGAATGGTACGTAGGAAGTGAAGTGTTCGCTCCCTCCACTTCCTCTGGGGCTGTAAAAGTTCTCAGAGAGGTGATTCAGTTGAATTAATTAAATGAAATAATATGAATGTAACACATGTAGACAACAATCGCCGCGAAAGAACACTTCATTTGTTGTGGTAAGTGATTTTGTTATCGCATGGGGATCGTGCTTCGGAAAGAAACTGCCTCTCACTGAATGTGATTATTATTATTTGTTCTACTGCCATCTTTTTAAGTAGAACTACGGGACCTGTGTTTGACTGGTGTTGAAGACTGAGAACGTCATTGCCTGGATACTAGTGACCGAATGATTCTCGGCATAGCTTGCATGGAAAATTACTGCATGGCACTTTAAATGACAGGTGATGTATCTCAGAGCCGCTCTCTATTTTGTTCAAAGGCAAATTAATGGGGGAATACGTTACGTGTTCGGTCATTTCGTCTCCCGACTTCACTGCTCCAGCCACTGAATATTCTGGAAAATAGTGAATAAAACATACACATGTCAAAGTTCGAGCAAACAAATTCTTTAAATGATAACAATAAAGTAAATTACATACTTATATTTAATATTAATTAAAGCCCGCGCAAAATTACATACAGGACATACACTTGCAGAACATGTCTAATCTGTAGCGCAGAAGATGGAAGTCGAGACAGAAGTAAGCAACCACAAAAAGAAAAAAAAAACACTGCCGAAGTATTATCTCTTTTTTTATTTTTGCCAACCAGTACTTATGATACAGATCGCTGGTATCTTTCACCAGATATCGGCGTTTTACAATATCGATTTGAATGAAATACGTGTTTACTTAATACTGCACATATGCACTAGACCTAGGCTCTGCTCTTGACAACATTTAAAAAAAATGTATATGTAAAATGTGTATGTAAAATGTATAAAATGTATATATTTAAAAAAACGTATGTCTAAGACTGTCTAAGAGTGTCATTCAATACATCAGGCCCCATTTTTTTCAGCCATTAATAGACACAGGAACACATCCTTTTAGGTGCTTCAAATTTGACTTTTTTTCTGCCAGTGGATGAAGTTTCGAACAGTTTGTGCAGTTGATAGAGCCGTAAAGGCATCAAAACGGCGTCTACTCAAGACACTCGTTACAAGTTATGCTGTGATTGTGTTCTTGATTGCGGAAAAAGAAACTGTGGTGAACATCCATAAACGTACACTACTGGCCATTAAAATTGCTACACCACGAAGATGACGTGCTACAGACGCGAAATTTAACCGACAGGAAGAAGATGCTGTGATATGCAAATGATTAGCTTTTCAGAGCATTCACACAAGGTTGGCGCCGGTGGTGACACCTACAACGTGCTGACATGAGGAAAGTTTCCAACCGATTTCTCATACACAAACACCAGTTGACCGGCGTTGCCTGGTGAAACGTTGTTGTGATGCCTCGTGTAAGGAGGAGAAATGCATACCATCACGTTTCCGACTTTGATAAAAGGTCGGATTGTAGCCTATAGCGATTGCGGTTTGTCGTATCGCGACATTGCTGCCCTCGTTGGTCGAGATCCAATGACTGTTAGCAGAATATCGAATCGGTGGGTTCAGGAGGGTAATACGGAACGCCGTGCTGGATCCCAACGGCCTCGTATCACTAGCAGTCGAGATGACAGGCATCTTATCCGCATGGCTGTAACGGATCGTGCAGCCACATCTCGATCCCTGACTCAACAGATGGGGACGTTTGCAAGCCAACAACCATCTGCACGAACAGTTCGACGACGTTTGCAGCAGCATGGACTATCAACTCGGAAACCGTGGATGTGGTTACTCTTGACGCTGCATCACAGACAGGAGCGCCTGCGATGGTGTACTCAACGACGAACCTGGGTGCACGAATGGCAAAACGTCATTTTTTCGCATGAATCCAGGTTCTGTTTACAGCATCATGATGGTCGCATCCGTGTTTGGCGACATCGCGGTCAACGCTCATTGGAAGCGTGTATTCGTCATCGCCATACTGGTGTATCACCAGGCGTGATGGTATGCGGTGTCATTGGTTACACGTCTCGGTCACCTCTTGTTCGCATTGACGGCACTTTGAACAGTGGACGCTACATTTCAGATGTGTTACGACCCGTGGCTCTACCCTTCAATCGATCCCTGCGAAACCCTACATTTCAGCAGGATAATGCACGACCGCATGTTGCAGATCCTGTACGGGCCTTTCTGGATACAGAAACTGCTCGACTGCTGCCCTGACCAGCACATTCTCCAGATCTCTCACCAATAGAAAACGTCTCGTCAATGGTGGCCGAGCAACTGGCTCGTCACAATACGCCAGTCACTACTCTTGATGAACTGTGGTATCGTGTTGAAGCTGCATGAGGTGCTGTACTTGTACACACCATCCAAGCTCTGTTTGACTCAATTCCCAGGCGTATCAAGGCCGTTATTACGGCCAGAGGTGGTTGTTCTGGGTACTGATTTCTCAGGATCCATGCACCCAAATTGCGTGAAAATGTAATCACACGTCAGTTCTAGTATAATTTATTTGTCCAATGAATACCCGTTTATCATCTGCATTTCTTCTTGGTGTAGCAATTTTAATGGCCAGTAGTGTATATGCACAATGTACAGTAACAATGCAGTTGATCGGAGTACTGTTGGAAGATGGGTAAAGAGATTTAAAGCGCCCGAAAGTGGAGAAACTGAGCTCCATGGTCGGCCACGTCCTGTCAGAGCCACGTCTCCCGACATGTTGAACCGCACAGGTGGCGTTATCTGTACAGACGAAGGCACAGCAGCTCGACAATTTGGTATGTAGCTATCGGTGAGCCCTGGTAGTGCGTGAACAATGACTGGGACTCTTGGATATTCAAAGGCGTGTTCAAGGAATGCTCCACAAATGCTCACAACAGTCCACGTGATTCAAAGAACAGTCATTTTGTTTGGACTCTTGTAGCAATTTGAGGCTAATGGAGAGGCGTTCCTGTCACAGATCCTTACAGATGACGCAATTTTGAGCTGGAAACAAAGAGGCAGTCGTAGCGACGGGAGCTGCGGGCAGGCTGTCGGAGAACCGCCGAGCACTGGAGGAGAAACACGCCGTTCTAAGCTGAAGCCTACACTCACATTTCTTTGTAAATATTAAGCGGGGCCCATCCACGCCCACACCCACATGGAGACCATTCGAAAAGATCACTCACCTCAGCTTTGGTTAGTATCCAAAAAGAATTCCACTGAAAATGCAGCGATTTATTTTTGCTTTGCTTGTTAATAATCATTTGTAACTTTCAGAGAAGTGTCACCAGTGGCGAATTTTGAGTAACACCAACACAGTTCTTCATTGGCATGTTAAAATTCGCTTTTCCCCAAACACAGTGGAGTTTAGCCAGTCTCGCCTCACTGACATGTTGTGCAGATGCAATTGCAAGAGAATTCTGAAACAGTGGTTTATTAAGTTTATTAATTGAGCAACTGAGGAAAAGTAAGGTCAGTGCATTATGAAAAAAAAAAACATATCCTCAGTACAAAATAAATTTGTAATGTCTTCACTTAACTTTTTCCGAAACCGACAGCATTTTTCGTTTCATCAGCTATCGATGGCCCTTAAAAATTACATTCTTTCATCGAAAAGGTCTGTAGTTAGTGGAATAACATTGTAGATAATGAAATTTTGCATAATAACATACGCCAAGATACTCTTCTCTCTGATTGCTGTCATTTGCTAAAATCTCATTTCGATGCCTCGAACAGTTTATGAAATATGAGGAATGTTGTGAATATTTCACTGCGGCCTTTTCGGTTGCGCGGCGCGATCGCAGGTGAGTGTGCTACGTCAGGTCAATTTTCTCAAGTTAAGAGACAGATAGAGAGCTCCACACAAGTCTAAAGAAAAATTCAGTAAGTTAGTTAAATTTCATATGCAGCAACATATTATGTAATATGCACCAAACGCAAAATCATAGCGACCCCTATTTTTCATTGCAAACTTTTTCGAATTTCGAGCAGTATCTTACTTCCACGTAAATATCACAATAACTATGACCATTAACGAAATGAATGGCAATTGAATCTCAATGTAGACAAGTGTTATGTGCTGCGAATACACAGAAAGATAGATCCTTTATCATTTAGCTACAAAATAGCAGGTCAGCAACTGGAAGCAGTTAATACCATAAATTATCTAGGAGTACGCATTAGGAGTGATTTAAAATGGAATGATCATATATTGTTGATCGTCGGTAAAGCAGATGCCAGACTGAGATTCATTGGAAGAATCCTAAGGAAATGCAATCCGAAAACAAAGGAAGTAGGTTACAGTACGCTTGTTCGCCCGCTGCTTGAATACTGCTCAGAAGTGTGGGATCCGTACCAGATAGGGTTGATAGAAGATATAAAGAAGATCCAACGGAGAGCAGTGCGCTTCGTTACAGGATCATTTAGAAATCGCGAAAGCGTTACGGAGATGATTGATAAACTCCAGTGGAAGACTCTGCAGGAGAGACGCTCAGTAGCTCGGTACGGGCTTTTGTCAAAGTTTCGAGAACATACCTTCACCGAAGAGTCAAGCAGTATATTGCTCCCTCCTACGTATATCTCGCGAAGAGACCATGAGGATAAAATCAGAGAGATTAGAGCCCACACAGAGGCATACCGACAATCCTTCTTTCCACGAACAATACGAGACTGGAATAGAAGGGAGAACCGATAGAGGTACTCAAGGTACCCTCCGCCACACACCGTCAGGTGGCTTGCGGAGTATGGATGTAGATGTAGATGTAGATGGGACTATCATTCTGAAAATGACGTATAATGCTACAAATAAAGCGAATGTGAAAATTTTTTTATCGAATGGTTTCTGTAAAATCGTTTGAGTAAGATTGCAGGGCGTGCGCCTGGGTTCTGTCATCGCCGACTGGCTGCCAGGTGGCAGGCAGTGACGGCCTCCCTTCCCGAACAAACGAATAACTCGTCCAGTGCGCTGGACGAAAATTGATCACTGTGCATTGGCCACAGTATCCTGCCCAGACTCTAGCTGCTTCTGCTGGCAAGACAGTCGTTTGGGTTAGTCGTGGTGTTATTCCCGCAGGCATAATCAACCACTGGTTTAGAGGCATATATGACGGCTATGGACAAACTCGAGCACTACCCTCCCTCCATCGGCTCCCCCTATTTTCTTTTTCTCTCCTCCCCGATTTTCCCCCTCATTCGTCTGAGTCCTCCAGCCCCCCCCCCCCCCCACCACCACCCCATCTGCCGCCGTGTCACCAGTATAGTGCAGTTTTAAGTGAGTGTTCAGTGTTGTGCGTTCCCTGTCAGTGTATCGAACAGCCGCCATACTGTTGTTAGTTGTGTTTTTTTACCTCGTGCGAACAGAAACCAGGCTGTCGCCTCGTTTTTTAATTGTCCCTGTCTAATTCTTATGTGTCTTCATCCACATCGTCGCTGCAGTGTTTTTATATTTAAAATTCCACAACTGACCGCCATTTTACAGTTTTTTACAATGTCACCATTTTATCGCCTGTTTTTCTTGTTTGTTTCTATTCTCATTATGTTTTTTAACTTTTCTGTAGTCTGTAGAGCAACATATTACGCTGCTGCCAGCCCTTCCCCATCTGGGGGGGGGGGGGGGGTTGAAATCCAGTAAAGAAAAAAAAACTTGAGCACTGTTTCCGTTTCTTCTGATTGTGTGATAGTTCTGGCTCTCATCTCCACTCATTAGCTATCACTCTTATTTCATGATTGACTCCAGGTGTGACTTATTCCCCATGATAATTTGGGTTGGTTGGCTGGTTGAGTCTGAGGAGGGGACCAAACAGCAAAGTCATCGGTCCCATCAGATTGGCTAAGGATGAGCAAGGAAGGTGGCCGTGCCCTTTCAAAGGAACCATCCGAGCATTTTCCTGAACTGATGTAGGGAAATCATGGGCAACTGGACGTGGGTTCGAACTGTCATCTTCTCGAATGTATTGTTCAAGTCAAGAAACGAATTTCTGAAGAAGTACACTGCAATGTTTTGTATGAATTAAGAGGGCGGGTGGGGAACTGCCATATTTTTTGCTCTGAAAGCTAGAGGAAAATTTAACAGTTTTCTTAGAAGCAACAAAAAGGTTACTATAAATAAAGAGAAACAGTTGCACAGTATATGGTTGCTGATCTTGGGTATACAAATGTGAAAACATGTGGTTAAAATTGGAAATTTGCAAATCTGTGGTAAGCTCTGTGGGACCAAACTGCCGAGGTCATTGGTCCCTCGGCCTACACACTACTTAATCTAAATTAAAATAACTTATGCTAAATACAGCACACACACCCATGCCCGAGGGAGGACACGAACCTCCGACGGGGGGAGTCCCGTGAACTGTGTCAAGGCACTCCAGACCGCACGGCTACCCCACAAGACTAAACCATGTGGTTTGTATAATACACTCCTGGAAATGGAAAAAAGAACACATTGACACCGGTGTGTCAGACCCACCATACTTGCTCCGGACACTGCGAGAGGGCTGTACAAGCAATGATCACACGCACGGCACAGCGGGCACACCAGGAACCGCGGTGTTGGCCGTCGAATGGCGCTAGCTGCGCAGCATTTGTGCACCGCCGCCGTCAGTGTCAGCCAGTTTGCCGTGGCATACGGAGCTCCATCGCAGTCTTTAACACTGGTAGCATGCCGCGACAGCGTGGACGTGAACCGTATGTGCAGTTGACGGACTTTGAGCGAGGGCGTATAGTGGGCATGCGGGAGGCCGGGTGGACGTACCGCCGAATTGCTAAACACGTGGGGCGTGAGGTCTCCACAGTACATCGATGTTGTCGCCAGTGGTCGGCGGAAGGTGCACGTGCCCGTCGACCTGGGACCGGACCGCAGCGACGCACGGATGCACGCCAAGACCGTAGGATCCTACGCAGTGCCGTAGGGGACCGCACCGCCACTTCCCAGCAAATTAGGGACACTGTTGCTCCTGGGGTATCGGCGAGGACCATTCGCAACCGTCTCCATGAAGCTGGGCTACGGTCCCGCACACCGTTAGGCCGTCTTCCGCTCACGCCCCAACATCGTGCAGCCCGCCTCCAGTGGTGTCGCGACAGGCGTGAATGGAGGGACGAATGGAGACGTGTCGTCTTCAGCGATGAGAGTCGCTTCTGCCTTGGTGCCAATGATGGTCGTATGCGTGTTTGGCGCCGTGCAGGTGAGCGCCACAATCAGGACTGCATACGACCGAGGCACACAGGGCCAACACCCGGCATCATGGTGTGGGGAGCGATCTCCTACACTGGCCGTACACCACTGGTGATCGTCGAGGGGACACTGAATAGTGCACGGTACATCCAAACCGTCATCGAACCCATCTTTCTACCATTCCTAGACCGGCAAGGGAACTTGCTGTTCCAACAGGACAATGCACGTCCGCATGTATCCCGTGCCACCCAACGTGCTCTAGAAGGTGTAAGTCAACTACCCTGGCCAGCAAGATCTCCGGATCTGTCCCCCATTGAGCATGTTTGGAACTGGATGAAGCGTCGTCTCACGCGGTCTGCACGTCCAGCACGAACGCTGGTCCAACTGAGGCGCCAGGTGGAAATGGCATGGCAAGCCGTTCCACAGGACTACATCCAGCATCTCTACGATCGTCTCCATGGGAGAATAGCAGCCTGCATTGCTGCGAAAGGTGGATATACACTGTACTAGTGCCGACATTGTGCATGATCTGTTGCCTGTGTCTATGTGCCTGTGGTTCTGTCTGTGTGATCATGTGATGTATCTGACCCCAGGAATGTGTCAATAAAGTTTCCCCTTCCTGGGACAATGAATTCACGGTGTTCTTATTTCAATTTCCAGGAGTGTATATTATACACATCGTTAGAATGCTTGTAGACAACTCTGAAACCAATAAAATAATCTGTCATTAACTTTCGTTACAAAGTCTGTAGTTAAGAACAGTGTTAGGCTATGGCTGAGCCTTCAACATAGCCATGTGGATGTCAGAATGATCCACATTTGTTGGACTAGCCGACGGTCAGACTGCTCCTCACAGACTCGCGTGCTATTAATGAAAAAATTGTCGTACCAGGGATAACTAACAGGACAGTGGAGGTCCTAGCAAACACGAGACATGGCTGCTGTAGCTCACATGAAATAACAAACAGATCGTTCATCTAACTATGAACTGAAACAGTGGTCCACATTAGTCCCTCTGTATTGTAAAGCTTCTGTTGATATACGTGAATAACAACTTGTTATGGGATCTGTGGTGTCACCGCCAGTCACCACACTTGCCTTTAAATCGGCCGCGGTCCGTTAGTATACGTCGGACCCGCGTGTCGCCACTGTCAGTGATTGCAGACCGAGCGCCGCCACACGGCAGGTCTAGAGAGACTTCCTAGCACTCGCCCCAGTTGTACAGCCGACTTTGCTAGCGATGGTTCACTGACAAATTACGCTCTCGTTTGCCGAGACGATAGTTAGCATAGCCTTCAGCTACGTCATTTGCTACGACCCAGCAAGGCGCCATTATCATTTGCTATTTATCTTGTGGTGCATGTACCGTCAGACCGATGTTCACCAATTATGGATTAAAGTTAAGTATTCCAGAAGCTACGTACTTTTTTTACTAGACTCAACTCCTTTAACTGTTCCAGACCTCACGCCAGCCTGCGTGAGCTTAAACGCGTGCCTTTCGCCTACCTCATAGTGGCTTGGCTGTCTTGCCAAGTCACAACAGGATCAGGTCGATTACAACCAACGCAGAAATAAAGATAACCATCAGTTGTTTACGTGGTCGAATGCAAATGAAACGTGAATGGAACAAGACCGTAACCTATACACGAGTTACGGAAGGGCTACTCCACGATGATCGTACAGTGACTTCCTGAATTTGCCAGAAAAATGAAAGAACTGCACAAGAGGCTAGCGTTTTCGGTGGAGTTGTAATGAGCCTTCAGCTGCTTGTGAAAGTATTGGTCTCTAAAGTGAGGCAAATACCAACACTGCACCTACAGCAGCGCACTGATTCTTGCAGCCTGCTCGCCTAAGCTGCAGTCATGCTCAGCCCTCACACGCAAGAAGCGTTGCAGGTTCCCGTGGCCTGCCGCAAACTGCAACATATTAGCTCTGCCTCGGATCTCCAGATGGAGTCTCGAAGTCAAGTGCCCTCTTCTGTGCCTCGTCCTTAAGTCACCTTCACCATGTTCCAAGCCAAAGTCGACTTTACTGCTCCTCAGTCCAAAGTGTTCTCTGCTGCCCCTAAAAACGAAGTGTTCTTTGCTGAGAAGTGAAATCGTTCTCCATTCTGCATATCTGCACAATTCTCGTGCGCCAGTGAGAACAGCTCTCCAAAGTGCTGGCCAATGATACATTTGTTACTAACAAGGGGAGGCCGCCAATTGTGAAATTCAGATTCGATTCATACTGCGCATAATAAAAGCTCATGGCGAGAGGTCTAATGCGGCAAAGCACCAAGATGCACTTCTCAGCCGTTGTCGAGAAAATCGACAGTTAAAAGAAACCGTTGCGGTGAAATACTCTCGACGATTAATAATTTTCTACAGCGTTGTGGCGCAGCTGTAAGCGCTTGGGTTCGTAATCGGAAGGTCGCTGGATCGAATCTCGCGCCATGCAATTTTTTTAATTATTAGTTTTTTGTAATTCATATATATATATATATATATATATATATATATATATATATATATAAACTATTAATGAATTGCTTATGCATGTTGGTGAAGGCGGATCGGTCTCCAATTGTACCGCCTCCATTTTTCCGTTTTTTTTAACAGGGTGTACCAAAGCTCTCCCGTCCGCACTGATTTTCGACAATGTTATAAGTTGCGCTAGGGACCGCATCTACCTTCTTTCGAAGTTAGCAGGCAACTACGCTGTTATGCGGCGGCTCGTTTCGGCCCACTCAACATCTGTCATTCAAGTGTAACGAGCGAGTAACGGAGTTTATATTTCATACCTGCCACAGCAAATTTGTGTTCGTGGGGTCTCTATTCTAATTCGAACGTTTGACTTACGCTATAGGTATTCGTTTCGGAATATCGTTTCTACGTCTTCCGTTAACTATACGTGGTTAACATTATGAAGACAATTAATAACATTTGTGAAATACAACTTTGTTTGCGGAAAACATAATGATGTTCGAAGTCGCCAGTTTTTCCACGACAAACGACTTTCAACAACTTATTATATACGTAATTGTTGCAACTGATTGCCGGGAATTTTATATATATATATATATATATATATATATATATATATATATATATATATTTGAATTATAGAAAACAAATACTAAAAAAAAAAAGTTGCATAGCGCGAGATTCGATCCGGCGACTTTCGGATTACGAACCCGAGCGCTTACAGCTGCGCCACGACGGTGTAGAGAATTATTAATCGTAGAGAGTATTTCACCGCAACGGTTTCTTTTAACTGTCGATTTTCTCGACAACGGCTGAGAAGTGCATCTTGGTGCTTTGCCACATTACACCTCTGTCCATGAGCTTTTATTATGCGCAGTATGAATCGAATCTGAATTTCACAATTGGCGGCCTCCCCTTGTAAGTCAACAGTCTCCCCTCCATGTGAAAGTTTTGTAACATTAACTAATCATTGGGCTTCCAGTTCTTAAACAATACTGAGTTCCTCTCCCACTCTTCAGCCAGTTTGATGTTTTAGACTGAGGCCACCACAACATATGTACTTCTCGCAAATTGGCATCTTCCCTTGCCTTGCTGAGTTATTTATTTGATTAGCCAATGAGGGGGCCTCTTACAACCTTTTTTGCATCCAGGTGCCTGTCATGCAGTGTTGGCTTTTTCTGTGACTGCAGTCCTGATCCACGTTGTGCAGGGCGGTATTCGAAACGAGCAGGAATGCGCCACGCTATCATCATCCCTGACAGTGGCTGATCAGTGTTCCGTACCTGCTTCTAGTGGTTGCTGCAGCTTGCGATGCCCTCTGAAAAGGCAGGCTTGCATCTCAAAGGGGGCTTTGGTCTAACACTGGGTCATTCGCTTGGCATGTCCAGCTTGGCACATCGTGTACTCAACTGAGCTACAGAGAAAATTGCGTCCAAAACCTCCAGTGATCATAGAAGGAAATAATCTAGTAGTAGACAGCTACTTCTGGCAATCACTGACTTTTATTCATTAGAATCATTAAGTATTTTACTAAGTGACGAGAACAAGTTCAGATAGTAATTATAAACCAAATTATAATGGAACGTGAGACGTGCTACTTCGGAAATAGGCTGCTGCGTACCAACAGTTCATGTATTAGTATCTACCGTTATAGTATAATCGTAGGAATAAGAATGGTAATCACCGTTTACTATCTAAGTTGAATCTGTCACATAAAGGAGCACATTACGCAACAATATAATATTTTGACTATCCATGAGGCATACTAATATACAGTAACACAACTCCCGCATATGTGGCAACAAATTAAAAGCAGTTGAACAGCAAACTGCACTTTTCATGGTAGTATAAAGGACGGTGCAACGCAGAAACAGTCCTAAATGTTGGTATGACTCGGGAGTGTATCACAGGAAGTTTCTAGTGACAATGTTGCTCTTTCGCTTCAGTCAGGAAAAGGTTGGATAGCACCTTCACCGTCAGCTAAAGTGGACTGATCATGTCTGCGCGAATGCGTCGCCGGAGTCGCAAGGCAAACCGTCACCGACTGTCCTGGCCGCCTTGTTAGCTTTGTGGTAACGTGCTTGCCTCCCATGCAGTGGGCCCGGGTTCGATTCCCGACCGGGCTGGAGATTTTCTCCGCTCGGGGACTGGGTGTTGTGTTGTCCTCGTCATCATTTGATCCTCATCTCCGGCCGCAAGTCGCCCAATGTAGCGCCGAATGAAATATGACTTGCACTTCGAACGAACCTGTCTGGGACAGCCACGGCCAACAATGTCAGACGATAATTTCATTTACCGACTGTCCTCTGCGATAACAAGAAACAACTCGTATAATGTGGAGTCTAGAGAAAATCGACAGCAGTTATCCGTTATTGTGGAGATACACTGAAGCACCAAAGAAACTGGGCTAGGCATGCGTATTCAGATACAGAGATATGTATACACGCAGAATACGACGCTGCGGTCGGCAACGTCTATATAAGACAAGTGTCTGGCGCAGTTGTTAGATCGGTTACTGCTGCTACACTGACAGATTATCGAGATTTAAGTGAGTTTGAACGTGGTATTGTAGTCGGCGCTCGAGCGATGAGACACAGAATCTCCGAATATCAGGAATCCGGTAAAACGTCAAATCTCCGACATTGCTGCGGCCGGAAAAAGATCCTGCCAAAACGGGACCAACGACGAGTGAAGACCATTGTTCAACGTGACAGAAGTGGAACCCTTCTGCAAATTTTAATCTTCGTTGATGCTTCTGTAAATTGTTGCAGATTTCAACGCTGGGCCATCTACAAGTATCAGCGTGCGAACCATTCAACGAAACATCATCGATATGGGCCTTCGGAGTCGAAAGCCTACTCGTGTACCCTTGATGACTGCATGACACAAAGCTTTAGGCCTCGCATGAGCCCGTCAACACCGACATTGGACTGTTGATGACTGGAAACATGTTGCCTGTTCGGACGAGTCTCGTTTCAA
Organism: Schistocerca piceifrons; assembly: GCF_021461385.2. Taxonomy (NCBI): domain Eukaryota; kingdom Metazoa; phylum Arthropoda; class Insecta; order Orthoptera; family Acrididae; genus Schistocerca; species Schistocerca piceifrons. The sequence continues at coordinate 555,078,166 of NC_060144.1, forward strand.
GTTCTATCGAGCAGGTGGACGTGTATGGATATGTATACAACCTCATGAATCTATGTACTCTGCATCTTACCAGTGGACTATGCAAGCTGGTGGAGGCTCTGTAATGCTGTGGGGCGTGTGCAGTTGGAGTGATATTGGATCCCCGACACGTCTAGATACGACTGTGTCAGGAGACACGTACGTAAGCATCCTGTCTTATCGACTGCATCCAGTCATGTCCATTGCGCATTCCGACGGACTTAGGCAATTTCAGTAGGACTGAGTGACTTCTGAAACACTTTTCTGAGATTAAACACTTCCGCTGGCCACCAAACTGCCCAGACATGAACATTATTGATCATATCTGGGATGCCTTGCAATGTGTTGTTCAGAAGAGATCTCCATCCCCTCGTACTCCTACGGATTATGGACAGTCCTGCAGGATTCATGGTGTTAGTTCCTCCAGCACTACTTCAGACATTAGTCGAGTCCATGCCACATCGTGTCGCGACACTTCTACGCGCTCACGGGGGCTCTACATGATATTAGGCAGGTGTACCAGTTTCCTTGGCTCTTCAGTGTATTTTAGCAACTAATCATGTATGATATACAAACACATATCCAACTTTTAGGCCTCTGAGCAAATAATGATATATTTTTTGTAGTTTTTTCCGTAGATTCAAGATTCTGAAGAATATGTTTCGTCCGTCTGCGAGTGCGTGAGCGCAAGAGAGAGAGAGAGAGAGAGAGAGAGAGAGAGAGAGAGAGAGAGAGAGATCAGATGCTGCAGTTAAAATAAAACTTACACCCTTTTAATTTACTAGTTTCGATTTTCGTGTATTAAAAGGTCAGGGACAATAAAATGTAAATATAAATACGTGAGATTTCACGACGGTGACAAATGCCATAGCATTGCGATATGCACACATGCAGACTACGATAGTATCGCGTAAATCGGTACAAAAGGGCAGTGCATTGGCGGCGCTGTCATTGTACTCAGGTGATTCGTGTGAAAAGGTTTCCAACATGATTATGGCCGCACCACGGGAACTAACAGGCCCTGAGCGCGGAGTCGTAGTTGGAGCTAGACGCATGGGACGTTCCATTTCGGAAATCGTTAGTAAATTCAGTATTCCGAGATCCAGAGTTAAGAGTATACCGAGACTACAAATTTCAGGCATTACCCCTCACCGTGGACAACGCGAGATGCTTATAACAGTTTCCACAACGAAACTGTGACTCGAAACCTGGTAGAAAATCCGAAGAGATTCTGGGCGTATGTGAAGTATACTAGCGGTAAGACTCAATCAATGCCTTCTCTGCGCGATAGCACTGGAAATACTATCGAAGACAGTGCTGCCAAAGCATAAATACTAAACACAGCCTTTCGAAATTCCTTCACAAAGGAAGACGAATTAAATTTTCCAGAATTCGAATCAAGAACAGCTGCCAACATGAATAACGTAGAAGTAAATATTCTTGGAGTAGTGAAGTAATTTAAATCACTTAATAAAAGCAAGTCTGCTGGTCCAGACTGTACACTAATTAGGTTCCTTTCAGACTATGCTAATGCAATAGATCCATACTTAACAATAATATGCAACCGTTCGCTCTACGATAGATCCGTACCCAAAGATTGGAAAGTTGCACAGGTCACACCAATAACCAAGAAATATAGTAGGAGTAATCCACTAAATTACAGGCCCATATCATTTACGTCGATACGCAGCAGGATTTTGGAACACATATTGTGCTCAAACTTTATGAATTACCAAGAAGAAAAACGGTCTATTGACACACAGTCAACATGGGTTTAGAAAACATCGTTTTTGACAAACGCAACTAGCTCTTTACTCACATGAAGTGTTGAGTGCTATTGACAAGGGATTTCAGAATGATTGCGTATTTCTGGTTTTCCGGAAGGCTTTTGACATTGTACCACACAAGCGGCTTGTAGTGAAATTGTGTGCTTATGGAATATCGTCTCAGTTATGTGACTGGATTCGTGAGTTCCTGTTAGAGAGATCACAGGGTAATCCCAAAAGTAAGGTCTCCTATTTTTTCATAAGTACATAGAGCTGTTTATTTCTACAATGGTTTACGTCAGTTGACAGCTTGAATATTTAGCTATTTTTCGACAGAATCACAATTTCTGTCAATGCATTTTTGTAGACACTGGCAGTTTTTGTACGCCCATGTCATACCAGCTCGCCACCATGCTGTTCAAAAAGTTATGAACCCCTTCTTTCACCTCGTCGTCGGAGCTGAATCGCTGGCAGTGAGCTGGTATGACATGGGCGTACAAAAACTGCCACAGTGTCTCCAAAAATGCATTGACAGAAATGGTGATTATGTCGAAAAATAGCTAAATGTTCAAGCTGTATACTGACGTAAACCATTGTAGAAATAAACAGGTCTATGTATTTATAAAAAAATAGGAGACCCTACTTTTGGGTTACGCACGTAATTGACGGAAAGTCATCGAGTAAAACAGAAGTGATTTCTGGCGTTCCCCAAGGTAGTGTTACAGGCCCTTTGCTGTTCGTTATCTATATAAATGATTTTGGAGACGATCTGAGCAGCCGTCTTAGTTTGTTCGCAGATGGCGCTGTCGTTTATCGACTAATAAAATCATCAGAAGATCAAAACAAATTGCTAAACGATTTAGAAAAGATATCTGTATGGTGCGAAAATTGGCAATTGACCCTAAATAACGAAAAGTGTGAAGTCATACACGTGAGTGCTAAAAGGAATCCGTTAAATTTGGGTTCCACGATAAACTAGTCAAACCTAAAGGCCGTAAATTCAACTAAATACCTAGGAATTACAATTGGGCACAACTTAAATTGCAAGGAACACATAGAAAATGTTGTGGGGAAGGCTGAACAAAGACTGTGTTTTATTAGCAGGACGCTTAGAAAATGTAGCAGATGTACTGAGGAGGCTGTCTACAAAATGGTTCAAATGGCTCTGAGCACTGTGGTACTTAACATCTGTGGTCACCAGTCACCTAGAACTTAGAACTGCTTAAACCTAACTAACCTAAGGACATCACACACATCCATGTCCGAGGCAGGATTCGAACCTGCGACCGCAGCGGTCACGCGCCTCCGGACTGAAGTGCCTAGAACCGCTCGTCCACACCGGCCGGCGGCTGTCTACACTATGAATGCCCGTCTTCTTTTAGAATACTGCCTACCAGATAGGATTGACTGAGTAAATCGAAAAATTTCAAAGAAGGGCAGCACGTTTTGTATTATCGCGAAATAGGGAAGAGAGTGCCGCTGAAATGATACAGGATTTGAGGTGGACATCATTAAAACAAAGGTGTTTCTCGTTGCGGCGGAACCTTCTCACGAAATTTCAGTCACCAACTTTCCCCTCCGAATGCGAAAATATTTTGTTGACACCGACCTACATAAGCAGAAACGATCACTGCGGTACAATAAGGGAAATCAGGGCTCGTACGGAAAGATATAGGTGTTCATTCCTTCCGCGCACTATACGAGATTGGAACAATAGAGAATCGTGAAGGTGGTTCGATGAACCCTCTGCCAGGCACTTAAATGTGATTTGCAGAGCATCCATGTAGATTTAGATGAACGCAGTGGCCGACGGACTTTCCCTCAGCCGTCGGTGTGAGAACAGGGCAAAAAATGCGGCTGCAGGCGCTCACAGTTTATTTTGAGACAGACCGTCGTTCGTCCGCAGCTCGTGGTCGTGCTGTAGCGTTCTCACTTCCCGTGCCCGGGTTCCCGTGTTCGATTCCCGGCGGGGTCAGGGATTTTCTCTGCCTCGTGAGACTGGGTGTTGTGTGATGTCCTTAGGTTAGTTAGGTTTAAGTAGCTCTAGAGGACTGATGACCATAGATGTTAAGTCCCACAGTGCTCAGAGCCATTTGAACCATTTAGGCCGTCGTTCGCCCAGGCTGCAAGACCGACGCTACGCAACAGCACGTATTTCAACGACACGGCATGCCCGCCACTGTTCGAGGTCGCAGACCGCTTTCTGTGAGGCCGGGCCTCTAACTACCCAGGGCAGCGGCGTTTGCGTAGAGATATCGGTGCTAACAGGCAAGTAACACGCGCGAAAAAACCACTAGAAATCACTGTAGGACGTACGACGAAAGTGTCCGTTAGGACACTGCGGTGAAATTTCGCGTTAATGGGCTATGGCAGCAGACGATCGACGCGAGTGCCTTTGCTAACAGCAGGATATCGCCTGCAGCGCCTCTCTTGGACTCGTAACCACGTACAATTTTTACACTCTGCAGCTCCCTCTAGTACCATGGAAGTTATTCCCTGATGTCAACGATGTCCTACCATCCTACCCCTTCCTCTTCTTAGTGTTTCCCATATATTTTTTCCCTCGCCGTCTTGCAAGGTGGCCGCCGAGTGAAATCACAGGTATTTTCTTCGTCCGCTAAAAGAACTTTCAGAGCTTGTTCTTGAAAAAACTTGTTCTTTAGATGAAGTCCCGATAATCGGGACATAATCCGAAATTTTGCGAGACATAAACACAAAAAATTCTATTCAAGTTTCCTTTATAGAGCAAAATTCGTTTAAAAAAGTTTGCTACTAGTTTCATCAGTCTCTATTGTTGCAATAAAAGCGTAATTAAACGTTTCTAAGTCGTATTTCACGAACACATTTCGTATGGTTTACTAGTTAGACGCGATCTAGGCTTAAATTTTCCGCGTTGTAAACGTTTAAAAACCTGACCAAACACGCCTGATAACGTAAATTCTCTAAAAGCAAAGTAATTACAAATTCATTCTTCTGTCATTGTATCTCTAAATTAGTACAAAAACACCACCACCGCGCATAAGACCTTTGTGTTGTTTTTTGTTTACACACAGCCGATCTCGCGTCCTTGACAAATTTAAAACATTCTTTAAATTTAATTATTCTTTCGAAACTGACCATGAGTGAGAAATGTGGGAGCTGTTATAGGATAGTGAGTAGAGGGATTTGTTGCCAATCTTATAGGAAATATTTCCAGTGGGGGGGATTGCAGTGGAGAGAATGTTGGGAGAACAGATGAGGCTCTCTCCTAGGACTGCAGAGTATGCAGTAGGAACATTCTTATTGGGGAACAGGAAAGGAATATCTGTGCCCTTCAGGCACAGTTGGAGGCAGCAAGGAAGGAAGTCATCAGGATCAAGGGAGATCGGGGGGAGGAGGGTGGTTGGAGGCTAGGAAGAAAGAGAACGCCATCTGACAGTTTTATCATCAACACCAAAAACAGGTATCTACCACTGCCAGAGTTGTGGAGAAGAGCCACAGGCAGAACGAGGAGCAGGAAATGTGCAGCACACTTCAACCGAGGCCAAGAAGCCTAGGAATGTACAAAGTGTTAGGAAGAAGACAGTGCTGCTGCTAAGTATTAGCAATGGGCGAGGTGTAGGCCCTCTGTTACAGGAAAGTTTAGGGGCAACGTACCAGGCCACCAGTATCTGCAAGCCAAATGCAGGGCTAAGTCCTGTGATAGATGACCTAGGGTCTTTATGTAAGGACTTTACAAAAGAGGACCATGTACTGATAGTGGGTGGGGCAGGAAACAGTTTGGACAGGGATGGGGTATATGACATAGGTGGTGACCTGGACAAGATAGCTTCCCTGATTCATGGCACCAACGTACACTTTGTTGAGCTGTTCCAGCGTCATGATCAATCACACCTTGATGGAGCTGTGAGGCGAATCAATGTGGGGTTAGGGATGGTTCTGAGGGCAGCCAACTTTGCTCATGTTTCTCTGGTGCCCGACGGGACTACCAACAGATGGGGTTTCACTAGCAATGGCCTACACCTAAACAGGACCGGGAAGTGAAGATTGCAACAGCTGATTCATGAAAGTATAGGGGGAGGATGTCGGACCACACATGGTCAAATACCTGTTGTCATAGGTAGGAAAAGTAGCTCTTTTTTAGGATAAATCCGGACAGCAAGTTCCCTTGCCTAAAGAGTATCTCCAGAAGTTTAAAAAAATACTCAAACAATCACTCACAAGACAGATTTTAACACTTTGAATATCACACATACCAGATTTCACAAGGAAAAACAAACGATTGGAAAGAGTAACGTGGGGCATTTCACAGACTGAACAATCCTCCGTCAAAACATGCAATCAATAAAAAATAAAATACAACTATTAGAAGTTGAGATCCAATCTCTGAACTGCGCAGTAGTTTGTATGACTGAGCACTGATGTAGAGACACAGAAATCCAACATGTACTATTACCATTCTATGAACGGGCAAACTCTTACTGCAGAACTACTTCAAGGGGTGGTGGATCATGCATTTATATTAGAAATGGAACACAGTTCAAATCAAGACATGACTTCAGTACAGTAAGTGAAGACAAACACTTTGAAATATCAGCTATTGAATTAACAGGGCCTGATATCACCAAGAAATTAATCATTTTGTGTGTGTGTATAGATCTCCCAGTGGTAGTGAGGACACTTTTTTCCATAAATTAACAGAAGTTCTGGACAAAGTCTCACGTACAAAGGTGAAGATAATTCTGTGAGGGGACATTAACATCAACACTAATATCATAAATGAATTCAGCAGCACCTTCATAAACATCCTTCAAAATTTTGGCATTTCCCTATTGGTCAATAGTGCAACAAGGGTTACCACAATGACTGTATCAGTAATTGACCATGTGGCCACAAATATGGACAGGGGAAAATGTGATGCAGCTGTAAAAGATCTCGGTCTATCAGAACATCTCTGTCAAATAACAACAGTAAAATCAGGCATCAAATCATTCCCTAAACTACAAATCGACTAACGACATCTAACAGAAATCAAAATTAAAGATTTTTCAAAAGAACTAGGAAAACAAAGCTGGGATGAAGTGTATAAGGAAACCAATGCGAATATGAAATTCTGTAAATTCTCCACATTCTTTAAATTTAACTTTGAAAAGGCATTTCCAAAAGTATACATGTCTGTATCAACATCTCACAAAAACAGATGGATAACAGCAAGTATCAAGAAGTCCTCCCAAACACTAAAATAGCTCAGTTCCATGAAAAAGATTCACAATGATTCAGAATTCTTAAATTTCTATCATAGATACAAAAAGATCTATAGGAAGGTGCTGATTGCTGCAAAAAAGTCATTTAATGACAAAATAATATATAATGCAGAGAATGAAAGCAAAGTAGTCTGGGATGTTTTTTTATAATGGGGAGAGGCAAAGAAATGCAGAATAACATACTGCACAATGCTGTGCTCCAAATGTACATTCTCAGAAATTTCTTCCTCAAATGAAGATCTATGTTTGATGCTAGTAGACTTCTCTTGGCCAGGAATGTCGTTATTCCCAGTGCTAGTCCGCTTTTGATGTCCTCCTTGCACTGTCCGTCATGCTTTTGATGTCCTCCTTGCTCCAACTATCATAAGAGTATTTTGCTGCCTAAGTAGCAGAATTCTGTAACTTCATCTACTTCATGCCCATCAATCCTGACGTTAAGTTTCTCACTGTTCTCACTTCTGCTGCTTCTCATTACTTTCGTCTTTCTTTGATTTACTCTCAGTCCGTATTTTGTATTTCTGTCAGAGACAGCAAAGGACTTGGAAGAGCAGTTGAATGGAATGGACAGTGTCTTGAAAGGAGGATATAAGATAAACATCAACAAAAGCAAAACGAGGATAATGGAATGTGGTCGAATTAAGTCGGGTGATGCTGAGGGAATTAGATTAGGAAATGAGACACTTAAAGTAGTAAAGGAGTTTTGCTATTTGGGGAGCAAAATAAGTGATGATGGTCGAAGTAGAGAGGATATAAAATGTAGACTGGAAATGACAAGGAAAGCGTTTCTGAAGAAGAGAAATTTGTTAACATTGAGTATAGATTTAAGTGTCAGGGAGTCGTTTCTCAAAGTATTTGTATGGACTGTAGCCATGTATGGAAGTGAAACATGGACGACAAAAAGTTTGGACAAGAAGAGAATAGAAGCTTCTGAAATGTGGTGCTACAGAAGAATGCTGAAGATTAGATGGGTAGATCACGTAACTAATGAGGAGGTATTGAATAGAATTGGGGAGAAGAGGAGTTTGTGGCACAACTTGACAATAAGAAGTGATCGGTTGGTAGGACATGTTCTGAGGCATCAAGGGATCGCACAAATTTAGCATTGGAGGGCAGCGTGGAGGGTAAAAACCGTAGAGGGAGACCAAGAGATGAATACACTAAACAGATTCAGAAGGATGTAGGTTGCAGTAAGTACTGGGAGATGAAGACGCTTGCACAGGATAGAGTAGCATGGAGAGCTGCATCAAACCAGTCTCAGGACTGAAGACCACAACAACAACCATATTTAGTAGTCATTATACTGATCATTCCATCAGCAGCTCCTGTAATTCTTCTTCACTATCACTGAGGATAGCAATGTCATCATCGATTCTTATCGTGGATATCATTTAACCATGAATTTTAATTCCACTCTTGAACCTTTCTTTTATTTCCATCATTGCTTCTTCAATGTGTAGATTAAACAGTAGTGACGAAAGACTACATCCCTGTCTTACACCATTTTTAATCCGAGCACTTCGCACTTGGTCCTCCACTCTTATTGTTCGCTCTTGATTCTTGTACATATTGTATACTACTCGCCATTCCCTATAGTTTATTCCTGTTTTACTCACAATTTCGAACATCTTGGACCATTTTTCATTGTTGAACGCTTTTTCCAGGTCGACAAATCCTATAAATGTATCTTGATTTTTCTTCAGTTTTGCTTCCATTATCAACCGCAACGTCAGACTTGCCTTTCTAGTGCCTTTACCTTTTCTAAAGCCTAACTGATTGTCATTATAGGAGATTTCAACGTAAATGTATTAATAGATAAGTTACACACTAGACTATTCAAGAATACTCTGCTTGAATATAATGTAAGATACCTAATAAACACTGCAACCAGGGAGACTGAATCAAGCCAGTCTGCAATAGATAACATAATCACTGGTATTCATCTTTACGATCTTACATCTTCTGTTATTATAAGTGCTTTGTCAGACCACCATTCAGTAGAACTAGGTGTGAACATAAAAAAGGTTCCTGCACACAGTTGCTACAGATATATTAGGATCAATACAGACCACGATATAACTCACTTGAATAACATGCTAAGCAATGTGGACTGGAACAGTATTCTAACAACACATTACAGTTATGGCAAATTCTCAAGTCAATTATACTACATTCTCAATCAAGTCTGCCCATTAATAAAAAAGATAATTCAGTCAGATGCCATACCCGAAACTGTATATCAAGTTCAGTCACTGAGGCTAGAGAAAAACTATGACGGTATGAGTATGATATGACTTGAGGAATAAAAAATTAAAAGAAGAGTTCAAAAAGTATCAGAAATACTATACAGACCTCCTAATTTCTGAAAAAAAGAAACATTTTGAAAGTGTCACTCAGAACTCAAATAATATCTCCAAAACATCATGGTCACTAGTAAATAGAGAAATAGGTAAATCTGGGAAACATACAACTGAAAATCACTTGCTGATAAACGGCACAATAGAAACTGATCAGAATAAGATAGCATATCTATTTAACAATTACTTTGCTTCTGTTGGCTCCAGCATAAACAATCAGCTTAAAAATCATAAATACAAATTCAGATGAACACCAGTGTTAGGAGGTATATTTTTGATGCCAACAAGTAAAGAAGAAATAATTAAAATAGTGAATAGCTTAAAGAATTCCCATGCAGCAGGATATGATGGTCTTAGTCTGGACACTCTTAAGAAATGTATACATAAAATTGCATCACCTTTATCAACAGTTATTAACTCTCATTTGGAAGATGGTCTGTTTCCAGATGAGTTGAAAATCGCCCGAGTTGTGCCTATTTTTAAAAAAGAAACAGGAATCTAGTAGAAAACTTTCGACCCATTTCTGTTCTTCCAACAATATCCAAAATCTTTGAGAAAGTAATATACATAAGAATCTGGAACTTCCTGGTATGCAAAAAAGTGATTTCTAATGGGCAGTATGGGTTTGTCAAGGGGTCGTCCACCATTACAGCAGCATTTGACTGTGTTGATACGCCCATATTGCTGGACAAACTGTGAAACTATGGCATTCGAGGCACAGCCCATAATCTGATGAGGTCCTACTTGACAAATAGGAAGCATTTTGTGTCTATTAGCACTACAGAGGGAGCATACAAATCAAACACCACTGACATAAATTTTGGTATTCCACAGGAGTCAATATTAGGACCACTTCTTTTTATTATTTATGTTAATGATATTCAGTCCATAACAAACCATGCAACAGCTATCTTATATGCAGATGATACCACGTTAATATGCTGCAATCCAAGCTATTCGCAGCTCGAAGTGGAATCCAATACCACAACAGGCTTAATTCTGCAATATTTTAATGAAAACAAACTAAAATTAAACACAAATAAATCTGTCTGTATTGAATTTGATCGTGGGAGGCAAAAAACTCATGAAAACCAAATCTTAATGGGTGACGAATACATTAAAAAACAATAATCGACCAAATTTCTTGGCATGACACTTGATGCAGAGTTAAACTGGTCTGATCATGTGAATGATATTTGCAAAAAGCTATGTACTACCATATATGCCTAAGAAAACTGAAACCTTTTTGTAACATCACCACTCTGAGGTAAATATATTTTGCACTATTTGAAACCCATCTGAGCTATGGGATAGGGGTATGGGGATCCAGCAGTAAAGGTAATATGAAAGGTGTACTTATCTTACAAAAGAAGGCACTTAGAATTATGGGAAATAAATGTGCCAGGGAGTCCTGAAAAAATTTGTTTAAAGAATTTAAAATACTACCTGTTGATAACCTGTATGTGCTGAAGATAATCATTCTGGTAGTAAACAGTAACAAAACACTTAATAAAGAAATACACAATCACAACACTAGAGGTAGAGACCGACCCCACATCGTCTCCCATAGAACAACACTTTATGAGAAAAGCCCTCACTATGCAGACATAAACTACTGAATTGCTTCCATCCTAATATCTCCAAATTGCCCATTACAAAACAAAAAAACGAAATTAAAATTATGGCTCCTAAACAGTCCTGTATATTCAATATATGAGTTTCTAGATTTAGTACCCTCGTATGATGGAAGACCATCTATCTAAAAATATGTGGAATCTCAGATCTTAGACTGTGTGACAAACTGTAAATATTTGAATGTATGATATGAATACTGTGTCACAAACTGTAGATTCCTTAATCTAAGTATGGCAATAACATTTTTTTTTTAATGTGTAGTCCATATATGTAACTCTGTCCTCTCAACTAAATTTAGAAAAAGTTGTGTAGATAAAAGTGCCAGCGAATAATATGTAACCCTAGTAAGTAAGGCTCTGACTTATCCAGAAGACTGGAACAAAAAAAAAAACCTTTTTTGTAATCAGTTGATGTTGGATCAAAATAAATAAATAAATAAATCTAACACATCCTCAATTCTCTTTTGCAGTCTTCTGTATATTATTCTTGTCAGCAACTTGGATGCATGAGCTGTTAAGCTGATTGTGCAACAATTCTCGCACTTTTCAGCTCTTGCCATCTTTGGAATTGTGTGTATGATACTTTTCTGAAAGTCAGACGGTATGTTGCCAGACTCATACATTCTACACACCAATGTGAATAGTCATTTTGTTGCCACTTCCACCAATGATTTTAGACCTTCTGATGGACTGGTATCTATCCCTTCTATGTCATTTGATTTTAAGTCTTCCAGAGCTCTTTTGCATTCTGATTCTCATACTGGATCCCCTGTCTCTTCTATACCAACTCCTGCTCCTTCTTCCATCACATCATCAGACAAGTCCTTCCCCTCAAAGAGGCCTTCAATGCATTTTTCCCACCTATCCGCTCTCTCCTCTGCATTTAACATCTACATCTTTATAGATACTCCGCAAGACACTGTACAGTACCCTGTACCTCTATTTGTCATTTCCTTTCCTGTTCCACTCGCAAAGAGAGCGATGGGAAAACGACTGTCCATATGCCTCAATGTGAGCCCTTATTTCTCGTATCTTATCTTCGTGGTCCGAAAGTGCAATGTATGTTGACGGCAGTAGAATCGTTTGGCTGTCAGCTTCAAATGCCAGTTCTCTAAATTTTTTCAAAAGTGTTTCTCGAAAATAACATCACCTTCCCTTCAAGGACTCTCATTTGATTTCCCAAAGTATCTCTGTAACATCTATGAGTTGTTTGAACCCACCGGTAACAAATCTAGCAGCCCGCCTCAGAATTGCTTCGATGTCTTCCCAAACACAAGAGCAGTACTCAAGAACAGGTCACACCACCGTCCTATATGCAGTCTCCTTTACAGGTGAACCACACTCTGCTAAGATTCTCCCAAAAAACCGAAGTCGACATTCACTTTCCCTGCGACAGTTCTCCATGCTTGTTCAATTTCATATCGCTTTGCAACATTAAGCCCAGATATTTAATTGACTTGACACTGTCAAGCAGGACACTAGCAATACTGTATCTGAACATCACAGGTCTGATCTTCCCACTCATCTGCATTAACTTAAATTTTTCCACAATTAAGGTTGGCTGCCATTCATCACACCAACTGGAAATTTTGTCTAAGTCGTTTTGTATCTTCCTACAGTCACTCATCTTTGACACTATTCCGTACACCATGGCACCACCAGCAAACAACCCCACATTCCTGCCCACCTTATCTACCAAATAATCATTTACGTATATAGAGAACAACAGCACTCCTATCACACTTCACTGGGGCGCTCCTGACGAAACCCTTCTCTCTGATAAACACTCGCTGTTGAGGACAATATACTGGGTTCTATTACTTAAGAAGTCTTTGAGCCACTCACATACCTGTGAACTTGTTCCATATGCTTGTGACTTCGTTAACAGCCTGCAGTGGTGCACAGTGTCGAATGCATTCCCGGAATCTAGAAATATGGAATCTGCCTGTTGCCTTTCATCAAAACTTATCAGCATATCATGTAAGAAAAGGGCAAGCTGAGTTTTGCACCAGCGCTGCTTTCTAAAACTGCTGATTCGTGGACAAAAAACTTGTCAGTCTCTAGAATGTTTATTATATTCGAACTGAGAGAGTGTTCAAGGATTCTACAGCAAACCAAAGTTAGGGATATTGGTCTATAATTTTGCGGGTCTGTTCTTTACCCTTCTTATATACTGGAGTCACCTGTGCTTTTTTCCAGTCGCTTGGGGCTTTGTGCTGGGCGAGAGATTCATGATAAATTCAAGGTAGGTAAGGGGCCAGTGCCAATAACAGTGGTATTCCCACTGCACTCTTAATGTTACCACCATTGCTTTTACTTTCAGTGAAGGTTATTTTGATTTTCCGACAAGCAGAGTCAGTCCTTCCGATAAACATTTATTTTTCGATTTCTTCAGATTTTTCATGCAGCCATTCCATCTCAGCCCCCCTGCAGTTTCTGTTTATTTCATTCCTAAGTGACTTGTATTTCTGTATTCCTGAATTTCCTTGAACATTTTTATACCTCCTTTCTTCGATCAACTGAAGTATTTCTTCTGTTACGTAAGGTCACCTTCTTTGTACCGACGGTTTTCTTTCCCATTTCTGCGATGGCCATTTTTAGAGATGCCCATTCCCCTTCAATTGAACTGCCTACTGAGCTATTCCTTATCACAGTGTCTATAGCCTCAGAGAACTTCAAGCATACCTCTTTATTCCAAAGTACTTCCATAACCCACTTAGTGCATTGATTCTTCCTGACTTATCTCTTAGACTGCAACCTACTCTTCTTCACTACTCCTTCCCATACAAGTGCATTCCAGTCCCCCATGACCATTAGGTTTTCATCTTCCTTTACCCATTGAATTACACATTTGATATCCTCGTATTCTTTCTCTACCTCTTCATTGCTTGCTACATTAGCATGTATACCTGATCTATCATCATCATTTCTGATTTGCTGTTGATCTACATCTACATCTACATCCATACTCCGCAAGCCACCTGACGGTGTGTGGCGGAGGGTACCTTGAGTACCTCTATCGGTTCTCCCTTCTATTCCAGTCTCATATTGTTTGTGGAAAGAAGGATTGTCGGTATGCTTCTGTGTGGGCTCTAATCTCTCTGATTTTATCCTCATGGTCTCTTCGCGAGATATACGTAGGAGAGAGCAATATACAGCTTGACTCTTCGGTGAAGGTATGTTCTCAAAACTTCAACAAAAGTCCATACCGAGCTACTGAGCGTCTCTCCTGCAGTCTTCCCCTGGAGTTTATCTGTCATCTTCGTAACGCTTTCGTGATTACTAAATGATTCTGTAACGAAGCGCGCTGCTCTCTGTTGGATCTTCTCTATCTCTTCTATCAACCCTATCTGGTACGGATCCCACACTGCTGAGCAGTATTCGAGCAGTAGGTGAACAAGCGTACTGTGACCTACTTCCTTTGTTTTCAGATTGCATTTCCTTAGAATTCTTCCAATGAATCTCAGTCTGGCATCTGCTTTACCAACGATCAACTTTATATGATCATTCCATTTTATATCACTCCTAATGCGTACTCCCAGGTAATTTACGGAATTAACTGCTTCCAGTTGCTGACCTGCTATTTTGTAGCTAAATGATAAGGGATCTTTCTTTCTATGTATTCGCAGCACATTTCACTTGTCTACATTGAGATTCAACTGCCATTCCCTGCACCATGCGTCAATTCGCTGCAGATCCTCCTGCATTTCAGTACAATTTTCCATTGTTACAACCTCTCGATATACCACAGAATCATCCGCAAAAAACCTCAGTGAACTTCCGATGTCATCCACAAGGTCATTTATGTATGAGGGTTGTTTTTTAAGTAAGGGCCGTTCGCGCATATAGTCCCATAGTTCTCGCGGACGCAGCAACAAGCCCCCGCGCCACTTGCCGGCATCCTTCCCGTTCACACTGATGCAAGTTGCAGCTCTGAAGCTGACGTGTACGCATCGCTGTGCTACTTTATAATGTTTACGATTATTGAATCGTCTGCTGTGTGTGAGATACGGTCAGTGATACGTTTTTTGACCGCGAGAAGCCTATCAGCTGCAGAAATTCATCATCAGTTAACAGAAGTTTATGGCTTGAATGCAATGAGTGAAGGTAAAGTGCGTCAGTGGGTTAGAGAGTTTAAAAATGGCCGTCAAAATGTCCATGACGAAGAATGCTCAGGCCGGCCCTGTGTGATCACTGATGATTTGGTGGCTGCAGTAGAAACAAAGATTCGTGAGGACAGAAGATTCACAATTTCCACTCTTTCTTTGGAATTTCCACAAGTTTCAAGATCGGTTTTGTACAAAATTGTGTCTGAAAACCTAAACTTGAAGAAACTGTGTTCTCGGTAGGTACCCAGACTCCTACAGAGCACCACAAATGGAAGAGAGTTGCCACTTCATTGGACTTTTTGGTTCATTGCGAGGAAGAAGCGGATGACATGTTGAGTCAAATTGTCACTGGAGATGAAACATGGGTATCCCATATCACTCCCGAAAGCAAGCAACAATCGATGGAATGGCGACACACAACCTCACCCGTCAAGGTCAAAGCCAAACAGACACTTTCAAAACGCAAGATTATGGCAACTGTGTTCTGGGACCGGCGCGGTGTTTTGCTAGTGGACTTTACGCCACGAGGAACAACAATCAACTCACATGGCTACTGTGCAACTCTAAAGAAGCTCAGCAGAGCAATTCAAAACAAAAGGCGCGGCATGCTGACAAAATGAGTTTTGCTCCTGCACGATAACGCTAGACCTCACACCTCTCAAAAGACTCGGGATTTGATTGATTCTTTTGGCTGGGAAGTTTTGGACCATGCACCATACAGCCCCGACCTTGTTCCTAGCAATTTTCAATTTTTCCGGTACCTGAAACACCATCTTGGCGGGCAGCGCTTCAATGATGATGATGAAGTGAAAGCGGCAGTGTACTCTTGGCTGTTGGAGCAGGCGGCCGAATTCTTTGAAGAGGGAATTAAAAACATAGTTGTATGGTATGACAAGTGCTTAAATAAACAAGACAACTATGTAGAAAAATAGGTAAAATGTGTAGAATCAGACAATAAAAGTTTTTTTACAAAAGTATTTGTATCTTTTTTTAAAAATAAAAATGGCCCTTACTTAAAAAACAACCCTCGTATATTGTGAATAGCAACGGTCCTACGACAATCTCCTGCGGTACACCTGAAATCAGTCTTACTTCGGAAGACTTCTCTCCATTGAGAATGACATGCTGCGTTCTGTTATCTAGGAACTCTTCAATGCAATCACACAATTGGTCTGATAGTCCATATGCTCTTAATTTGTTCATTAAGCAACTGTGGGGAACTGTATCGAACGCCTTGCGGAAGTCAAGAAACAGGGCATCTACCTGGGAACCTGTGTCTATGGCCCTCTGAGTCTCGCGGACGAATAGCGCGGGCTGGGTTTCACACGACTGTCTTTTTCGAAACCCATGCTGATTCCTACAGAGTAGATTTCTAATCTCCAGAAAAGTCATTATATTTGAACATAATACGTGTTCCAAAATTCTACAACTGATTGACGTTAGATATATAGGTCTATAGTTCTGCACATCTGTTCGACATCCCTTCTTGAAAACGATGATGACCTGTGCCCTTATCCAATCCTTTGGAATGGTACGCTCTTCTAGAGACCTACGGTACACCACTGCAAGAAGGGGGGCAAATTCCTTCACGTATTCTGTGTAAAATCGAACTGGTGTCCCATCAGGTCCAGTGGCCTTTCCTCTTTTGAGCGATTTTAATTGGTTCTCTATCCCTCTGTGGTCTATTTCGATATCTACCATTTTGTCATCTGTGCGACAATCTAGAGAAGGAACTACAGTGCAGTCTTCCTCTGTGAAACAGCTTTGGAAAAAGACATTTAGAATTTCGGCCTTTAGTCTGTCATCCTCTGTTTCAGTACCATTTTGGTCACAGTGTGTCTGGACATTTTGTTTTGATCCACCTACCGCTTTGACATAAGACCAAAATTTCTTAGGATTTTCTGCCAAGCCAGTACATAGAACTTTACTTTCGGATTCATTGAACGCCTCTCACACAGTCCTCACACTACATTTCGCTTCGCATAATTTTTGTTTGTCTGCAAGGCTTTGCCTATGTCTATGTTTATGTTTGTTGTGAAGTTCCCTTTGCTGCCACAGCAGTTTTCTAACTCGGTTGTTGTACCACGGTGGCTCTTTTCCATCTCTTACAATCTTGCTTGGCACATACTCATCTAACGCATATTGTACGATGGTTTCGAACTTTGTCCACTGATCCTCAACACTATCTGTACTTGAGACAAAACTTTTGTGTTGAGCCGTCAGGTACTCTGTAATCTGCTTTTTGTCACTTTTGCTAAACAGAAAAATCTTCCTACCTTTTTTAATATTTCTGTTTACGGGTGAAATCATCGATACAGTAATCGCTTTATGATCGCTGATTCCCTGTTCTGCGTTAACTGTTTCAAATAGTTCAGGTCTGTTTGTCACCAGAAGGTCTAATATGTTATCGCCACGAGTTGGTTCTCTGTTTAACTGCTCAAGATGGTTTTCAGATAAAGCACATAAAAAAATTTCACTGGATTCTTTGTCCCTGCCACCCGTTATGAACGTTTGAGTCTCCCAGTCTATATCCGGCAAATTAAAATCTCCACCCAGAACTATAACATGGTGGGGAAATCTACTCGAAATATTTTCCAAATTATCCTTCAGGTGCTCAGCCACAACAGCTGCTGAGCCAGGGGGCCTATAGAGACATCCAATTACCATGTCTGAGCCTGCTTTAACTGTGACCTTCACCCAAATTATTTCACATTTCGGATCTCCGTCAATTTCCTTCGATACTATTGCACTTCTTCTCGCTATAAACACACCTCCCCCTTCACTGTCCAGCCTGTCTCTGCGGTATACATTCCAATCTGAGTTTAGGATTTCATTACTGTTTACGTCTCGTTTCAGCCAATTCTGTCCCTAGTACTATATGGGCATTGTGACCGTTCATTATTGAGAGCAGTTCTGGGACCTTTCTATAGACGCTCCTGCAATTTACTATTAGCACATTAATATTGTTATTCCCTGTTGCATTTTGCCCACTCCTACCTTGCCGCGTCCCAGGAGGTGTCTTGTCGGGCCTAGGGAGGGAATTCTCTAACCTAAAAAACCCACATGTGCACTCCACACGTACTCCGCTACCCTTGTAGCCGCTTCCGGCGTGTAGTGCACGCCTGACCAATTCAGGGCGACCCTACATTTCTCCACCCGATAGCGGAGGTCGAGAAATTTGCACCCCAGATCTCCGCAGAATTGTCTGCGCCTTCTACTCGGCTCCAAACCAGAGGACCGCGATTGGTTCTGGGAACGATATTACAAATAGTTAGCTCAGATTCCACCCCGTGAGCAAGGCTTTCTGGCTTCACCAATTCCGCCAACTGCCTGTACGAACTGAGGATGACCTCTGAACCCAGACGGCAGGAATCATTGGTACCGACATGAGCAACAATTTGCAGTCTGGTGCACCCAGTGCTCTCTATCGCCACCGGTAGGGCCTCCTCCACATCTCAGATGAGACCCCCATGGCAAGCAGACAGAGTGAACACTGGCCTTCTTCCTCAATCTTTCCGCTATCTCCCTAAGGGGCTCCATCACCCGCCTAACGTTCAAGCTGCCAATAACTAATAAACCCCTCCCCCCGTGTGCCTGCTCAGACCTTGCTGAAGGAGCGGCCACATGTTCACTCACAGGCAGAGTGGGCGATGCCACACGGCCAGCTTCCACATTGACCCTCCACCTTGTGCACCGCGAACACCGCTGAACCCGCCACTCCCCTTGGGGAGAGGGTGGCCCAACCGCGCCTGGTACCCGCGAAGATGTCTCAACAGAAGGGACAGTGGGTGAAACATGTAACACCTGGGGTGTACCATGCGACGCACCAGACTCCCCACTGCTGCTACACTCTGAGGCAGCAGCCTGAAGATGGCTGACCACGGCCATCAACACGTTCAGCTGTTCGCGAACAGTGGCCAGCCCCTCTTGCGTCCGTACACAGCAGTCACACATCCTATCCATCCTAAGAAATCAATTTACTGTAGAGAGTTAATCAACTTTTAACTACACTGCTAATTCACTAAAGGCAGCTGATAGTTGACTAAACTGTGGTTGCTAGACACTTCTTGTAAAAAACAATGAAAATAGCACTACCTGTCTCTGGACTGTATTCAAAACAAACACTAGCACTACTGGCACTATGGTTGACTATGGGGACTCTCTCTGACTGTATTCAAAACAAACACAAAATCTATGGAACACTATTACTAGCACGCGACAATTAAAGCTTCCTAAAAGCAAAAACACACAGAAGAAGAAGTGACAAGTAAGAAAAATACAGTTATACTTAAATTAATGTAGCTCACTGCACAGCAGACATGAAGCAGACGGCAGTTACGACGACATTCTGATGAGAATACCCCTATCACTGAACTGTTCACAGTAAATCACTCTCCGCCCTGCCTTCCCATTCATAATTTAAGCTTCTGATATTCCACACCCTAACTCATAGAACTTTATCCTTTCATTGGTTACTCCAAGCTTTAACTCATGGTCACCTCCCCCATGGCAGTCCCCACCTGGAAATCCAAATGGGGGACTATTCTGAAATCTTTTGTCTATGGAGAGATTGTCATGATACTTTTTCAATTACAGGTCACATGTCCTGTGTAGACGCACTATGTGTCTTTATTGCAATGGTTTCCATTTCTTTCTACATCTTCGTGGTATTGATCATTACTGATTTTTCCACCTTTAGGGGTAGTTTCCCACCCCAAGGCCAGGAGAATGCCCTGAACGTCTGTCCACTCCTCCGCCCTCTTTGACAAGGCCGATGGCTGAATAAGGGTTGACTTCTTATACTGGAAGTCTGATGGCTTTTATTCAAAACTTAAGCAGAGGCAGAGTTCGAACCTGGGCCACCATCCCTTGACAAAGGCTGGAAACTGTACATGGTCAGATGAGTTCCAATTTCAGTTGGTAAGAGCTGATGGTGTGGTTCGAGTGTGGTGCAGACCCCATGAAGCCATGGCCCCAAGTTGTCATCTTAGCACTGTCCAAGCTGGTGACAGCACCATAGTGGTGTGGCCTGTGTTTACATAGAACTGAACCGATCATTGACTAGAAATGGTTACGTTCGGCTACTTGGAGACCATCTGCAGCCATTCACGGACTTCATGTTCAAAAAACAATGATGGAATGTTTATGGACAACAATGGGCCACGTCAAAGAGCCAAAATTGTTCACAATTGTTTTGAAGAACGTTCTGGACAATTAGAGCAAATTATTTGTCCACTCAGATCGCCCAACATGAACCCCATTGAACATTCATGGGACATAACTGAGAGTCAGTTCATTCACAGAACCCTGCACCAGCAACACTTTTGCTTTTATGAATGGCTATAGAGGCAACATGGCTCCATATTTCTGCACAGGACTTCCAACAACTTCATGAGTACACACCTATTTGAGTTGCTGCACTACACCAGGCAAAAGGAGGTCCATATTAGTAGGTAACCTATTTATTTATTTATTTGAATGTCAAATTCCGTAGGACCAAATTGAGAAGCAAATCTCCAACGTCATGGAACATGTCAGTACATGAAATTAAAACATAAAAGTAATAACAGATAAAAGTAAAATGTTTATGAACCCAAAAAAAGTCAAGCCATAAGTTTAAGTAGACGCAATCAACAATACAACAAGAATCAGCTTAATTTTTCAAGAACTCCTCGACAGAATAGGAGCGACCCATGAAGAAATTCTTCAGTTTCAATTTGGAAGCATGTAGATTGCTGCTAAGATTTTTGAATTCCAGATACAGCAGTATACTGCACACCTTTCTGCACTAGAGTTAAGGAAGTAGGATCCAAATGCAGGTTTGATTTCTGCCGAGTATTAACTGAGCGAAAGTTGCTTATTCTTGGGAATAAACTAATACTGTTAACAAGAAATGACAGTAAGGAATATACATATTGAGAGGCCAATGTCAAAATACCCAGACTCGTGATCAGAGGTCAACAAGAGGTTCGTGAACTTACACCACTTATTGCCCGAACCACCCGTTTTTCAGCCAAAAATATGCTTTTAGAATGGGAAGAGTTACCCCAAAATATAATACCATATGACATAAGGCAATGAAAAAAAGCGAAGTAGACTAATTTTTGTGTCGAACGATCGCTCACTTCAGATACTGTTTGAATAGTAAAAATGGCAGCATTAAGTCTTTGAACAAGATCCTGAACGTGGGCTTTCCATGACAGTTTACTATCTGAATACCTAGAAATTTGAACTGTTCAGTTTCACTAATCATGTGCCCATTCTGTGAATTAAAATGTCGGGTTTTGTTGAATTGTGTGTTAGAAACTGTAAAAACTGAGTCTTACTGTGATTTAGCATTAGTTTATTTTCTACAAGCCGTAAACTTATGTCATGAACTGCACTATTTGAAACCAAGCTAATGTTGCAAACAACATCCTTTACTACCAAGCTTGTGTCATCAGCAAACAGAAGTATTTCAGTTACCCATAATACTAGAGGGTATATCATTTTTATAACTAAGGAACAGGAGTGGTCCCAACACTGGTCCCTTGGACAACCCCCACTTGACAGTACCCCACGCAGACCCCACAGCACAGCCATTCTCAACACTGTGAGTAATGACCTTTTGCTGTCTGTTGCTAAAGTGCAGACATCTTTGTGAATTGATCTGCCTTACTGTCATGCCAGACAGCACACTCTGGGTGTCTTGGTTAATTAAATTACCATCCCAGATACAGTCAGTGATGATTTTGCATGAATACAACATAAGGGAAAACAAATTATTCCTGACTGACAGACTTTTCACAATCCCACAGCAATGACAGTACGTGGTTACGATGTACAATGATGACCACCAGCAATTTCCTGGCCAAACATGCTGATTGCAGTCATGAGGAGACAACACCAAAGTATCTACACTAATCAATTATTGCAGCAAAAGGCTGGTGATGTCTCACGTAACCAAACAAAGTTCACAGCTAAAGCCATCACACACAAGGTGCCAGAATTAGAGTCCCAAAGGGACTAGCAAACTCTCAGTCAAAAACTAAGTTCAGTGCTGCTGGAAACAACAAAGAATCAGCATAAATAGACTCCAATGGCAGAAGACCCTTAGAAAGAAAACGCTGTTTGTAAAGATCACTAACTCATAAGTACACAAAGTGCTGTGCTAGAAAAAGTTCAAGTCTCAACAGGACAGTCCCAAGTTTAAATGTTGAGAACTTCAACTCAGTTCAAGTAAAAGTCTCTTAAAGACAGTCTGGTATTAAGTTTTATTTTAATGAAGATATAGTCAAGTCCAGTTTATTGCTAATTGCCCAGTATTCTTACAAGTTCAGGTGCAGAAGGATTAACATGAAACTTGGCATTGTCATAGTGAGTGAAATAGTGATTTATGTTAGAAATTGTGTAGAATTTAGAGCCCTAGACGTAAGCAATTTTTGTACTGGGCAACACTTTAAAGTGTGTGGTATAGAACTGACAGCAAATAAGACATCAGTTGTGTTATTGTCAATTTAAAGAGTACCTACAGGGAATCTCAGAATCTTTCTCAAACAAAGTGAAACAGTTTTGCCAAAATCATATAAAAACATATTTCAGTCATATTACTATGTGACTTTAATGTAAATTTCTTGACTGAAAGTAGCGACAGAATGGAATTAGAGCAATTGGTGAGCTCTTACAATTTAGTGCAAATAGTAGAATTTCCCATGATGGTAATGGACCATTCTAGTACTCTAATTGATAATGTTTTCATTTATAAGTCTACACACAGCAGCTTGACAGTCAGACCATGGTGCTGTACTTTTTAATATCCCTCAGTTTGATCTTAAGATGAAACCACAACCTGTCTGGAAAACTGTGAGACAGATAAATAAAGAAACAATGCAGACATATAGGCAGAAGCTACCATTTGTGGACTGGTCTGAAGTCTATAATTCAACAGATGTTAACTCAAAATTTAATGTTTTTATTAATAAAATAACAAGTCTTTTTGAGGAAGTGTTTCCAAAGGAAAGAGTCAGAGAAAAACCAGTTTAACACTTCATTTAACCCATGGATAACCCAGGGCATTAAAGTTTCATGTAAAACAAAATGAGATTTGTATGTGTCGGCCACATTGTCTACATATATTGAAATGGTGAGCCAATGTAAAGTATACTCTAAGCTATTGAGAAAAGTGGTACAGAAATCAAAAGACAAAATTGATAAATCTGATAACAAAATGAAAACCACATGGAATATGTGAAAAGTGAGATTGGGAGAAGATCAGCTGCCAAAGAAATTACTAGTTTAAGAAATGGGTGTAAAACAGTGGATGATCCTGAAATAGTGGCTAATATTTTCAAAAGTTATTTATTAACAGTTACAAATCAAATGAGGTGCCTGGGTTCTGTAAAGAAAGCTACAGAATTCGTGCATAACTCCTTAACTAACAAAATAGATGAGATGCATGTTCAGAAAATGATAGTGAAGGAAGTAGAAAAAGTAATTCTGTCTTTAAAAAGTAAAAACTCTGGTGGAGTTGATAACATTTCCAGCAAATTATTGAAATATTGTTGTAGAGAAATAAGTATAGTCCTCAGCCATATTTGTAATATGTCACTGGAGAAAGGCATATTCCCTGAAAGGCTAAAATATGGACTTACATGACCAATTTATAAAAAGGCACAAAAGACTGATGCTACAATTTATCAACCCATTTCATTATTCTCAGTTTTTTTCTAAGGTACTAGAGAAATTGATGCACAACTGAATGGTTGAGCATCTTAGTAAATACAGCACCCTCAGCAGCAGCCAGTTTGGCTTTCAAAGAGGGGTATCAACTGAGGATCCAATACAAACATTTGTTGACAATGTTTTAGAATTCATAAATAATAATATACTGACAGTAGGAATATTTTGTGACATGTCAAAATCTGTTGACAGTGTAAGTTGCCTTATTCTCCTGAATAAAGCCAACACCCTACAAATGAGTGGAACAGTAGGCAATTAGCTTGAATCTGTGAGTTTTACATGGCATTGAACTGTAATAACACACTTTTAGGATCCAAACAACATTTATTTTGTCACTTAATAGAGTGAATACAGAAAGACGGCTGATGAACATAGCACTAGAGCAAAAAGACCACAAGACAAAACCAAAGAGCATGGCCAAAGAAATGTTGCTTCATGTCAGAGACATCACAGAGGACCCCCCCCCTCCCCCCCCCCCCCCCATCGCAGTGCGGAGTACAGCGGGGTGGAGCTAGCACATGTCCACAAAAAAATCTTTGTGGAAGCACAGTGGGTGGAGGCGGCATCTGGGCACGTCATCATCAGTATCCCGCGCATCGGACAGCTGCGCAGCTGGTGATGAGTTGAAGGGTCCCGCGGCAGCAGCAGGTGAGGCATAGGCAGAGGCAGGTTGGCAGGGGGCGATGAGGAGTGGCTCCAGGATGGACCACACAGGCTTTATTCATTGAATAGAAACTGTACTTGCTCAGAGCAATTCTGAGGTGTTAAGACGTCGAGCTTTGTGTCGTACGGGCAGGCTGTCCATGGTGCTGATTCGCTGACCAATGCCGTTGCTGATTGCCAAGACCTGCAAAGGGAGGCACATGTAGAGGGGCGATAGGGGGGGGGCACAAGTGACGGTGGTTGACTGACCTTGGCATGGCGGGATGGCGTGTGCAGAGGGTCAGCAGTAGGCAACGTCTGAGGACACGGTGTGGTGGCCACAAAATGTGAGGGATCCCGTGAAGCGAGAACATGAGCATCCTTGCCGGGCCAGAGTGAAGTGGGCGGCAGAAAAATACAGAGGACATGTTGCAATGGCCACATGATGTGAAGGGTCCCACGAAGTGAGAACAGGAGCGACCTGCCGGCCCAACTGCATCTGCCTGGAGTGGGCAGCAGGGAAAGAGCAGCTAGACATAGGAGCAAAGCAGAGTAAAGACGCAGTAGAAGAGAGAGGCGGCATTGAAAGAAGCTGTTCTGCAGAGAGGCTGTGTAAAGAATTCCTTGCGTGAGCCAGTTCAGCAGAGGCGGTAGCAATGCGGGAGCATAACTCCACATTATGTGCGCGGAGCCAGTCGATCTGTTTGCGAATGTCCGGTAAATCAGAGAGACGTGCCGTAATACCTTCAAGCAGAGATGCAGTTATGGAAAGCGTAGCCAAGGAGGCATAGAGTGGAGACATGCTGAGTTCATTTGAGCACAGAACGGTAGAACCAGATGCATGGCAGAGCACAGCGATCTGCAGGTCTGGCAAAAGCTCGTAATGGTGTAGAAACTCTAACCCAATTACAGGTTTGTCCATGTCGATGACGTGGAAGGTCCAAGGAAACATTGTGCTTGGTGACAGACAAAGTGACATCCTGATGGAGCCAAGGACCGTGATAGCAGAGTGGTTTGCAGCAATCAAATTGAGGTTAGCAGGACAAAGCATGTTGCCTGCGTGCTTGGCCGGGACAATGCTGATGTCGGCACCAGTGTCGACAAGAAAGCGAGTGCCCGATGACAATTCAGTGACGTAGAGGCATTGCACTGCTGGAGCAAGTGGTGTGGCATTGGACAGTAGGCAATGTGAAGAATCGTGGCAGGACGTGGTGCCTAAGAAAGCCTGTTGGTCTAAGTTGGGAAAGGTGCAAGGCACGCTACAGTTTCAGGCAGCATCCCCGTAATTAGCGTGGAACTATCACAGTGCAGCTGACTGTGTTGGGGCAGGAAGCCAATCGGGTTGCTGCTCAGGTGAAGTCGGTGGTTGTAGGAGGCAGCAGGCAGTACTTCCTGTAGGCCACTAGATGGCAGCTCCTGACAGGCAGCTAAGGTGCTGAGGTGAGTGCGCTGGTCTCTGTTGGCAGAGCACGGAACCGAAGGCGCAGGCATGCCAACTGGTGGTGATGGGGATGTCGTCTGTGACTGTCAGTGTCAGTGATGAATGATTGCCTTTTCCCGATCAGTCATGTGTAGGTGAACCTTGAGAGCATCGAGATAACAGGTGGATTTGTAGATCTCACGGTAGTTTGACCAACCACAACATCCAAAGCCCGGTGTCTGGTAGTGTTTGATCATCAGTTAATGCACGAAAGTGCTGCCACAGCTGCAAAAGTGTGCACTTGTCGAGGTGCTTATCATGGATGATATGGTGGATAGTCTCTGCCGAAGGGCGAGAAAGGCATTCGATAAGTAAAGTTTTGCTGTCACTTACTTGGGGAAGGTGAGCAGCGAGAGTAGCAGATCATTGATTAGGTCAGGATGGGCATGGAGGTGGCTCACCAGGCAGACAAAATGTTCATCATCATCCAAGATCCCATGGATATCCAGTAGGTGGTCCACCAGTGTGAACCAAGCTGTGAAAGTGTGCAGTTGCTGAGGTGCTTGTCATGGATGATGTAGTGGATAGGTCCTCTTGCAACGCAGGCAGATCAGGAAACCTGCCGGGTAACTCATGTTGATGAAGCGCAGGCAGGTGAAGATAATTTTTGGTGGTTGAGGTAGCCCCTGTCAGCTGGAGTGCAGTAGCGGTGGATGATGCGTCACCCGAGGTCTACGTAGGGGGCAGCTGCAAGCAGCATACAATGTAGAGTGAGCCGGTGCATCTGATGGCTTGATGTGTCCCAACTGCAGGCTCAGAGACAGGCACGGTGTAGGTCTAACGACCAGTGCGATCGTGATGCAGCCGAGGGGGGACTGATCCCAAAACCGGCAGGGAAGAAATGGCCAGCGCCATTACAAGAGCATACAGTAGGCAGACTTGATGTGACCACGGAGCTCAATGTTGGGCTCGCTTATTTTTCTAATATTTATAAATGATCTGCCACAATGCACAGAACATGGGAAAAGCACCATGTTCACTGATGACACCAGCATAGCAGTTAATAATTCCTCAGGGAATGTGTCAAATGCGATAGTAAATAAGACTTTTGCAGATATGACAAAATGGTCTTTCCATCAATTCCTTCCATCAATCTAAAAAAGACAAATTATGTTCTTTTTTCCTCCAATACAAATGTTACCAATGAAATGAATAAAAAAATGGGTGAACATGAGATTCTAAAGCTTGAGTCCTCCAAATTCTTGGGGCAGCATATAAACAGCAAACTTAAGTGGCACTGCCATATCCAAGATCTGTGAAAAAGGTTAAACTCAGCAACATTTGCCTTGAGAATCATATCAGACGGTAGGGAGATAATGACAATAAAAACAGCATGCTTTGGCTATTTCCATCAGCTTATGGCCTACAATGTAATATTCTGGGGAAATCAATCAGTAGCAAGAAAAGTGTTCCATGCACAGATGCGAGCCATAAGAATTATGTGTGGAGTACATCCTAGGCACTCATGCAGAAATCTATTTAGAGATCTTCAAATCTTTACAACTGCCCAATATATTTTTTCCCTGATGTACTTTCATTCAAAAAATAGCAACTTATTTAAAACCAGTGGCAGATACAGAAAAACCTCAAGGAGGGGATGCTAAAGATATCTGGAGCTACCTTTACTTTTACTGTAATAAAAAATAATCAAGTCACGTGCAAAGTTTAAGAAAGTTATATTTAAACTGAGTATACACATACACAAGACAATGCCATCTTATGGTATAAAAAAGCTACAATTGTGGTTCTCTTCCTTAAACGATGCATTCTATGTGCCTATTCTTCCTGGGAAATTGGTTAATTACATTGTCAACAGGAGAATCAAGGTCAGGGTGAGTGTTCAACAGAGCTAAGCCATTAAGTCAACCCTCCTTCATTGTCGACCTCGAAGGTTCTCTGTACAAGAAAACAGTACAGTATTTGTGACTTTTCTCAAATTATAGCTAGACAGAATAACGTATCGAGATCACTAGAATGTCCATCACTTTTCTCGTAGGTATCCGTTAGCTATCAATGTCCCAGAGAGAAATGTGTAAAGTATGGTGATGTGGATGCACATGCTACATAGGAAAGTACAACTACTCAATAACTAGATTCTGTCGAGTCAACTGACGAAAGAAACAAATGAATATCAAGCAGGCTGATTGGCAGGGTTGGTGCGAGCGGCACCGCAAGGTGGCGGGGGCATATGTATCCACAACAGTTTAAAACCAATAATTTGTACCATATTTATAACACCAGAAGAAAACTTCATATTCATTATGATCTAAAAACAAAGAGCGTGGTGCAGAAGGGGGTTTTAGACAGTGACACCCAGATTTTTAATGCCCTTCCACCAATAATTAACGAACTGGTTGGAAACATACTCAAATTTAAAGAAAAAGTGAGGCAGTTCCTACTAGATGGAACTTATTATAGTATAGATGAATTTCTAAGCCAAAATCCATAATTCCTCCTGAGTACACTTAAATCTATTTTTGTGGGATTTATGGCCTAATCATCATGCTATGTCCAGCTACACAGCAATTTAAAACTGAAATGTATGTATATCTGTATGTATAACTATTTATTCCTTCAGAAGTATGATAACTCATACATAAGGTTATATGTTAGCTTATTTGTTCCTGTTATTTATATGATAAGATTGGTTCAAATGGCTCTGAGCACTATGGGACTTAACTGCTGAGGTCATCAGTCCCCTAGAACTTAGAACTACTTAAACCTAACTAACCTAAGGACAACACACACATCCATGCCCGAGGCAGGATTCGAACCTGCGACCGGAGCGGTCGCGCGGTTCCAGACTGAAGCGCCTAGAACCGCTCGGCCACGCCGGCCGCCTATATGATAAGAATAATGTACTTGTGCGCTAAACAATTATTTGTAAAAATTTGACTCGTTCTATATCCAGAGACATATTCTCATATGGATCTACAGAACTCAAAATAAATAAACAAAAAATAAAAGTAAATAAATCTCTTGGGTGGGTAGGCCCTTTTTGCCAGTGTGGGTCTGCTTTTTATTTCCTCATTGTTCCATCCAGCATGGGCTACTTTGCTGTCTAGGCAGCAGAATTCCTAAACTTCATCTAGTTTGTGATCCCCAGTTCTGATGTCCAGTCACCCACTATTCTCGTTTCTGCTACTTCTATTGCCTTCATTTTCTTCTTAGTGCTGCTATGTACAAATTGAGACAGATCGCTGCAAAATTATTTTAAATTGGAGTGTTTTTGTTACCTTATTTTTAAACAGTATTCTCTAAGTTTCTTACAGCAATGTTCTTCAACTGCATTCCCTCAAACTTACATTAATCTGTATCAACTTTAGATGCAATAATACATTTCTCCATGGTTCACTGTGTTTCTCAGTACACATTATGTGTAAATTATCTCATTTCATAATCAGATTAGTTAGAGTAGAAAAAAAGTATTTTTATACCTCTTGTCTTTGCTCAGAACCAAGTCTGTGAACTGCTTCAATCAAAACTGATACTTCTTCATGATATGAATATAATAGAGGGAAACATTCCACTTGGGAAAAATATATCTAAAAACAGAGAAGAAGTGACTTACCAAACGAAAGCGCTGGCAGGTCGACAGACACACAAACAAACACAAACATACACACGAAATTCAAGCTTTTGCAACAAACTGTTGCTTCATCGGGAAAGAAGAAAGGAGAGGGAAAGACGAAAGGATGTGGGTTTTAAGGGAGGGGGTAAGGAGTCATTCCAATCCCGGGGGCGGAAAGACTTACCTTAGGGGGAAAAAGGACAGGTATTCACTCGCATACACACACATATCCATCCGCACATACACAGACACAAGCAGACATTCGTAAAGGCAAAGAGTTTGGGCAGAGATGTCAGTCGAGGCGGAAGTACATGGGCAAAGATGTTGTTGAATGACAGGTGAGGTATGAGCGGCGGCAACTTGAAATTAGCGGAGATTGAGGCCTGGTGGGTAACGAGAAGAGAGGATATACTGAAGGGCAAGTTCCCATCTCCGGAGTTCTGACAGGTTGGTGTTAGTGGGAAGTATCCAGATAACCCGGATGGTGTAACACTGTGCCAAGTTGTGCTGGCCGTGCACCAAGGCGTGTTTAGCTACAGGGTGATCCTCATTACCAACAAACATTGTCTGCCTGTGTCCATTCATGCGAATGGACAGTTTGTTGCTGGTCATTCCCACATAGAAAGCTTCACAGTGTAGGCAGATCAGTTGGTAAATCACGTGGGTGCTTTCACATGTGGCTCTGCCTTTGATCGTGTACACCTTCCGGGTTACAGGACTGGAGTAGGTGGTGGTGGGAGGGTGCATGGGACAGGTTTTACACCGGGGGCGGTTACAAGGGTAGGAACCAGAGGGTAGGGAAGGTGGTTTGGGGATTTCATAGGGATAAACTAAGAGGTTACGAAGGTTAGGTGGACGGTGGAAAGACACTCTTGGTGGAGTGGGGAGGATTTCATGAAGGATGGATCTCATTTCAGGGCAGGATTTGAGGAAGTCGTATCCCTGCTGGAGAGCCACATTCAGAGTCTGATTCAGTCCCGGAAAGTATCCTGTCACAAGTGGGGCACTTTTGGGGTTCTTCTGTGGGAGGTTCTGGGTTTGAGGGGATGAGGAAGTGGCTCTGGTTATTTGCTTCTGTACCAGGTCGGGAGGGTAGTTGCGGGATGGAAAGCTGTTTTCAGGTTGTTGGTGTAATGGTTCAGGGCTTCCGGACTGGAGCAGATTCGTTTGCCATGAAGACCTAGGCTGTAGGTAAGGGACTGTTTGATGTGGAATGGGTGGCAGCTGTCATAATGGAGGTACTATTGTTTGTTGGTGGGTTTGATGTGGACGGACGTGTGAAGCTGGCCATTGGACAGGTGGAGGTCAACGTCAAGGAAAGTGGCATGGGATTTGGAGTAGTACCAGGTGAATCTGATGGAACCAAAGGAGTTGAGGTTGGAGAGGAAATTCTGGAATTCTTCTTCACTGTGGGTCCGGATCATGAAGATGTCATCAATAAATCTGTACCAAACTTTGGGTTGGCAGGCTTGGGTAACCAAGAAGGCTTCCTCTAAGTGACCCATAAATAGGTTGGCGTACGAGGGGGCCATCTTGGTACCCATGGCTGTTCCCTTTAGTTGTTGGTATGTCTGGCCTTCAAAAGTGAAGAAGTTGTGGGTCAGGATGAAGCTGGCTGAGGTAATGAGGAAAGAGGTTTTAGGTAGGGTGGCAGGTGATTGGCGTGAAAGGAAGTGCTCCATCGCAGCGAGGCCATGGACGTGCGGAATATTTGTGTATAGGGAAGTGGCATCAATGGTTAGAAGGGTGGTTTCTGGGGGTAACAGATTGGGTAAGGATTCCAGGCGTTCGAGAAAGTGGTTGGTGTCTTTGATGAAGGATGGGAGACTGCATGTAATTGGTTGAAGGTGTTGATCTACGTAGGCAGAGATACGTTCTGTGGGGGCTTGGTAACCAGCTACAATGGGGCGACCGGGATGATTGGGTTTGCGAATTTTAGGAAGAAGGTAGAAGGTAGGGGTGCGGGGTGTCGGTGGGGTCAGGAGGTTGATGGAGTCAGGTGAAAGGTTTTGTAGGGGGCCTAAGGTTCTGAGGATTCCTTGAAGCTCTGCCTGGACATCAGGAATGGGATTACCTTGGCAAACTTTGTAAGTAGTGTTGTCTGGAAGCTGAGGCAGTCCTTCAGGCACATACTCCCAACGATCAAGTACCACGGTCGTGGAACCCTTGTCCACCGGAAGAATGACGATGGATCGGTCAGCCTTCAGATCACGGATACCCTGGCTTCAGCAGTGGTGATGTTGGGAGTAGGATTAAGGTTTTTTAAGAAGGATTGAGAGGCAAGGCTGGAAGTCAGAAATTCCTGGAAGGTTTGGAGAGGGTGATTTTGAGGAAGAGGAGGTGGGTCCCGCTGTGACGGAGGACGGAACTCTTCCAGGCAGGGTTCAATTTGGATAGTGTCTTGGGGAGTTGGATCATTAGGAGTAGGATTAGGATCATTTTTCTTCATGGCAAAGTGATATTTCCAGCAGAGAGTACGAGTGTAGGACAGTAAATCTTTGACAAGGGCTGTTTGGTTGAATCTGGGAGTGGGGCTGAAGGTGAGGCCTTTGGATAGGACAGAGGTTTTGGATTGGGAGAGAGGTTTGGAGGAAAGGTTAACTACTTCACAACACAAAGTTATTTTATCCACTTCTCAACAGTTCCTTATGACCCAATGAATGAATTCTACTATGATTCATGATACCAAAATCCTTGCCATGTCTTCATTATTCTATTTCTCACAGTACGTCATTACTTCTAATAAAACTTGCAATCATTCTCATTTTACCTGTAATATCATTTTAATCATCATTATTCACAAGTATCCCTAGCACAACATCATCATTATTTCACTTCATAATAATCTTCACTACATTCTCACAATGCATTGCATAACATCATCATTACTTCTTATTTAACTACAACATCATGAAGGCAGCATAGACATTCATCACATGATAGTTACAACAGCTAAGACATTCTCACATTTTGTTACCTATTTAGCTAACATAATTGTAGACTTTCACATTATTTGTCTTTATTCTATACAGAACTCATGTTATTTCTCCATACATGGTGAATACATCAAAGTGAAATAATAAGTGCAAGATTTTCCACATAAGTATAAATGTTGTTTTAATTGATAAAATAACTGCTTTACCACATTACACAGCTTAATACTTGACAGTAGTAACATTAAACCTGACTCCCCTTTACATTCTTATTTTTTCAATTGTAATTGTGATTTTGTTAATCATGACAAAATTAATCATTAGAGAATCCCAATAAGAAATAATTTTCTTTCTAGTTACCAACAAATTAAATTTCTTGCCAGAGGTTGAAAATGTAACACTCTACAAAATGCAGGTATATTCAATTTGTTAGTGTAGCATAGATATGGTACTAATTGTAGCCAGGAATTTTTTGATAAATTAGTACATCCACTACATGTGTACTACTATGACACTTCCCTGAAAACTTAGTCTACTGTTAGTAAAGTTAAGAAAATATTTCACATGTATGAGCTGAAAAGTAATGCCTTCGAATTTTTATGTGAAAAATGATACAAACTTCATTAACATTCTACTTCTTTGTTCTTCATGTCTACGTATTTATCTCTCAACATAGTCACCATGGTGGTGAACACATTTCACCAACAAGAGACCAATTATTGACACTGTCACTGTAGGATGTTTGACTTTGTTCATGGAGCTACAACCTTGTGTCTGCTTCAACAGCATCATCTGTATCAAAGTGAAGTCCTTGAAGGTGTTCTTTTAGTTTTGGAAACAGATGAAAATTGGATGGGGTGAAGTCAGGACTGTGTGGAGGAAGATAGATGGCAGTAAACCCAAGGCATCAGATTATTGCAGATGAGTAATGCTTGAGTATGGTCTGTCATTATCACACTGAAGGACAGGCTGCTTCATGTTTGGTGTGGTTAGAAATTTGATTGCAGCATGCTGTTTCTCACACACTGACATAGTGGTGTTATGCACCACCATGTAACATGCTGCAATAAGGGGCCCTCTAGAAAAACAGGACTGCAACTTGAGTCAGCGAAGCAGGGAAGTTGACCAAATAAAATGTAGTGCCTAAACCTATACTGAGCACAGAATAAAAAATTAAGAGGGATTATTTTTCAGCATGCCCTCATAAGCAAAGATTTCACAAACTTCTGGTTAATAAGTTTACAGACAACCAAGGCTTTCCTCACACAGCCATCCTCATGTTAACCATATTTAATAAGTGTAGCATTGGTATTGAGGTGGATGTTCGGGGCAGTTACACCAAACAACACCCTATTATCAGGAGTTCATTTATTCACCTGTTTACACAAACAAGGCTTAAAAAGAACTGGACGGCAGAACTGCACAAAGATAATGTTTAGCTTAGTTCAAAGACGATACTCAGATTGATACAGGTGTCAACCTCAGTGGCGCCACATAGCCCTCCCCTCCACAGTATGGAGTACTCTTGAGAGGCCGGGCGGGGGGGGTGGGGGGGGTGACTATGGCATCAGCAGGGGTGGTCCGCGGGAGCCGGACCGTGGTCAGCTCAACAGCATCATCGGGGAGCTGGGGAGCTGGGGAGCTGTGTGGGTAGATGTCGTGAAGGAAGGTCCGGCCACCGATCCTGGAAGTTTATTTATTTATTTATTGTTCCGTGGGACTAAATTAAGAAGTCTCCATGGTCATGGAACGAGTCAATACATGAAATTATAACACGATAGTAGAAATGGATAAAATGAAATATAAAAAACATATTCAGGCAACAAGTCGTAAGTTTAAATAAAGAAAATCAACAATGTAACACTGGAATTTGCTTAATTTTTCAGCTCTTCCAGGAGCTCCTCGACAGAATAGAAGGAGTAAGCCATGAGGAAACTCTTCAGTTTATACTTAAAAGAGTTTGGGCTACTGCTAAGATTTTTGAGTTCTTGTGGTAGCTTATTGAAAATGGATGCAGCAGAATAGTGCACTCCTTTCTGCACAAGAGTCAAGGAAGTGCATTCCACATGCAGATTTGATTTCTGCCTAGTATTAACTGAGTGAAAGCTGCTAACTCTTGGGAATAAGCTAATATTGTTAACAACAAACAACATTAAAGAAAATATATACTGTGAGGGCAATGTCAGAATTCCCAGACTATTGAATAGGGGTCGACAAGAGGTTCTCGAACTTACACCACATATAGCTCGAACAGCCCATTTTTGAGCCAAAAATACCCTTTTCGAATCAGAAGAATTACCCCAAAAAATAATACCATACGACATAAGTGAATGAAAATATGCGAAGTAGACTACTTTTCGTGTTGAACTGTCACTTATTTCAGATACTGTTCTAATGGTAAATAAAGCAGCATTTAGTTTCTGAACAAGATCCTGGAAATGGGCTTTCCACAACAGCTTACTATCTATCCGAACGCCTAGGAACTTGAACTGTTCTGTCTCGCTTATTATATGCCCATTCTGTCTGATCAAAATATCGGTTCTTGTTGAATTGTGAGTTAGAAACTGTAAAAACTGAGTCTTACTGGGATTTAGCATCAAATTATTTTCAACAAGCCATGAACTTATTTCATGAACTACATTATTTGATACTGTTTCAATATTGCACTGAAGATCCTTCACTACCAAGCTGGTGTCATGAGCAAACAGAAATATTTTTGAATCACCTGTAATACCAGAAAGCATATCATTTATATAAATAAGATACAACAGTGGCCCCAGCACCGATCCTTGGGGAACACCCCACTTAACAGTGCCCCATTGGGACTGAGCATCACTACCACTCTCAATATTGCGGAGAATTACCTTCTGCTTTCTGTTCTTAAAGTAAGAGGAGAACCAATTGTAAGCTACTCCCCTTACTCCATAATGGTCCAACTTCTGCAGTAATATTTTGTGGTCAACACAGTCAAAAGCCTTTGTTAAATCAAAGAAAACACCTAGCATTCGCAACCTTTTATTTAATCCGTCCAAAACCTCACAGAGAAAAGAGAATATAGCATTTTCAGTTGTTAAACCATTTCTAAAACCAAACTGTACATTTGACAGCAAATTATGTGAATTTAAATGCTCCAGTAACCTTGTATATACAGGGTGTTACAAAAAGGTATGGCCAAACTTTCAGGAAACATTACTCACACACAAATAAAGAAAAGATGTTATGTGGACATGTGTCCAGAAACGCTTAATTTCCATGTTAGAACTCATTTTAGTTTCGTCATTCCCACGTGATCAAATTGTAAATTTTCACAATCAACATGTGTGGACTGATGAGAATCCGCACACAATTGTGCAATCACGTCATCAACACAGATTTTCTGTGAACGTTTGGGCAGGCAATGTTGGTGATGTCTTGATTGGGCCCCATGTTCTTCGACCTATGCTCAATGGAGCATGTTATCATGATTTCATATGGGGTACTCTACCTGTGCTGCTAGAACATGTGCCTTTACAAGCATGACACAACATGTGGTTCATGCACGATGGAGCTCCTGCACATTTCAGTCGAAGTGTTCGTACGCTTCTCAACAACAGATTCGGTGACCGATGGATCGGTAGAGGCGGACCGATTCTGTGGCCTCCACGCTCTCCTGACCTCAACCCTCTTGACTTTCATTTATGAGGGCATTTGAAAGTTCTTGTCTACGCAACCCCGGTATCAAATGTAGAGACTCTTTGTGCTCGTATTGTGGATGGCTGTGATATAATACGCCATTCTCCAGGGCTGCATCAGCGCATCAGGAATTCCATGCGACAGAGGGTGGATGCATGTACCCTCGCTAACGGAGGACATTTTGAACATTTCCTGTAACAAAGTGTTTGAAGTCATGCTGGTACGTTCTGTTGCTGTGTGTGTTCCATTCCATGATTAATGTGATTTGAAGAGAAGTAATAAAATGAGCTCTAACATGGAAAATAAGAGTTTCCGGACACATGTCCACATAACATATTTTCTTTCTTTGTGTGTGAGGAATGTTTCCTGAAAGTTTGGCCGTACCTTTTTGTAACAGCCTGTACAACCTTCTCGATAACTTTACCAAACACTGATGGCATAGAAATAGGTCTAAAATTGTCAACATTATCCCTGTCTCCCTTTTTATAAAGTGGCTTCACTACCGAGTACTTTAATCGGCCAGGAAACCGACCACTCCTAAAGGAAAGTTACAGATATAGCTAAGTACTGGGCTAACATACATACAAAAATACTTCAGTATTCTGCTAGATACCCTGTCATATCCATGAGAGTTCTTGGTCTTTAGTGATTTGATTTTTAACTCAATCTCCCTCTTGTCAGTATCATGGAGCAGCATTTCAGGTAACAGTCTCGGAACACTTTTTTCTAAGAGCGCTATATGATTCCCTGTTGGGATTAAGTTTCTATTTAGTTCACCTGCTATATTCAGAAAGTGATTATTAAGTACTGTACATATATGTGACTTGTCAGTAACACGGACATTCCCACTACACACTAATTCTATATCCTCAACCTGTCTCTGCAGACCAGCCACTTCCTTTACGACTGACCATATGGTTTTAATTTTATCCTGAGACTTAGCTATTCTATCTGAATACCACATACTTTTTGCCTTCCTAATAACATTTTTAAGCACCTTACAATACTGTTTGTAATGGGCTGCTGCATTTAGATTTTGCCTGTTTCTAACGTTTTGATATAATTGCCACTTTGTTCTACAAGATATTCTTATCCCTCTAGTCAGCCACCCAGGCTGCCTGTTTGTGCTAGTACCCTGTTTTGAACGTTCTAACGTTCAAAGAGCACAAGAAAAGTCTTGAGAAAAGCATTATATTTATCATCTACTGTATCAGCGCTATAAACATCTTGCCACTCTTGTTCCTTGATAAGGTTTACAAAGGTCTCTACAGCAACTGGATAAGCTTTCCTAAGCAGTTGATAACTATATTTAACATGTGTTGGAGCACAAAAATCTTTTAGAGTTAAAATTTGTGCATCATGATCTGAAAGACCATTCACCTTTTTGCTAACAGAATGCCCTTCTAGTAATGAGGAATGAACAAAAATGTTGTCTATAGTTGTTCTACTGTTCCCTTGCACTCTCATTGGAGAACAATGTTCTGGCCATTTACAAACTCAATTATTGTGCCCTTGAGGTCTTCCTTATAGATCACACGAATGCCGATTAGCACAAGGGGAAGGGCCTCTGTGCATAGAGAGTCGTAGCATCGAAGAGCCACCGTCAAAGTGCAGTGCCAGCGCTCAACTAGCCCGTTACTTTGTGGGTGATATGCTGTGGTATGGATGCACCAGATGCCGCAGATGTTACAAACCTCATTGAACAGGACTGACTCAAATTGTCTCCCCTGGTCAGTTGTGTTGATAGCCGGACATCTGAAACGCGATACCCATGACTCAATGAAAGCTCGAGCAACAGTTTCTGATGTAATATTGGGGAGGGCGACAGCCTCAACCCAGCGAGTTATTCGGTTGATAGATGAGAGGACCTAACGAAAGCCGTTAGAGGGGGGAGAGGGCCGACAATGTCTATATGAATATGCTGGAAACGCCCAGGAGGGATCGAAAAGGCTCTGAGGGGGGGTGAAGTATGCTTGTGTACTTTGCAGCGTTGGCACGCGATGCAGGAGCGTGCCCATTGCTGGCAGTCCTTGTTGACATTTCTCCACACAAAGCGCTTCACAACGAGGCAGGGGGATGCACAAACACCAGGGTATTCTAAATTATACAATGCATTGAAGACAGCTCGACGGAGCATAGTTGGGATGAGGGGCGTAATGTGCCCCTACTGTCATCGCACCAGATTTCACCAGAAATGCCAGGGAAGGTGGTGTGGACGAAGTGTAGTGAAGAGGTAGAGTCTGAAATCAGGTCTCGTGTGTCCTCGTTGGTGGGTTGGAGGTTAGGCAGTTCAGAGAGGTCTAACAGCGAATGAACGGTGTTGACTCGTGAAAGAAAATCAGCAACTATATTGTCAGCACCCTTTATGTGTCTGACATCGGTGGTGAACTGAGATATGAAGTCCATGTATCTGAAGCAGCGAGGAGGCAGGTCTGCTGGCGGGTTTGTAATGGCGGCAGCCAGGGGTTTTTGGTCTGTTAAAATATAGAAAGAATGTCCCTCAACATCAGTCTTAAAATGCTTGATCGCTCCGTAGACCGTGAGCAACTCCCTGTCAAACACAGAATATTTCCGTTGTGCGTTGGTGAGCTTGCACGAGAAGAACTGCAGAGGCAAAGTCTGGCCATCAAATGTCTGGCTAAGGGCAGTGCCGATGGCAGTATCGCGCGCGTCTGTGGTGATGAAAAGCTGCGCATTGGGATGAGGTTGTGCAATGGTGCAGGCCTCGGCAAGAAGACTTTTGAGGACAGTGAAAGAATCAGTCATAGCAGGGGTCCATGGAAAGGGCCAAGATCCAGAAGTGTTGGTGACTGCCAAGGTGTTCGTCAGTGGAGCCTGAATCTCCGCAGCCCGAGGTAGATGTCGGCGATAATAATTAACCATCCCCAGAAAACGCTGGAGCTCTTTGAATGACGCAGGTCGGGGTAGGTTTAGTATTGTTTGTATTTTCTCAGGAGGCAGTGAGGTGCCGTCCGCAGGGACCCGAAAACCAAGAAAAGTGACAGCGGGTTGATGTAGCTGCAATTTGCTCTGGTTGGTCTCGATGCCTGCTGCCGCAAGGGTGTTCATAACATTTTGCACATGTCGAATGTGTCCTCGATGGAGGAGCTGAACACGAGAATGTCATCAAGGTATGCAAAGCAGAATTTTAGGTCGAATAGCACTTCATTGATGAAGCGTTGCTAGGTCTGGGTTGCGTTTTTCAGACCAAAGGGCATGATTCGAAACTGAAATAACCCAATTGGGGTGGTGATTGCTGTCTTCTCGATGTCTTCAGGTGTCATGGGGATCTGGTGGTAGGCCTGTTTGCAATCAATGACAGAGAACATGGTCACACCTGCGAGGGAACTGGTGAAGTCCACAATGTTGGGTATGAGGTAGTTGTCCACAATTGTTCGTGTGTTTAGTCGACGGTAGTCTCCGCACATGCGCCAGGACCCGTCTTTCTTGGGTGTTATATGAATTGGTGTAGACCAGCTACTGGCAGAGGGTTCAATGACGCCAGAGCTTAGAAGTTCAGAAATCTGTTTTTTAAGGTTGGAGAGGCGCTCGGGACAAAGTCGACGTGGTTTACTGGAGATCGGGGGGTCTGGCATGAGACAAAGCTTGTGAACCGTGCTGTTGGTGAAGACAGAAATGTTGCCGGCGGCACGGGAGGCAGTTTGTTTATAATGTGTGGCTGGCAGGGCAGGTAAGGCGTGATCGTGGTGTTCGGAGACACTCGGCGGATCCGACGGTAGCTGAGGCGGCAAAATGTCGCAGGAGTCAACGTGATAAGATGGCTGCAGGCCCGAAGCAGTAGCACTGTGGTCGGGTGAGCTCGGTAAAGCTCATGAAGTGTTAGTGGGTCCATTGTCCGAGGGTGCGGCCTGTGGCAGCATGGTTGTGGGCGAGTCGCTTGGCACGAGTACACTGTTTGTGTTGTCAGTGGCGGTCGCATGGTGGTGCGCAGGAGCCGAAGTTGCATGGTTTGAGGTGCTGTCCTCGAAGGGAGGGGTAGGAGCTGTCAGTTTGGGAACATGTGATGCTCTTCGTGCATGCACACTCATGTGAGGCCGAGTGTCAAATGATGCTGTGTTAGGGGGGTGTTTGCCCTGTTGAACTGTCAGTACATGTTAAGGTAGACTTGATAGCACAGTTGCGAGGGATAGCGGGAGGTAAGCACACGGAGGCTGGATTGCTGGGACTACAAGCAGATTTGGCGCACTTACTGACCTTGCTTTGTCCTTGCTGCAGTGTCTGCAATTCCGTTGCTGCGTTGGAGAGCTGGTGCTGAGTTTCATGGAGCCGGAGGGAGAGCTTGAAGTTTTCCTTGTGTAGGTGAGCAATGTTTTCAAACTCGACAAGGCACTTGTGCGTTGTTTCTTGTAGCGTCATCGACAGAGATGAGCATGTACGAATGAGATGAACCCGGACCGACGTGTCACGGGCGGGGGGGGGGGGGGGGGGGGGGGGGGGGGGGTTTGCTCGATGGAGCACAGGGGAAGTGAGTTTTAGACGGGTGTTGAAACACAGTGTTTCGCACTAGGTCCGATGAAAGTTTGTGGTGTCGCAAGAAGTCAATGCCTAGTATAAGTTCCTCAATATTGCACGCTAAAAAAGTCCACTCAAGTTTGCAGTTTGCGGAGAGTGAGACAACGTGGGAGGCTGAACCCGAGCATTGTAGTTTAGTTGAATTCATGGCCTGCAGTGAAGTATGATGATGGCAAATGTTCAACGACACAAAGGATGTAGGCAGCAGTGAAACATCGGCGCCTGTGTCCACTAGGAAAAAGTATCCTGACAAAATGTCTTTAATCTAAAGTCATCCGTAATTATCCGATTGTTCCCAGACAGAATGGAGCACTGGGAGGTGCCTGTCATGTTGTGCGCAGGAGGCGGCACCCAGACCTACCTGCGATTGGCCTTTGGGAAGCAGCAGGGTGGTCTGCAGTTCCGTGCCGCCTCACCAAACTGTGTGTGGAAGTAACAGTATGGGTAGTGTGGTTGCATTTCCTGCAGAAAGTTCGTTGCCAGAGGCTGTGGCCGAGGTTTGGTGGCCACAGCAGGTTCAGTTGCAGGAGGGGGAGTGACCGTGGGCAGAGCCGGTGACGTCCCAGCTGCTTGTTTACTGCTTCCCGGAGTGAGCGGAACAGTCGGTACAGTATGGCCCCGGCCGCGTCCAGTCACGGGACGGAGATCCCGTGACTTGCCATGTAGGCAGTGGCTGGCGAAATAGAGCAGTGATGCATCATGTAGTTTGTCAGCAATTGTCATTCATTGCTCGAAAGTTTTGGGAGACCTCTGAGCCAGAGCAAAGCGGATGTGAGGAGGTAGTTTATCTGACCAGATGGCGAAGAGAGCTGTCAGAGAGTAGATTGTCGCTGACCAGGGCCCGTAGCCGTCTCCAGAGTTGGAAAGGTTTGTCATTGCCTAGTTGCTCGATGTGGAGCATTTGCCATATTGCTGTCTCAGTTGAGTGCGCAAGCCGACATTGAACTGTCGTTTTGGCTAGAGTGTACCGGGTAGCTGAGTCCGGGGCATCGACCAGGTCAGCGATCAAGTCCTCCTGGTCGTGCAGGTGGGTAATAAGGCACAGAAATCTGGTTGATTTGTTGAGTTTGAAATGGTCGAACACTTCGTCCACAATTTTGAACCAGGTTGTTGCCCTTTCGGGATTGAACGGCGGCAGCATTGGTAAGTGTTGTAGAATGTTCAGAAGAACAGGTTGAGTTGAATTCGTCAGGACACTGCCTGAAACAAGCTGCTGTTGCTGCAGTATTCCAGGAGAGTGGGTCTCTAGTGTATGTGGCGATGGTGGCTGGTTGGGTGGTAGTGTGAAGGTGACGTGTTGTGGTTGAGTGCGATCTGTCTCGACGCGGAAGGCCAACGTGGGTGAGACACCGTAATGTGTCGATTGTGGTTGCAGAACTTCAACACATTGCATGTGTGTCTGGATTGACATGTCACAGAAAATCGACACAGGTGAGGCACCGAGATGTGTCAAGAACGGTAGCGGAAGCTCGACTGGATCCGGCGTGGGGGCGACAGGTGAGAAAAAGTTCAAAGTTTGAAAACACATGCCAGTCCATGGAAAGCTCGATGTATGATCCGAGCCAGAGCCACCTGTGTTGCAGGGAGGCTGCAGAGGTGGGAAATGATCCCGAACGTCGGACGAAATGTGTGAATGTTCACTGTTCATAGTCACTCCACTGAAAACAGTGTGCGGATAAGGTGAATGTCATGGCACAAATACTGAAGCATAGCAGTAGAAAGAAGATGGAGGTCAGGCACAGATAACAAGCTATTGTTCCTGTTGCAGGCCAATGTATCGAAGTAGGAAGGCATGTGCTGGTGCTGAACCGAGGCAGGCGCAGGCGTGGTGAAAAAAGCAGTTCCGGCCATGTGGCAGGAATCCACCTGGTATTGCATGGATTGAGGTGTGGCAAATCGTTGTCCTGGCAG
Organism: Schistocerca piceifrons; assembly: GCF_021461385.2. Taxonomy (NCBI): domain Eukaryota; kingdom Metazoa; phylum Arthropoda; class Insecta; order Orthoptera; family Acrididae; genus Schistocerca; species Schistocerca piceifrons. Next base: position 555,120,750 of record NC_060144.1, read on the forward strand.
TGGTAGGTTGTCGAACGAATCATTTGCAGAAATCGGTATTGGTCCCGCACTGCACGGAGATCCGTAAATGGTAACTGCACCATCGATGAGGGAGGGCACATGTGGTGGGAACAAACACGTCTGATAGCCGAGTCATGCACACTCCTAACCTCACTGAGTGTTGCAGGCTCGAAAACGTCTGGCAAAATCGGCATAATCGTCGAGTGAGAGGCATTATGTTGCAGTCCTGGTGGGCGTACATCGCCCGCAACATGATGCATGTCGATCGCAAAATCCAGTGTTAGGCGTTGGGCTGAAGCCATTGTTTGAATGTTGTGTTGATGTAATATATGCAAAAATAACCGACGCGGAGGCCGCGGACGCAGTAAAATGGTGAAAACGGAAGACGATACAACTCGGGGTCACCAGTGAGGTGGATGTTCGGGTCAGTTACACCAAACAACACCTTATTATCAGGAGTTCATTTATTCACCTCTTTACACAAGCAAGTCTTACAAAGAACTGGATGGCGGAACTACACAAAGATAATGTTTAGCTTAGTTCAAAAGCGATACTCAGATCGATACTGGTGTCGACCTCATCGGCGCCACTGTATATTACTTTTTATAACTTTTCTTAGATTTGTGTTGATGACAGTTTGGGTGATCAATAAGACTGTCAAAGCATAGCAGTCAGTATTTCCTAGTATTAATCACTGTATGGCAAATATAATCATTATTTCATCATAATTTATCATATGCCTAACACCAATCACTGTATAGCAGAAAATCATCATCATCAAGTCACTATAATACATCACAATTTTTTGTACAAATCACCACATAGAATGAACACTACTGCATGTTCTCTAGTTTTCATTATACAACACAGTCCATTGCACTAACAAATACCTATCATAGTCACTAAATCCATCAGCGTAGCAAATACTCCAAGCAGCATAATTTAAAACAGTCTCTAGAATAAAGACCTACACATTTTTCAGCACAAGCGTAAATCATAAATAAGGTAAAAGGATGAAATATTTATGGTTCAGCATCAGCCATACAACAAAATACAGGAAAACCAGGAAATAATTAAAGCATAACATGATAAAAAATTGTTAGGCAACTATTACTGGAAAAAAAACACTGTGTGGCTAGGGCCTCCTGTCGGGCAGACCATTCACCTGATGCAAGTCTTTTGAGTTGACGCCACTTCAGCGACTTGCATGTCATTGGAGATGAAATGATGATGATAAGGACAACACAACACCCAGTCCCTGAGTGGAGAAAATCTACCCTACCCAGCTGGGAATTGCACCCAGGCCATTAGGTATGACGTTCCGTCGCGCTGACCACTCAGCTACCAGGAGCGGACATTACTAGAATCAGTCATGTTCGTAGTATAGCATCAGTTATAGAACCAACAATAAAATAGCAAAATTAGTGTCTATTCAATAAAGAGAGTAAAGACAAGGTACTTTTATGTAAATCACCCCCTCCACTGAGCTTTTTTTTTTAAATAATGTGAATTAGTTTTTGATGGAGCCATAATATTAATATCTGACTGATAACCAATTAAAAAATGTTGCAAAGGTTAGAGAACAAAGCAGTGGCAAGGCTTTACTCAATATGACAGAATGGTACATAATCAACACGACATTCAGATATATACTATCATAAGACCAATATATGCTTCAATATTTGACACTTGTATGCTCAGTATGTTGTATAAGACAACTTAGTGGTTAGCAAAATGCAGAATGGTCAAGATAAAGGGCAATGTTTTAACAGTACCAGATAGTTTCATATCACATGATTAGTGACAGGTAGCTGTGGAAACACAGATAACATTAAGTAAGGAAAATAATGCTTGCAAAATCTCTTAACTGTTGTAAGATCATATTAACATTAGCCATGTACTCAGCAAGATATTTACAAATAACTACTAACTTAAGAATAATGGACAGTAATTATAGTTGAAGATAACTGAGACAGTTTGATATAATACAATATATCAAGAAAAGGAAAGTGGCAGGTATTACAACAATTTGAGCCACTCTGCACCCCACTGCACATAATATACTAATATGAATACGACCCCTGATGAAGAATTGAAGGTCAAAAATTCAAATTTCAGAAGAAAATTTGACTCAAGGCTACCAAGACATAAAAATGTATATTGATTAGCTACTTTAATTACCTGCTTATGTGATTTTAGCCTACTTACATTTCTTAAACTACACAAGTTTTCTTGATTTTGGATATATTACTCTTTAAGCATTTGGATGTGATTCTCAAGCATTTTGAAGGGGTGAATATAAATGTCAAAGAATTTTTTAAGTTCACCACTGATAAAATGCAGTCTCTCATGAGTATTCACCAGAATGAAACCCCTATTTTGAAATGAGTAATCTTTAATTTCTTATTGCGCCTCAGCCTTCTGATTTCTCCTTGTTTCTCCATAGTTCTCATAACAAATGAAACACCTAGCAGGATTACTTGAAGGAGTGTAAGTAGATATTAGCATCTGATTATTTCCTCCCCCTCAATAAAGTAAAGCCTTTGATGTGAATGTGTCCCATTAGAAAGGATTATTTTACATATAGCAATGTTTAAGAAATAATCCCTTATAATTTTTGAAAAAATATTTTTGTTGATGCATTTTTAGTAGATATAATTTTATAAATTTAGAAAACATATTGACCATTAGAAAAAATAGCAAAAACCACCTTTATTTTGGAAAATGACCCATAAATATCTACAGCTACAAGATTCATTTGTTTCTGAAATATATTGCTTGAGTCCCCTATAAATTTGGTTACTGGCCTTCATTCTTTGGCATATATAAAATGTTGCTAAATTTTTTAGAACACACACAGCCTGGCAAAAAAGCAGGCAGAAGGAGAGGACAAAACAAAATAAAACTTCCCCTGTTGAGAGGGTATGTGCTGTTGCTGAACTGTAATACACTAATCTTGGTGACCGACATAATTTCTTGTTTATCATCCCATTGGGCATTATGGGATAATCCTATCATCAGATCTGTGATAAAACCTACAATATAAGAAAATATATTTAAAAACATACATTACAAAACTGCAGTGAAGCTGACAAATGTACTCATTTGCCTCCTGTTCCATTCCTGTGGACCATCAGAGTCCAAACTAACACAAGCATTTGGCATGGCACAAAGGAAACAGTATTGCCAGTAGGCCGCAACTGTTTCTTTCCAAGTTGCTACAGTTTGAAATTAGGATGTGGCAAATCAAAATAGCATAAACACAAAATTCACCCAAAACATTAAAACAATGTTAACTGGCACATCATAATTACAAACAGCTCAATAAATACAAACTTTAAAAATATGGAAGGAAGACAAGAATTACAAGAAACCACTGCCAGTTATGGCTTAGCAGCAGGTAATGCTTGTAACATTAAGATCTATCATTACAGCTGCACTATGAAAATTGCCAATAAGTCAACAGAGGTTAGTTGCACCAGGTCAGGCTGCTGGGATTAATCCTAGAATTATAGTGTGTACGGGACTGTTCAGTATGGCAGTTTCAACCAAAGATTTAAACAATAAGACACGACAGCAAAAATTACTATGAACAATAATATATATAGCAGTCAAATCTCAACCAACCTGTTGGAAACAATACTTCATGATAGTCAAACTAATAAACGATCAAAAATAAAGCTTTAACAACTCTAAAAAATGTAAAAAAAAACAGAACAAGGACATTTATTATGATAAAGGGAACACAGCAATTTATGGCTAGTAGTAAGTTACGCTTGTAGCATCATGGTCATGAGTCATTGCATTACACCACAACATTTCAGTCATCAGTTATTATGGCAGGGAGCATTTGTTTCTTTTTCACTCTTTTGTTGTAATGTATTTTTTTTTTAATATTCCCTTATACTGTACATCTTACCACAGATCTAATGGTGACATTAACAGGAAACATGTAATGATACGACAAATACAAAAAATATATTGGTGTCAAAGACAAATGAATAATCATTTACTGCTAAAAATGCTTGGAGATCTCCTGAGAGATTTCTTGTATAAAATAACAAAAGATATGTGGTGTTACTGCAGCTGTCACAAAATTGAGTGAAATTTATAAAGAACTAGGCAGTATGAGCACACTCATTAGTAGGACATTGTACCCCCTCTGCCTGAATGCATGCACTGATTCAGTTGGAAAGAGTGTCATTAAGCAACTGTATTTTCTCCTGAACCAGTATGGTCCACAACTGTTGTCACTGGCCCTTGCTACCGTGGGTACTGGTAATGGTACAAGGTTGGCGTCTGTGCTGGTATCATACGTATTTTAATGGTGACAGATCAGGGATTCTTGCTGGACATGAGACTACCTCAACATCTCACAGAGAGTTCATAGTGACATGTGCCACTTGCATTTGGGTACTGTTCTATTGAAAAATGGCACCATGGTATTGTCACATGTGAGAATGCAGGATGTCTGCGATGTAACGTTGTGTCATCAAGAGCTCCCACAGTGAGTACCAACTGTGACTTGATGTTGTACCTGACATCGCTGTGCCTCTCCAAAATATTGAAAGAATAGGAGATTTCACCAGATCCCTGACCAGCTCACAGGTGATGGCCATCCAGGATAGTGGAGAAATGTAATTTGTCATTGAACACAGTGTAATGCCATTCATCAGCAATCCTTTCTTCCCAGTCACAACAACACTTCAAATGCAGCCAATGGTTTCTAGTGTTAACAACAGGATATGCACGGGACAGTAATTCCCTATTCCAGCTACTGCAAGTGTCTGACCAGCAGTGTGCGATGACACAGAATGTTTCAGGGAGTCCATTACTTTTTCTTGGATGGCAGGTCCAGATGTGAAGGGATTACAGTGTGCTCACTGCACAGTATGGCGATCCTCCCCTGTGAAGGTCAGACTTGGTTGACTGGAGCCTTGACGATGAATATTGTTGCCCTCATGTTCCTGTGCAGTCAAACGTCAGGCCATTATCACATCTGAACACCTCGTAAATCTGGTTATTGCATGAATTGAGCAGCCAACAAAATGGGGACCCATGATGATGCTCTTTTCAAACTCAGTCAGATGCTGATAACACTTTTCCATGTGAGTATATGTCATCTCCTCATCCTTCACAGTGATTACTCATCATCTGACACTTTTCACACCAGTTATATACCCTACAAGACCTGATAACAATACTACAATGAATAACACTAACACACTGTGATGGCCATTTTACTTGTCACAGAGAATAATTGCAATTCTAATCATTTACATACCACTGAAAGTGTGTAGACATGCGAAATTACATTGATATCCAACCATGTCTTCTGGTTGTTTCTCTGTTTTTGTCAGCCAGTGGATGTTGAAATGCTCTTTGTTGTAGGCTATAATCTCACAAAATAATTTGAAAGTTATGTAGTTGGTAAGGAATGAAAAACCTGCTAGTGGGTGGGGGTGGGAGGCCATCTTTTGTGTCAGGATGGACTCAGCCCCCACCTGGGCAATCTTGGGTCCTTTTGATAATTTGGGAGACAGATGTGACCTAGTGGGCAACTGTAGAGAAACAAAATGGTGAATATAAACAGTTTTTATTAATTCAATCAACTTGAACAGTAATTCAGGTGTGTACCCATCTCTGGCACTGTTTAGTGTCAGCTCATAATATTCTATCTCATAGCTGTCGGTGAGGCAGCTCGCAGTGTGTGGGGAACACACAATGCTGGGAATCCACCGTACTAAACTGTCACAGTGAGCACGCTGGCACTGAGTCGGCAGTGGTGGCCAGCAGAAGGACACAGCCCCACTGCAGCATGGGGCAGAGCAGAGGTCTTCTTACTCACCTTAGGTTGCAGTGGTGCCTGAAGTCCAGCTCTGGACTGAAGGCTGGAGAGCAGTCGGGGGTAGCTGACAGTCTCCAGTGGCAGACACAGTGGCAAGCGGTCCCAGAGATGCATCAGCAGTGTGTTGGCTGCCAGTGCCAGGGCAATTGAGCACTGGTTTTTGGACTGCAGCCTGACAGTGGTAGTGGTCACAGGGAATAGTTACAGGACTCCAAGGCTTCAACTGACACACACTGGGCACAGCTAAGTTACCCAGCTGCTCAACAATGGCAGCTAGTCCAGGATGCATTTAAGTGCAGCTGCTCTTGGCTAATTTTGTGGAAGTGACTGTGCTCCTGTGTCACCACAGATAGATCTGGGACAGGGTTAGAAACTGGTGCACATTTGTTGTAAAGCAGTAGTGGGATGAACTGCAAAAACTTCATTGAGGTTTCTCCATGTCTCTAGTCACTGGCACATGGAATGACAGGTATGAAAGTGGCAGCTTGTGCTGAGTTGCTGTTTTGGCAGGACCGGCTGATGTCTCGACCCTGGGACTATCTCTTAGGCACTGTCTGCATCACTCCATTACAGCTCCTTCCCCCTAAAAAAGTTCACCTCACGAATCTCTGTTGAAAACTATCTGCAATATAAACACTGATTATGTTACATATGTTTTCACTTTGGCATATTCT